>NC_135714.1:191801350-192423234 GCF_964656455.1 Halichoerus grypus
TTAAATTAATTTATTTGACACAGAGAGAGAGTACAAACAGGGAAAGCGGTAGAGGGAGAGGGAGAAGCAGACTCCCTGCTGAACAGGGATCCTGAAGCGGGGCTCTATCCCAGAGTCCTGGGATCATGACCTGAGCTGAAGGTAGACGCTTAACAGACTGAGCCACCCAGGTGCCCCAAGAAATTTACATTTAGAAATTTACATACTGAGATATGAACCAAGGTCCAGCTGGATTGCCAACGTATGTCCTTTTGCTACACCATGTCACACCAAGGAGCGTCAAGCACCCTTTTTTCATTGTTCTTTGCAAGGAGTAAACTCCGTTTCTGTATGCTGATTGATATATATTACTGCATAAATCTACCTCAGATATGTGACTTTTTCCATATACATATATACTTTAGACTCATTTGTTACATTTTTTTTTGTATGTGTGTATGTCTGTGTTTAACAGCAGTGAAGTGTTCAAATAAACTGACCCTTTAAATGTGACAATTCTAACTTTGTAGGAGACATCACATCGTAAAGCTTATTACAATTGAGAGGCTATAATTCTAGGATATTCCAGGACATAATTTACTCTTGCTTTTTAATTAAGTCAACATACTACTGATATTTTTGAAGCTTATTTTACCTACAGACGGTGTGGAAATTTGTTGCAAATATATTCAAGTAGAATATGATGCAAGTCTTATGTATGTCCTGCCACATTTAAATGACCACTTTATGGGAAATTGGATTGTCGTTAGAGTTAAATTAATTCGGCTTATAGCTCACCAAATCTAACACTCCTATATTTGCTGAATTCTTTTTCTAACCCGTCTACCTGGAACTGCACCACCTGTTAATTTATCCTAAAAAGGGATGCCAGATTTAATCTCAAGACAATCATTTTTTTTATTTGTTCAGTCCACAACCTCGCTGACTTATAGTGCAGTCTCCATATTTCCTTTCCCTCTAAGCCATTTCCATTTTGCAGAATTCAATTTCTGGCTTTAGCCCATGTTTCAGAGGAATGAGGTCACCCAAATATCATTTGCCAGATCTCTCCATTGAAGGACAATAACCAAGGACTAAATGGAAAGTCTCACACAAAGCCTGATTAGAATTTGCGCTAATGAGACCATGGTATTGGTTACAATGATGCTATCTCTCAAAGGCAGCATAGTTACCAGAAATGCTCCAGTCATCTTCCTCTCCTCTTCAAGCTCTCTTGGGCAGACCCAGAGACTCCAAGTCTAGATTTGACCTTGTTTTCCAAGAGCTTTGTTTTCTTTACAATTTGAAGTGGCCAGTGCAGGTTCTAAAAATTAAGGCATAACGTTAGAATAAAGTGGAGGTCTCTGACCCCAACTACATTAAATGCAACCCATCGTTTTATATTATTCAGTGTTACTACAATTGTGGCATATTGTGGAGGTATTTTAGTAGTCAGAAAATAATTGGACTTGGAACTGGGAATCTGAATTTCTGTTCAGTTTGCTTGCTATGTGGTGTTGCTTAAATCACTGACATTCTCTGTGCTTTCCTCTCTTCATTGTTAAAAACTGGAAAAGAAATCATAATCGTACCTGCCAAATTGGCCTCAGACATGTCAAAGTATTACATAAACATATAAATGATAAAGACTTATAAAATGTAAACTATTGGTATGTTTAATGTTAAACTAGAAAAAATAAAACACTTCAATCTTCTAATGACAAAAATACCACACATGCAATATGAACAGTAGAATAAACCAAATTGATTTTTCGTTGATGTACATATCAAAAAGGAATACTAAGTTGGTATTTTTTGTACACATCTGAACAGGCATAACTCCCATGAAGTTATGCTTTTCATGGAAACTTTGACCATATTAATCTTGGCAGAGTTTGGGTAATATTTTTGGAACTCTGAAAGGACTCTTTCATTTTAATTCCCATGAAAGGCTTTATTTTTATATACTGTGTTAGGGAAATCCAAAATGAAAAAAAAAAAAAAGGCACCATCATACTTCTGATACTTCATGGCAATAAAACAGCAGGATCAGAAGAGCACCCTTCAATGTCACCTTTACTGTAACTATAACCTACGTACAAAAATGAGCCTTTCAACCTTCATTCATTAATTGTTCATTTCACACTTAGTAATTTCATAAATTCACGTTTGCACAATCTATTAATAAATGGGCATTTTTGCCTTTAAGCAGTTTTTATGCAAAGCGATTTTATCTCTAGCATGACAGTGAGTCAGACAGCCCCCACCTCCCAGTTTTTTTCTACTTCAAAAGCTCCTAACTTTCATATAGTACAACGAGTCTTTCAGGCAGCTGCCGCAGACCTAGTCTGAGTACTGCGCTGGCTTGTTGGAATTGTTAACTGACTCCAAGGCTGGCAAATGTGCCCAGAAAAGCTAAAAGACTTGAGAAAAATCATCTCTCAGGACTTGATTACTTTACATTTACTATTCTACGCACAGGGAGATTTCACTACTCTTCTTAATAGTAGAAATGAAAGAGGGGTTGTTGAAGTTGAAGGGTTAAGAAGTACTAAGGACTCGGACCCAGCACTCTCAGAATATGGTGAAAGCTAAGTCATCCTTCTCCCATGAAAACTGCATTTAAGTGGTTTTGCCAAAACAAGTCTCTCTAACAGTAGGTGATTGTCAAGGCTCCAATTAGTAAATCCCTAAGCCCCAAAGTTAATTATGTGAGTAATGAAAAGTGGTGGAAAACTCTCATTCCCGGGAAAGGGAAGAATCCGATCAGCCATTAGCCCCGATGGGTGTGTGGAGGGATTAGAGTCCCCCACAAAAAGAAATGTTCATGGTCCCCACTAAAATGGAATAAAAACTCTTAAATGATTATTATTGCTAGATAAGTATCTGGAATTTTTTGAAAGCAATGAAAAGATAACAAAAGACACTTGGATGGTATCCTCTCTTACGATGGTTCCTCAACTCTTAAATACTATAAGGGAAAATGTAAAATCTGTTTAAGATAGCAGGGAAAGGGGAAGGATACATTTTAAAAAGGATTTTCCTTTGGTAGGCAAAGCCAGGAATCTCTTAACTAATGTAATAATCAAGATTCTGGTATTTCATGATTGAGAGTAATATCAACCCCCACAAAAAAGGGGGGATCAATAGATATCAAAGGGAGGTAGTACACTATCAAAATATTACAAAACTAAGCATGAGCATGAAAAATAATGATGAGAGACTACATATGTCAATAAGTTTGGTTAAGGCTTCAGGCCCAAGATGCCTCCAAACCAGGACATTTAGTAAATGAATTAGAGTTAACAAACATAAGTAGATCCTATCTCAGAGAACTTATGAAAGCCTGCAGACACTGGGAATTTTACCCTTAAATTGCAAATGACCTAATAATTCCTTATAAGAAAGATTACTGTTTTGGTGGAGGCTGCTGAAAATCCGCCAAAATCTCTCTTCCATTTTTCCATGGCATCAGAGCTGTTGCTGTGCCCGTAACTGCCTGCTCAGATACCACATTTCCAAATCTCCCTTGCCGTACAGGTGTAAGCATGTGACTAAGTTCTCATCAATACAATGATGATGAAGTGACCATTTGCCACTCTGGGTCTTGGCCTTAAATCGTTGAGTAAGCATGCTTCCATACTTCTTCTCTTTCTCCCAACCTAAAACACCCAGGTATCATTGAACAAAGGAGGCAAATTCTCTGTGGGAAGGAGGGGAAAGAAGATGGAAGAAATCTGGTTCCCTGAAGGCCCACACGGGGAGGAGCCCCTCCCCCAGTCCAGACCACTCACCTCGGTACTGTCACAAGAGAGGAAGACAGACTTTTAATCTTTAAATATTTAAACTTTAAGTAGAGTGAAATAGTCTCAATTTGCTTAGGAGAGTCTTGTCTTATGCCTGTTGTCTTGGCATAGTTATAGATAAGATTCTCTTTCACTACCCAAATAAATTACATGGTAACCCTATTTTAATTCAATGTACCATGCTACCTCTTTCTATCAGCAGCTTAACTTCTCTATGACCAGTATAGAAATCAGTACCTGGAACTTGCATGCTAACCTGAACCTGAAATATGTATGATTAGCAGTCGTGTGGGAGGTGAGGGTATGTGTACATCAGGTTAGAAGACTAGCAACCCTGACTATACGCTGGTAAAATACTTGATAACATTGTCCCTTGGGATAACTTGAAAGGCAGACCATGGGTACATACCAAAACTATAGCCGTGGTTCCAGAATGTTAATTTGTTTTGGTTAGTCCTTGTAGGTTTAGCAAGGTATTACAAGAAAGAAATAAGCATAGGCAAGAATTGGCACGTTTAAAAGCGGAGACAAAATATAACAGATGGGGTTGGAAATACCTCCTCCTGCTTCTATACTTCAAACAGCAGTAGATTCATAACTATTGCTTCTCAAAGAATTACCATTAAGTAAAAGCAAAAAAAAAAAAAAAAAAATAGACCAGGTTAAGAATGTTACCTTTACACATAACTCACTGTTTCAGATCTCCTCAAAATAGGTGCGGAGAAGAATGGATCTCAGAAGCCAGGAAATAAAGCTGGCCTAAGACCTAGGTGCAGAAAACGGTTTTGTGAATGGTGACTGGAACTCGGGACTGACTGGAAGAAATACAACTATTATGAAGCCTACTATGAAGCACCTGGCTGGCTTAGTTGGTGGAATATGCAACTCTTGATCTCGGGATTGTGAGTTCGAGCCCCACGCTGGGTATAGAGATTACTTAAATAAATAAACTTCAGGAAAAACTCTGCATTCCAAGAATATACAATGGGGAATCTATAAATATTCATAAATTGGAGGAGCCTCAGAAGACATAAAAACTAAACACAGTGTAAGATTCTAGATGACATCTTGGAATAGAAAAAGGACATTCATGGAAGAACTGATAAATCTAAATAAAGTCTGCAGTTGGGTAAAAAAAAAAAAAATTAAGAAGCCTTCTAAATTTTTGAAATCTCAAACCTGGCTTACAAATGCCGATGACTATTTGAACCCTAGCAAGCACATACTCCATGTTCACTTCAGAAAGCAGCATGCAACAATGAACAAAGAAGACCTTCTCCCAAATGGCACAGCCGGGGCCAAGGAAGATGATGATCAAGAGAATTACTCTGAGAGAAGCAGAATCAGCTGTGGCAGGATGAGCTAGTCAAGCACGCATTTAACTGTCAGGGCAGAAAATCTCCACGAGTAGATTTTAAGGAGCATCAGTGAATTTGCATTTTGTTCCTCCCTTTTCCAAACTGCAGTCTTTATGGCGGGGATCCCACTCCTGCCCCACCACCATGTGGGTGTGTAGACGTGGAGGGGGCATAGGTAACTGCCCTTTTAGCTTATGGGTCATTGGACAATGAGCAGTTACCTCTGGACCAGAACAAATAGATTGTCCATTACCTAGAGAACCTAGACCTTGAGCTGGGTCTGGTACAGATGGGACTCGAAGGACACCCCTTGGAGAGCAGATGGATGTGCCTGCGAATAGGTGAAGTACACACACATATACTTGGGTGATGCGTGGAAGGATTTGAGGGGGACAAACTAGTTATGCACCAAGTTTTTTCCCACATTTTTCTTTAAAAACTATGCCATGTCTTGGCTCATGTCTGTCCTTCTATAGGTGATATTTCTGAGCCTCCGTTGCAGATAGTGGTGGCCTTGTGACTAAGTTCCACTCTTGGGATTTGAGTGGAATTGATATTTGCTACTCTGGATGGGGGACTTAAAACATCGAGCATGTGCTTCTCTCTCCTTTCCCTTTACCCATGCTGGTACTCATGGATGGCTTTGACCCAGCTCCGGTCTTGTAACAGAGGATGCCCTAGACAAGATGGAAGGAACCTTGTTCCTTGCTAGCCTGCACTGTTCACCTAAGTGTTGTTATACAAGAGAGATACACCTAAGGGTTTTTTACATCACTGTTTGGGGGGAGGGGGATTCTTTGTTATTTTAGCTAAGTCTTGACCATAACCAATTAGAGCTATTCATAAATTCAGATTGTTTGTCTGCCCAGTAAAGCAATGTGCTGGTAGCACATACTAGGTGTCAGACACTGTGCTAGACTTCTAGACCCCCTTGCCACCAGTCAGTCCTCACGGAACTACCACTCAGGCTTCATGCTGTGTCCTGTGTCCAGGGCTCCTTGACAAGTTCACACCAGTGCCTGTGAAGCCACACGCATTGTGAACGGAACCGGAAATGGAACAGAGCACTTCCTGACTCTAGAACTCTTTATCTTCCTATTTATAGCTGCTTAATTTTGTAACTAATTTTCCAACATACCAAAATCTCTCAGGAATGTAAGGGCTTAAAAAAAAAAAAAACCTAACAGACATGTTTATTTTGCCTTGTCTATTAGATGTTAACATCATTTTGCCAATATTTTCATAACTGGAGTTTTTATATAAATAAATAAAAGCACAGTAGGCCTAATGCCAGTTTAAATTCATATGCTTAAGTTCTGGGAATTTTCCATATACTTCCACTTACAACTGAATTTTTAGTAAAGCAATATTTCAGAAAAGTATATTAGAACTCCAAGATTCCATGAGTGTAATGAATACTGGGTAGAATACGTTATTTTCATATCCTACCATATATTAAACTTTGTAAAGAAAAAGGCATTCATAACTTAAAAAAATACACTTCAGAAGGAAGTTTCTTTGGTTCATCTTGGTAAAATCCACCTGGTAACCTAAAATCTCATTACACAATGTTTATTATTTCTTTGTGAAGGAGAAGCCGAGGGAGGCAGTATTCTTTATTTTGGCAGCGTGCTGATCTGAAGATTACATCATTTTTTATAATTGGTACTGGTTAATGTTGGTTCTTATTTTACCTTTTAAGATCATGAAGGTTTCATAAGTAATGCCGAATGAACTAACTACTCAAGAAACCAGCCTTGTCTTTGAAATTCTCGTTGCTGTAAGGGAAGTTGGGAGAATCACTCCTCTGGATTTCCATTGTGCCTAAAACTTGAGGCCACCTTGTGTCCAGCCTGGTTCTTGATGCCTCCAGGATTTGCCTCCCAGACAGTTGTTTGGTGCTCCTTTACCTGCCACGTCTAGGGTCCGAATTGTCCACAACAACTTTTAACTGTGGAGGCCTGTTGTGGTACAAAATTTCATGCCTTCCTCGAGCAACCTCTGAGCTGGTGCCTGAGTTAGGATGGCAACGAATTAGGGATCCCTAGGCAGGGGCTGGGGCCACAAGAACAAGGGGATGAAAGATTGAAAAAGAGCAGAATCACAAAAGAAAGAACAAGGAACACATGACTTGCAGAGCAGATACATTTCTATGGGAAGGGACGGCAATTAAGTAAAATGTTCAGAAACAGTGAAGTAAGGCACCCTTTGAGGCTCTAATATGGCACAATCAGAGGTTTCTGACATACTTCCTTCCCGACAGTCGTATCACCCTGGGACACAGAAAGCTGAAGGCTATTGTAGAGAGAGAAGCTTGAACCTGTTGGGAGAGAGGAGGTAATTTATGAAGATATGCCCTGTTTCAGTTGGGTTCTCCTTAACCAGAACCAGACAAGTAGTTTACATGGTGAATCTCAGGAGGCAGCACAGGAAGGTGGGGAAATTTGGATTTGGAAGGCTCAGAAACCAATAGAGGGTGGGCTGTCTAGCAGTTACCACTCACACTGGGCAACTGAGGTTCAATCCCAGTAGGGCGCTGTGGGGAGACAGTGAGCGAGGTCAAACTGACTTCATAGATCCCAACTGTTTTGATGCTGAAGAAAGGGCTGGACAATGGATTTCAAGGTGGTGCTTGGGAAATACGGATCGAACACTGAATAAAGGAGATCCTGGATTGTATTCAGGTTTCCTAACTCAAAATGTAGTGAAAGGCAGAAGAGAAGATTGCAGAGAATAGGAGTTTTGGAGTCCTATTTTCGTTTGTACTCTATTGAGGTCCAGGGTGAGGTCCAGGGTTATATCCAGTCTCAACAGTCAGTAACAGAATGGGTGTCCGCAGAGCAGAACAGTTGCAGGCCATTATGTGGAAGAGATGTGCCTGCTTTCACATCAGCCCTGCCATTCACCTTGGACAAGCTCCTTAACCGCTCTGGGCTTCAGTTTCTTCACCTATAAAATGAATATATAAGATCTACTTTAAAAGGTAAAAACTTTGTCCATTGTCAAGGCTAAATAGACTCAGTTCTTTTCTATTTGTTCCAGTACACATATTTGATGCCCTAACACACTGGCAAATTCTCAGACCAGTTTGTTCCTGTTGTAAATACCAATGTCAATAATGAATAGTGCACTTCAAAGAAATCAACTACTTCTACAAACTGAAAACTAGGGGCTAGTATTGAGAGAAGTGACGTCGACTGCAACTTCATCAAGCATAAATATAAAAACTAACATTTTTCTTTGTCTAAGTTTTTCCTTCAGGTGCATGATAACTACATAATTATGACTAGCTTATTTTTCTAGTTATTTTAATTCATTAATTAATCCATTGTTAAATGGTTATTAAGCAGTTTTATATGCCAGGCACTAAACTAGTTCTGTTCTGGGTTGGAGGGGTGAACAAAATAGGCATGGTCTCCATCCTCCTAGATCTTGAGAGTCTAGTTGTGGAATCAGATGCTAACAAGAAGTGCAGCAAGAAATATTATTTTATTTGTGGTTCCAACAGAAAATAATGGATAAGCAAATACCTAAAATGAGGAAACCATTCTTAAATCAAATTGTACAAAATGTTAACTGTTCCCAAAAAGAAATTACAAATAGATGTTTCTTAGTTCTTGTTAAAGGATGGTTTCAAGGATTCTTTCAGAAAAAGATAATTTTAGTTTAAAAACTAATGGTATGACCTGCAGTTGATTCATTAATCTAGATTGAGTTCAATTCAATTTAACTCAGCTCAATTCAATCTAACCGACCTTCTTCAAGTCTTGTATTGTATTAGTTTGGAAATAAATGGTTCTTTCTCTTGGTGTCCTAAACATTCACTCCCCTTCCCAAGGCCCTAATAAGCTTTAGACCTGACCTCATTCTATCACCTAATGAGAGCTCAGAGAATGACGTAAGTGGCAAAGCAACATGCCTTAGTGTACCCGCAGGAATGAATTGTAAAGTTTGTGGTATTTTTTTTTAAATGAATCAAGGGAGTGATTGACCTGTCCAGTTGCAAGCAATTAGTGAAGAATTATGTTTGAGTATTTTCTAGAATAGGTGGCAACAATTGTTATCTCTGTGCAGATTCTTCCCCTTTAAACTTGAATTTCGAAAAATGATTTGAATTTTGTGTGTTTTTCACTTTTTAAAAAAATGTCCATGGTTCCTTTCATTTACTTTCAGCCCAGATTCATCTTTGAAAAGTCATTTTTGGAGCTTTAATGACTTGCTCACAGTTTGCTTATTAACAGTGCCAGAAATGCTGCAGACAATTAGATATGGATTTTCATGCTATATAGGACTAAAAGTAGTCTGCGCTAACTGAAATTTCTACCCATTTGAAAATATTTGCTGCCTGTAAAACTCTAATGAAACCGAAGCAAAAGAAACTCCACCACTGAGGATTTCCATTGCTTTAACAAGAATGGCAACAGCTTGGCAAGGATTGTGTGTGAGCTCCATTCTGTTCAATTCAAAACAAAACGTGTTTGTTTCCATTTTCTGCAGGGTTGAGAAACAGATTGCTGATAGAAAATGGTTCAAGCAAAATGTAATGATGATTTGGTTGCTAATTCTTTGGTTTTGCTTTTGATCATCTTCTTAATAGGATAAGATTTCTAATAATATAGATAGGGCTGATTATTTAGTTTGGAATTCATTGAATTTTTTATTTCATGTTTCTATCATGTTAACATAAAAAACAAAGAGACATAGGAAAATTCACTTAGTGTTTTCCAAAGACTTGAGATCACCGTGCTATTATCGGTAATAATCCTAGATTTGTGGCACAAGCCACTTCGAACAGATAGAGAGCCCTAGTTGGAAGGGACCTTAAAGATATTTTAGACCAAGGATGTCATTTGATAGATTAGGGATCTCCAGCAAACTAAGAGAAAGAGAGCCATTTCCAATCTAACTGACTAACCTAAACCTAGTGATCTCTAGGAGGCCTTGGCTGAGGGCTGTTATTCCAAAAAGAACTTGCTTCTGACATGTGCCTGAGATCGTTATCAATCCTAAGCCATTATTCTTAATTTTTTCATTTTGGGGTTTCAAGGATCATGGGCAACCACAAATTCTTATGAGGGCATGCCTAAAGTGACATTAGTTTTTTTTGTTTGGTTACTTCTTGCTCCCCACTCAGCTCTGAAGCTTATAAAGACAAATGTCTTTCCCTTTGACAACAAATAGATTTTTTCCTAATCCATTTTTTATGAAGAAAAACCCAATATCTTAAAGACTTAGATTTATGAAAAAATCCCAGTTCCAACTCCCTACCATGTGTTGATCTAAAGCCTTGCCTCTTATCCCTCCTGCATTAGAACTCAAAACACGAATTTCCTGGTGTCAGCAAATAATTCCAGGGCTTTATTGCATTAACCTGTGTTGAACCACTTAGAAATACAGTCAGATCCTTCATTTAAATGTTCAACTATGTGTGTAAATATTTATTATATTTTTTCTAGTATTTTCAAGGTTTTTTAGAGTATTTTCCAGAATATCTAATCCATAATACTTCGGGAAGTAGATTTCAATATATTATCCTTGTATTTATCATAGGCCACAGTACTCTCTATAGTCATCTATCTGCCTTTTTCAAACATTTGCACACATTAGCTGTCTAGTCCTTTAAGGAATTTGACTTTGAGACCCCCTTTGAGTTTATTGGGAAGGTGAGTAATACATTATGTCTTATTGAAATGTGTTCTGGGGTTCTTAATTCCAACTTTTTACAGTTTCTTAGTTTATTTTCCTTCTTTCCAGAGAAAAATGTTTCATTTTTCCAGTCTTTTAAGAGTAAACAAATTCCATATTATCTACAAAAAAAGTGGAAGATTAAGAATAGGAGATTATTTTATCTAAAATTCAAGAAGAATATTGATTGGAAGGGGGAAAGTTGTAAAGGCCCAAATTTAGAGAAACAACTCTTTAGTGTATTTATTCCATAATCATTTACTGAGTTCCTACCAAGTGCTAAACAATGTATTAGTAATTGGGGATATAATGATGAATAACACAATCATGGTTTCTTCCCTTATAGGGCTTTAAAATAAAACTGTGTATTAGAACAACAAATAGTTGGTATAAGCAAAAAGTGTAATTAGTAAATTATATTTCTCAAAGCCTATTTAGGGACATAGATTCACACAGAAAAATTAAAAGTCTGTTAAATTAAAACCTTTTTGAAGGCTTCACTGCTTTTAATGGTACAGATCATGGAATTTGGCAGGTGTTCAATAGTTAGCACCATGGCCATGAATTTCTGCTTTGATATCTGGGTGTCTTTTTTGGTGTTTATCCTCATTTCTGCTCACTCTCCTCTATTTAAATTAATATTTTAGTTATATTTAGAATGTCTCATATAAACAACTCCATTATTACTCCACTCACTATTACTCCACTCCACTCCACTATTTTTCTAACTTATTTGACCCATGTGGCTCTCCCAAAGAATTTGAGTTTGTAACCACCCCTATTTTAAATTTATAGAGTTCTATATTTTTTTATTAATTGTTTTGAAACAAATGCTTTTTTTTATCTGGGGGAAAAAAAACAACTCTCAGTGGGAAAGAACTCTTTTCCTGGATTTACAAGGAGATAGAAATAGTGCATCCCATAAGTGGGAGACCTGAACACTGCTTGATGAGAGCATCCTGTAAAGGAAGGCAGAGACCAGACCTCCAAGCAGATGATGCTTTCAGGAGGCAAGACTCTAGGCTTCAAGATCCCCAGCTTCAGCAAAAATACCTGCCCTATTGGAGATCTGGAAACAAAGATCAGAGGGATTCAAAGAGAAGTCAGTAGTGATCATGGTAACCTTGATCTCCATTTCCTTATAATCATGAAAACCTCCCAGAATCTGCAGCAATGAAAAGTATCCCCAGTAGAATTGGAACTACCATTCCTCACCAACAAAATGGAATGGAAGCTGAGAGCCAGGATTAAATTTATATAAAGCAAATAGAGAAATGTTTGTTAGACAGCTGAGAATCATGTTTTGATGTCCCATATAGACAAGGTGACACATTTTATAGACCCTTTTGACAAGGTACAAATCATAGCACAACAAAGCATACTTTTGCAAAACCGTGTGTTATGGATGGGTCAACACATATGAGATCAGGGGACCCTGCTCCCCATGACATCACTTAATCCTGTCAATTGCTGAGTCCCAAGAAAGAGATACTGGTAAAAACGGGCCCTGTATCCTTAGGCTAGGTAATGGTTCCAGGCAGTTCCCAGGTCATCTGTGGGAGAATAGAGAGTTCACAAGTCTTTTCCCCTTGACTCAGAAAATTATAATGCCAGGAGAATCTTTAGAAGGCTAAAAGGGAAGAGATCCTCCAGGATGGAACAAAACATAGATAACCATTCTGGGCTTTCCAAATGTGAGCTGTGACTTGGACAAGCTTCAAATATTGATATACTTTTCAAAAGTAACTTTTATTTTATTGTTATTTGTTCTTTTACTGAATGAATATTGAGTACTTACTCAATAAGGGCAAGGCACTAATTTAGGCACTGAGAATACTAGAGGGCCCTACAGAGAGCCCTAATTAGAAACAGTTGTACTTCCAGAGGAGGTTTCTAAAAATGTAGGAGACTTCCTTTGTTTACCAGAATGACTGGGAGTGTCTACTGATATTAACTGCCAAGTGTTTAGGAATGGTAAGTGTGGTGCAATGCACAGGATGTTCCTGCAAACAAAGGATACCAATAGCACTTGCATTGGCCAGTTTGTTCAAGAACACAGAAACCACTCTAGCTATTTCAAATGGAAAACAACTTAATGTGCATTTGGCATGGTCAAAGCCATTGTAAGTACAAGTCAAAGAAGGCTCTTGCTAACTCTCAGGTTTGCTGTTATTCAGAGACTTAGGAAGTTGTTCCTGCCAGCCTGGTCAGGAACTACAGGAATCCAGCACCAGTAGTCACACTGCCTTCACAAAGGGATGCCCTGAGGCTACCACCAAACCTCAATTTATCTCTGCAGCCAGGGAAAAACAAATGCCTTCTGCTCCCTTATTGCCTTTCCAAATCTAAGCCAGAACCTTACTGACAGGATTCTGGGAAATGTAGTTCCCAGTTTCCTGGTTCCTGTGAAACACAGAAAAAACATAGATCAGAAGTTTTCAAACCTTCCCACTTCTGGGAATACAGAGTTTATGGTTCAAGTCCAGCTAAGACAAAAGGAAATTTGTAAACATCTCGGACTTACCACTAAGACCCCAAAAGAGTCTTGCTTTAGAAGGAAGGATCATGTCTCAGGACTACAAACCATGCCCTAAATTTAAGGACAAATATGAAACAGACCTACCCTAACAAAACCTAAAATCAAGTCTCAACAGAATCAAAGATATCCACCAAGTTTTAACTGTCTGCCAGAATGAAACTGAATACTCTTTATGGGAAGAAAAGAGAACTTCAAGTGCCTATACTATATTGTACATGATTTTTAAAATCTAACATAAACTTATGAGGTATGCATAAATACAGAAAAACTGATTCATAACAAAAAGAAAAAGCAGGCAATAGAAATAAAGTCTCAATTACCCAATGTTGGAATTTATAAACAAGGACTTTAAAACAGCTATTATAATTTTGTTACAGGAATTTTTGGGAAAATATAGACAAAATGGATGAACTAATGAGGAATTTTAGCAGAAAATTGAAATTATAAAATAGAACCAAATAAAAACTCTTGTATTAAAAATATTTGAAATGAAAAAATTCATTGGAAGGGCTTGAGAGCAGAATGGACACACAGATGAAAGGATCAATGAACTTGAAGATAGTAAAAAAAAAAAGAAGAAGATAGCAGGAAGGGAAGAATTAAGGGGGTGGAAATTGGAGGGGGAGATGAACCATGAGAGACTATGGACTCTGAGATACAAACTGAGGGTTCTAGAGGGGAGAGGGGTGGGGGATGGGTTAGCCTGGTGATGGGTATTAAAGATGGCATGTACTGCATGGAGCACTGGGTGTTATACGCAAACAGTGAATCATGGAACACTACATCAAAAACTAATGATGTAATGTATGGTGATTAACATAATATAAAAAAAAAGAACTTATTCAAAATGAAGGAAGGAGAGAGAGAGAAAAGAGAAGAGAGTGCCTAAGATCTAGTGACAAAAACAGTCTCATATAAGGATTAACCCTATCAAAGACACAAACCCAAGGTCAAAGAACCTCAGTAAATCCCATGCAGGATAAAAAGAAAGACCTCACCCAGGCATGTCATAGTTAAATTCAAAGACGAAGAGACAAATCTTAAAAGTAGCCAGATAAAAGAGACATAGTATAATCAGAGAAACAATAATAAGAATTGTGGCTGAGTTCTCCTTAATAAAGAAATGGAAGCCAGAAAACAATGAAATAACATCTTTGAAGTATTGAAAGAAAATGTGTCAACCTAGAATTCTATGCCCAGTGAAATTTTCCCTCAAAAATGAATGCGAAAGAGAAGATATTTTCAGAAAAAAAACCAGAAACAAAAACAAAAACAGAACTCATTATCAGCAGTTTTGCACCACAAAACATATTAAAGGATCCATTGCAGGCTGAAGGAAATGGTCTTGGTGAAAACTTGGACCTGCAAAAAAAATGAAGAACACCAGAAATGGTAAATATGTGGGTAAATGGAAAATACTTTTTCTTAATTTCTTTAAAAGTCAAGTGACTATTTAAAGCAACAGTAATGCACTGCAGAGTTTATAAGACAGAAGTAAAATGTATGATAAAACAAGCACAAAGTGCTACAGGTGGTAAATGGAATTATACTGTTATAAAGTTCTTATATTGCACATGAAATAGCACAACATTAATTTTATGTAGACTGTAATAAGGTAGGACACATATTGCAATCCCTAGAGCACAAACAAAAAAAGGAAAATAAAAATAGTTCAAGAGCCAATAGAGACAATAACATGTTATACTAATAATTATTCAATTAATCCAAAAGAAGGCAGAAAAGATGGAACAAAGGAACAAAGAAGAGGGGAGAAGTAGAAAACAAACGTTAAGATGGGAGACTAAATCTAACCATATCAATAATTGCATTAAATAAAAAGATAACGAACACTCTAATAATGTTAGAGATGTCAGGTAAAAGAGCAAGATCCAAATGAATGCTAGATACTTTAACTATAAAGAGACAAATAGTTTGAGAATTTTAAAAAATGGAAAAAAATACCACGCAAACACTAATCACAAGAAACATAGTGTGACTATATTATCAGACAAAGTAGACTTCGTGATGGGGATATTAAAGAAGACACAGAGGAGTATTTCATAATTTTAAAAGGGTCAATTCATCACATAAAAATTTGCAACTAAGAGTAGACCTTCAAACTATAGTAAGCCAAAATTGACAGAATGAAATGGAATAGTGGGAAATTTTAATATCCATTGATCAAAAATAAGTAGAAAGTGTAGACCAAAATATCAGTAATATAGAGAATTAAACATTTTTTTAAAGAGGTTCCATGCACAGCATGGAACCCAATGCAGAGTCCAATGCAGGGCCTGAACTCAGGACCCTGAGATCAAGACCTGAGCTGAGGTCAAGAGTCAGAGACTTAGGGGGGTCTGGGTGGCTTAGTCAGTTAAGCATCTGCTTTTGGCTCAGGTCATGATCCCAGGGTCCTGGGATTGAGTCCCACATCAGGCTCCCTGCTCAGCAGGGAGTCTGCTTCTCTCTCTGACCCTCCCCCTTCTCATGCTCTCTCTCTCTCTCTCTCTCTCACATAAATAAATAAATCTTTAAAAAAAAAAAAAAAGAATCAGAGACTTAACTGACTGAGTCACCCAGGTGCCCAAGAATTAAGCATTTCTATTGACCAATTGACCAAATTGATATTTATAGACTTTTACATTCAACTACTGCAAATATTATTTGAAATGCATGAGGAACATTCACCAAGATTGAACTATGCCAGATCATAAAATAAGTTTCATTAAGTCTTAAAAAACTAAAATCACATGGGAGATGTTTTTAGACCTTACAAGAATTAAATTGAAATCTCACTGTAAAATTATAATTAGAAAAACCTTTAAATATTTGAAAATTAAAATACATGCTTCTAAATAACACATGATCAAAGAAAAAACTCATGAGAAAAATCAGAAAAATATTTTGAACTGAATGATAATGAGATACAACATATCACAATTCGTGGGATACAGCTAAAGCAGTGCTGAGAGGGAAATAAATAGTTTTAAAGCAGACATTTGAGGGGGGGAAATCAGTAATTGAAACTACCAAAATGAAACAAGCTAGATAAGAAAGGAGAATTAAGCTCAACAAAAGTAAAAGAAAGGAAATAAAATATAATAACATAAAATCAGAAATCAATTATATGAAATAGGAAAACAAAAGAGAAAGTTAATAAAATCAAAAGTTTATTTAAAAGGATTAACAAAAGTGATATACCTTTAGCAAGACTAATTGAGAAGCAAAATGCCAATATAAAGAATGAAAGGAGAGATATCACTATAAATTCTTCAGATATTAAATGAAAACAAAGGATATTAGAAAATCTTTATATCAGTACAGTCAATTAGATGAAAATTAAAACATAATTTCCTGAAATTGATACAACAAAAAGTGGAAATTTTGAATACACATGTATTTGTTAACAAAAAATAAAAAAAGTCATCAAAAGAAAATTTCAAGCCCAGATGACTTCACTAGTAAATTCCATCAAACATTTAAGGAAAAAATATGAAAGTTCAGTAAACTCTTTTAGAAACGAAAGAAGAGGAAACACAAATTAGTTTTATGAGACCAGTCAGCATGATAATGACACCAAAATGTGAAGGACATTACAAGAAAAAAATTACAGACCAATATTTCTCATGAGCATAGATGTAAAAATCTTCAATAAAATGTTAGAAAATGAAATTCAGTAATATATAAAACTGATATTACATTATAGCTAAGCAACATTATGATGGGAATGCAAGGTTGATTTAATACTTAAAAAGGAATGAATACAATTCACACCTAATAGAATAAAAAAAGATATTATATGATCATATCAGAATATGCAGAAAACACATTTGACAAAATTCAACACCTAATCAGGATTAAAAGTAAAAACAACATCACAGCATGTAGGAATAGAACTTTCTAAAATTGGAAAAGCATACCTGTGAAAAGCCTATATCTAATATCATACTTACTAAGATATTGAATATTCCACCCTTACCTCCTAACATCATAAACAAGTTAAGGATTCTTACTTTAACAAATTCTATTCAGCATGTGCTAGAGATCTTAAACTGTGCAACAGGAAAAAAGAAAAGAAATTTAAAAAGAAAGAAGGAAAAAAGAAGGAAATAAAGAAAGGCATAAAGATTGAAAAATAAGAAAGGAGTGAAACTGTCTATTTGAAGACTATCCATGATTGGATACATAGAAAATCCAATGGGTTCCATAAACCACAGAAGTAATAAGTGAATTTAGCAAGGTCACAGTATAAGTGGGTCAATCTATACACTAGCAATAAAACTGGAAAATAAAATACCATTTATGAAAAATTATAAAACATCTGTTACATAGCAATAAATTTAATAAAAGATGTGCAAGACCTCTACCCTGAAAGCCAAAATATTGCTGAGAGAAATTAAAGAATGTCTAAATAGAGAGATATGCCATGTTTATGGTTTGGAAGACTCAATATTATTAAAACATTTGTTATTCCCAACTTTACAGATTTGGAAAAATCACAACAAAAACCCCTGCAGATTTTTCTAAAATTTGACACACAGATCCTAAAATTTATATAGAAATTTAAAGGACTTGATACAGCCAAGACAATTTTAAGAAGAAGAAAACATTGAAAGAATAATAGTATTTTATTTATTTATTTATTTTAAAAGATTTTATTTATTTATTTGAGAGAGAGTGAGTGAGAGAAAGCACGAGACAGGGGAGGGTCAGAGGGAGAAGCAGACTTCCCGCTGAGCGGGGAGCCTGACATGGGGCTCAATCCCGGGACTCCAGGATTATGACCTGAGCCAAAGGCAGACAGTTTGAGCCACCCAGATGCCCCAGTATTTTATTTTTTAAAAAATTAAGACTGTGTGGTGTTATCATTTCTATAAATAAACCTTCTAAGGACAAGAAAGAAGGATCTAGATTACAATCAATTCCAATATCAGCCCCAATGCAATTCAAAGGGCATATGAAAGTCTTTTGAATAAATGTTGCTGGAACAACTAGAAAAATGGGCTAAAATATTAACCACTATTTCACAGCATTTACAAAAAATAAGTTGAAATTAATAATATTCCTGATTATAGAAGCAAAAACTAGCAATCTTCTAGAAGAAAACTCCATGACTTGGAATAGACAGACACATAAAATCACTAACTATAAAAGAAAAAAAAAACTGTATATTGGGTTTCATAAAAATGTAAAACTTTGATCATCAAAAGACACTGTTAAAAAGTAAAAATCCAAGCTGTAGACTGGGAGAAAAAAGTCTCATTATATACATCTGATAGAGGACTTATATTCAAATACCTACAACTATATAGTAAAAGAAAGAAAGCATAATTTTAAAAAACTGGTCAAAAGGCTTGAACATTCTTCACAGTAGAAGATATATGAATGGCCAATAAGCACATGAAATGGAGCTTAACATCATTAGTCACCAGGAAAATACAAATTAAAACTATAATAAAATATTTATATATACTCTGGCTAAATGGCCAAAAGTAAATTAATTAGACTGAAAATTCCAATTTATGGTAGAATATAGAGCAATGAAATTCATGCATCTCTGATGGGAAACAAAATAGTACAACCAACTTTGAAAACTTATAGAAAACTGGGATTTTAAAAATAACTTCAAATATATACTTACCCTCTGACCTAATAATTCCACTTCTAGATATTTATCTAAGAGAAATGAAAACATGTCATAGAAAAACTTAATCAAGAATGTTCTCAGGGCGCTTGGGTGGCTCAGTCGTTAAGCATCTGCCTTCGGCTGAGGTCATGATCCCAGGGTCCTGGGATCGAGCCCTGCATCAGGCTCCCTGCTCCACGGGAAGCCTGCTTCTCCCTCTCCTACTCACCCTGCTTCAGTTCCCTCTTTTGCTGTGTCTCTCTCTGTCAAATAAATAAATAACATCTTTAAAAAAATGTTTTCATCAGCTTTATTTATAAACAGGAACCAACCCAAATGCACATCAACAGGAAAATAAATAATTAGTTTTGATATTTCTTACTATGGAATCCTACTCAACAATAAAGAAAGTGTGAATTACTGATAATGCAACAGCATGGATGAATCTCCAAAACATTATGTTGGATAAAAGAAACCACACACAAGATTGCATGATATATGATTCCAACTATATGAGTTTAAGAATTGGTAAAACTAATTCTTAATGATATAAATCAGAACAATTATTGCCTTGGGGTAAGGAGAGTTTACTGAAAAGAGGAATAAAAGTGCTTTATGGGTGATAGAAATGTTCAATATCTTGATTTTGGTGATTGGTTACATGGCTATATATGTTTGTCAAAACTTGTCAAACTGTACACTTGAGATCTGAGTGTTTTATTGTATATAAAATATATCTCAAAAAGGTATTTTTAAAAGTAAAATAATAAAGAATATATTGGAACACCCTACACAAAAATAAAGTCAAAATGGATTAAAGGCCTAAATGTGAGAGCTAAAACCATAAAAATCCTAGAAGAAAACATAAGCAGTAATCTCTCTGACATTGGCCTTACAAACATTTTTCTATGTCTCCTCAAACAAGGGAAACAAAAGAAAAACAAACTATTGGGACTGAATCAAAATAAAAAGCACAGTGAAGGAAACCATCAATAAAACAAAAAGGCAACCTACTGAATGGAAGAAGATATTTGCAAATTATACATTTGATAAGGGGTAAATATATAAAATATATAATGAACTTATTAAACTCAACCCAAAACCCTCAAATAATCTGATTAAAATGGGTAAAGGACTTGAATAGACATTTTTCCAAAGAAGACATACAGATGGCCAACAAACACATGAAAAGATGTTCAACATCACTAATCATCAGGGAAATGCAAATCCAAACCACAGCGAGATATCACTTCACACCTGTCAGAATGGCTCATATCAAAAACACAAGAACCAACAAGTGTTGGCGAGGATGTGGAGAAAAAGGAACACTTGTGCACTGCTGGTGGGATTATAAATTGGTGCAGCCTCTTTGGAAAACAGTATTAATATTCCTCAAAAAATTAAAAATAGAACTACCACATGATCCACTAATTCCAGATTCCACTACTGGATATTTACCCAAAGAATATGAAAACACTAATTCAAACACTAATTCCATTATATGTATATAATGGAATATTACTCAGCCATTAAAAAGGAATGAAATATTTCCAATAACATGGATGGATCTAGAAAGTATAATACTAAGTGAAGTAAGTCATACAGAGAAAGAAAAATACCATATGATTTCACTCATATGTGGAATTTAAGAAGTAAAACAAATGAACAAAGAAAAAAGAGACAAACCAAAAAGCAGACTTTTAACTATAGAGAACAAACTGATGGTTATCAGAGGGGAGATGGGTAGAGGAATGGGTGAAATAGGTGAAGGGGATTAAGAGTACACTTATCAGGATGAGGACTGAGTAATCTATAGAATTGTTGAATCATATTGTACAACTGAAACTAATATAACTCTGTAAGATAACTATACTGAAATTAAAAAAAGAAAAGAAAAGAAAGGAATACCATATGATCCAGTAATTCTACTACTGGGTATTGACTCAATGAAAATGAAAACTCTAATTCAAAAATATATGTGCATCTTTATGTTTACTGCAGCATTATTTACCATAGTCAAGATATGGAAGCAACCCATATCCATTGACAGCTGAATGGATAAAGATGTGGCATATATACAATGGAATATTAGCCATAGAAAAAGAAATCTTGGCATTTGCAACAACATGGATGGACCCAGAAGGTATCATGCTAAGTGAAAAAAGTCAGACAGAGAAAGACAAGTACCATATGATTTCACTTATGTGTAGAATCTGAAAAGCAAAAGAAATGAACAACCACCACCACCACAACAAAAAAGCAGAAATAGACGCAAAAATACAGAGAACAAACTGGTGGTTCCTAGAGGGCAGGAGGGGGGAAGATGAGCAAAATGGGTGAAGGGGAATGGCTTTCAGTTATGGAATGAGTAAGTCATGAGGATGAAAGGTACAGCATAGGGAATAAAAAGGAAAAAATAGATCACTTGGAAAATGCAAAAGTTTAGGAGAACAAAAATCCTCTTTAAGCAGATTTTCACTGTTCACTGTCCACCCAATGTCCACCAATGTGAATATCCACCTAATGTCATTGAAATTCTTAAGATTTTAAAAAATAATATACTCACGCTGTGGGATTCTAATCTGAGAAATTAAGAAAGGATCTACATGAATGTTCAATATGTTAAAAGTATAATGGATATTGTCATTTTCCCATGATGAAGAGGCAAAAGCTTATACAAAATTTTAAAGTTCTAGCTTTTGACTGGAAATGTATCAACTAGCCAAGCTATCTGCAGTTATCTCATGCTGATTTAATTATAGTCCTATTTGATCTATTAAAGATAAAAGGAGTTGTAAAATTCTTACCACAAGAAAACAAATGTTGTACTATGTTTGGTGATGGATGTTAACTAGTCTTAAGGTGATGATCATTTTGCCATATATACAAATATCAAATCATTATGTTGCCTGCCTGAAACTAATAAACTATTGTATGTTGATTATATCTCAATAAAAAATAATTTTAAAAAAGACAAAGGGAGATGAATTTTTATCTAATACATACAACTCATTTGGTATTCTACACCTTCAAATCATGGAGTTCATCTAGGGAAAGCCTTAAGAGGATGCTTGCGGGTAATATGGTAGTGCTAACCTTCAGTAACACTTTCATTGGGTTTTGGTCTTTACCAGCTTTCTTCCAGAGTATATATATATATATATATATATATATATATATATATATATACTACTGAATTTCCTGTATTTCTCTCCCTGGTTCTCAATACTCAACTTCCTCTTCCTTAAAATTCTCTCTACCCTCTTACCTTGAGCCAAAGCAGAAAGAATAAGGAAGATGCTTTGAATAAAATGCGTTCAGTTCAATTTCTGTCTTTGTTTCCCCCATCTTCCTTTGCCAACATCAATAGCAGGTAACTATGATTTAAGTGTGTCTGAAGGAGACAGAGACCACAGAAGCTTGGTTAAGTGATGATTTACTTTTATCAGGGATTCAAGTGGCACCTTAAGATATGTTTTAAAGCAGAAACCTCTGTGCTCCCTAGAATTACATAAAGTGATATAAGTATTTTATTTCCTCTGCCTATTGCCCAGCAGAGCTAACGTGAGTGAAAGGATTTATCAGAATAATAATTAATTTTATCTGAACACTGGGCTAATGGATGCCTTTCCTGTGAATCAAAAATCTCTGTTTACATGAAAATAAATGAATGAAGTAAGTTGAGGTGGTAAATCTAGACCAATAAGGTTAGCTGTTAAGGCAGTTCTGAAGCAAAGCATTTCAGCTCTAGTAAGCAGACACACCAGCCCATGGCATTGTGTTTGGGATCTGCAGCTGAATATGGTTTTGAAGTGAACAGACAAAAGCAGTGACAGACTCAGAAGAACTAAACTACTGTAAACAGTGCCGAGGAAGGAAAGGGGCTGCCTTTTTATACCACTGGTTAATTATCAAAAGTGTATTTTGTATCCCCATTTTCAGAACTGGAACTGACAGTTAACATTTATATTTCAAAGCTTTAGAGATTCCCTGACTTTATAGGAAAGTCTGTTAGAAAGGGACAGATTCAATTAGCTAAATAGGCAGTCTGCCATTTTTTTTAGCTGATTCACAGCAAAAGAAGTTATTCTATTATTTAATTACTTTCAAAAAAGCAAAGATTTAAGGAAAAATCTGGAATCACTTATGGAAACTGAAATTGAAGCTAGAAAAAATTTACAAGAAGCATCTTCTTCTATGGATTACATAGACGTAGGAAGAGGAAAATGTAAAGGGTATTTGTGGGTACATGGTACATAGTATCTCTCTGGGTGTATCATATAAAGTGGAGGGTATAGGACAGACAGGATGGATCATACTATAGGATGGGTCAGTCTCTTCCTCTGTACTTATTCCTTCTAGCTTCCCTTCCTATACCTTGAAATCCACAGTTCCACACCAATTTGGGTACCAACATGAAGGAGGTATTCAATCTTTGATGAAAAAGTAAATGAATGGATAAATGATTGAATAAAAATATCCACTGTGAAAAACTATCTTTTATAACAAGTTAGTGTTATACATTATATCCTCAAGATAAAAATACATGCTAAAGAAATGCTAATTTTATTTAAAGATTGTATTTATTTATTTGTCAGAGAGAGAGAGAGCACAAGCAGGGGTAGTGGCAGGTAGAAGGAGAAGCAGACTCCCTGCTGAGCAAAGAGCCTGATGAGGCACTTGATCCCAGGACCCTGGGATCATGACTTGAACCGAAGGCAGATGCCCAACCGACTGAGCCACCCAGGCATTCCAAAGAATGCTTATTTTATTTGCTAACCAAAAATGCTGATTTAAAAACGTGTTTACTATGGCTGTCAAATCCTTGTTGATCTCTATAATTGGGATGAGTATCCTTGACCTTCTCCAAATTCCTCAATAGGCATCAAATAGGTTCTTTAAATTTTTTGATTACCTTTGCTTTTATTTGTTTAAAAGTCATTAAGAAGTAAAATTTACACCTGTTTTATAATTTCATAACATGCTTCTAGCAGGAAAGCAGTAGGACATTTTATTTTACAGGCTCTTTCATATTCATAAATGAGATTTATTTTATTTATAAGTAGTTATAAATATTTTGGAGAAAAATATGCTAACATATTAGTATATTCCTCTTGAATTTTATTTTATTTCACTTTTTCATCATGTCAGAGTTATTTATTTATTTTCTTTAAGAGAGCGTGTGCTCGAGTGGTGGGAGGAGGGGCAGAGGGACAGGAAGAGAGAGAATCTTAAGCAGGCTGCACGCCCTGGCTCCATCTGACCACTCTGAGACAAGATCATGACCTGAGCGAAAATCAAGCGTTGGACACTTAACCTACTGAGCCACCAGGTGCCCCCCATCACGTCAGAGTTTTAAATAGCACTACATGTATGTTCCATCATTGATTTTAAGATGTGTTATTTTTTCTAAAGGACTTCTAAACAAGAAGTGACTGAAATTGACAAGACTGAAAGAAAATGCCAACAAATATATTCAGTGGAGGATTCCAAGTAGGATTAAAAATTTTTGCCACTGAAGCCAGGGATGATCTTGAGAATTAAGCTGGAACTCAGTAATAAAATGCTTAGATATTGGGGACTTTTATTACCTTCCATAATCTTCAATATTAAGCAAAGTATCCTACAAAAACAGATATTATAGAAAGAATTATAGCACCTATATGAGATTAAAAAAGAAATACATGAGAGAACTACAGCTTGAGAAATGCAGGAATTATATATAGTTTTTGTATTGTGTAAAGAGCTCTGCTATAAGGTTATCTTAGATTTGTTTAGCACCAAAAGTTTTTAAGGATCTACAGACATTTGATTATTATAATGTGGGTAGTGTGGTAGGCAAATTGAAGACAGTTGAGATTCTGAATGTTTATATGACTTACCCAGGGTTACTGAGCTGGTAAATGGTAAAACAAGCATTAGAATTAAAATTCTGGGATGCCAAATTATACCACCTCCTTCACTACTATGCACGATCCAGGCAGGAGTCAAGTGAATGGCCCTTCACCCCAACTACAATGCCACCACCAGGACCATCAAAAAGAATCCACGTGATTTCTCGAAGTCCCTGTCACTTCTTTTCTCTGCCTCCCAGATTCCCTATCCATACGACCTGCATCTATCCTTCCTATAACAATGACAAGAAGCCTAACTTCTTCATCCTTCTATGAAAATTCTGTTCCCAGAAAGTATTACATAAATTTAGAAACTTTATGGAGAGTATTGTGAGAGTTGATAGACAGCTCACTAGCATCTGCCTTGTTCCATCTCCACAGACTAACAACCAACAAGCTCTGTTATGGAGAGTTTTCAAGGAATTTCTTACAACTATTGCACACAATGTGCAAGGAAATCTGATGGACAATTTACATATGTTTCTGAAATACATTGTGTTTCTGACATCATACAGGTAACATTATACATGCTTATTTAGCTTGGCATATTACTCTGATTTTCATTACTATCAAAGTCTTAGTTTTTTTTAAACTAGAACACAAATTCAGTAGGAAGACCAAATTACTAAGTTACTAGAAGTACAAGTACTTACATGGCAAAAGTGTACTTTTTTCTCTTAGACATTTTGTCACTTAAATATTACTTAATTTTATTGAAAATTTTATCATTTATTTTTAAAAGTATAGAAAATATATAGAAAAAAATGTTTCCCTCCCTACCCCAGACCCTCTAATTTTTTTGTTTGTTTGTTTTTTACAATCTGATAAGTAGCCAAACATTTATTATTTCAATTTGAATTAATTTTTTCTTGCTGAGATTGAACACCTATCTGCCCATATATTTTGGTTGTTTATTCTATTTTTTCAAATTTTTATTTAAATTCTAGTTAGTTCACATATAGTGTAATACTGTTTTTAGGAGTAGAATTTAGTGATTCATCACTTATATATAACACCCCCCATGCTCCACACAAGTACCCTCCTTAATACCCATCATCCATTTAGCCCATCCCCCACCCACCTCCCTCCATCATCCCTCAGTTTGTTCTCTATAGTTAAGAGTCTCTTATGGTTTGTTTCCCTCTCTCTCTCTTTTTTACCCCTTCCCATATGTTCATCTATATTGTTTCTTAAATTCCACATATGAGTGAAATCATATGATATTTGTCTTTCTCTGCCTGACTTATTTGTCTTAGCATAATACACTCTAGTTCCACCCACACCATTGCAAATGGCAAGATTTCATTCCTTTTGATGGCTGAGTAATATTCCGTTGTGTATATATACCACATCTTCTTTATCCATTCTTTAGTCTATGGACATTTGGGCTTTCTCCATAGTTTGGCTACTGTTGATAATGCTGCTATAAACATCGGGGTGCATGTACCTCTTCGAATCTGTATTTTTGTATCCTTGGGGTAAATACCTAGTAGGGCAATTGTTGGATCATAGGGCAGTTCTATTTTTAACTTTTTGAGGAACCTCCATACCATTTTTCAGAGTGGATGCACCGGTTTGCATTCCCACCAACAGTGCAAGAGGGTTCCCCTTTCTCCACATTCTCCCCAGCACTTGTTGTTTCTTGTGCCATTGATTTTAGCCATCCTGACAGATGCAAAGTGATAAAATGCATAAGTATTAATACCTTTAGTAAGTATTAATACCTTTCAGAAAGATGCATGAGGAACTAATCCATTGAATATGGGTACCTCTAGTATTAATAATTCCTTTTTTATACACCGTTCCTTCTTTGCATCTTGTTATAAATCTTGCACTTTTTCCCACTTAAACTATCAGTGAGTATACAGTTACAAATTTACCTCTTTTCAACATTCTGCCATAATTTTTATTTCCATTAAGGTTATGCATGTATGTAGAGTCAGATTCACTGATTACAAAAATGACAATTCTTGCCATTTCTTGTTTGCCAGACAATCACATTAAGAATTCTAAGTGAATTCTTGTATTTATTTTTTTATCTCTAAATAACATGTTTATATTTCTACCACTTGATGTTTCAGTTCTAGGTATTATATACTGACTTTTCCCTTTGGAAGATAGGACTTACTGCTCTTTCATCCATACACCCTGCACCTGCCACACCCCTGCACTTGCAGTTGGCTATCCATCAAATATCATACTTTAGCTTGTATCAATATTCAGTGTTTTTATTACTATAGCAGTGTAAACAATACTCAAATCTGAACCATGAAGTATAAAATGGTTACTTTTCCTAGAAAATAAAATTGTCTTTTTTGGAATACTCAATTGTTCATGTACTTACAATGAATACAACCCAAAATACTCCCCCAATTATATAAATCTTCTCTCAAAACATCAAATAGAAATTTTATCAATTTGTCTTCCTGAAACATCTCTCCTGGAACTTTCTAGCCTGCTCCAATTGGGATAGGTTTCTCCCTAGTTTGGCTGCATAGTATTTATTTTGAAACCTTACTCCAATAGCATTCTATTGGGGATGGGTGGCTCCTTTATCTTTTTATTGTGTTGGATCCCAGTGGTAGTTTTTTTTTTTTTAATTCTCTTATTTTGGTGGGGTACAATCTCCAATAAACTCCTGAGAAAAATTTCTTGAGATGGAAATTTCAAATACCTTGCATATCCAAAAAATATATCTTATTCTAGCTCAATTCTTAGAACTAATTCGGCTAGATGTGGAATTGGGAGTTGGAAATTATTTTTCCCCTGAATTTTAAAGACAATTTTCCATTGTTTTTCAGCTTCTAGTGTTGCAATTGAGAAGAATAATAGCATCCTAGTTCTCAATCTTTGTCATGAAATTCATGGTTTTCTTTCTAAAAGTTTATAGAATCTTTTTTGTCTCTATTTTCTAAAATTCTACAATCATGAGCCAATCATGTGACTTAACGGCATATTTCAAGTCTGGAAACTCATGGGAATTTTTCTTGAATTATTTTTTTGATGGTTTTCTTCCTGGTGTTTTCTTCAATCTCTTTTGCTAGATTTCCTGTTATTCAGATGCTGGATTCCTAGACTATACTTCTAATTTTCTTACCTTTTTTTTTTTTTTACATAATTTTCCTTTTTTTTTTTTTTTTTTTTTTTTTTTGCCTTTTTACTCACTTTTCATGTACTCAACTTTATCTTCCAATCTTTCTATTGAGTTTTCCAAGGGCTTTTTATGTTCCATGTATTTCTTTCTTATAGCTACCTGGTTTTGTTTCTCAGATACCATATAGTTGGATTTTACTTTGCTTGTTTCTTAGATACAATATAGTCAGTTTTTACTTTGCATGGTAATAAAGAGTTATAAAAATGACCAGACAAGCAAAAACCATGCAAAGCAATCTTATTGATCAATGGGGGGAATGACAATTGTTCTGTGAACTTTAACAACTTTTTCAAAATACTAAAACTCGTACTGTAAGTTTTAAATATATAGGGAAATAATAAAACAGTAAAAATAATACTTCCTAGGACGCCTGGGTGGCTCAGTCAGTTAAGTGTCTGCCTTCTGCTCGGGTCATGATCCCAGGGTTCTGGGACTGAGTCCCACATCGGGCTCCTTGCTCAACAGGGAGCCTGCTTCTCCTTCCGCCTGCAGCTCCCCCTGCTTGTGTTCTCTCTCTCTGACAAATGAATGAATAAAATCTTAAAAAGAAAAAAAAAACTAATACTTCCTTAAGATGCTGTGATTTAAAGCATTAAACACATTGAAAATTGAAGTGTTCTCTTTCTGGAAACAATGTTTGCTGCCTTCTCATGGTATAACTTACAAAACGAAATGAAGATTTTTTCCATGTCCTGGTGAATTGTCATACTCCTTTCTAAGTTTGGATCAGCTTCCATACATTTATCTTTTGTGCTTTTTGTGTCATGAAATATCTCCAACAGCCATTTAAAGTGATTATTTTGATGGTATCACTTCCTTTCAGACATCTTCATCCTTTTCATAACAAACACTTATATTCATATAAAATATTTGCTAATTATGATTTCCAGTTGCTTTAACCAACCCTTGGAATCTAGATGCAAATTTTATGGCAGCCTCCTTTTCTGCTCTATCAACTTCACAAGATAGCATAGCATTAATCAATTCATACCAACTTTTGAAACAATCAAACTAGCATTTATTGGCAATAAAAGTTTATTCTTCCATTCCCTTGTAATTACCTTTTTTTAAAAAAAAATATGGCAACTAACATCAACACTTACCTGAATGCTAGCCAAACTAATTTTCTTTAATTACAGTCTTCAATCCAACCATAAGCCTCTTTCTGCTCCCAGTGCAATTTAAAATAAAAGATGTGGAAGCAACTTTACCTTACTTTTTATATTCAATGGACTTCCTCAATATGGTTCCTGCAGCACCTTCCTGCCTTGCTTTGCTATCACCATTTTCTCATATGCAATTTTACTTCCTGTCTTACCATCTTTCGTTTTATTGCTGCCTTACATCTTTGTTGGGCAATTTCCTCTTCACTATCCATTCTGGAAAATGCTGCATGGGTTTATCAATGGGAGACAAGGAGGCCACATAACTATAGACTTTGCTCTCTGTGCATGAGCTAACAGACATGCAGTGACCAATCACTGATAGACTTTGAAAGAAGTGATATGATTGGATAATGTGTATCTATTATTAGTGACTGTGGGCAGAAGAGCTAACAGAAAAGCTTGTATTCTATGCTAACAGAAAAGCTTGTATTCTATGCTATTTTCCACAGTTAATATATTGTGGTAACTGAAATTTGAACTGCATCACCAGGAGACTGGTATTATAACAAAACTGTGTCACTGATATTCATGGGTATTAGAACCACACAAATGAGAACTGCCCATGTATCGCTTAATTCAACAAAGGAATTAATGATAGTATTTAAACTGCTTTCCCTGTACACTCATTGTTTCCTCCAGTTTACTTTTTTCCATATTAGTTTGTCTATCTGTTATTTGCCTGTTTCTTTTTTATTTGTTCTGTTTTCTGCTTGGATTTTAGAGCTTTATCTGATCCGCGCATATGTAAGAGTGGGCACTAAAATCTCAGTGGTAGAGCTTATTAACGTGGCCCTTGCTGCTGAGTGATCTGGCCAGGCCATTTCTTAGAGAGTAGCCAATTTTAATGTTTTTAAGTCTTATCTTTTGGTATGGCCAGAGTCCCCAGAGAATACTCTTCACATGTCCTTTCTGAAGAGTATACACCTTGCTACCTGTCTCCTAAAAGTTTAGTGCAGTCAAGAAGGCCTGTTTTCTGTTTACTCCCATATTTTCATCTTTGTGCCTTTAGTCTCAACCAGGTCAGCCCAGAGACACTCTGTTTTAGTCTCTTCAAAGAAAATGTTCTCCCAGGGTGAAGGATGGGCAGTCAGACCACTTGCTGTTATGAGCCCCATCTTCCTTCTACTTCCAAAAGTCCCTTATGTCCCCAGTTCCAGAGCTTACTCATGCTATAAATTGTGTCACTTCTTGACTTTCCCTGTTGCTAGTTTAGGATTCAGCTTTTCCTATTCACTTACCACCTATCTATCTGCTTTCTAGTTTTCTAAATGTGGTTGCAATTTTTTTCCGTTTCTTTGTCCTTGTAGGTTTATGGTTCTTAAGATAAAAACCTTATTGTCATTTTAGTTTTTATGGGGGAGAGAAAGGTATGTAGTCAATTCCTCTTGATTTGAAGCTTCTCATTTTAAAAATATACCAGTGGGTATTTTTTAATATCCTGTACTGGATCTTTAACCAAAGTAAAGTATAAAATTCAACCTAATATATGGATAGGAGATGATAAAGGTATATACTTTTTTATTCTTTTCTTAGTTTGCCTTAACAGAATAAAAGATTTGATGTTTCTTTCTGTTACTTTTCTTCTAGGGAGGTCAACAAAGGCTTTATCATTTGTCTGTCATTGATCTTTATGTTTTCATTATCATAGCCATATAAAAGCAACCATAAATATTGTAAGAACACTTTGTATAAGTGATTTATAACACTTTCTTGAGATGGCTTCAGTAGCCTTATTCAGCCACATCTCCCAGCATTTTTAATAACCCTCTTAATACATTCTGTCATCCCCATCTGTTTTGATTTAATGTTGATGATCCAGGCGCACTGTGCGGCAAGAAGCCATCTGATCACTCCAGTCCTGTGTTATGTGTGCATTCAACTCAAGGTATTTTCAGAGAGGGCATGTAAAACTGCTATTGTTAAATTATATCCAGTTTACTAGGTTTCTCCTGGGTAGCTTCCGTAGGACTTTGGAAAATTAAGCATTAGACATGCTCATACGAAATCACATCACTGCTTTTTAAAACCAGTTCAATTTAACCTGCCACTAATTCCCTAACTGGTAATTCTCTGACTCTATCCCTAGGGAAAATATATTGAACACAGCCGAAGGTTAAGGCAGGGGAGTACAGTGAGACAAGGAAGCAGCCAATCAGATGGCGAGGGTCTAAAGATCTGATGCCTCCAGGCAAGCAGCACCACGCTGAGCTGGTTAGTCTCCTTTTATTGCAGATGAACATCACATACATGTCGTAAATGCTCCCTATGTTGGCAGCATCCACCAAGCAGACCCTGTAGCTAAGAAGAGTGGGATACATGCCCAAGCAACTCATTCTGTACAGCGGCTGACAAGACAACGATATTCCTGTGCTGGAATGTTCTCATTCAAAGGTATCGGTTCTTTTTCATTGAGTTGCTATATTTCTTAAGAATTTCGGACAGCAGAGATGCTGGTGCTGGAGAAAGATCTCTCTGCTTTCTAGTAATGCTTTGTTCCTGTTCTCAGTCTAAATGCAAGCCTTTTAAGATGGTTAACCTCTGGGGAAGCCGGTAATAAGCAGAATAAAGGAACACTTTACATTGCTTAAGCTGACTGTGCACAGACCCTTTATTAGGACAGACTCTTTGTTATTGTTGCTATTGTTCCAAAGGTAAGCTGGCTAAAAATGCAGCTTCAAATCATCACATTCTGCTACATAGATAACTAAAGAGACCCAGGGAAAGAACTGGGGGCGGGCAGCAGGTAGGGGGGGCTATATGTCTTAAAGGTTACTGCAATTTATCTAGCAATCTACCAGACGCAGAGAAAAAGAGGGCCACAATTGCCGATCTAAGGTTAAAAAAAAAGAGAGAATTTTGTCAGTATGAAGATTCCTGTATGCTTTAGACACAAGTTTTATAAAAAATGAACACTTTGCATATTCTCCTCATGCTTAATGATTAAAATACCTTAATTATCATTTATTACTGACAGCTGGTGTAATCGTCCAGAAGTCATCAGCATATTAGGAGCTCTTGTTTTAGTTGCCAAGGTAATTGAAAGGATAATTTAATATGTTACAGAGTAACAAAGACTCATGAGAAACATATTGCATTAGGTGAGGCATGAGATTGCTTTGTGAAGCATTTATTTTTTTAGAGTGAGTCCCTTCTTTTGTCTCTCCTCTGGATCAATTATCTGTTAGAAGGAATAGATAAAACAGGGGCTTCCATCACGTACCATATATTTAGACTAACATTATTATTTGTTTTGTATATTAGGCAAGATTTAATGTATGTCTAAGACATTAAATAGCTAGTCATATGGAAAGGTTTCGCTGGCAAGTTGTTCATTATCCTCCACGGGACATTTGAAATCACACATCAGTGGGCTGTCAATGGTGGCCTGAATGAAGTCAAATAAACTGTTGTCCCAGGGAGCAGAAATGATTGCAAGGAGTGCTTGCTTCATTTTCCAGTTCTCTCTCAGAAGCATGGCCCATTACAATTCTAATCTTCGTAGCGAATGATCAAGTCTAACTTTTTCATATTACATCTCTGAAAGGTCTCCAAGTAATGTAGAGTCTTTGTATCATTATTTTTTAAAAGAGGAAATTTTAAAGCATTGATTATGGCTTCTAAATTGCCAGGTCATTTATTTATTAATTACGGACTGTAGAGCTAAATACAATTTACCTCTGTAATGTCATCAATTTATATTTTGATACCCTTTGTGATTTTCAGTTTCTCTAAATATTTATAAGGTGCATGATTTTATTTATAAAATATGTAAGCAAATAAAATACATATAGCTAATATTTGAAAATCACTATTTAAACGTGAAAAGTCACTATTTAGTTATATGTAATGTAAGTCATTATAATAAAGCAATATAAAAATTAAAATCTTAGCTTTACAATTTAAAAATCAACTACAAAATAAAAATAAGATTTTTTTTCATATATGTATTATTATTGCTTTCTAGCTATGTTTAAAAGACATTGTTTTGGAGACTGTAAAACTAACCAATTAATCGGTTGGACGTAGGGAGTTCATTTGCAACTTTGATGAATGGTAACGGGAATATAGGAATTAATATTATTCTGCAAAAGAGAAGACGGAAGGATAGTATCTTGTAATTGAACCATAAGAAGTATTCTTACACCTGAGATGATGTAAAATTTATTTCTATAAAAAGAACGGGCAAAATGTAATCTTAGAAAATAAGGTTAGAGTTGATAAAGCATTTTGGGAGAGCAAGATACTGGTTAAAAGAAATGAATTGAAGCGAAAGAAGGGGCCTTTCCCTCTGAGGCAGGGCAGGGGTAAAATAACCAACTGAGACTGGATTTTGGCACGAGGCAGAGCTGCTGAAATCCCTGCACTACCACCTCCTCCCTGCAGAACACGGGGAGATTAGCCCTACCTGGCTGGCTTGGGAGTTAGGAGTCCCCATAATTGTAAGTAGTTTGTGTCAGTATGAGAAGGATGTAATTAAAAAGGTATGATATCAAAGTCGATTCCTACCTCCCTGGGGCTGGCTGGGTGTAGACAGGATTACTCCTTCCACTTAGAAGAGGGAGTTGATCATAGTTGGAAGCCGGAGAAAAGGCCCATTAGTTCATCGCTGCCCCTCCCCCCATGCCCTCCATTCTCTTCCATCTCTTCAATAATGTCTACACTTCTGCCTCTGGAGAGCACCGCCTTCAGTGTACGCTTTGAATCTTATTTAAATGCAAATAGCCTTGGCAAGGCTACTTTAAGGTATTATTACACCTTGGTCTTCTGGCAGGCCCTGAGAGCAGATGCTGATAAAGGAATGCTGAGTAGGAGAGAGATTTTAAAAGGGGGTTGGGGGGGTGGGGGAGGTGGGGGGAGGGAAGCCAGTTCCAGCAAAAAGGATGCTATTGAGAGAGGAAGAGCTAATTGGAGATTCTAGAGGCTGGGAAACATATCCTATCATTCTGAGTTCACTTAATAAATGCCTACAGAGAGACCAGGTCAACTAGGAACATAGAATTAGGCTGTGGGTCCAAAATAAAGTGGAAAGCCTAGGCAGCAATCTTGGTGGGAAACATGATGCATACAGATGTTGTTTTTCCTGGTCACCTGTGAGGATGTTTGTTCAAGTAGTGACTTCACCTTGTTCTGAGGAAGGACTGACTTACTGACTTGAAGGTGAATAAACAAAGGTTAAAGGAAATGAAATCTAAGGGACAGAGCAAAATTTTCATATTTATGGCATAAAAACTTTTGCCAGGGTGCATGTGAGGAGATCACGTGAAGGATGACTGTTGAAAACTAAGCTCAACTTCAGTCTACAGAAAGAGCATCAACATAGCCTCTGAGCAGGGACGCTCTTCATGTCTGCGTCGTCTTCCAACCTCTCCCCACTCAACGCAACTCAACTGCACCTCCATGATTTTCTCAAACTTGAAACTACTCCCATTCGCGGCTATGCTCCCACCTGTTCATGAGTGACTCTATCTAGAGGAGGCTTTATGCTACTTGACACTCAATATTTAGGACGCAGCCCAGACAGCGTGGTTAATGGGACGGTCCTGATACTTGAGAGGCCATCTCCACCCACTGGTCAGTGTCTGGTACATTTAATGTCATTGAGAAGCAAACACCTCTGGAAAAAATAACACTATGAAAAGCTATTTTCACTTTTCTCTTCTACCACTTCTAATATTCTGCCTTCTTCTCATGGTTTTGGGGATGTTTGTTTCCTTCACCAGATTGGAGTTCTTCCAGGAAAAGGATAGAGTCTGACTTCAAATTTTACCATTGCCTAGCAGAAGGCCTGTCACATAGAAAATATTACGTAAATATTTGTTCAACTTATTAACACAGTTCATTTCCCAAGGAGCTCATCGATGTATGTACATTGAACTACCAAGCTACCTGATTACATGAAGGATAAAGTGGCCAAATTAATAACCTCAATTTGACCTCACAATAAAATCTATAAATTAGGAAAAATTTACTTTTGTTCAACATCTCTCAGCAGCCTCGGGTCAATGTATCCTGGCACCCTCTGGGTACTGCTGAGTCTAGGGAACCGTGTTCATGCCCAAGCCAATCTGATACGTCCACACTGATAAAGTAATAGCTCACTCTCATTAGCGTAGGAGACAAGCCCAGAATTCGCAATGTCAGGGGGGGCTGGCAAGAACAGCTGCAGAGGGACACCAGAAGTAGTGCCCTCTACTGGGAGGTGGGGGGTGCTCCTCAGGGGGACAAAGGGCAGGGTCTACAGAGCAGCATCATGAACCTGGCAGCGAGCAAGTGGCTGGAGTCAGATGAAGGACCTCTGGAGTGAGCCGGGGTGAGCAGCTGCACTCTAATCATCAGAGAATACATAAAGCCACTCTTCAGACATTGTAGGAGCAGTCCTCATTCATCACTCACAGTTCTGTAAGCCTTTCTTAGGCCTTTCTGAAATCCGTGTCATGGACAAAGAAAGGAAGCCAAGTGTGCGTTTTCCTTAGTATGCCCGAGGTGGTGAAGTGATGGTACCTCCCCGCTCACAACCAAGGCCGTGTTATTATAAAATCTAAGGCAGGCTGTGGAAAACAACGCAGTTATTCTGCTGGAATGCTATCAAAAACGCTGTCTTGTTTTGTTTTCATATGATGTCATTAAGGGATCATTGGAAGGTGGTGTCTGGGTTTTTGATCTACATGTGAGTAATCAATCAGTCTAAGATACTATCCTTCCCATCCCTCTTTGAACTCTACCATTAGAATTGTTCCTACCGGCAGACACAGGGAAACATTGGTATGTTCCTTCAGTGGACATTCAGCTTCCTCTTGAACCATCTGGGGACGCTAGTTCATTCATATTTTGTTTACTGAGACATTCGAGCTCCCTCCCCCCAACACCATAAGAAAAACCACCATGGTGCATATCACTGTACAATTTCTGACCCATCTCTCTTAAGCACACTCAGTCTGTTTTTAAAGGAAAGATAAGCAACGCTAATAAAAAACAGACGCCCGATAAGTCAAAATGTGTATTAAAAATTAAAAGTAGTGTTCCCAGCATGGTTTTTCTTTTTTTTAAAGATTTTATTTATTTATTTGAGAGAGAGAGAGAGAGCACGAGCATGGGAGAGGCAGAGGGAGAGGAAGAGGTAAAGGGAGAAGCAGACGCCCCGCTGAGCAGGGAGCCCAACTCAGAGCTTGATCTCAGGATCCTGAGATCATGACCTGAGCCCAAAGCAGACATTTAACTGACTGAGCCACCACCCAGGCGCCCCCGCACCATGGTCTTTTTTTTTTTTTTTTAAAGATTTTATTTATTTATTTGAGAAAGACAATGAGAGAGAGAGAGAGCACATGAGAGGGGGGAGGGTCAGAGGGAGAAGCAGACTCCCTGCTGAGCAGGGAGCCCGATGCGGGACTCGATCCCGGGTCTCCAGGATCATGACCTGAGCCGAAGGCAGTCGCCCAACCAACTGAGCCACCCAGGCGCCCGCACCATGGTCTTTCTTAAGGCTCCAAATATGCGTTTTAAAAATCATTACTGCGGGCCACATTATTGGGCACACAGGCATGCTAGGTAAATATTTGAGTTGAATAAAGAATCTCTGTAAGGTAACTTATAAAAACTGTCACCAAACTCTCAGCCTGTGCATTAATATAGAGCTTCTATAACCCACCCTGATCTCTTCTTTTACTAACTATGGCAAGCCATAACTTTTCCCCTTGATTATAGTTCTTCTAAGAATTTATACTTTACCTGCCTCCAGTTTCATTTTATTCTTCAGCCTGGGGATTGCTTTTCTAATTCATTATCAAAGATGGGTTGAGTTTTGAGCTATAGACTGATGTTACTTTAAAATATTTATTTTCAAAATATTTCTGATAGCACCCATTACCACTCGAAGCAAGAACTCTTTGTTCTCTTCCTCTTTTCTTCTTGCTCTTCAATTCTTATGGTTAGAAGATGGAGACCCTCCATAACTTGAGTTTATGTGACGCAATGTCAGTAAGCATTTTGAGAATGCTGATGTCCCCAGTTATATTTCCCAAATAGCTCTCAGATCCACCAATTTCTTCGGATTTCCCATTATCTTTGCTTAGACTCCTACACCTCTCACCAGATTACTACGTTAGATTTTAATGGGCTTTTCTGCTTCTCATGGGCTTTCTTTCTTCAGTCTATTCTCCACACTCCTGCAAAGTTATGATGTTAAAAAACAAATTTGTTCACATTATTCCTTTGCTTATGACATGACAGAGTGCCACTTCTCACTAATTAATCCAACCCCTTCCAAAATGTGGTATAATAGAGTATGAACTTTGCAATCAAGTGGACCTTTGTTCAGATCCTGACTGTATCATTTTTAGAGTTGGAACTTTGATTTTCATATCAACGAAATAAGAGTGATGTCTATCTACCTTGTATTTCACTTGAAGTTTAAATAGGACAATGAACGTCAAGTATCTATGATGCCATCTGTCACAGAATAGGCATGGAATCATTTAGAAACAGTTCTTTCTGTTCCAGATTAAGTCCAAATGCAATACTTGGCATAGATAGCATAGAGGAGAGTTCTGCTATCTCATACAGGTCTACCTTAGCAGCCTTACCTCCTGCCCCTACCAATGCACTGGCTCCTTCTCCAGCCTTATTCTCTAGCTGTACTTGGAGTTCTCAAACTCTATGCTGTGTTAGTCTGCATTGCACTATGTTTGCCTTTATACATGGTGTTGCTTCCTTGACATGAAATGCAGCCTTTCTCCCTTCTCCCATTCTCAGAAATCTCCTCTTCATCATTAAACCCACAGCTCAAGAATCATATGCTTCTGCTCACTGATATTCTTTATACCTTATAACAAGATATCTAATATTGATGATCCTTTCTATCTGCCAGGTGCTCTTTTAAGTAAGCATTTTACACGTTATCTAATTTAATACTGAAATTCATTATTCTACTTAACACAATATTTGGTTTGTCTTCCCCACTACATTTTGAACTACTTGAGTATAAGAAAACATGATTACCATAGCTCAAATGAGTGAATGAATGAATAAAGAGCAAGATAGATGGGTGGAAAAAGGGAGGACTACTGTATAGGAGGAGATATGAAACTCTTCGCTGAGATGGGCCAATATTTTAGGGAGAAAGCTATAATAAAGCCCAGGAATTTTAGAGAAGATACTGTGTCAACAAATAAACACAAGCAAAGCAAAACAAACTTAAACCATAATGGATGATGGGGATTGAAGAGGTAAGTACAGGTTAAGTACAGTTGGTCTGATAAGAAACATTAAAAGTAAGAACAGAGAGGCTAAATCAGAGAATTCCTGAAGAAAGAGTCTAGGGCTGCATTAAGTATGGATTTCAGTTTCCAGAGAAACTAGCCAGAGAGATCTAGATAGAAAAATAACTAATCATTTCTGGAATTAATAGTCATGTGTTCTGATCAGCACTTCCTTAGTGCTAGGGCATATGCTAAGCATATTAGGTAAAATGACTTATTTAAACTTACTTTTAAAAAACCCAAGAGAAGAGAGATTTTGTCATTCCCATTTTATAGACAAGGCAACAGAGTGGGGGCCAGGTTTATCTAATTAGAAAGCTTGGCTTTGAAGCCAAGTTTGCCAAACTCTAGTGCTCAGACCGTTTATTACTCTGCTCTTCTGGCTCCTCAAGTAAACTGAGGGAGATGGCTCAGGTAAGCAAAAAGGTGAATTACTTTGGAACAAAAAACATGCCATCGTCCCCAAAGTTTGGAACTAGAGGAAAATAAAAAAAATTTTGATTTTTTGAAAACAACGGGAACTGAGATAGTAGAGGAGACAGTCTTCCATTCCATGTCGAACTCATTGAGGACTGTGGATTTCTCTCCCTACAGAGCATATCCCCTAAGAGTCTCATTCCTGGGGACACTGAAGACTAACCACATACATGGATTGCATTCCTCTAGATGAGGGAGTAATGAGGGGATGGCAAGGGAATTCAAGAAAACTAAAAGGGGAAAAGCTATGAATGCCAGGACCATGAGCTTTGGAGGCAAAAATCCTTGCGCCTTTGACTCCATATTTACCATGCATGTGTAACTTGGAAAACAGGGTAGAAATTGGGGGAGTGACAGTGCCAAGTTACAGCCCAGGGACCCACATGTTGGGTTACTGCCCCGGGAGAGGTGTCTGAGTTTATCCCGCAACACAGACAGTCATTGATGAAGATGATTTCTGGAGTCAGAGCAATCCAACAGGCCATAATTCTGCATTTCATGTAATTGAATTACATATATTTTATCTGTTTGATAAAATAAAGCAGCTAACCGGCCTTTTTGGGAAGGTTTTATTACCTTATTCGGCACTATACATTTCACATTTTAGAGATGTATGCTGTAAAATATGTCCTGTTGACAAAATTAGGTTCAGATGTACATTAAGTGTTAAATTTCTCCTGTTGATATATTTTTGAAAGAATGAATCCATTATTTCAAGAAGGGGGAATAAGATGAACGAAGAGATGGAAGTTTGTTTTGCTTTTCATTTTGTTTGGTTTGGTTTATATACCCTTTGCTGACATTTTGATTGGAACACTATCTACCAAGGGAAAATATTTTGAAACATAACTGCTCCAAGAACGCCATACATTGATTTTTCTGCAATTCATATGTATATCTAACTCTCATCTCAGGTTTTATGCCTCATGCGTTTTCGGATTCTTTCAGATAGCTAAACTTACAAAATTATTTGTGGGTTTATTGCTCTTTTCAACCCATCTCTTCTTTCTGCATTCTCAGCCACTGCTTTAATTCACACTTGATTTTGTTGTTGTTGTTCACATTATGGCCACACCCTGTAGCAGATCTCTGGGCCCACCCCCTTCAACCTCTGCCTACAAGCCAGCATTCTCTTTCTAAAATGCAAATTTACTCCTGATAGTAACTTCCTTCAACTTTTTGAGATAGCTCTTTGTCTCAGGATAAAGTCCAACTTCCCTCATGGGTTACAAAGTGTTTCTTAATCATCTCTCAGTCTGTGAGATTTTCTTCTAATTACCTCTGCACCCCCTCTGTCTATTCCATACATTTTGAACTACTCATAGGTTGCCAAACATATCTTGTTATTTCACCACCCCAAGCCTTTCTGGATCCCACCACTTCTACCCGGAGCATTGTCCACACCTCCATCCTGCCTCTTGCCTACTCCTCTCCCCAACGCCTCCATTTTGCAGTGTCACCTGGTATAGCAATCCTCTGCTCATTCTTTCCGTTGCTCACATACTTAACCAGCATGGATTAGAGGTCTTTCCTCTAATCTCAGCACCCAGTTAATATTCTTAATATATGGGCCATGTTTTATTTATGTATGCCTGGTTCTCAGTAAGGGTTTGTTGAATGAATGAATGAATGAGTGAATGAGAAAAGCAAGAATCCTCTAAAATGAAAAGTACAAACAAAAAAAAATTTCTATAAAAATATCATAAATGAAACACTATAAGAGGATCTGTAGATGAAATCAAATCAACTTTTAAAGATTTGCCAAAATTGTGCAATGATGAGGAAATAACTTGGGATTTGAATTTTCATCATTTTTCATTCTTGCTGTAAAACATTGCCCATTAAATTAGGTCCCTCTGACCTAACCTGAGTCAAAATTTTGAAGACATAGTGTAAGAAAATTTGCTAATTAACATGGTATACCTTTTAGGTGTTGATAATCTTGGCTATACACTTGATGTGGCTTCCACATTTATCTAACGTTATTCTGTTAGAAGAAAACTGATGGGTTCAGAAACTTCGCAAAATGGTCAACTTCTCCCTGCAATAGTCACTAGTTGGACAGAATCAAATAGGTAGATTAAGCCTCTAAGCAATCACGGTGCTGTCGTGGCATTTATCCTAAATAATTGCTGGAGATCAATATTCTATTTAATGTTCAGGACTCCTTTCCAAATCAACTTTTGACTTTTGAGTAAAATGTGGAGAACAGTGGCATATATGGCCACTTTGTTTAATATGATTCATAAGCTCCAAAGGTCCCCAGAGCACTGACAATCTTACAGGTGAAGCATCTTTGAAAGCCTTGAAATCAGGGCCTTTTGCCCCATGGATTGTTAGTGGCTGCATTTGAGGAATTCAGTAAGAGGGTGATCTGTAACAGATGTTTGACACCACTGTTGATGGTGGTACTAATCTTACACTCACCTGAGCCATAGGATTAAAGGGAAAACACATGGTTTCATGATTGCTGGATTTACCATCATATTTGTTGGCCTTCCAACAACTTTCATGAAATTCACAGAATCACACTTCTTTATACTTGTCTTCGTTTCCCAAGACATAAAGTCACTTGATCTGTTTAGTGACAGCTTTCAATGAAGCTTCACACACATGTGTTGCAGAACTCTTTTGTGTGCCTGCCTTTGCTGGTTAAATATTTATGACTTTGTGCCACATTTCAGTTTTTCTATAGTGTGAAAAGTGTAAATGAGTCAAAAGGGCTATGTGATCTATGTGATTTCTGCACTATGCATTGCGGATCCAAATTTTAGACATGCTATGTCTTTATCATATTTCATTGTGTTTATTTATGCTATGACTTTATTGTATTTTACTATATTATACAAATTCATAACTTGGACTCATTTGTTAGAAATGGAAGATCATGCAATCCAGATCTCTTGAAATGAAATGAAATTGAGACTCAGTCTATGTAGGCATTTAAATGACTTGGTCAACATCATATACCTATTCACAGAAATATAAGTGTTGAAACCCAGATCTTGATGCTCCCAAGCCAGTATCTACACAATGGCTTTATTTTTGTACCAATATCCACATTTGGGGCCCTCAAATACATTTCATGCCAGTCACTTATTAGAATTTACAGCAGGTTTGGAAAAGGAGAGTAGATGGTTGTTTGAGTAATATTACAGGATAAGGAATTTTCATAAAATGGTTCCTAATAAAGAGTGTAGAATGACAAATGTAAGTGGTATATAGCTTTGGTGGGTGATTTTCTAGAACACCATCATTAGCTTTTTAAAAAAAAATATTTATTTACTTATTTAGAGAGAAAGAGAGTGGGTGAGGGGAAGGGGCAAAGGGAGAGAGAGAAAAGCAGACTCCCTGCTGAGCACAGAGCCTGACCTGGGACTCGATCCTAGGACCCTGAGATCATGACCTAAGCCAAAATCAAGAGTTGGTCGCTCAACCAACAGAGCCACCCAAGAACTCCATAGAACACCATCATTAGCTTTGTTTCAACATCTTCACATTCAATATTCAAACAGTCAACATTTCAAACAGAAAGGTTGAAAGAATGACACATCAAATATGCACTACCTACATTTAATCATCAACATTTTGCCATATTGCTACATCCCCATACATGTGCATTTTGAAGAAGCATTTGAAATTGAGCTGTAGATATCATGATTTCACTCCTGGGTATTAGATATCCCAAGAATAGGACATTATTCTACATAGCCTTAATTCCACAACACAGCTAAGAAAATTCATAGTCTTCTAATATTGTCTAATGTCTATTTCATTTCCAAACTTCTTTAATTGTTCTTTTTTAAATTATTTCATTCTTTTGTTCTTTAATCAGGTTATATTTGAGGCTCATGCATATAGTCTCTATTTTTTATTTTTAAAATTTTTTTTAAAGATTTATTTATTTATTTATTTTAAAGATTTTATTTATTTGACACAGAGAGAGCAACAGCGAGAGAGGGAACACAGCAGGGGGGTGGGAGAGGGAGAAGCAGGCTTCCCGCCGAACAGGGAGCCCGATGCGGGGCTCGATCCCAGGACCCTGGGATCATGACCTGAGCCAAAGGCAGACGCTTAACGACTGAGCCACCCAGGCGCCCCTTATTTATTTATTTGAGAGAGCACACAAGCGGGGTGGGGGGCAGAGGGAGAGGGAGAGAGAATGTCAAGCAGACTCCCTGCTGAGCATGGAGCCAATGGGGCTTGATCCCAGAAATCTGAGATTATGACCTGAGCCAAAATCAAGAGTCGGCCACTCAACCTATTGAGCCACCCAGGTGCCCTGCATCTAGTCTCTATTAATCTATTATATTCCTCCCAACTATTTTTCCCTGTGACATTGACTTTTTGAGGAAAAACAAGCCAGTTGTCTTGTAAAATGTCCCACAATCAGAATTCATGTGGTTGTTTCACTGTGATGATGTTACCTTGTTTCTCATTCCCTTTATCTCCTATAAATTGAAAATTGGTTCTTACAGCTTGCATAGATACTGTTTTTGGCAAGATTTTGTCTTAAATGATGCTTTATATGCCATTATATCTGGAGGCACATGTTTACTTCCATGATGCCAAACTTCAACAAGGCTACATTTGATTTTTTTGACTACGGTGATGACTGACAGATCATCCCATTACAAAGAAAGGTTTCCCTCTTTACAATCATTAGGTACTCTGAAGGGTAGTAATCTGGGTTCACTGTGTGGAATATCTTGTTCCCCAAATAACCACTAAGTTTGTCCACTCTGAAATGGCCCTAAACAACCCAAAGAGCTCTCTCCTGGGTATATCTTTCCTGAATGTGTTCAAGTAGTGATTTATGAAAGGAATTATTTTCACTAGAAACACCATTAATCCAATTCCATTCCATCAGAAGAAGTGTCAAAAGCCTCCTAAAAAATATGTTGAATTAAACTGTCTACATTATACCAGTTAACTGGAATTTCTTTTCTCTTGGCCTAATTATTAAATATACCACTGTCTGTTCATCATCTAGGTGTTGACTATATTTCTTCTGTTACACTCCCAGAAATAATTAGAACATTTTGGGGAGCCATGACCTCTTCTTCCGGCAATTCCCTTAGAATATGAACCACTACAAATTGTGAAGGAAGATCTAAGATGAAGACACACATTGTCTCTTTCCCTATCTATTATAAACTCCCTAAGAACAAGAACCAGAATTCTGATTGCTTTTGGAATCAAAGCAGGGGCACAGATGGAAATTATTCTAGGTAAGAACATGAGAACACATTGTCCTGAGGGTTAGGAGTCAAGAAAATGAAACTGGGGAAATGTAGTAACTTAAATTCAGGCAGTACTCTACCTGAGAAAGAGAGAAGGTGTTTTGCTAAGCTGTGGGGACCTGCAGTCCCAGAAGCTTCCACAAATTCCCTCTCCTATCAGCATTTCAAAGTTATATGAAAATTCCAAAGAGAAGAAAGAGGACGTTTTGTCAGTATCTTGCTTAATTTCTTTGAGTTGTATTTTTCTTATATGCAAAAGAAATAATTTGAAGTTTATGATCCCTAACATTCTTTCCACCAGAACAACTAGATGGATCCATGGACCTGGAGGGTGTTAAGATCTGAGGTGAGGCTGGAGAAATGAGTACAATTTGTGCAAGTGTGAGGAAAGGTGAAAGGAGGATGGACCAGACCCGGGAGAATGTGAGCTGAGTCAGAGAGAAAGACAGAAAACGAATGTTTCAAGGGTAGAGAGGATGTCATTTACCTGGGAAGTAGGCTTTGTTTGAGAAAATCATGGAAAGTAAGCTGGAAAGGCACACAGGACTCTTCATTTGTTCAAGATTTTTGAGGGCCTACTATTTGTCTAGACATAGAGGCTCCAGGGATAAATAAGACAAAGAACCTGTCCTTATGGAGATAACATACTGGTGGGAGAAGACAGATAATAATCATATAATCAAAAAATGCTATCTCACAGCCCTATAACATAATGGCTAAAAGGGCAGGATTTTGGGTGCCTGGGTGGCTCAGTTGGTTAGGCAACTGCCTTCGGCTCGGGTCATGATCCTGGAGTCCCAGGATCGAGTCCCACATCGGGCTCCCTGCTCGGCGGGGAGTCTGCTTCTCCCTCTGACCCTCCCCCCTCTCATGTGCTCTCTCTCTCTCTCTCTCTCAAATAAATAAATAAAATCTTTAAAAAAAAAAAAAAAAAAAAATAAAAGGGCAGGATTTGGAGCCAGATAGCCTAGATTCAAATCCCACCTCGCCAACTTGACCTCAAGGAAGATATTTAAGCTTTCCGTGCCTCAGGGCCTCACCAATATAGTGAAGGTAACAGTGGTACCTACCTCACTGGGTTGGTGTGGGGATTAATGAAAAAAATACACATAAAATCTTTAGAGTTTTTACTGTGTTTATGAAACAATGTCTGGCACATGGCAAATCTGAAATAAATAAATGTTAGCCATTATTATATTAGTAAGTGCTGTGATGATAATAAAGTAGAACAATAGCATGGTTTTTAAACATCAGCATTATTAACATTTGGGGCCAGATAATTCTTTGTTGGGGGGGAGGGCGGGCTGTCCTGTGCATTATGGGATGTTTAGCAGCATCCCTTGTTTCTACCCATTAGATGCCAATAGCATCCCTCCCAGTAATGACAACCAAAAATTTTCTAGGCATTGTTAAATGTTGCCAGGGAGGCAAAATTGTCCCTGGTTGGGAACCACTGAGGTAGAGAATAAACAGGCTCAGTATTTTGAGATAGGGTAATATAGAAGAGCCCTTTGAAAGGAAAAAAGGACAGAACCCTGAATGATGAAAAAAACAACAAAAAAAGCAGCCATTAAAAACAACAACAATAACAAAAAAAAAAAAAAAACCTAGGAGAGAATGTGCCAGGAGCATACTTCACAAGGATAAAGTCTCTGAGGCAGGAACAAGTTGGTGTGGCCAGCTTGGCTGGCCAGGGGTGAAGATAATGTCAGAGAGGTAGGTTTAATCAAGGCATAACAGTCAAGAAAGATCATGGTAATAAATTTGGTTTTATTTGTTATGTGCTGAGAAGACATTAGAGGATTTGAAGCAGAGGAATGATGTGAGTTAATTTCTGTTTCATAAGTTTACTCTTGAACTGCAGAAGGGCACACACAGAAGCAGGGAGACCAGTGAGGCAATGAATGCATGGTCCAGTGAGAGCTGAGGGGCTTGCACAGGGGGAGTTAGAGGTCATGGCTGTGGAAGTGGTGAAATATAATCACATTCTGATATATTTTGGAAGAAGTACCTATAGGATGGGCTAAGTGTATGAGGAATCAAGGGTAAATGGGAGAGGAGCAAGTTTGTACAAAGGAATTTACTAAATTCATAATTCTGAGGAGGCCTTGTAAAGTTTGAGCTCCCACTAGTCCTCTAAGCAGTAACTAGGCTGTTGACTAGACCAATCTAGAGAAGTGAGAGGCTGGCGCTGGAGATATATGTTTGGGTGGTGTCCTGCAAGAGAAGGAAAGAAATGCTTCAAGAGGAATGGCATCTGGGTCAAAGGCTGCTAAGGTCAATTAGGAAAAGGGCTTTGAATTCACATTTGGGTTTGACAAGGTGGAGAGCTGGTGACTATGACAAGAATGATTCCATTGGTAGGATGGGGATGAAAGGTTCTCTGGAGCATGTTATAAAGGGATGAGAGGTAAGAAAGTTGAGACAGAAGTGTAAGCACTTCTGCTGGGGAGGGGAATGGAGGGATGGAAAAGCCGTTAGAGGGTGATGCGGGCCAAGGAGAGCACTACCTTCTTGTTAAAATGGGAAGCATTACAGCGTCTTCGAATATTGATGGAATTATTCCAGCGAAGAGAAAGAAATTGATGATTCTGAGAGACATTACAAATAATTGCATGAGAGAATCTACTGAGTAGCGTAAGAGGTAAAACTTCTAGTATACAAAGGAATTGTTGTCCTACACAGAGAGGGAGGGACAGTTCCATAAAAAATGAGAGAGAAGAGAAATTTAGGGTAAGTGGTATATTTGGCATAGAAAACAAAATAATTCTCATCAGAATATTTCTATTTTCTCAACAAAGTGTAAAGCAAGATCATCAGCTCCTAGTATGTGGCCAGAGAACAAAGATTGAAGGGTTGGAAAGAAAATAAAAAGGTGTCAAGTAGTCCTTTAGGAGAGTGAACAAGAATATTTATACAGACATCTGTTGGAATTGCCAGGCAATATTAAATAACTCTTCAAAATCTGTAGTCATAGATTTAAAGTAAGACCCGTCAGCATGTTTGTGTGCTTTGAAACAGACATAAAGTAGTTGGAGATTGGGTGCAACTAGACTAGTATGTTGTTGCACAAGTACACAGAGGGAGAATTAGCGGCAAGCGGATTAAGGAAGGATCCAGGGGGTGATGTTCAAATGGAATGTGTAATGGAACCCATGTGGCTGGATGGGAAAAGAGCACATGGCAGAGCAGAGCCTAAGGGTCATAAGAATTCAGTAGCGCCAATCCCTGGAATTCTCAGAGAAATAACAAATTCTTGGAGTGGAAGTAGTAGAATAAATTGTCTAAAATGATGAGATAATTATCAAAGTAGATACAGTAGATTTCAAAAATGGTCAACTCGTTGGAAATGAATGGTAGGATTGTAGAGAGCTTTTGGACTCTCAGGACAAGAAGTTTAGGCTCATCTCCTTGAGTAAGTGGTTTAAAATGGAGCTCATGGACAGGCTTTTAAGAGCTGAGATAGAATAAAAGAGTGTGTGTGTGTGTGTGTGTGTGTGTGTGTGTGTGTGTGTGTACTATTTTCTGTGTGAAAGGATCCTAGGTTCCTTCCGATTATCAAAAGAATATCTAAATAGGGGTGCCTGGGTGGCTTAGTCCGTTAAGCAGCCAGCTCTTGATTTCGGCTCAGGTCATGATCTCAGGGTCCTGGGATCTGGCCCAGCGTCTGGCTCCCTGCTCAGCGGGGAGTCTGCTTCAGGATTCTCTCTCTCTCCTCTGCCCCTCCCCCAGCTCTCCATCTCTCTTTAAATAAAGAAATAAATCTTTAAAAAAGCATATCTGAATATAAAATGTTAACTGCTCTAGGATCCAGCAAGTGAGCAGTCATTGAAAGTATCTGAATAGGAGTGTATACAGAACATGCTATTTGGAAAAGTAAGATAGCGTTTGAAGGTGCAGAGAAAAGAGATATTCTAAGTAAGAAGAAGTGAAGAATTCTCCACTGACATTGCAGAGAAAGGGACAGATGTACAGAACACCAGCTCCGGGACTGAATTCCAGTGCCACCTGGGGCAGCATCCCTCTCCCACACTGTATTGCATTCATCACCTCTGTTCTCTCCATTCCTTCTTCCCTTCTTTTTCTTTATTTTTTTTTAAGATTTATGTATTTGAGAGACAGAATGTGTGAGAAGGGGGAGGGGCAGAGGGTGAGAAACTCAAGCAGACTCCCCTCTGAGCATGTAGCCTGATGCGGGGCTAGATCTCATGACCCTGGGATCATGACCTGAGCCAATATCAAGACATGCTTAACTGACTGAGCCACCAGGCGCCCCTCTCTTCCTTTTCTTACTAAGTAGAGGGGTGGTTTATGTTTCATGGTTTTAATTAGGGATCACTTGATGAGCTCTTGAATCAGGGGCCTGTAGGAGGACTTAACCAAAGATGTAGAGTTTTGCTCATGTACCTCTTACACTTTGGGGCAGGAGGACAGACTTGGAGGTACTTTCAACCAAAGATGTAGTGTGTTTGCTCTTCTGCTCAGGACATACGGGGTTCTAACTTCTGAAGGTAATCACTAAGGGCCAATCGGCCATGAGATTAAGGCATTATGGTGTCACTGAGGAGCAAAAGGCTTGGATTCAGGCATAGGTGAAGCAGCCATTTCACTTAATCCTTACGATATCTAAATTGTATTAATAATACAATAAATTAATAAATTGTATCAGCCCTATTGTATGACCAAGTAACGAGAAATTGAGAGACATTAACTCACCCATGAATAGACAGCCAGTACATTGTGGAACATGAAATCCTTCATGAAAAGGCACTACAGTGGACAGGGAATACATTTCTCAGAGGTTTAAGAAGTACTTGCATTTAATTCTCTTAAAGCACTCACTCTCCCACTATTTTAAGACTAGTGAATTTTCCTGAAAATTGGATTAAAGTAACAAGCAGACAGTAAACTGTGTCATCACTAAAATCAATGAAATACCATGTTAGCAAATAATAACTCTTAGACAACTGTGAGCAGAATTTCAATTAAATTTGGAATAAAAATTACCATGCTGGAATATTTTAGAATGTAGTTCTATCAGTCTCTAAGAATTTGAATTTGTTTTTTAAAGCATTCTGATTAGACATTCCTGAGGTCTTCCCACCTTTAGTGAAATCGATAACTGTGTTGTGCTGTTAGCAAGAGCAGAAAATAGAGAGTGGGGAAGGAAAAGAAGGCCCTTGTACATTCAGGGAAACCTGCTGTAAATTACATCTCTATCAACCATGGTGACCATATTTCCTGGCCCCAAAACTGGGACGTGTAGCCTGACAAAGAGACAGAAGATTCAAAATTAGGATTATCACAGAAATAAGGGTTTATGGTTGTCATACTATTAACAGTGGTGAAAGGAGTCAGCTTGGAAAACTCGGGCTTACAATTTGGGTCAGATTTGAAGAGATTTAACTGAAAATTAATTTATGACTATGTTATACTTGTGAACTTTTAATGCGGTCTTGAAAGCCTACCGCTAACATCTACTAAACCTCCCCTTTCTGAGTTCCCATACCTGGAGGGTATGCATTCACTGCCCCTGCATCATTGAGCAGTGATTTTATAACATTTCCCCCATTGCCTATGTTGAACTCTTCGGAAAGTCTTCATAATCCTGGTGCCTGGTAGAGTGCCCACTCTCAATAGGCCCTCTGTAAATGTTGAAGGCACGGAGGATGGCTGAATGTGGAGCCAACCAGAGCCAGAATAAACCTCAGTCCTTGCTACTCTTCCTGTGAAAGCTTCATGCTTACTTTTTAGGTGCATCTGAATCTGAGACGTTTTGAATAGAAGATATCCCCTCATTGAAAACTACCTGTGCACGACCCTCCCACTTAATTCTCAGAGATAACCTATGTCTTTTCCATGTTATCCCATAATGCTTTGCATTACATTTCAATTTGGTTGTTGGGGTCTCTATAGAAAGTAAAACACATTTTCTACCTATACACACATCTCAAAATCAGCCCACTTCACTAGTTAACTGGATAGTTTCAAATTGGTGATAATTAAACCTAACAATACCCTAGTTAAAGTTAGAATGTCTCAAGAACTCATTCTTGGGTACTGACCATGGCTACTCAGTGGCAAAAATGCTGTCATTTTTTGTTGACATTTGTTCTGATTATTAAATATCTTAATATTGGTAAAGTACTTGGAGTGGTCCCATTATATAGTGAAATCTATTTATGTGTTTGTTATTATTTTGTTGTGTATACTTTTCAACAAGCATATGAGGGCAAAGAAAATTGATGCAAAAGTCAAGGAATCTCTTAAACACATAGTCTCTCTTTTATTAGTCTCTTTTATTAGAGTTTCTTACTACAGGCAAGCGGTGTTTAAGGATGAAATCATAAATGAGAAATTTTGTATGGACCGTCAAGACTCAGGTCTATATGGTGGGACAGAGGCACATGGAAACAGTAGATACATACATTGGATTAAACACCTTGTGCCTTTAAGATCAGAGAAGCTTCTCAATTATTGAATTTGACTTGAGTTTCATTGCACAGTCCATTGGGCGATTGACACTTTGCCCATTGGTTTGTGGGTATAAACTGTGTTTCTTTGTGTTTTCTCAAGAACTGGAGAAAGAACAAGAGCCTTTGGTTGTTGGTTTATTTTGATATCTTTAACAATTTGATCTGAGATAGAAATATACAATATATTTGATATATAGAAGGTGCTACCAAAGCATCTAAAATGCAAACAATGCAAAAGCTGCTTGACTCTGTAACAATCTGCAAGAGTCATGGTCAAGAACCTCATACTTACAGGAGTCTGGGGATGCATGTTGAGGACCATGGAATAATTTTCAGGAAAATGGACCTACTTTTGAGTACCTGGCCAGACTCAAATGTTAACAACTGCCTTGTTTTCTCTCTTAAAATTTTTCTCATTATTATGTAAAACTCATAATGCTTTATAGAAGGGTAAAAATGTTCTAAATGAAAGCAAGTTGGATGCCTTTATTCAAGAATGGTGTCTTTATTTGGCTTTGCCACTAATGTACAGTCCCTGGATATCAAGGAGAGTGCCTTATTCATGCTTTTATCTTAGGGGCCTACAATACCATCAAGAGTGGCACTCAAAACCATTTGTGGAATGAATAAGTGAGGGAAAGAAGGAGAGTCCTTTTGCCCTTTAGACCCTCACTCAAATAGTTTTTGAGTTGCTATATCATCCAAAGAGGGAAGGAGGGAAAAAACACAAGGGTTAAGAGACAGGCAGCAAAACTGCTTCGAGAGGTGGGGCTTCTCCTGAAATCTACTGGGAAAAGTTTGAGGATGTGTCTTCCTTAAAGGTTTTATTTTTTCCTATGGGAAAAAAATGCTTTGAAGATGGAACTTTTGATTTAGAACAAAACTAGAATCTCCAGAAAGCATGCAGTACAGCAGGCTAGATAGAGAGTTAAGAGCCAGTCAGAGGTCAAGGTCAACACCTAAGCTTTACAATCTTTTCAAGAAAGATTCTAATTTCAGGTGGCCTACTTTCACCATAATACCTCTATGAGTTAAACTGTGTCTTCCAAACTTCATATTTTGAAGTTTCCACTCCCCAGTACTCCAGAATGTGACTTTATTTGGAAATAGGTCATTGGCAAGTTAATTAGTTGAGAGGAGGTCATACCAGAGCAGGGTGGGCACCTGATCCAGTGTGACTGGTGCCCTTATAAAAGGGAAATTTGGACACAGACATGCACACATATGGAAAATGCAACATGAAGACGCAAGCAGAGATTGATTGCAGATGCATCCACAAGCCAATGAATGCCAAAGATGGCCAGCAAACCACTAGAAGCCTGAGAAGAGGCGTGGAACAGGTTCTCCCACACAACCCTCAGAAGGAACCAACCACAACTAACCCCACCAACACCTTGAGCTTCCAGAACTGTGAGATAATACATTTCTGTTGTTTAAGTCACCCAATTTGTGGTGTTTTGTTATTGCAGCCCTGTAGATCCACAGAAAGTATTCAATCACTGCCCTACCGCATTAGTGGCTACTGCTAAATACCACAGTTATAATAATTCTACAATAACACCGTTGAAGTGTAACTTTAAAGGAGACATAAGATCATGGGGTGGATAGTGTTTTTATCAAGACATGAAAATATAATTAACCATGACCACTGTAGTGCCTTTGAAGACGCTGCTGGTGTCAGTGATTCAGACCTTCCTTGAGAAACTGGCCATTAGTAGTCACAGCAATGCCTAATCAACTTTGTATTTCTGAGAGGCTAAAAATACTCATCATAGGATTGAGTGCATGGGATCTACATCTTTTCTCCATGTTGTAATGATTTTAAAAACACCTAATTAGTAGAAGAAGACATTTTGAGGAGAAGCATTTAAAAGCAGAAGGCTTAAGAAAAAAATCTGTTTTTCTTAGGAGTGCCAACGTGTTGACTAGAGAGTTGAAAACCTCATTGAAGGATGATTAATTTAAGGATCACTTTGTGATCTTTAAATACCTGCATTTAAAATGGATGATAAAAGTCTCAAGAAACTTTTTATGAGCTGGTAGAAAAAGGTGTGTTCCCTTCAGGGGATAAGTCATAGATGGGGATCATCCAGCACGGATGGCCCCAGCCGCTCCAGGCAGTTTACACAGATGCTCGTCTCAGACGCTTGCCAATGAATGCAGCCCTGCAATGCGGTGACATTACTTTCAGGTGACTCTTTGTTCTCTTCACATTTTCTAACAAAAATTTGGCTCTGAATAGAGAGAAAAGGCCATGCAGTTGGCTTCGATCCTTAATGGTGTTGCTTTGGTACAGGTTTATAGGTCTATTTTTAGCCAACCTTATACTTAATGTGCGGGGAATTTTTTTTTCATGGCAGCATCAGTCCTTGGCCAAAGTACACCTCATCATCCCTGCCTTGTAGAATTAAGAGGAGCGGGGAATCACAACTTTCCTATTTGCTGGCAGGGGCAGCCGACCTTGTTAAAATTGTGTGTGGGTTATTAAAGGATGACTTAGCTCTCTCTTCTAAACCCTTTAATATTTTTTACACGATTCCTCCAGATTCTAGGGGCTCTATCCCCTTTTCCTCCTTTATCTACTGCCTTCTTCTCTGCTCTCCCTCTGATAAAGTCCTCTTGATCCCGGAAGCAGAGTTGTGCAGTGCCTCTAAGTAATCTCATTGCCTTGTGGTCCTGGGACTTTGCTCTCCAACTGGTTTACTGAGTGTTTGTTTGTTAATACAGAATGTTTCCTCTCTAAGAGGCACACTGGGGCAAGCTCACACAGGAAGTTTTTTTCACTCACGTTTACTTACTTACCCTAAATGCCTTACAAACTTAGAGGTGAGACATTTATTTCCATATTGTTGTTAATTTCTTCTCTCTTTCTGTCTCTGTCTCTTTTTCTTTCTTTTCTTTATTTTTTGTATAAGTATTTTTCTCATCATCAGACTATAAGCTCTACCAGGATAAAAATTTTCTCCTTAGCTCCTGAAATAGTGCAGGGTATGGTAGTTGCTCAACAAACATTTATTGATAGATTTTTTTTTTCTCCTTTCCCACTTACCCACTCACCCCTCCTTCCCCCTTCCTCCTACTTCCTCCTTTATTTTGAATAAGAATGAAACAGCATCATAATACACTCTTTAATGTGATCCTCATTTATGTAATTTTGTATAGAAGTGTTCACATAAAAGTGAATACATCTTATCAGTTTAGATACAGTCATTTAATCAGTATGTCTCTGACTTCACTATGAATGAAATCATCTGTTTCAATTGGGTGAACATATTAAGGCTGTGAGAATTTAGAGGTTCTTAACATTTCACAGGCACTTGGACTTTTATAAAAATATGTTGCACCCATGCCTTAATTAATAAAGGGAGAGGCAGAAATTCACAGAATTTCTTATACACATCATTGCTACTTTGCCCATTATAGAACTCTGCTTCTTTTTATTTTATAGGAAGAATGTAGGAACTGTGATTTTTCACATTGTTTGAAAACCAGGGGATAGCAATTAAGGGAACAGATTCTATTTCATGAGTTGTATACTTAGAATGATGTATGACAATGATAAGAAAATATATTTCATCAAAACAGAGAAACTCAAGAGATTTGAAATCTCCCAGTCTAAAACTATATCCTAGTGTTATAGTAGAGATACACTTTCTCCTTGCTGGCATAAAATAATAAAAGTGACAACTTTGCATTATTTTGTCATGTTTGGAGGATGGGGAGGTGGATATGTAAAACATCCTAGTAAATCAGTGCAGACTTAACTAGTTTCATAAATTTTCAGCATAATACATTGATTCTTACAGAAAAATAACGATGATAACAGCAACAAGCATGGATTCTGTACTCTCTGTGGCGGGTACAGTGTTAAGTACTTTAGGTAAGTTGTCTCATTTACTCTTCACAACCATACCATGAACACAGCTCCCTTATTATCTCCATTTTAGAGATGGCAAAAATGAAGCCCAGAGGTAAAATAACATACCCAAGTTCATCCTCCTTTAAACAGCATAATATGGAACTCAAATGCCAGCTTCCTTAACACCAAAAGTTAAGCTTTTTAAAAATCTCTTTGCTATTTAAAAAAATTGACTTTGATAGAACATAAAGATGAGGTGTTTGACATGAAAAGATGCTCAGCATCACTCATTATCAGGGAAATGCAAATCAAAACTAGAGTGAGCTATCACCTCAGACCTCTCAGAATGGCTAGGATTCAAAAAGACAAGAAATAACAAATGTTGGTGAAGATGTGGAGAAAAAGGAACCCTTGTGCACTGTTGGAGGGAATGTAAATTGGTGCAGCCGCTGTGGAAAACAGTATGGACGTTCCTCAAAAAATTAAAAATAAAAATACTGTATGATTTAATAATTCCACTAAAAAACCCAAAAGCACTATTTCCAAAAAAAAAAAAATACATGCACCCTTATGTTTATTGCAGCATTATTTATAATAGTCTGGATATGGAAGCAACCCAAGTATCATCCACTGATAGATGAATGGATAAAGAAGATGTGGTATATATATACAACAGAAATAAAAGAGAATGAGATCTTGCTGTTTGTGACAACATGGATAGGTCTGGAGGGTATTATGCTAAGTGAAATAAGTCAGATAGAGATAGACAAATGCCATACGATTTTACTTATATGTGGAATCTAAAAAGTAAAATGAATAAACAACAAGCAAAAATAGACCCATGAGTACAGAGAATAAACTGATGGTTGCCAGAGTGTAGGGGGATGGGAAAAATGGGTGAGGGGAGTGGGAGACATAGGCTTCCAGTAATGGAATCAGTAATTCACAGGGATGAAAGCAACAGCATAGGGAATATAATCAATGGTATTGTAGTAGTATTGTATGGTGACAGATGGTAGCCACACTTGTGGTGAGCAGAGCATAGCACAGAGAATTGTCGAATCACTAAGTGGTATACCTAAAACTAACATAACATTGTGTGTCAGCTATAATCTTAATTAAAAAAAAAAAAAAGATGAGGTGTTTGGACACTACTTCAAACTCAAGTACGAGAGACTTTGGAAGCTGGTGAGAGAATGACTTAGCGGTTAGAATGTGAATTGAATTGGATCAAATGGAGCCACAGTGATTCAGGGGGTGCTTATGGAAGCCTGAGCCACCTCCCTCAGAGGCATTCTCTTCAGCTCTGTAGAATCAGAAATCTTGCAAGGTGGGGCTCAGGAACCCCCCTTTGTAACAAGCTCCCCGTAGGACTCATATGTAAACTGAAGTTTCCAAACCACTGTTTTAAGCATGATTTCTTCCTTTTTATAGGCAGGAAAAGATTTCATTTAAATGTTTATGTTTAAAAGAAAATCACTATAATTATGATAAGCCTTAGAGTTACAAACTAGTGGTCTGAATGGCAGCAGGTTCCAGTTTGGTCAGCACTTTGGTGTTTTTTCTTAAAGGGGGTTTAAACGCCCGCACAAAGGATATGCACCCCTGACTTCACTGTCCTGCCCACGACTTCCTAGCATGCCACACCTGTAAACACCAAACTGATCCCTGAAGACAGGTGGAAAGAACATTCTTTTAAATGGAATCCATGAGCCACTGGGATAAATGGTGAACTTTCTCAGACCTTATATGTCTGGCTCTCCCAAAATGTTCTTGACTTATCTATATAGTTTTTTCTCTTTGATCATGGGATTGGAAAAGGAAGGAATTTTTTTCTTCATTTCTTCTGACCCTCAATAAATGAATCAAAGGGTATCTTCCTATGTCATATGTCAAAAGAGCTCAACTCTTTTTAATAAAGGTGAAGGGAAAGAATAAAAAAGAATAAACTAGAAATATGAATATTTTTCAGAAACTAGGAAAGGAGATACAAAATTTATATTAAACTGAGAAGACAACATATCAAGTAAAGTGGATCAGACTTCAGCATCATTTGGTGATAAAAATTATAGGAATTATTGGGGCACCTGGGTGGCTCAGTCGTTAAGCGTCTGCCTTTGGCTCAGGTCATGGTCACAGGGTCCTGGGATTGAGCCCCGCATCGGGCTCCCTGCTCCGCAGGAAGCCTGCTTCTCCTTCTCCCATTCCCCCTGCTTGTGTTCCCTCTCTCGCTGTGTCTCTCTCTGTCAAATGAATAAATAAAATCTTTAAAAAAAATTATAGGAATTATGTATCCCTTCAGTGTTCAGACTATAAGAACAGTACATACAATGGCTTTGGAAAGAAGAGCTGGGTTAAAATCAATCAAGGCACATTTGGGGGAAAAGATTAGCTATTCAATGAATTAAAACAATCTAAAGAAAAAAATAATAGAAATGACACATAATCTTAACTTTATTCAATGGATAGAGGTAATTGTAGGTAATTTGATTTTTATTTTCTAGCTAAACATGTGTAGCTTTAAAATTAAGACCTAATGGAATTTTTAAAAAGGTTTATTTATTTATTTTAGAAAGAGAGAGTGTGGGGGAGGAGAGCAGAGGAAGGAGAGAGAGTCTTAAGCAGACTCGCCAAGCTGAGTGTGGAGCCCGAAGAGCTAATGGAATTTTGATGGATGTTTTACTTACTTAATAAGGAGCCTTTAGTTAAGTACTGAGTGCTGAAAATGTTTTTAAAATAAGTTAAGAAAACTAAACAAATAACCCCATATAGTCCTCTAAGCAAAGAGAGAGCCTAAAAGCAACATAGACCAGAAAGGAACACAGACAATATACAGTAACAGTCACCTTACAGGCAATACAATGGCACTAAATTCCTATCTTTCAATAGTTACCCTGAATGTAAATGGGCTAAATGCCCCAATCAAAAGACACAGGCTATCAGATTGGATTAAAAAACAAGACCCACCGATATGCTGTCTGCAAGAGACTCATTTTAGACCCAAAGACACCCCCAGATTGAAAGTGAGGGGGTGGAAAACCATTTACCATGCTAATGGACACCAAAAGAAAGCTGGGGTGGCAATCCTTATATCAGACAAATTAGATTTTAAACCAAAGACTGTAATAAGAGATGAGGAAGGACACTGTATCCTACTTAAAGGGTCTATCCAACAAGAAGATCTAACAATTGTAAATATCTATGCCCCTAACATGGGAGCAGCCAATTCTATAAGGCAATTAATAACAAAAGCAAAGAAACACATCAACAACAATACAATAATAGTGGGGGACTTTAACACCCCCCTCACTGAAATGGACAGATCATCTAAGCAAAAGATCAACAAGGAAATAAAGACTTTAAATGACACACTGGACCAAATGGACTTCACAGACATATTCAGAACATTCCATCCCAAAGCAACAGAATACACATTCTTCTCTAGTGCCCATGAAACATTCTCCAGAATCGATCACATCCTAGGTCATAAATCACGTCTCCACTGGTACCAAAAGATGGGGATCATTCCCTGCCTATTTTCAGACCACAATGCTTTGAAACTAGAACTCAATCACAAGAGGAAAGTCGGAAAGAACTCAAATACATGGAGGCTAAAGAGCATCCTACTAAAGAATGAATGGGTCAACCAAGAAATTAAAGAAGAATTAAAAAAATTCATGGAAACCAATGAAAATGAAAACACAACTATTCAAAATCTTTGGGATGCAGCAAAGGCAGTCCTAAGAGGAAAGTATATAGCAATATAAGCCTTTTTCAAGAAACAAGAAAGGTCTCAAGTACACAACCTAACCCTACACCTAAAGGAGCTGGAGAAAGAACAGCAAATAAAGTCTAAACCCAGCAGGAGAAGAGAAATAATAAAGATTAGAGCAGAAATCAATGAAATAGAAACTAAAAGAACAGTAGAACAGATCAACAAAACTAGGAGCTGGTTCTTTGAAAGAATTAACAAGATTGATAAATCCCTGGCCAGACTTATCGAAAAGAAAAGAGAAATGACCCAAATCAACAAAATCACGAATGAAAGAGGAGAGATCACAACCAACACCAAAGAAATACAAACAATTATAAGAACATATTATGAGCAACTCTATGCCAGCAAATTAGATAACCTGGAAGAAATGGATGCATTCCTAGAGATGTATCAACTACCAAAACTGAACCAGGAAGAAATAGAAAACCTGAACAGACCTATAACCACTAAGGAAATTGAAGCAGTCATCAAAAATCTCCCAAAACACAAAAGCCCAGGGCCAGATGGCTTCCCAGGGGAATTCTACCAGACATTTCAAGAAGAATTACTACCTATTCTTCTGAAACTATTCTAAAAAATAGAAATGGAAGGAAAACTTCCGAACTCATTTTATGAGGCCACCATTACCTTGATCCCAAAACCAGACAAAGACCCCATCAAAAAGGAGAACTACAGACCAATATCCCTGATGAACATGGATGCAAAAATTCTCACCAAAATACTAGCCAATAGGATCCAACAGTACATTAAAAGGATTATTCACCACGACCAAGTGGGATTTATCCCTGGGCTGCAAGGTTGGTTCAACATCCGCAAATCAATCAACGTGATACAATACATTAACAAAAGAAAGAACAAAAATCATATGATCCTCTCACTAGATGCAGAAAAAGCATTTGACAAAGTACAGCATCCTTTCTTGATCAAAACTCTTCAGAGTATAGGCATAGAGGGTACATACCTCAATATCATAAAAGCCATCTATGAAAAACCTACAGTGAATATCATTCTCAATGGGGAAAAACTGAGAGCTTTCCCCCTAAGGTCAGGAACGTGGCAGGGATGTCCACTATCACCACTGCTATTTAACATAGTACTAGAAGTCCTAGCCACAGCAATCAGACAACAAAAAGAAATAAAAGGCATCCAAATTGGCAAAGAAGAAGTCAAACTCTCACTCTTTGCAGATGATATGATACTTTATGTGGAAAACCCCAAAGACTCCACCCCAAAACTGCTAGAACTCATACAGGAATTCAGTAAAGTGGCAGGATATAAAATCAATGCACAGAAGTCAGTGGCATTCCTATACACCAACAACAAGTCAGAAGAAAGAGAAATTAAGGAGTCGATCCCATTTACAATTGCACCCAAAACCATAAGATACCTAGGCATAAATCTAACCAAAGAGGCAAAGGATCTGTACTCAGAAAACTATAAAATACTCATGAAAGAAATTGAGGAAGACACAAAGAAATGGAAAAACGTTCCATGCTCATGGATTGGAAGAACAAATATTGTGAAGATGTCAATCCTACCTAGAGCAATCTACACATTCAATGCAATCCCCATCAAAATACCATCCACTTTTTTCAAAGAAATGGAACAAATAATCCTAAAATTTGTATGGAACCAGAAAAGACCCCGATAGCCAGAGGAATGTTGAAAAAGAAAAGCAAAGCTGGCGGCATCACAATTCCGGACTTCCAGCTCTATTACAAAGCTGTCATCATCAAGACAGTATGGTACTGGCACAAAAACCGACACATAGATCAATGGAACTGAATAGAGAGCCCAGAAATGGACCCTCAACTCTATGGTCAACTAATCTTTGACAAAGCAGGAAAGAATGTCCAATGGAAAAAAGACAGTCTCTTCAACAAATGGTGTTGGGAAAATTGGACAGCCACATGCAGAAGAATGAAATTGGACCATTTCCTTACACCACACACAAAAATAGACTCCAAATGGTTGAAAGACCTCAATGTGAGATAGGAGTCCATCAAAATCCTAAAGGAGAACACAGGCAGCAACCTCTTCGACCTCAGCCACAGCAACTTCTTTCTAGAAACATCGCCAAAGGCAAGGGAAGCAAGGGCAAAAATGAACTATTGGGACTTCATCAAGATAAAAAGCTTTTGCAAAGCAAAGGAAACAGTCAACAAAACCAAAAGACAACCGACAGAATGGGAGAAGATATTTGCAAATGACATATCAGATAAAGGGCTAGTATCCAAAATCTATAAAGAACTTATCAAATTCAACACCCAAAGAACAAAGAATCCAATCAAGAAATGGGCAGAAGACATGAACAGACATTTTTCCAAAGAAGACATCCAAATGGCCAACAGACACATGAAAAAGAGCTCAACATCGCTCAGCATCAGGGAAATCCAAATCAAAACCTCAATGAGATACCACCTCACACCAGTCAGAATGGCTAAAATTAACAAGTCAGGAAATGACAGATGTTGGCGGGGATGCGGAGAAAGGGGAACCCTCCTACACTGTTGGTGGGAATGCAAGCTGCTGCAGCCACTCTGGAAAACAGTATGGAGGTTCTTCAAAAAGTTGAAAATAGAGCTACCATATGATTGCAATACTGGGTATTTACCCCAAAGATACAAAAGTAGGGATCCAAAAGGGTACGTGCATCCCGATGTTTATAGCAGCAATGTCCACAATAGCCAAACTGTGGAAAGAGCCAAGATGTCCATCAACAGATGAATGGATAAAGAAGATTTGGTATATATATACAATGGAATATTATGCAGCCATCAAAAGGAATGAGATCTTGCCATTTGCAACGACGTGGATGGAATTGGAGGGTATTAGGCTGAGCGAAATAAGTCAAACAGAGAAAGACATGTATCATATGACCTCACTGATATGAGGAATTCTTAATCTCAGGAAACAAACTGAGGGTTGCTGGAGTGGGGGGTGGGGGGGGAGGGATGGGGTGACTGGGTGATAAACTGGGGAGGGTATGTGCTCTGGTAAGCGCTGTGAATTGTGCAAGACTGTTGAATCTCAGATCTGTACCTCTGAAACAAATAATGCAATATATGTTAAGAAAAAAAAAAGAAGAAGAAGAAGATAGCAGGAGGGGAAGAATGAAGGGGGGGAAATCGGAGGGGTAGACGAACCATGAGAGATGATGGACTCTGAAAAACAAACTGAGGGTTCTAGAGGGGAGGGGGGTGGGAGGATGGGTTAGCCTGGTGATGGGTATTGAGGAGGACACGTTCTGCATGGAGCACTGGGTGTTATGCACAAACAATGAATCATGGAACACTACATCTAAAACTAATGATGTAATGTATGGGGAGTAACATAACAATAAAAAAAAAGAAAGAAAAAAAGAAGTAAGGTAATAATGACAATAATAACATCAATAAATTCTAAAACAAATGCAATAGATAATATGAAAAAATGATAAAACATTAAAAAGGAAATAAAATCCATGATTAAATAAAAATAAACTGTATTTATCAATGGTTAAAAAACAAAAAAAAAAACAAAAACAAACAAACAAACAAAAAATAACCCCATATATATATATATATATATGAACATAAATTAACAGGATTTTAAAACAGCATGACAGATTCAATAGGAGAAAGGAAAGAAACTCTATAAGCTTTTCTTTTTCTCTTTTCTTTTTTTTTAAAAGATTTTATTTATATTTATTTTTATTTGACACAGAGACAGAGATAGTGAGAGAGTGAGCACAAGCCGGGGCAGCGGCAGGCAGAGGGAGAGGGAGAAGCAGGCTTTCCGCTGAGCAGGGAGCCCGATGTGGGACTTGATCCCAGGAACCCGGGATCATGACCTGAGCCGAAGGCAGATGCTTAACTACTGAGTTTCTCAGAAATAAAGAAAAATCTTTGTGATACATTGAAAAACTTTTAAACGTACCAGTTAAGCTAGCATATTTCCTAAAGAAACAGAGATAACCTATAAAGATGGTCCACCAGATATTTAAACTAAACTAATATAAAATAGAAGCAAACTATGCTCTAAAATTAACAGACACATTTTTAAAAATTGACTCACATACTAGAAATCTATGTGGTTATAACAAATGTCATGTAGACCTTTCAAACTCAACATGTCCAGAACTAAATTCTTCCCAACCAAACTACAAGTGACTAAATGTTTCCACCACCCCTGAAATGATCATGCCAGAAACCTAAAAATTGTCCCTCCCTTAGTGGTCATCTCCCTCACCTGGTATAGCAGCAAATCTTATGGGCACCAAGGCACTACCTCCGAGATCTATCCTGAATTCACCCACTTTTCTTTAACCCCTCAACTACCACCCTAGTCCAAGACACTGTGACTTCTTCCCTGGAAACTATGATGTAGCCTCTTACCAATACCCTCTCGACATTGCAGCCAGGATAATCATTTTTAAAACGTCAATCAGATCACACCTACACTTGTGCTTAAAGCCATCCATAATCCTCCATTTGCCTTCCACAAAATCCCACAGGAGGCATACTTTCCCGAGTAACGCAGTCCCTGCCTGGCTCTCCAATCCCATTTCACACTTCTCTCCATCTTACTCTCTGCATTCCAGCACGTCTTGTCAGTTCTCCTTCAAAATCTTTGTGTATGTTGTTCTGTGTGCCTGGATCCTTCCCTCCCATATGCCACTCCTCCTGTCCACCAAGGAATTGCTTTCTTATCCTTGACATCCCAGCTTAAATCCTGCTTTGTCAGAGGAAGCTTCTGTGCTTTGTGATATCTGGGGGGATTAGGTCCCCAATTTGTTCTTTCTTATAGTACCATGTAACCCTGCATTTGGACTCAATATTGTTTGTACGTTTGGTAAATAAAGTATCAGTGGAGCTTAAGATATGCTTCATTCATTAGATCTTAACCCTATGAGGATGGAATCAAATCTGCTTTTCCCCCTGACTATCTACCCTGAACTTAGAGATATAGTACAGAGCCTGACAATTGTCACTCAAAAATATGTGTAAAATGGGTAAATAATGTTTGACACTTAAAATTTTTCATAATATATTGGCAAAATGTATTTTTTTCAAATATACATTGACAAATATACATATTTTATGCTGATTTTGAATATGTGGTTATGATTTTAAGAATGTAACAAAAGTTATTATGATGGTAATCTCTGAGTAGTGTTATGCATTTAAAAATGTATATTTCTATTTTCCAATTATCCATTGACTATTTCATCTTTAAAATTAGAAATAATGTTCTATTTTTTAAAGTGTGTCCCTTTCTTGTACTAATCTGAATTCTGCCCACCCAGCATATCCTACTCTATATCTGGGGCTAGAGCTTCGAGACATTGTGTTTATTGATGTCAAACCCACCTGTACACGTACATATTTAAGGACCAGTGACATTAGAAGATGTGTTAATTCTCAGAAAGCAACATTACTGCTTTTGCAGAAAGTCCAAAGGGGACCTCAGCAAATCACACAGTGTACCAGAAAATTAAACTAATAATAAGACAATTAGAATAACATAAATGCAGGTAGAACCATGTTTTCATATCATGGCAAGGTTTTGGTTTGTTTTTTTGCTTTTCCCTTTTGTGTTTGTTTCAGCATTCATATAAACTGAAGTGGTGGCATCTTTTGGACATGAGCCTTTGGTTTAATGCCATGTGTATCAATTTAAAAGCCTTGTCAGACTGATTACTAGAGTAGGAGCAGTGATTTTTCCATCTCGACAATGAACCTTTGCTTCCCTGAACTCCTAAGGTACATACCTGTCCTAGCCATTCAGGGACACCACTCCTATACTCACTGGTAGTATCTGGTCCTCTCTTCTTGATCAGCCATGTCTCCTGAGGGGGACTGCAAGCTCTGTGAGGGCAGGAGAGCATCTTTGATACCTCTGTGCATCTCTCCTCAATACAGAAAGTGCTCAACCCATTCACATATTCATTTCATTCATTCCTTCATTTCACAAATGTTTATTGAGATCCACTGGATTTGTGGTTTTGTTCTAGGCTCTGGAGATAAAGAACAACACTGACCAGGTCCCTTCTTTCATGCTGTTTCCGTCCTAGTGAGATACTACACATTACAAAGGAATGAATTAATACATGGCAATTTCTTGATTGAGCTTCTGTTTGAAATTCTTGTCCTGAGAATCAACTGCTTTAAGGACTTCGGAAAATATCTAAGAAAATAAGAGACATTTTTTTCTTTCTTGGCTTTTTAAAATAAAATTTCTTTTTTTTTTTAAATTTAAGAAGCTAAGTTTAGAACCCTAATACCATATCTAAAGGAAAAGGCAGTGGAGAGGTTTTTGTCTCCTTTTGTGCCTTTTTTATTTATAAATGTGATGTGTTGTTAAGCCTACATTCTACAGTAATCATCACCATGGAGATAAGTATTCATTGCCAATCAGATCTCAACCAAAGTTTCATAAATGTTTTATAAGAAGGCTTACATAAAAAGTATTACCACTGGTCTGTAAGAATAAGCTACTCAGGAAAGGATGCAGGACATACTGTACTAACTCCATGAGCCAAGGAGATCCAAGTTGGCCAAAATAGAGCCAACCAAGAATATGGAAGAATATAGGAAAGGATGCTTGACTTTATTAAGTATATACTCAGCATCTGCTAGAGATTCTGTTAAGCATCCCAATCAAAAGGTCAATTCCTTTAATCCTCATAACCTTACTAAGAGTTAGCCATGATGGTTGCCATTTTACATAGGGGAAAACTGAAGCTCCAAGAGACTGAGCAGCCTTCCCAAGCACCTCTTGTCCTTAGTTAGAAAGCTTCAACCAAGGCATCGAACTTCAAGTTCTAACTCCTTGATTTAAGAGTCAGATAATAGGAATTTTAAGTTTCAGTTCCCTCAATTTACTAGCTTGAAACTTTAAGCAGTTTTCTTCATAGATATTTCCTGATCTATAAATGAGAATAATATCTATTTCATATGAGGGTGTCTATTTTTAAAGGAAAACTATGTGAACTCACTTTCTAATCCATAAAGTACTCTGAGAAATATAACAATTTACTAGATGTTAAGAAATACCGAAAGTCTATATATTTTTCTGAAAAAAAAAATGAAGAAGAAATGATGAACAACTCTATTGATGGAGGAAAGAGAAGGTCAATAGCTGTCATTAATTACGAATGATAGAACAAGAAGGAAAGCAGCAGAAATGTTATATCACTCATAATAAAAAATAGGTTGTGACAGGTTCCAGAAAAAATAAGAAAATCACCACAATATGATTCATTTCTGGGACTTAGTTCCACGCCTTCATTCCTATGAATTCAAGATGTAAGAGCTAGAAGGGTCAGGGGAGGCTGGGGGCCTTGCTCATCGGCAGAGGCAGAACCAAGACCCCTGGCAGCTCCATCCAGTGTGGTCGGTCCCCCAGCCATCAGTATACTATAGATCATTTTAAGTAATGGACGGTGACGGGGGCTGGAGCAGTGAGTGGGATTGGTAAGAGCCACTATTATCAACAACCTGCCTGAAAAAAATGAAATTGATGTCTTAGAAATTCTATTTGTAATAAAGAATAATCACACAGCAGTACTAACATGATCTTTAACCCTAAGTTCATAACCCCCTCAACGAGGTAAACTTCACAGTATGTAGTCATCATGTGCCTGATTGGAGCTGTGGCAAAGCCAACGGAATCAAGAACTCACGAATTAAGGGACTATGTGGGTAACTGAACCTATTCATAAGATGAAGAATGTTTTTTGTGAAGTGATCGACTCCTATTTTCCCGAAGTTAACTAGTGTCTTAAGCAACCAAGTGCCTTAAATCAATCGGTGATGTTTCTGTAAGAGGTAGATTCAATAGTAGAGCAGGCTCAGTGAGCTAATCTCTGGGAGTGAAGGCTCTAAAGAATGTTACTACTTGAAGGGCTGAGGACCCAAAGCATCCCTGCAAAATCCTCGAAATCCTCGCAGGTTTGCAAACATCCTGCATAAAAGAATTAACTAAAAATAGCAACCGACTTCGTGGTAGGCTGATAGGCCATATCATGGATATGTAAATGTCAGTCCTTTGTAGTAGCCTATGAGCTCAGGATCTTTATAAATTCTGTCTTCTCATGGATATACTCTCTACTTCTTATTAGACCAATTAAAATATATCCCACTCCTTTTTTCTCTTCCTCTCTCCCAAATTTTGCTGTGAGACATATATATTCTTTCAGGATAGTAGGCAATCATTTAATAAAATACTTTCCCGAAGTCACTATTCCACATCACTGGAGTCATTCTTCTTCTCTTCGTAAACAGCTCATGATTAGGAGGAAGTTAATTTGAGCAGATCCATAAAAGATGAGATTCAATTTTGAAGTAACACTAAAAAAAAAGAAAAAAAGATAACCTTACAGTGATTGTCAAGTACCCACAAATATGCTCAGCTAATCTTCATGGTATTGCTGTTATCCCCAATTTAGAAATGCCTGAATGGGGAGAGATTAAAGCTGCCCCAGGAAAGATTAAAGAGTAGCTGTCTAATGTCTTTGAGAAGGAGAACCATGGAAAATTGAAGCCCACAAAACATACAGAAATACTACTTAACCCTAAGAGCTATCTGGTTTGCCTCCTTCCCTTTCCCTGGTCTTCGGCCCTCTTGGTGGACAAGAAGTCAGGCTGGTGGTCGCCAAGGAGGGCGGCAACATTTTCCTAGCCTCCTGCCTCCCATCAGAGATGAAAGTCCCACAGCTCTCTTTCATATTTAATATTTGAACTCTCACAACAGGATGTCTCATCGAATTGATCCCTGAAAAAGCATTTTGAGGACCCATCTTTGTGGTTCTCATAGTCCATGAATTTGTGCAGGTGACTTCTGTTATAATTTTATCAGTAAGAGAGAAAATAGTAACATTCTTTCTTGTTTGTTCTCTCTTTTCCTTTTTATCAGCCAGATGAATTTTACCAAATGCTAAGATTTGATGAATCGAGTCTTTGAAACATCCTAGGTTCTTGAGGAAAAGAAACCAGTGAAAATTCATAAATACACTTTTTTAAAATAAATTTCATTCAAGTTGCCAATTTAAAAAAAAATGAATAAAAACATTCAGGATTTAGGTGACATCACATTTGGAATGTGGCGTGGCCAGACTCTCAGACATACACATTCTATTCTGCTCTACTTTTTCACCTTCAGTCTCTCGAGCACTTTTAGGAAAGGACGGAACGGGGATACTTTGTGTGGCCACAGTAGATGAAGCAGGATCTGTTACAAGTTCCCTGGCTGAAAAAGGACACTTCTTTCAGCACTATTGTACATCAGTTGTCTCCAGTTACAGCCAAAGTAGGTGTGTAATATACGACTGGACTTGCTGCTAATGCAGGTACACAAACCCGAGGACAGAGACACCTTGTGCTACAGTAAATTGATCTGCCCCAGGCTTCCATTAAGTCATTCAGCACACAAAATGGGAGCTCACATCAGACATGGTGGGAACTGGTTTGTGTTCTGATTTTTATCTGGCCATTCAAGATCTTTTAAAAGACTGAATTTAAAAGTCCTCCTTTGTAGAAACTAGGAAGGCCATTCAAATACCCTGAATTTAGAACTATGAGTCTAAGATTAGGCTACCTTAATATTTAAAACGGTTTGACATAAATATCTAATTTGCCTATCACTATATTTAACTGATTTCCTAAAGTTTTCTCTTAGAATTACTTTTTTTTCCAGTGTGAATGACATATAGTTTGTATTGTCCTTATATGGAAATACTAAGATTGTTAGTATTCTTGAGGAAGATGAATGAGGAAGGGGGCATCCTGAAGTTAGTTCATTTCTTTGTGTGATAGTTCAGAATAGCAGTCTACTTTTTTGTTTTTTTGTGGGTTTTTTTTTTTTTTGCATTGTAGTAAAATCTGAAATATATGTTTCTACTGTCAAGAATCATTTACCTATTTTCTGAGTTAAAATGAAGTTGATTGGTGAATTATAGTATGTAAAAAGTATTTGAGGTGCCCCTAGAAACATTGTAATATAAGTAGTAGATGTCATTGGGACCATGGGAAAAACAAAGTCAACAACACCTCACCTATGTAATTCACCATATATTATTGAGCATCAGATATGTGTCACCCTAGGCTAGGTTTCCCAGGGAGGCACTACATGGAATGAATGAAAAGAATAAGATGCCACTGAAATAAAAATTAAAAAGAAGGTAAAGAGAAGACTACTAATCAAGAGGGGAGCAAGCCCATGGTAGCGACTATTTCTAGCTATTTCAATCTAATAACATGCCTCTGTGAAGTGGCTTAATAACATCTGTGTGCCAAATTTTCTTGTATGGTATGTGTTTAACTTCTCTCATTTTTGACTGTTTTCCAAACCAGAAATTAGAATGGATTTAAAAAAGCCTCTACAAACAAACACTGGTCTATGCACGTTATATTATCTCATTTAATTATTATCAAATGCTTAAGAAGAGATAATATTAACCTCATTGCACAGATCAAGAGCCAAGGCTCAAAAAGGTTAAGGAGTTTATTCATAATCACAGATCTGAGAATTAGCTGAGATGAGATTTGAACCAGAGTTTGTCTGGATGTGGAGTCTGTGCCCATCTCAACTAACAGAGTTGTGCATAACCACAAATACCATCTGCTTTCAGCAGGGCATCCTATGACAGCAGAGAGAGTAAAACTTGAGACAGATTGCTAGGCAGAATGCTTATGTAATAAAGTATCTGAGAGGTATTTTCCAATCTCCAAGGAAGCTGGAGATTGAACTAAATGATAATAAACCCATGCTTTAGGAGATGGGTTGACTATGTTGGTCATTAAGAGAAGGGACTTGCCTGCACTAAAGAAGTTCATGAAAGAATTCTAATTTTCATCATTCCCCCCAGTGTCCCTTGTTTTAAGAGGCCTATGCAAATGTTTTGCTGACAGCTGGAATCAGCTAAGGAGTTACAAAGGTTTTCTTCTAGCCTCTGCTTTGATTTTATGTAGAATTTGGGGTATAAGGTACTGTGTCTATGAACTTATTCCAATTTACACAGAGAATCCTCATAAATCTTCATGAACATTTAAACCATAATAATATAAGCTGTATTAATCAGGATATTAACAGAAAATAGTACAATTAAATTAGCATACCACGATGAAAGTTTAATAGACTATTTTCAAGGTGTGGCCATAGTATAGGGAAAATACAAGAGCTATTGTAATGTATGAGGGCTCTGTTTCCAACTCTAGGCTGAAAGAAGTGAGTAAAGACAGAGAAAGCTGTGCAAAGGGCTGTATGCTATGCACTGTGGTGGACACCACCAGGCTATGGTGACCTCTCAGGGAAGGGCTTGGGGAATAACGACACCCACCTTATATTGCTCTCCCACCCCCTAATTAATCAACCTAAGTCAAGCCAGAGACCAGGTGCAACTGTTGACATAGTCTACAAAGATCATTTTGGCATAGGTGGAGAAGTGTGGAGAGTGTATCTGGAAGGTCTAGCAGAAGATACCCAGGACATAAATATAAAAGAAATTACTTATAAACAGAATTTAACCCAAAATCATTAAATGTTAAGATGATAAAATCACTTCATTATTCATAATGGTTATGAAATAAGTTGCATTATCTGCTAACAGAATCTAATTGCTTGTCAACTTTGGGAAATCAATTACAAATTTAATTTCTTCAAAAAATGCCTTATTCAATGTAATTGGAATCATGAAATAATTGTCCTTCTGTGACTGGCTTATTTCACTTAGCAAAATGTCCCCTGGAGTCATCCATCATCCATGTCATTGCAAATGATAGGATTTCCTTTTTCTTTTTTTTTTTAAGGCTGAATAGTATTCCATTGTACTTATATACCACATTTTCTTTATCCTTTTATTCGTCAAGGGACATTTAGGTGTTTTCATACCTTGGCTATCTTGAAGAGTGCTTCAGTGACTGGGGTGTTCAGATATCTACTTGAGATCTTGATTTCAATTATTTTGGATATATGCCCACAAGTGGGATTGCTGGCTCACTGGCAGTTCTATTTTTAATTTAGTGAGGAATCCCCTGTATTGTTTTCCAAAAGGCCTGCACCATTTTACATTCCCACCAATAAGGCACACGTGTTCCAGCTTTTCTACCTACTTACCAATACTTATCTTTTTTTTTTCTTTTATAACCACCATCCTAATAGGCATAAGGTGATACTTCCTTGTGGTTTGATCTGCATTTCCCTTATGATTAGCACTTTTTCATATACCTTATACAACCTCATTGCAAATGACCAACATTTTACTCTCTGCTACTACCTGACTTCATATAGACCTTCAACCACTGAGCCTTTGCATAAGCTATTTCTTCCTCCACCCTCCTTCGGTGTAGTCAACTCCAATCCCTCATATTCCAGCTCCAATATTTCCCACATACAAGCCTTCCTGACTGCAAGATGTCAAACCCTCCAAATTATCAGTGTTCGGTTTCCTGCTTAATTCTCTTATTATAGAGCTGTCCCTTTCATCCAGAGCATTTATCTTGCTTGGCAATTATACATTCAGTAGAGTGATCGTTTGTCTCTCCACCCTTAGGCCTAAAGCTTGTGGGTTTAGGCACTGTTAATTTTTTTCTCACTGGTACAAGTCTAGCACATAGGAAAGTCTTAATAAATATTTCTAGAAGAAAAGAAGAGACAAGAGAGAAGGAGAGAGACAGGGAAGGAAAGGGGAGAAATGTGGAAAAGGAAAGTATTAGATGTCAAATGTCAGTGTGTGACTGCAATCCAACCTGCCTATCTTTACCCTCCTGGTCCTACTCTGTCTGACTTAATAGATGGCTTTGTGTTTTTCAATGCACAATAATTTTTTTCATGCTATCATAACGATCTTTTGAGTTGATTATCATTTAGGCTTCTAGCCAATAGGCAAAATGTTCCCAAGACTCCCAAGACTTACATTTTAAGAAAATGCTTTGCAAGGTGTTAGATAAAACACACGAGTCTATGGTAACACCCTTAGAAGAAGACTCGTGTGAGACGAAACAGAGCACAGCCAAAGTTGCTTCAAAACCAAATGCTCCATTGAGAGCTGTTCAGATCTCTCTCTTAAAGCCATCGTTCACTTGGCTTATTTGCTTACATTAAAAAGTTGTTGAAAGCAGTAGAAAGGCCAAAAAATATTTTTAAATAATATGAAAAATTGAAGAGTGATATCAGTGACCTTGTCCCACAGAACATCCTTTCAGATGAAAGCCTCTTGTTTTCCCCAAATGCCCTTCACATCAGTCTTGAGTGTGTGATTCATTACATAGACCATCTGCATTTACAATCCTTTTGCCACACATCACCACCGAAGAGATGTAAAACATCCATTAGACATAACCTAGGCTTTCTCCTACCAGCGGGATCAGACAGCCCCATCAAGTCATTTCCTATTAATTACAAATTGATTGTGTAAGAACATTTCGATACTGTTTTTCAAATGATAATAAACAAGCCTCGATTGGTTACGGAGGTTAGATAAAGATGGTGGGACAGGAAGAGGGAAAGGGAGAGGCAGAGCAATGAAACTAAGCTACCTGATCATCAGGCTTCGTGGTATTTATAAATGTCATTGGCACTGAATGATGGATGACTTTCAGAAACCTCAAAACCCAAAGAATGCATAATGTTAACTTAATAGATTCTTTCAGACCTGGGTTACCAGAGTATTTACAGTAATTGTACATTCATGGTAATAACATAATAGTACCTTTCATCCCACATCTCTGATATTTGCACAGTTATAAACTAGCAACTTCAGAACCAGCTGGTGCATGGCATTCCCCTCTGTGCCTATATAACTTGTTATGAAACAAGGCTATTGAGTGGCTTCTTTGAGGTAACGTAGTAGAATGGCAACTCTGTAGACTAGGTTATAAAAGCACATTTTTAAGAAAGGGTGAAATAATGAAACATTCTGTACACAGAAATTATACTGGGATGGGGAAATGAGACTGTCACAAATTTTTCAACTGAGATTTACTGAAACAACAATCAGTAATTATACAAGATTACTTTTCTTTTCCAGAAGTGAAAAGGAGAGAAAATATATTCATTTCTAAATTGCCTGGAGAAAAATGGATGCTCTAGAGTGTTTTTTATCTTTGTGTTTTGTGTGTTTGCTTCTTTCTAACTGGTGTTGCAACTTTGGCAAAGCCAGACCAAGCTTGTTATTGTCTGCATTAAAAACAACAAACTCAGTTACAGAATCATGAATTTAAGACTGGAGAGGGAATATTTTAAGGCACATCTATTTTGGTTCTCTGAATTTTCTCTCTCTCTCTCTTTTTAAAATTATGTATGTAACATTTGTACGTATCCAAAGGTGCATGCGCTGAAGACCTTAAGAAAGGTGTATAGTTTTATGAGGAGCCACTGCAATTAAATTCAGTGTGACCTAGAGTTAACTATGTCCCACAGGGGGATATTATAAAGATTAAGTTATGTTCTCTACAGGAACTTTTTTTTTTAATTGAATCTTCAAAGCTCAACAAATTTTATTTTTCTGGGAATATATTCAAAGTAAATCACTGCAATGAATGGATCTTTGAAAAGTCATTCATACACCCTAAAATCCAGGATGATGAGAATCTACTCAAGTTTTAAGATCCAAAAGAAAGACATATCTTGCTGTGAAGAAATTATTTCCTCTAACTGCTGTCTTGCTGGAATGACCCAGTCGCCATGCTCGTCAGAGTCTGATCTAATTAAATCCCCAAGAAGAGATAAGAAAAATATTAGTGGCAGGTAACTGCTTAAAGTTTTTGACACAGTAATTGAGATAAGAGAGAAGCAGAGTACAGCTGACAAGTTTAAATTGAATTCCACCTTGACTGTATTGGTTTAGACTTGTCTTAAAAGAATCACCTGGTGAATCCTTTGGTATAGCTTTAGCATATCCTTATTAAAAATCCAAATGTTGGCCTATCAGGTCAATCTAAATCAAGGTACAGAAACATTCAAAAAAGTTTTAGACAGAATGAACCTCAATTATAATGTTTTGTTGAATGCCATTTCACGTCTTTTAAAAACTGATTTAGTTTGGTTTATGTTTATTCCATAAATAGATGTGATAATCATGACTCTGTTTTATATAATGTGAATTTATGTAACAGTATATAATGGTGCAGTGGGTCCCAGGAACATTATTATATTTGTTTGCTTCTGTTTTCCCAAATGTATGAAAGAAGCAAAGCATACTTGTACATTTTTAAAGTTTATTGTAGCTTTTGGATTGCCGTTCAAATGGTATCAATTTCAGCACAGCAAGACATTTCTAAATTCAATCCTACAGCACTTTAACAAATGAAAACTATATTTTCCATGAGTCATTCTCTGAATTACAAAATGTTCATCATCCGGGAGGGTTTATTGTGTCCATAAAACTAATGCAGCACAATAATAGGTGTTAATGTCAGCAGTAACTGGCTGTTTATTTGGTAACATTCAATACTGAAAGGTTAGGACTTAATGCTTCTGTTTGTTTTCTAACATTTCAAGTTGTTCATGCAAGCAAGGGCTTAGACAGTGGATCAAATTTTTCCTTGATATTCTCCACATCAAAAAATATAAGTTTATTTTTCTTTATACTCAGCATGCTGAAATGGAGGACTTTAAAAGAACAGCTACCAGGATCCTAGGGGCAATGATGTTTTTCCAATCTAGGTTTGGCTTCTCATTTTGTCCTCTCCCTTCTTTTCTATTTTGACCAGGTGGAAACGGGATGGAGAGGACCCGTCTCTGACTATCTATAGAGTATATCAACTAAACTGCATTGCAGAATACTTATATTCTATAACAGTACATAACGTCCTTCCTGACTATTAGGACATATGAATGGCACTTATATTTTAACATTCTATTTTAGCATAACCTAGAGAATTTGTCCTACTTAAATCACCTTCTTCCTTACCCCAATTGAGAAAAGTATATAAAATATTTTCATACCCATGTTACTGACTACCAATTTTCCAGCATTGATACACTTAATCTCCAAGTAAAAACAAACCCAGCTCTTCAAAAGAATGACAAAAGTCTTTTCAAAAATTAAGAAGATAACTTTATATTGTTAATAATGTCAAATTTTATTTCCTTATTAATTTGTTCTGCCTCGTAAAGAAATTAAGTGAATGGGACTTGGAAATGAGACAAAATGTTCTACACTCACTTCTATTACACTTGTATTGCTTGACCAATACCTATGCTCTTCATCTTTCTCAACTGTTTTTTTCAGGATAAAATACCTGCCCAGTAGACATGCTGTGAGAATGAAAATATGAGTTTAGGTGGAAGGCTTTTAAGAATAAAAGTATTACACTATGTTAGCTCTATGGTAAAGTATATAAGGAACACACCAACAATTTGCCACAGGGAGTGATCGATCCTTTGATCTAGGATTGAAGGTTGAAAATCAAGGCTCTTATTCTTAATGTATCCTTACAGTGAAGTTCACAAACAACATAGCTCTCACTATAGACTTACTGTATAGGCTTCTGAGTCCTCCATAAAATGGAAAGGTTAAGTTTTGGGGGAAAGGGAAACAATTCTTCATTAAATACAATAAGAATCATCAAATGATTGAGAACAGTATACCAAGTATACTAATATCCAAACCAATTAAGCAACAATCTCAAAGAACAGTTTTCTTGAAATCTGACAAAATAAATATAAAATGTTTTGGGGGAAAATGTATGAGAATTTACTAGTTAATTTATTCGGGATCCATGCTTTTAAATATTTAAAGCACAAAAGGGGCGTCCATGAGGGCTGCAGGGTAGAGAATGGGTGGGGGCAGGGCAAGAATGAAAGCAGGAGGAGAATGGATGGAATAAGTAGGGGGCCTGTATGGCCAGTTGGTGCGGGACAAGTTCAGACTATGGTGATAGCAGCGGGAATGGATAAAAAGGGTAGAACTGAGAAATATATAAGTAGGGTGACCACATAATTTATCATCCAAATATGGACACTCTCGAGAACGAAATACTATGCTGGGACAATGGGCGGAAACTGGACTGCCCTGGCAAAGCAAGACTTAAGGATACCACACGTGGAGATAATAATAGAACAGACCATTTTAGTCTGATCGAACTTAAAGGGTGACATGAAATAATAGGGAAAAGTATTTGGAGAGTAGAAAATGAAAGAGGATTAGCCCCGACAGACTTAAAAACATGTATTATAGAGCAACAATAAATTAAACAATGTGATTTTAGTACATATTTGCCATGCACCCCCACTCCCCCCCCCCCCCAGCTTCCACTAAAAGCTGTTAAACTTATTCCCAGATCCCTGAAGTGCTGAGACACAGGGGACTTTACAGAACCAGCTATGTGGTACAGCCACACCGTAAGCATTTCATAGGAAGTAAATTCTGTGGGTGGTGCCGCTCTACGTTATACTCTTTCATTCATTCAGGAAATACTCACTAAGCATTTACTATGTGTCAAGATTGTGCCAAGCAGTGAGGGTGCAACAATGAACAAGATAAATAAGACTGCCTGAAAGCATCACCCTGGATTTGCTTTTTAATTTTGTTGGGAGCCACAAGCTTATCCTGAGCCTCATGGAATCACTGTCACATCAGTTGTCAGGCTATTGTCCATCCTAGAATCCCTTCATTATGTGGACCCGGAGCAGAAATACCCACCCTGAGCTCAGCACATGGACTATCTGCATAACTTCTAAACAGCTATGCTGTTTCCATCTCCAGGACACTGGAAACTGTGTAACTGATAAGGATCTCTTTTTTGCACTGGCTACTACAAAGCTGAGCCCAGTTTGTCACCTGCCCACAGCACCTGTGAGAAGATTCTGATATACAGTCTAGCTTCATTCGTGGCTTCATTTTATTCCCACCCTTGGCTTGTTTTTTTGCTTATTTATTATAGTTTCCCTTTCCCTAAATCTATTTCAATTTCATGCTCTTTTGTCATATTTTTAATGCACAAAATCCTTTATGGAGAAAGGCAGGGCATATTTTGTAACAAATGAAAAGGGTCAATTTATAATTTATAATACATATAAAAGAATATATGGTATATATAGTATCTCAAAACAATTAGGGAGAGAAAAACAACTTAATGAAAGGACTATTTAATAAATAGGATACAGGGGCGCCTGGGTGGCTCAGTCGGTTAAGCGTCTGCCTTCGGCTCAGGTCATGATCCCAGGGTCCTGGGATCCAGCCCAGCGTCTGGCTCTCTGCTCATCCAGGAGCCTGCTTCTCCCTCTCCCTATGCCCCTCCCCTTCCCCATCTCATGCTCTCTCTGTCAAATAAATAGTAAAATCTTTTTAAAAATTGCATAAATAAATAAGATATAAAATTAGCTATTTGAAAAACAAATCATTTAGATTTATATTTCATACCTATAGCAAGTTTCAAATTAATAAATCTTAAAAACCAAACTTCATATTTATCAAACTTTGCAAAAATAGAAGAAATCACAAAGACGTTTATCTAAAATTTTATAATTTCAAAACATGGGAATAGAAACAAAAATAGAAAGTAAAATAGACTAGATCATATTTATAGATATATAACAGATAAAAGATTTCTATCAAAAATATATACAGAAGCATACAAATTGCCAGTACAACTCTTCATATCGAAAGATCAATAAATAAGGAAGAGAAGCAAGACTATTTTAACAAGAGAAAATGTGATTGGCAAATAAGCATGTAGGTAAACATACAAAACTTTAGTTGTCATCAGAGTAATGCTGATTAAAACAATTACATACTCTAATCTTTTACATTAAAAATATTTTGAAATGTTAATAACATGTTGATTCCATTGGAAAACTAGAATACTGTGCTGGTAGCAGTGTAATTTGATTTTATTAACAAAAGAACTATAAAAATACTCATTTCTTCTTATCCTATAATCCTCCCTCTGTGTATTTTCTCATGAATACAGTACAAAAGAGAGAAACTATAAAAATATAAGGAGGTTTATTAAAGCACTATTTATCTTTAATAGCAAACATCTGCAAATAACAGGATTGTCCAATAATCAAAGGCACTCTAAATAAATTACCCATATTTTATCACCTCTAAGATGCCATCTAGTATAAAACACATCACCAAGGAAAGAAAGCAGCACTGCTAATTAAGCAATAACACATACTGAAGGATCTTTTTAGGGTATTTCAACATAAATTTTATCATATGTAGTTTTTTGCATTTTGTGCATACATAAAATGAAAAATGTAAGTGAAATAATTACATTTCTTTTTAAAAATATTCTCTGAGAGAGCGAGAGCACGTGCATGCATCAGCAGGGGCAGGGGCAGAGGGAGAAGGGGATCCCAAGCAGGCTCCATGCTCAACACAGAGCCCCACACAGGGCTCTATCTCACTACGCTGAGATCATGACCCTGAGCCAAAATCAAGAGTCGGACACCCAACCGACTGAGCCACTCAGGTACCCCATAATTAAATTATTCTTAAAATATGATCACAGCTGTGGAGTCTCTTGGGCAGTTTTTACCAGAGATACGAGATAAGCTTATGTTATGAGACATAGAGAAAATGAAGCTTAGTAGAAAGGCCATAAACTTGAGTTGAATCCTTTGCTATTTAGCACCTATAAACTTGGACAAGCTACTTAACTGATTCTGGAGTCTTTATTTTTGAACAGATAAAGTGGAAATTCTTAATGCCTTCTTTGTGGAATAATTCTGAATATTAAATGACTTAATGTGTAATAGTTTTAGTATTTTCCACAGAACATTTTTTAAAAAATCAAATACTACCTTGTATGTATGAAATAAGTCTTTTTTTTTTTAAGATTTTATTTATTTATTTGAAAGAGTGAGCAAGAGAGAGAGCATGAGCCAGGGGAGGGGCAGAGGGAGAGGGAGAAGCAGCCTCCCTGCTGAGCAGGGAGCCCCATGCCAGGCTCTATCCCAGGACCCCAGGATCATAACCTGAGCAGAAGGCAGATGCTTAACCCACTGAGCCACCCAGGTGCCCCAGAAATGAGTCCTTCTAAGTGAAACCATGCATCTGAATAAAGGGAAGGGCATTTGGATAATGTTAAATTATGATTTACTGAAGTCGAAGAATTGTTAATGAGTATTTTATTTTTCATTAATAGTATAATTTTGACTGTGATATCTATCTATATCTTTACACACACACACACACACACACACACACACAGGATTTAGGTTATACAATGAAAGTTTCATACCAGGAGCCATGATTTTAAAGTTCTATCTGTGTTCTAGAATGTAAGGGAAAGGAGAGGGAGGGAAGGATAAAGGGGGAAGGAGAGTAGAGGAATGGGAAATTTAAAAGACTCCAAAATTTGCAGTATTAATGGGACTGGAGAGCATCAGATGGAGTGAGAAATTTTGTAAAACAGTATTCTAAGGATTGACTAAGCTTCTCCATCATTTCTTTTCAGTACGAGATCCAAATCACACATTGAAAATGAAGAAGGGTGTAGCCAGGCCCTTATCTTCAATTAGTATCACAGTACTTCATAAACACATGAGTTACGGCACCAGTCATCTTCCACTGCTATGTTCTGTAGTATTGTTCATATTGCAGAAGACAGGGTCAGTGGTGGGGAAGAGCACAGTTAGAGAGCCAAATTGGTCCAGTGGGAATTTGGACTGAAATATAGATCAGGTGTGTCTTAAAATTTCCTGTCATTATATCTCTCTCTCTCTCTTTTTTTTTTTTCTGTCATTATATCTTGAACAGTGTTAGATACTCAGCCAGGTATGGTGTTGAATCAATGAACGTTGACTAACAGAAACAGAAATGCAGCAGAAAAACTGAGTGAGCAAAGTATGGCTGGGAGTTCACATTTCATTGCATGCCTCTCTATTTTTGGAGTTAATGATTAAAGTTTTTTTTTTTTAAGATTTTATTTATTTATTTGAGAGAGAGAGAGAGTGCACACGAGTGGGGTGGAGGGGCAGAGGGAGAGGGAGAAGCAGACTCCCCATTAAGCAGGGAGCCAGATGCGGGGCTCGATCCCAGGGCCCTGAGATCATGACCTGAGCCGAAGGCAGATGCTTAACCGACTGAGCCACCCAGGCCCCCCCCATGATCAAAGTTTTTATAAGCTGTATTTATTAAGCCAAGTGGCAGTGAAACAGCATCCCACCACAAGCCCTCAACAGTTCCTCAGAACCTTTGGCTATATAGTGATGAGATGATAAAGCATTGCTTGAAAGAACTTTTAATGTATTGACTTAAATTTACTTACATAGAGGGAGGAGGACAGTAGAGGAAAAGGAGGGGGAACTGATACATAAATTTATTTATTTTGTATATTTATTCAGGGATATTTCAGAGCCTCACGCCTCAGTGTTTCGTTGCCCACCGTTTCTATCTTTCGTCTTGATGAAATGAGATTCTGTCATTGTGCCCAAAGTAGGGCTCCTCTCTTTTACTCTCCTGGGCTCAACTCACTTTACTAAAAGTTTCTCCGAGTTTTTTGAAATATTTACCAAAATCCATTTGATGAAGGGGTCACTGGATTTCAGAAGGCTAAACACTTGCCTCCTGAGGGAAGACTATTAATAGAGCTTGAGAATGATTCCTACACCATCCCCTTGATGGCCTCTCTGGCTTTCCTCGGCAGACAGACTCATTTTCCAGCAAGTCCTTTCTAAGGTTTACAGTTTAGCAGCTCAACAACAACAACAAAAAGCAAAGCAGTATCCTTTTGGATGTATTTGTTTCAGGAGAGTGGGCATGGAAACGTGTGAAGAAGTAAACATTTCTCAGCCTGCTGACCTCCTAAGGTAGTTCTCCACCGTTAGCTCTCAAATTTCCCTAAATATTTAATTAAATTTTATAATTAGCTATGTTGAGAACAGAGTTCTCAGATGGTTTCAATCCCCTTAAAGGAAAGCATTTGTATGTATGTGGTTATGTGTCACCAAGAGAGAGCATAGACCTAGCGACTTTGAAAACTGAAGGTATCTTTATATAAGGAAAAGATTTGAAATGAGTTAAACTAAATTGTACAATTTAAAGATATACAGAGAGGAAGAGGAAGAGAGAGTCTAGCTTCAGTCTATTCCTATATCTATAGCATGTCTTCATCTCTATCTCCTGCATTTTTCCACTTTAAAGAACTGAGGTGGCTTAATACCACATACTATGGACAGATAATATATAATTTTATTTTATTTTATTTTTTTAAAGATTTTATTTATTTATTTGAGAGAGAGAGAGAGCACATGAGGGGGGAGGGTCAGAGGGAGAAGCAGACTCCCTGCTGAGCAGGGAGCCCGATGCGGGACTCGATCCTGGAACTCGAGGATCATGACCTGAGCCGAAGGCAGTCGCTTAACCAACTGAGCCACCCAGGCGCCCAATAATATATAATTTTAAATAAAATATCAACTATCAAAAAATAAGAATAGGCAAAAATGAAATTACTAGAAAAACAATAACATAAACAAAAATTCCCCATAAATATTATTTCTCTCAAGTGGGAATTTGGGGTGCAATGAGCAAAATCATGTACTAGAAGAAAGACCTTTGCCTTTTTACATAGATATAGATATAACAGTAGCATATTCATATATACCAGATTCATGCATATAGTCCAAGATACGTATAGAATTGTATGAAGAATGGGAAAATTGCATTCATTTTTCATTAATAGTATTTCTTTTTTTAAGATTTTATTTATTTATTTATTTGAGAGAGAGCACGAGTGCGCACTAGAGAGCAAGCACGAGAGAGAGCACAAGGGAGAGCACAAGTTGCAGGGAGGGACAGAGAGAGACGGAGAAGCAGACTCCCCACTGAGCAGGGAGCCCGATGCGGCTCGATCTCAGGACCCGAGGATCATGACTGGAGCAGAAGGCAAACACTTAACCCACTGAACCACCCAGATGTCCCAATGGTTATTTCTTTATAGAGTGCTACATTAGATATCTTCTTAAGCCATGTTTTATGGGTGACAAATTTACAAGTAACTTCAGTATATACTCATTTTATACCAAATTTATAGTCCTGCTAAAAATAATGTTAAATTTTCTGGTTTGGACTCAGGTATCATCACAAATATCAATAATTGGGGTGCCTGAGTGGCTCAGTCAGTTGTGTTTTGGACTCTTGGCTTCAGCTCAGGTCACGATCTCAGGGTTGTGGGATCAGGCCCTGCAATGGGGTCCACACTCAGCACAGAGACTGCTTGTCTTTTTCCCCCCAGCTCATGGGCATTCTCTCTCTCTCTCTCATTCAAATAAATAAATAAATAAATAAAATCTTAGAAAAAAAACCCCCAAATATCAATAATTAACTTCCCAATGTCTGTTAAGGGCTCTTTCAAATAAACAATTGATAAATAAATAACAAAAGTTGTTTCATTTGTGGATGAAGTGGCATATTAAATCTGGAGATGTGTAAAACCAACCATGCTTACGAAAGTGAACAGCAATACTTTCTAGCATTCATATAGCTTATGTAGCTTACATACCCTGCCTGTGAACACTGGCCAGAAACCAAGCTGAATTTCTCCTATCTGCCTTGGGTGCTGACTTCCTCCATAGAATTTGCTTGCCGATAATGCCTACAATCCACAACTCAGTTATCATCATTGCCGAGGATAGACTTCCACTTTCCTCTCCACACACCTTCCTTACTTAGAGATATTTGAGCATTTTTAATCACTCCTATTTTTTTAAGATTATTTATTTATTTATTTATTTGACACAGCGAGAGAGGGAACACAAGCAGGGGCAGAGGGAGAGGGAGAAGCAGGCCCCCCGCTGAGCAGGGAGCCAGATGCAGGTCTCAATCCCAGGATCCTGGGATCATGACCAGAGCCAAAGACAGACGCTTAACCGACTGATCCACCCAGGCGCCCCGTATTTTTTTTCTAGGATAACTTTGATATTTACTTTTTTCTGATATTTACTGATACTTACTGTTTTCACCCGAGTGCAAGTGGGAGTGGAGAGGACATATAACTTGCCCCAAATTAAGCCCTTCCCTAGAGTACCCTGGACGGCCGCCTTGGGTTCAAACAGAAGATGGGAAAGAGGTGGAGGGTCATTCCCTCTCTGCTGGGCCCAGAAGAGTTTGTGTTTATTCTTATGACAGCAGAGAACGCTCATTTTTATTTTTGTTTGAAGGGCCCTAACAACACTATTTGTCTTGCGCATGTGGTCTTTGACTTGGAAATTAATATGGGGTCATTACTTAGTACACACACACACACATACAAAAAGACAGAACAAGTTAAAACCTAATCCAAATGTAAATGTTAGCTATTTTAACTGGTATATCATTATACTTCAGAAAGGGAATACTGTTATGCTTGAGGACTGGAACACTTTTTGGCTCTGGAGTTAACATATTTGCAAAAAAGTCATTTTTCAGAGACAAAATATTTTGCAGACCTCTGTAATAAAAATAGTATAACTTTTAGTATCTCTTGATTGAGAAAAAATACTAAAGTCAATAGTATATTTAGGTAGCTTCTATATAGATTAAAATATTGTTTTATATACACATGTATATGTATATATAATACATACATGCATATTGTGCATATATATATGTGCATATATATGTATATATACATACACATAAAATCATCTATAAACATGTGTAATTGAGGTATGGTTTTATGGACTCCCTGTAGAAATTACCCTTTGGTTCCTCAGCACTTTGCAGCCCCCACGTTGGGGACAGCTGATTTACTGGGGTGGTATAGCCACTGTTAGATGGACTGACAGGCAGCATTACGCTTTGCCCCTTGGGGGTTGGCTACTCTTCTCCTTTAGTCACCTCTCTGTCTGAAATCCTGAGCCTCGCCGCAATCCCCGGGAAACTACTCGTTTTTGTGCTTTCTCCTCTTCTGGGTACACCAGGTCTTCTCTATAATATCAAAATCAGATTTGAGGTTGCCTCACATAATATTTGATGTTTATAAGTTGCTTCTGTCTTTGGGTTGCCTGTAACGTTATCTATTTCATCAGCAATTTTAGAGAAACAACAAGGCAGAGGGACATTCTTCCTGCCTGCCTCTGAGGTATTACAGACAGGCAGAGCATCACACAAGGGAAGACTTTTTACTTTCTCCCAGTCTCCGAAGTCCCAAGGCCGGAAAGGCATTGTCACCAAAGAAGCTTCTTCCTTTGTCCAGCTCTGGAGTCTGTCCAGTACCACTGGAGTGAGATAGGACATACTTAAGTGAATTCCCACATTCTTCTCATTCCCTGCTCCCATTTCCAAAGCACAAAAATAGTGTCTCCCAATCCAGTGGCATTCCTTCTTTCGTGTCGACCACGGTCCTGCTGCCTTTATATTGTATGGGTGGTGGATATTTCGAGAAGGTCTTTCTCCCTCAGAAGTCATGTTCATATAAGGTTATATTCTCATTAACTAAATTTAGAGAATTAGGGTCACAATAGGAGGTCACAGTTCCCAGGTAAATAAAATTCCAATCTCAAAGTAGTTTAAAATAAATGCATGATGGTTTTTTAAAGATTTTTTTATTTATTTGAGGAAGATAGAGAGAGCACGGGGGGTGGGAGTAAGGGGAAAGGGAGAGGGGGAGAGAGAGAATCTCAAGCAGACTCCCTGCTGAGCATGGAGCTCAACGTAGGGTCAATCTCACCACCCTGAGATCATGACCCTGAGATCATGACCTGAGCAGAAATCAACAGTCAGATGCTTAACCGACAGAGCCACCCAGGCACCCCTACATGACAGTTTTTAGACTTTTAAGAAATACATTATAATGTGGCCAAGGAAGCCAACTTCCAGAAGAATGGGTTACTTTTGCTCTAGAAGTATTTCTTGATGGCAAATAAGACGAATTATATGGGCCAGTAGTTTTCTAAATTGAGTGTGATCTTGACAGTACACCATGGTAATTATCCTAGAGTTCTCTGCATGCCTTATTGATTTTAATACTTTGATGCCTTCCATTGAATAATTTCCATGAACAGGATTCCTTTATAATCAAAGCCACTTGGTAAGTTTCAAGGTTATAGTGCCATTTGAGAGGCTCTAAGAAAGATCTTTACAAGACAGTTACCACTGCTCATGCAGCCCATTCCATCATTATTTTAATGAATTATGTGTCAACATGTAAAACCTTAGCCTGAAAAGAAGATATAAACTCAATTATTTAAGTTATTTAACTATTGCTTTTCTAAAAACATATTGGCAGAAGGAGTGGGAAGACGTCTAGACCCGTCGGCACCTAACAGTACCTCCTTTTGAGAGGAAACGGAATTTTTTTTTATTATGTTATGTTAATCATCATACATTACATCATTAGTTTTTGATGTAGTGTTCCACGATTCATCGCCTGCGTATAACACCCAGTGCTCCTTTCAGTACGTGCCCTCCTTAATACCCATCACCAGGCCAACCCATCTCCCCACCCTCCCCTTCCCCTCCAGAGCCCTCAGTCTGTTTCTCAGAGTCCATAGTCTTTCATGGTTAGGAAACGGAATTTAAAGAAGGGTGTATACTAACCACAAACTTAGCCTGCATAATATTATTAATATTAATATTATCCCAGACAGGCATGGATGACTTCTGCCTATTCGCCTCAATCATTCATGGATCTAGCCAAAATGGACAAGAAATAAATTTATGAAATCATGATGATAACAGGAACAATATCACCTCCTACCACTTACTGAGGATCTGACACTATGTGACACACTTTACATTTATCATTTCTGAACGTCACAGTAACCTTAAAGAGCCCACGTTTTTTCTCTAAGGATTATGGATTTTTAATTCAGGTTCCAGAGATAGCAAATCATTTCTTATAGTATACCCCCAAAAAGATCACTACAGAAAATAAAGCTATGTTACATTCCTTTTAGTTCTTATTTAATAATAATAATAAAGGTGACTGATATTTATTGCATGCATATTATGGACCAGTCAGTCACCACACTGAGAAACTTCCATGGATCTCATACTTGTAACACCCCAGAGAAACAGTGCCATTGTTATCCTCAGTTTGCAGATGAAGCGCCTGAGGTTTAGAGAGGGTCAGTAACTTCTCTAAAGGCATGTAATTAGTTAATGGCAAAGCCAGATTCCAGCTCAGCAATTATGATGTCAGAGCGCAGGAGCTTTTAATTACTTTGTCACAGAATTAACATCTCACTTGGGAATATTGCACAAAGCTCAAGCAGCTAAACCATTTGCTCTCAACAGAAATGAATTGAAGTCATATAGAGAATTGATAACTTAAGAGATGTTATAGCAGCTTTAGCAAGAAACAGAAGGCAATCAAGATTGAACATGAGTGACTCCATATATATACCTGTATATATAAAACATACCAATCCTATCTCTAACCCCTCCCTCACTTACACAGGGCTTAGAATTCCCCATTAAGCTTTTCCCACTACCCTCTCTAGAGACTAATCATTGAAGTGAGTCTTCCCAAGAAGATAACCAGTCAAAAGATTCATGCAATAATTGCCTCATTCTACAATAAGGATGTTTTCATTTGAAAATGCTCTGGCATAAAATGTCAAATACCTCGGTTCACTTGGCCCACAGGCCACTTACTTGGGACCAAGTTAGAATTCCTTCCTTTTCCATCTTAGTCTTCCCAAAATGGTCTTTTTATATTCTCCTTAACAACTATTTTAGACCCTATAGCCTCTAATATTATAATTAACTCTTGGTCACCCTAAAAGAATAGAAAATATGTAAAGGATTTAAAAACAATTTGCCTTTTTGTCTTCACATATCCAGTGAGACTCAGAAATTGAACCTTGAAAAAGTAGTATTTTTTCAAAGTGGTGTTTGCTTCAGCAGTGATATCTCAAGAAACATTTTTAGCCACATTTTGAAAAAGGGATAGAAGCACATCTAATATGCTTTAAGAATACTGTTTCCTGGGGCGCCTGGGTGGCTCAGTTGTTGAGTGTCTGCCTTGGGCTCAGGTCACGATCCCAGGGTCCTGGGATCGAGCCCCGCATTGGGCTCCCTGCTCAGCGGGAAGCCTGCTTCTCCCTCTCCCACTCCCCCTGCTTGTGTTCCCTCTCTCGCTGTCTCTCTCTCTCTGTCAAATAAATAAATAAATATAAATCTTAATAAAAAAAAAAGAATACTGTTTCCTGATACCAGTTAAAAAGAAGAGGGCAAACTTCTCATACAATAATTGATTGATAATCTACATAATTACCTTTTTACAATAGATCTTTCTTATGATACATAAACTTTTACAAAGGCGCTGCTATTTCACATTTTGTAAAACCGAGGATTTAAAAGTTACAATAAGCAGGAAGCATGCAGTAAAAGCTTTTTTTTTAGCCACAACGTTCAGGTTTCCAATTATTTGGCTATGTGAATATTCTGGGCAATTAAACTTTAACCTCGTGACCTTGTTGGTTTCATTGCTTGCCTTTAAGAATTGTCCAGTAAATATACGTTTATCTTTCCATTCCAAGGAGCTGATATCTCATTGTTTGAAACCCTAATAATCATTTCAACATTTGCCTTAATAAGAATAATTTAGCAAAGATGAGTTTATATCTTTGCATGCTAGCCAAAGATCTATAATCATTGTTAGAAACCCTAATTGTTAAAAACTCTGCAGACATTAAGGTTTGAGTGATTAGTATGAATTTGTATTAACCCCAAACTAGCCCCTTGGCATTTTAAAAACATTTCTGTCATAACTTATTTTATTGTAAATTTTTCTCTTCAAAATTTTGGGGAAGGCAAGGGGAAAATCTAGGTCGGGAAACAGATTTTTCACGATATATGTATTCTGAAATGATAGAGATGAATTAAATTTTATAAATGGCATCATCCTTTCAGGCTGACTAATGGGATTCCAGAATTAATTCTTTAAGAAACAAAAGAAATGCAACCTAATTTATCTATCTTATTTTAGTCAATTGAGATTGCAAATGTTGGATTTGCACCAAATGAGGTCAGACTTGACCCAGAAAAAGACAAATGTCCATAAAATGTGTCTTAGACACTTGGTCAATGCACTGCTTTCATTGGCCCATCCTCAGGCTCTGGGTTAATTTTAGTTCCTGCTGGATCAGATCTGTGGTCTGAACGGTTGCAATATTTCTCCTCTCTCTCTCTCTCTCTCTCTCACCAACACACACACACTCACACATATATACAGAGTATGACAGCAAACTACCGGACATTTCTGTCTTCCAGCTCAGAAGTATTGAGTATATAGTACACACCTATTATGTATCACCTCCTTACTGCATTTTATTCCCATGTATTTTATTCCCACATATGATACTACATTTTATTCCTACCAATGATCTGTCTTCATCTGCTCTCAGTTTGCCTCTAAATTCTTTCAGAATTATTGGAAAATGAGGCTTCTGTCACTTTGAAGGTAATCTCATCTCTATAGCCTAGCACTCTTAATCATTTTATGACCAGAATGGTTCTCTGGTGAGATGCACAGCGCTGACTCCTTTGACCTCCACGTAAGTCCAGGTTGAATTCTGGTGAGAAAACTGAGATTTGCACTTGGCTAAAGAAATTCCCACCGTTGATGTAGAGTCTGTGTGGTTATCTGTTGGGATCTGACTATGTAACGGGCTGGTCTATTATTTGTCACAAGTTAGGATCTATTCAATTTAATCTTTTACTCCTGTGTACAGTAATTAATTTTTTCTATGTACTACGCTGCTTTTTTTTTTACTTATAAACTATTTATTGACTGTGTCTAAATTTCTCTTGTTTCTGTTCCCTCCCTTCTAATGCCTCTGTTTCTCCCTTAGAATGACCTCATCTGTTTTCTTTACACTGTGATAGTCACTTAACAAGTTCCCATATTTTTCAGCTTGATCCCTTTTTAAGAAGTCTTCCATATTGTCCAGCATAGGAAGCATTTGATGAATGTTTATGGAATGACTGAGTGAATCCCTGGGTTGTAAATACTGTGTCAAACCTTTAGGGGGCAGTACCTGTAGACTCTAATATAACATTTAGCTCATCCACACACAGATCTACTTATTTCGGAAAGAATTTGTTAGTTCTTTCTATCTCATTTTTTCCAACTCTAAATGTCAAACTCTTGACTACTAGACATTCTTAGCTCTGGGAATTCTCAGGAGTGTTGGTTGGTTGGTTGGTTGATTACTAGATAGGTTTTAAACTCAGTGCCTCACAAAAAGGACAGTCAAGAATGACTGAATCCACATCCTGAAATGAAAAATATATCCCAATCACTATGCATGCTTAAAATACAGTGAATGATGCAGAAGATGACATGGGTCCTGAAAGCAGCAACCAATTATTCTTACCTGAGAACCATTGATAACACTTACCCACGTGACTAAGGAATAGTTTCTGCCCTGATCCTGCTTGGATCATCTTTGGTGTGTCCCAGATGACCTTATATACACCAGAAGAGCTGCTTCTTTCCTCTGGGCCTTTGCTTATGAATTGTGGGATTGGTTGTGCAACACCACACCCTCTTTTTCTAATGCGAGTCCTCTGTGTCAGAAACCACATTGGTGCCTTCTCCTGTGTTCCGGAGCAGGCTGCCCTAGAGACTAGCATCCTCTCTGTGCACCATGAAGATGGGAAAGATGTTAGGCTCCCTTTAGCTATAAAAGCATTTCCCTGCCTGAAAAGGGAGCTAAAAAGAATCCCTCATTGAACCAAAGTATGATACTTTTTGTGTAGCTCTATTAAACATCCCCTAGGCAAGAGTGGCTTGACCATTTGATCACATCAAGCACAACGTTGTGTGGCGTATACTAGCATAATTGTTATTTAGACTTATGCTCAATGTACCTTTTTTAATCATGCAATGACTTGGTCTTTATAGAGAAGCTCACAGCATCTAAATAATATTCTCTTTGCTTTTCCTGAAGATTTTGGGTATCACCCCATGCTAAACTGACACCTTTTTAATGTCACTCCTCATTTTATTCCTACTGCATCTTTGATTTTTTTTCCCAGAGATAAAGACAAGAGGACTAAATGTAGATCAATGTTGTCACAAGTTAAATTTTTGTTTTTGTAGACTTTGTTGTGTATTTATTTTGCCACACATTTACTGACTAACCCTAAGCAAGACTGTGACTGAAATGCCCAGAAATTATTCTTAATATTTTTATTTTTCTCTCCCACTTCCCTATCATGCAGTGAATCATTGAATTTGATAGATTTAACTTCTGAATTAAAATAAAACTAAACCAAACTAACAAACAAACAAACAAAAAACTTCCTCTTCTCCTTCCTTATAGACATAGTACTAAGTTCAGGCCTCTCTTATCTTTGACACAGACTTTTGAAATATTTTCCTTCTAGTCTCCTTCTTATATTATTCCCTTTTCACTTCCCACTGTTCAGTTGCTGGAATTACCTATTTACAATATAAATCTTAAAACCTTCAATGCCTTAAGATATGAATGAGCTTTTGCAGATATCACACAGGTAGAAATAGTATTGAAATCTTGCCTATCATCTTTGTTCCATCTTCATGCAGGAATGGGATTTAATAAGAAAATATTCATTAAAGACATAAAGTTTATTTATATATCAAAAAGTCATAGTATTATGGGATGTGTGGGTGGCTCAGTCAGTTAAGCGTCTGCCTTCAGCTCAGCCCATGATCCCAGGGCCCTGGGATCGAGTCCCACATCAGGCTCCTTGCTCAGCGGGGAGCCTGCTTCTCCCTCTACCTGCCACTCCCCCTTGCTTGTGCTCTCCATCTCTCTCTCCGACAAATAAATAAAATCTTAAAAAAAAAAAAGTCATAGCATTATAGTCACTATGTTTATGTAGAACGTTAACCTCTGCTTTGGAACTGCCAAACTCATTAGCTTTTTAAATTTTCTCATATCTTAGCTTGAACTCACATCCATAGATATTCTGTGACCTTATTTACTCATGGCTACAGATAGTAGGTCATGGGGCATATCCTTTCCAACCTTCCATATTTATGGTTAATACAGGGAACTACAGCTTTCCCAGTGGTTCAGTAATACATACACAAACTGACATGTGGTAACCTTTTTCCCCATGTGTAAACAGGGTTTATAATGGAGGACAGGTATCAGTGAAGTAGCCTGTAAACACTGGGTGAAACTCATCAACATGCTGACATTACTTCCTAGTGAAACTATCCTTCAAATAAGAACCCTCAGACTGCAACATTTGCAGAAGATACGGCTCTTTGCTAGTGAGCACACACTGCGGAGACACGTGCCGCAGAAAAGGGTACAAAGAACACCCAGCGGAGGTCACAGGACACCCCTTATCAATCATTTCATTACACCACACAGTAGCTCTGTGTTTAGAAAAAGAGCAGTAAATTGAAATCAAAAGTAATTCCAAGTAATTCCCATATGTCAAAACCCAGTTATTAGCTGTCTAAAGAAAATTATTCTAGTGTGTTCAGCCTCAGTACTTCCATCATAAAATACTGTCCTCCAAGTTAAATTTTACTTGTATTTCCAAATGAAGCTAGCTCAGGAAAATTCCAGTTTTTGAAGTTTTACCTTATCAGCATATTAAGGCCCTAGTTAAGCTCAGTATAAATAATCTCTCACATATTTCCATTTCTCTGGTATGCTTCCGTTTTTAGAGTTCTCCTCATTCTCGTAATTGTTTGAGACGGTGGAAAGCTCTGCTCTTCCAACATTGTTAGAACTTTCCCTTTGCCTTCAAAATCAACTTTTGATGTTCGCGTCCATGATTAAATGAAAACACAACACCATTGGCATTTCCTTTTTCCTGATCTGCATTCCCAGCCCCACTGAGGTCAGCTCCCAGTACAGCCCGTTCTTGCTCTGGAAGCTATGTCAAGATACAATCCTTGCTCTGTGGGAGGGTGTTAATGCAATCATCATTAACTACTACTACTCTCTTTAATCCAGCAGCCTATTTATTCTTGACATCTGCTAAATAAACTAATAGCAGCAAACATGTCTAAATCTTTTCTCTGAGTTTGTATCGAAATCAGAACCCAACAATGCATAAAATTACTCATTTTCATTAAGTGCGTTTCCTTATGCCTAAACCCATTGGAATCTATCTTTTCCACCTGCTTCCCATAACAAATGCCATAATAAAATCACCATGGAATCCACGGAAGTATTTATTTTACCCAACTGCATAAAATGAGATCATTTGAACTAATCCAAAGCTATTTTCTGGCTACTGATCATCTGATCCTTCTATAGAGATGAATTATTATGGCCGCACCCATTGATTGGGATTTCAAACCCCATCAGTCTAGGATATTCTTTTAATCAGTCTTTACTGACTATTTTCTCTGGTTGATTTTCATACAAGTAAAGATTTGTGCTACAAATTTGTAATCAAATTTTTTTTCACGAATAATATTTCCTGAAAGGAAAAGAACACTTACAAATTGCCTACATTTTATTTCCCTGAAAAAAATTATCAATGCTACAGTGTGCTGATGTCACCATTATTCAAGTTTCTTGTTGCTAAGGCCAACTTCTCAGAGGAGAACCCTGCGCTTCATTCTCAGCTGCCTTGTGTGGACCCGTCAGAGTCAAAGTGCTGGCTAAGGCTGCAGACACTGTGACCTGAACACTGAGCAAGAAAGCAGCAAGACCCTGGAACCAGACTACTGGGGTCCTGACTGACATGGTACTATTACCATAGAACAGCAGATCCTCCCCCCGTCCCCGTGGCTACTACAGCCCGGAGATTGGATACTCCGGCCACTACCGCACTTCCCTCCACACACTTCACCTCTCCGGGTTCTTTGTTCCCTGTTGAAAGTTGGAGGCTGGAGCAGAAGCTGAACTAGGTTACAGGGCCAGGGAAAATGCGTGCCTGGACTTTTTGGATTCTTTATCAGAAGGGTTTAATAGAGTAGGTGTTCCTACAGTAGAGAATCGCTCCAACACAGGCGTTGAGTTCAGAAGATGCTGTGCTGCCAAAATAATGTCTCCTGTGCCTTGACCTTGAAATAGTTGGTGGCCTTGGCTTCAGTGACATTGTTATTATTATTATTTTTTGCCATCACCCATCAAAGCTTGGTTTAGGGTGTAAATTTTGGCCCTCCGTGAGCCTATTGACTGAATCTAAACTTTCCCTTTCCCCTGTCTTGGGTTCTTGGAAGCAAGTCACACTTTATCGAGTCTAAAATTAAGGGATGTGTGTAAAGCAATGTGATTAGATGAAGGGGGGGTTTAAAAACTGACGCTGTTGCCCACCTAGGTAGTGTAGAAATAGAAGCAGCCTGGGAATCAGAAGGCTCTGTCACTGGCTCCTTCATGATTGCTCCCCTTCTGTCTCCTCTCCAGGAAAACGCTGGGCTGGGCTGAGGCTGTCTCCAGGCCCCCTCCATTCTCTGACAGTCTGTGATTTCAAGTCACAGTAATGTTGGCTATAGCAATGGGGTGCAATGTCTGGGATGATTGTGTGCTTTGTTCCCTTAATGGGGATGGAGGCAGCAGCTCAATTTGGCATAAACCGGGCTGTGTCAGCACAATGGAACTGATTGGCTGGGCCCCAAAAGCAGACCCTAGAGAGGTATTGATTCTGACAGGCAAACAATATAAGGGGGAAACGGGAGCTTTGTGGATAAGACATCTGTGTGCTTGTGATACCCTTGGTCAAGTCTTCAGTGTAACATATGATTTCATTGGTATGGACCGAAATGCTCTACATTAAGTCCATTCTTAAAGGAAGCTGGAGAATACATCTGTGCAACTGGAAATTTACACTGCAATTTGCAAATCTATTTTTATTTTTGAAAACTTCCAACAGTAGAAATGACTCTCTTTTTATATTTCTTCCTTCTGAAGCCAAATAATATGTTGGAAAATTAGTCAAAATCTAATTTTAATGTTATGTGAATACACTGGGGGCCACAAAGCATTTGACAAGTTTTACTCCCACTTTTCCCCAACACCTCTTGCCAACATTTTCTTCTGCATTTGATCCTTTGGCTCTGTTCTTTTTCATATTTTTTTCCTTTAATATGTTCCCACACTATTTTACTCTTAAAATATGCATATTTCTGTGATTCTGCCCATCACAGACTTTCCTAATACCTATGAATGAGGTGCTGAGGGGCCCAGATCCCTCGGTGTCATGGAGAATGATGGAGTTTTATTGACTCAAGCCCTTTTCATGGGTGCATTCTAGCACCAGCAATCAGTCCCTATGGCCTCACACTTAATGTGACAGTGGGTGCTCACCCGGTGTATTTCAATCTGTCTATCTTGCTCCAACCAGACTCAAGAGTGCGGATGTCAGGACACTATATCAAGCCCTATTCCAACACTCGTCTCTTCAGTATATGTATTAGTCTGCTCAGGCTGCCATAATAAAATATCATAGACTGGGTGGCCTAAACAACAGAAATTTATATCTCACAATTCGGGAGGCTAACAATCCAAGATCAAGGTTCTGGCCAATTTGGTTCCTGGGGAGAGCTCTCTTCCTGACTACCTTCTCGCTCTTCCCTCACACAGCCTTTCTTGGTATGTGCACTTGGGGATGGGGGGAGGGGGAGCAGAGAACTCTCCTTCCTCTTATATTCACTTGTTAGTGAACTCCATCACGAAGGTCCTACTCTCATGACCTAATCCAGCCCTACTTACCTTGCAAAGGCCCCAGCTCCAAATACCATCACACCGGGGGTTTGGACTTGAGTTTGGGGGGAGACACAATTCAGCCCATAATAGTATAGGAAAGCACAAGAAAGCCTAAGTATAACACGGCCTATCTCTCCATTCTTCTCTCTTATAACACAACATGGAAATCACAGTACCTTCCCCTAATACATGTGTGATTGTCCCTTTATTCCTGCTCCTCCACAACTAGCAGCTTAGCAAATTCAACACCAGCCACTTCATTAGATCTAGGCAATACCTGGCCAGAGTATTTGAACCAGAGAAGAATGTATTCTATATTGCCCTCGTTTTTGTTTTTGTTTTTGTTTTTTTTGATACTACAATTGTCCTTTTATCTGCTCAGAGTTCTTTTTTTCATGGTAAACTATAAATAACATAAAATTTACCATTTTAACCATTTTTAGGTATACACTTCTGTGGCATTAAGTACATTCACATTGTTGAGCAACCATCACCACCCTCCATCTTTAGATCTTTTTCATCTTCCAAAATGGAAACTCTATACCCATAAAATACCAACTCCTTATTCCTCCCTCCCCTCAACACCCTGGAAACCATCATTCCGCTGTCTATGAATTTGACTACTCTAAGTACCTCATTTAAGTGGAATTTTACAATACTTATGCTTCTGTGACTGACCTATTTCACTCAACATAATGTCTTCAAAGTTCATCCATGTTGTAGCATGTGTCCAGATTGCCTTCCTTTTTAAAGCTAAAGAATATTCTATTGTATGACCACATTTGTTTACCTACTCATGGACATTTGGGATGCTTCCACCTTTTGGTTATTGTGTAGAATGCTCCTATGAACGTGGCTATCTGAAGTCCTTCTTAATAAAACAAATAGTGTGGGATTCTGACACTGCTCTGACTAATAACTAACATAAAGTTCTTGGTGTTTGCAAAAAGGAACTGTTGTAGAGCTGTCCAAGTGGATACTTTAGATTATGTCTAATCTTTGCCCCTTTAGGATATAGGACATAATTCTAAAACATTAACAACTTCAAAGTTCTTTCATAGCTGGATATTTTCTTTTTAAAATTTTATTCTTCTGTATACTCAGGTTAATTTCTTAAAGCAATTGAAATGTTCCAGTTTACTTTGATGCTTAAGGATTTCTAGTATAAATAAGAGTAAGGAAATTAATGTGGCCTTAAATTTAACATAAAATATAAAAATAGTTATAATGGTTTCTCAGATTAAATTTTGGGAGATATAAAAGTTCACTTATGTTTTGTGTACTGGTGCTAAAGAGAAATACTTGAATATGCAGAATGTTAAACTCATAACATTTTAGATCTGGTAGGAATCTTAGAGATGATCTCTTCTAAACCCTTTATTTTACAGTTGAACAAACGCAGAGAGCTTATGTGATTTTTTTTTCTTTCATTGTATTTATTCATTCATTCATTTATTCATTCAATATTTGAGTGTCAACTGAGTATGATGCACTGTGCCCAATACAATAAAACATATACAAATTGCTTAGTTCTGTTCCTACCCTGAAAGAGCCTTTCTTCTAGCAAGGCAGAAAATCTAGGCTTTGAAATTCAACACATATCAAGTCACTATATGTTCAGGCAAGTGTGTTAAATACTGAAGAAGATATCAAGAGGAGAAGGAAGGCACGCTCACACTCAGTGAGCAGCAACCCAACAGTGGGATGAGACACATACACGCTGTGCTGTTTAGAGAGGGTCCAAGTGAGGCATGGGGACATGTGCAGGGTGGAGTGGGAAGGACTTTAAGAGGCGGGGATTGCATCCATCAGGGGAAAATAAGAGACCGAGCACTTGAGGCAGGCCTCAAAGGATGTGGACAAGATGAATAGGCAGACACAAGAAAATTGAGGAGGAACATGATCCAGACAGGAAGGCAGGAAAGAGTGAGGCTTTGGGGCGACTCAGGAAGGGAGGGTATGTGGAGGAGGACTTAAGAAACAGTCTTTCTCATCGACTCTCCTCTGAGACTCTAGAGATCAAGAAACCTGGTTTTAACCTTAGCTAAGCCTCAGGATCCTCATTTATAAAGCACAAACTATAATGGCCCCTGCCATGTGGGGTTATTGTGAAGATCAAAGGAGATAACATACATATGTGTAGTGTTTCACAGTGCACGGAACATAGTAAAACTCCATCAATGTTAGTCATGGTAATGATTTTTGTATCACAAAAGTCCTGTCAATGTGAGCTGAAGTAAATTGCATTAAGTATACTTAAGTCAATAGAAAATGGATAGCCATTAGAGGATTTTTGTACAAAGGAATGATATGTAAATAAATACATGGTTAAAAATTTAATCTGTCAGAATTGTGTAGGATGGGTAAAATGAAGGAAGACGGGAGGTAGAAGGTGTTAGGTGGTCATTGGAATAGCCCAGGTGACAAGAAAATAATGAGAGCCTCATTAAGCTTGATAGAGTGGCAGTAATAATCAATACATTATAGAGATGTTGAGGAAATAAAATGGCGGTGGAAGAAGGGGGGCTAGAGTGACAGATTGGGTATAATGGGAGGAAGGGAGAAAATCAAAGAGGAAACTTTAGCACCCAGGTTAGAGACTGAGAGAGGGATACTGAAAGATATGCTGGGGTTCGTGGTAATGACATTGGTTGTAAACATGTTGGATCTAAGAGACTGGCGGCAATGTCCAGTAAGTAGCCTGCAGTAGAGGTCAGTGCTAGGAACAGATTAAACAAGAGGATGCCCCAAAAGCAGGAACTGGACTTTGTAACGATGAAGTCTCTAGTGAATTTAAAAGACTAGCAGATGGGAAACATGAAAAAGCAGATGTGACATGATTTAGAATGAGTCAGCGATGAGACATTGGAAGTGATCTTTGGGGGAAGAAGTGAAGTCAGGTGGCAGAGAGCAGGGAACAGTTGCATTTTCTCTATGTTAACATTGATGGACATGATTATATTTTTCATGATAGGCACACACAGAGAGGGATAGATTTCGAATGTTTTCCAAAAGGGGAAACTGGCAAGGTCCCAGGGCAGGTGGAGCTGATGAAGATTAAAAGCCTAGTGGGCGAGTTTAATGTTGGAACGAAAGAGAACCACTTCTTCCTCTAAGATCAAATAGAAAAGGGAAAACGGAAGACCAGGACACTGGGTGAAGAAGAGGGTAGCTGAAGAAGCTCACTCAGCCACAGGCTTCTCGTGAGGCATAACGACAGTGTGCGGCACGCTGAGACATGTGTCGTGCGAGAAATCTAAGCCATGTGCGGACTGTTCAGAAGACGGGTGGGTCGGTCCAGCACCTCATCTGGACTACACTAAATCGTTTAAATTTATCGCATGCAATCTACAAACAATCACAAGAAGGTTTTCAGAGGAGAAAGCCAAGACTCCAGGGCTTAGTGACTTTCTCAGCATTGTTAAGTGGTGGAGATGACCGACCCCTTCCCCCGCTCAGGATGGCTGGATTGGAGATGGGGAGGGGGCTTCTGCTCAGGCCACACTGTGTGAAGGTAAGCCTTGAAGCATTGGCAGGATTTCGGTAGGCAGGGAACAGAATTCTAGAACACTGTGTGAGCAATTTTTGGGAGTCAGGAAAGGCAGCAAAACAGGCTCCAGAAGCGAAAAACACCATTAGTTTACTGTGGGTGCTATAACAAATGACCACAAACTGGGTGACTTAAAGTGATAGAAATTGATTCTCTCTCAATTTGGGAGGCCGGAAGTCCAAAAACAAGGTGTCAGCAGGGCCACGGTCCTCCCAGGGGCTCTCATAGAGCATCTATTCTGCTGTGAGCACCCCTTAGCTTGTGTCTGCCTCGCTCCAGTCTCTGCCTCTGTCTTCCTGTCACCTTCTCCTCTGTATGTCTGTGTCACATCTCCCTCGGCCTCGCTCTTGTAAGAATACATGTGATTGCATTTAGGGCCCACGCAAATAATCCTGGATAATCACATCTGCAAAGACCCTTTTCCCAAATAAGGTAACACTCACAGGTTCTGGGAATGCCAACTTGGATATATCTTTGGGAGCCGGCGCCTGCCCAGTGCAAACCCTTTATGGCATACAGCAAATGCAGTGAGAATTCAGAATAAATAAATTAGGACGAGCAATATGTTAGACGCCAGAAGACAGAAACCTAGAATGGCAGGTTTCCTACAGTTTGCGCTTGTCAGAATTGTAACGAAAATGTGTAAGTTCAATGAGCATGTGTATACATACTGTAAAATTCAGTCATGATAACTTAGTAAAACAGAAAACAAAAGGGCAACTATTTTTACCCCAACAAATTACGGATCAAGTTTTTGAGGAACAGAATTACAGACATGTAATTGGATTATTAGTTATTAAGAAGTTCAGCAACCATATCTTCTTAGTAACCCTCCGGAAAATATGAGATGATGCTAATAACAATAATAAAAATAATTGAAGAACATTCTCCTCTAGAGGATAACACCACTCCTCAAGCTTTGCAAAAAAAGTTATGGTTCTCCATGTGAGAATACTACCTTGTTTTACTTAAGTTAGAGTAGCCCATTTTGCTAAAATATAAAAAAATAACACATTTCAAATCACTTGCAAAAATATTTTTAACAAACCACAAAGTCCCTAGTCCGTAAACCCGCATGCTGCTTGGTATAAGTTTACAGCGTCAGACTCTCAAATAACAAAGACCATGGTCTGGGATAGACTTTAAACTGTGATCTCCCCTTCCTGAAGCCAGATTGCGGTTCTTAATGAAGCAGTAGTTTTTCAACCTTTCAAACAAGCAGATCTTTATACCAGTCTCAGTAGTGTGTAAAAGAGGAAAAGCATGTTTCTCCAAACACTGGAATTTTGCTTGCTCAAAGACTTCCTCAGTACACAGGGCACCTTCTCTTCGACCCAGCCCATACAGCGTTCTCCTGGCAGAAGGAAATGTATTTTTTTCCTACATCCCTTCAACTGTGAGTCCATATGGAAGTGAGTACATCTACATTCTCACTCAACAACCACGCTTTATTACATGAACTCCATCCCCTGCTTCTCTGCTGCCCACTGGACGACTGTCCGGCTCAGCTAATGCCACTCAAGGGTGCCCGCAAAGCCCGCCAAGTTCCCCTGTCAAGCAGCCGGTTCTATCTTCAGACCAGCTGGAAGGCTCTTCCTCTCGGAGTTGAAATCCGTTTCTCTGTAGTTTCCAACCATTTGGTGTAAGCTAGACGATAGGAAGCACACCACACAATATGTAACCCTCTTGGAAGCAGAGCTTGTGGAATATTTGAAGGCAGGGATAACGTTCCTCGGGCAGCGCTGAGTCGGCTGCTGGCTCAAGGACCCAGATCTCCTCCCTCACCCTTTACACCTCATCAGCCCATGTCCTCTCCTCATGCCATCTCCCTTTGGTTACAGATGTTCCAAATCCCTTTCTCCATGTGCTTCCCCACACTGCATCCCATATCTCTGATTTGGCCTGAGCAGTGGATGGGAGAGCAGAACCAGACATGCCATATTAGTAGTAGTCAAGGTCTCTCTCTCTTTTTAAAGATTTATTTATTTATTTGAGAGACAGAGCATATGCACGAGGAGTGGCGGTGGAGGGGCAGAGGGAGAGGGAGAGGCAGACCCCCAGCTGAGCAGGGAGCCTGATGCCAGGCTCGATCCCAGGACCCTTAAATCATGACCTGAGCTGAAGGCAGACACTTAACTGAGCCACCCAGGCGCCCACGAGTCAAGGTCTCTTAATACAGCCTGAAATACCTTAGCCTTTTTGATGCTCACCTCACATTTCTTTTCCAAAACAGTTTCTAGCAGGGGATTTAAAACTCTCTGGTTGTAGTAGTCAAGGAACAAGTCATTAATCAGCCTAATATTTCTTAGTTTATAATTGTCGATCTTGGCCCATGGACATGCTGTGTTTGCTTGTAATGCACTGTATTTGCTTATAAATATTTGTATTTACCAGCTTGTCACCTGGTTGACCAAGGAGCACAAGAGCTTATAAAAGAAGGAACATTTAATGCCACGGATTTCCTCAGAACGTTTACATAGGAGAAACAAGTTGGGAAAGTTGCCTTTTGCTACCTATATGTTAAAATGAACATTTTAAAATCAAGCATCATTTACCTTATGAAAACTTGTATAAATAAGACAAATTCTTTTTCTCTAAAAAGATAGCCCCGAAGAGTGTAATGGGAAATGGAGTGGGCGTGTGTGAAGCACGATTTGGCATTCATCACACTGCTTTTTGCTCTATAGAGATGCCAAGGATATTCTAGAGAAAGTTTAAACAAAGAGCCAAGTGTTCAAGTTCATTTCTACATTATTATATATTTTATTCTTTCCTAAACATTTTGAAGAGCATGATGAAAAGTCATAAAAATAACTGCTTCGTTCTTTTTTATTTGCATTTATATATGGCCATGTAGATGCTAAGCCTAAGGAGATCTTGAAAAGTAAACTATGAAATTCTAACTTTTTGAACTGTAATTGACAATGGATCCCACAAGCTGAATGGGGTCTATGAGCACGGAAGTGATTTGGGGTAAGACTCGGCCCCTGAGCAATAGTGGGGGCCTTGAACACTACTGTACTCTGAGCTAGGTCTTCACTCTGGGCCTGGCCCTCTGTGAAATGCTTTATTCAGCAGTGTGAGCCAAGGCAACAGGTGCTCTAGGTGTGTGTGTGGGGGGGGGAGGGTGTAGGGGGATGGGCTGTGTCTTATTTTGCAGGCAGGAATGTGAATAAACGAGAGTGGACTCTACCTCCCTCTCAGTTACATAGGTAACCCAATAGCATTTTACCCATCCCTGACATCCCATCAGAAGGCTGCAGACAAGAACTACTTACTTCTGGCTTATGCCTTAATAGCTGTAAAGAATAAGCCTTTGAACTAGATCTGATTTTCTGTAAGTTCAGTTTTGCTAAATAACACCTCCTTCTTTTCTAGCAACATTACTTGAACATTTTGATTCTTTCCCTCCTATTGGTATCATTCCCAAGATAATTCCAGGACAGGTGTGGAAAAGCTGATGCACACATTGAGAACAGATGGTAGATTAGATATATCAATTTATTCAGTGCTACAGCTGACTTTTTCTGTAGGGAAATCAGAAGCATGACAAAACTTTATTACTAAAATTATTGTATATAAGTATATATTTATTATATATTTATTGTTTATTATTATATTTAAAATAATGTATTCGATATATAAATATATATTTATTATATATTGCAGATATTAGCCTGTATTTATATATATATAAAATATGAAATAATTTCTCCCAAGGACTGAGAAAGCATTATGTCAATAAAATAAGAGAGCTATCTAAAGAGATTCTCTATTATATGAGCATCTTCTATTATATGAGCATTCCAGGAATACACTGGCTTCATAAAAGACTAGATGTTAGGAACGTATTGTGCGTCAATAATTATTATTGGTGAACTCAATCATGTGAGAGATTAAGGAATTAATAATTTTATACTTCCTCTTTCCTTTCCTACTTGCTGATTTTTTGGGTATATTGTTATGATTATTTTGCCAAGACTATAACACCTTAAATTCTGTAAACAAAATTCCCACAATAATTTAGCTTTAAGATGATATTAAGAAAAAAAATTCAGGGGCACCTGGGTGGTGCAGCCAACTCTTGGTTTCAGCTCAGGTCTGATCGCAGGGTTGCGAGATTGAGCCCCATGTCAGGTTCTGTGCTCAGCACAGAGTGCTTGGGTTTCTCTCTCCCTTTGCCCCTCCCCTCCACTGTCTAAATAAATAAATAAGTTTTAAGGAAAAAAAAGAAAAAATTTATCCTTACACCCATCCTCCCCATTGCTTTTCTATTCCTGACCTTTTTGCTGTGATTAGTAATATATCTGGCCAGATAATCATAGTCAAAAGTTGTTGGGGTTTTTTTTCAAGAAGAATTAATGTGTTCTATATTCCCTGAATTCTGAAGAGGTCTATGACTAGCTTCAATGTTCACCACTGGTAGGTGACTTCCTTTTTTTCCTGCCTGGATGTCTGAAAATTCTTTTTTCATGCTTAATGTTAAGTAATTTTAAGAGAATGTATTTTGGGATCATTGTTCTGTATGCATCTCTCCTGGAACACAGTCTCTGACCCTCATTTTAGAGAATTTTCCTTGGTACAATTTTTTTAAAGAAATGTTGGGTGCTATGGGAGTTTCTTTTTTTCTGAAAAGCTATTTATTTGGATCCTTGTTGTCTTGTCACCAAACCTATTACCTTCCGTCCATGGCTTTAATCTCTTTTCCTGCGTTTTCACCATCATGATCTGTTTATTGCTGTCTCCCATGTATCGTTCCATAAAGGCCCATTATTTTGTTCCTTGATTTCCTTATCTGGAAGGTCCCCCTTTTTATGTCATAGTTTTGTGATTTGACCATCTAAAACTTCGTTTTACTGAAGTTACATTACAAAGTGCTTCTATAGTGCTAAGAATTTGAAAGAGGGTGTTGTGGTGTAACGTCATTTAAACTTTATGTTTTTAAACTCAGCCCTGTGCTTACTGAATTCCTTCCTTTCTTTCCCTCTCCTTCCTCCCCTCTCATTTCTCCTCATCCTCTCATGCTCTTCCTCCTCCTTCTCAGAGCTATCCCTGTACAGCAACCATCCCATTTTCGTAATGCCTATGCTTACCGTCAATAGTATTTTCCAGATCTTTTATTTGCTATCACAGAATGAGGGAAATTATCCCCACACCTGTTACCCCTTACCAGACCTTATCTGACCAAGGTCTATTTGCCCCGAGCCTATCAGTTAAAAATTGGGTATTTTATTCCATTTCGTTTTCTGCGGTTTGAGAGCCAGGCACGAATGCAAAGGGCCAACTGGTCCCGAGCACAGTATTTGTTAGAAAAGATCCATGAGACACCTAAAGTTATCCTAGTTGTTTATGAATACCGTACTGCTAGTTTTGTGGCAGGTTTCATTGTTTTCAGTGTTTAGAGTTTCTTTTTTAAAAAATAGGTTCTTAAGACTGCCACAATAACAAAACAATGTTCTTTCCCCCAAGACACCATCCATTACTTTGTTCTGATAGATCAGTTTGACAGAGCATTATGCTCCTCATTTTGTTTTAATAACATTGTTTTTCTCAAGAAATCAAAGCAATTATAGAATAGTACAAAGGCATTTACAAACCATATCAAGCCTCACATGCTCCCAGACCATGCAGAGTAAAACAGGAGTCAGCATGACATACGTTGGATTTGAAGATTCAAACCACACTTACAACTATCTACCTTATAGACGAACCATGAGAGACGATGGACTCTGAAAAACAAACTGAGGGTTCTAGAGGGGAGGGGGGTGGGAGGATGGGTTAGCCTGGTGATGGGTATTGAGGAGGGCACGTTCTGCATGGAGCACTGGGTGTTATGCACAAACAGGGAATCATGGAACACTACATCTAAAACTAATGATGTAATGTATGGGGATTAATATAACAATAAAAAAATTTAAAAAAAAAGCTATCTACCTTAGCATCAAGTGGGGCCGCATTCACTAAAAAAACAAGATATACTGGCCTACTTTTTCTAGCCTAGAAGGACAAGATCCGAACAATCTAGCTATAGATGACGGTGTGTTAGAGTGAGAAGGTAGCATGCATACGGGAAAATGCACAAGAATTACAGTTAGACTGAACTGGTTTTGAGTCTGAACCCAGCCAACTCAGCTATTTAATCATAGGCAATTTATACCTTGCCAAGAAGCCTCAAGTCTCCAGTCTGCAAACTGGGAACGTTTCCATTTTCCTTTTGTTCATTCTCTCAGTCACATGACTGGAATACACTGAAAGTCCACTACGTGTCACAGGAGCTCTAGCCGTCGGGTAAAGCAGGGACCAAGACAGGTGGGGCTCACGGTGCTTCCCTTGACCGAGAAGGTGTTCCCAATAGGTGTTTTACTGAAGATCTGGTAAATGAGACTGTTTGGATAGTTGTGTAAGTCCTCATGAGGAAAACAAAAAGTGATGGCAGAATCAGTGCTAAATTATCCACTACAGCTATGGACAGTCCTGACACAGACAGGAGCTCAGCTGGGTCGAGGGACAGAAAGACGGAGCTGCTGTAGCATGTGGCATGCGGGGAGAGTCGTGCGAGATGATAGGAGGGAAGCAGAGACCAGCCATGCAGGCTCAGAGAAGAAGCTGGGTTTTATTCTAGCTGAAGTGAGAAGCAATTGGGGGATGTTCACCAGGGAGCCACAGAATCAGATCTGAGCTGGAAGATTACCCTGGCTGCTAGATGGCAATGTACTGCAGAAGGGCAAGAGAGTCAGCAAGACACCAGCTGGGAAGTGATTGCCACGATCCTGGAGAGAAACCAAAATGGTTTAAGGTTTGACATTGGAGGTCATAGAAGGTAGTTACAATCAGCAAGTAGTTAGAGATCAAGTCAACAAAACCTGCTGAGGATTTGGTGGTAGGAATGAGGAAAAGGTGGAGCTCATGTTTGGGTGCTCCAGGACAGAAGCCAGGCTCCCTCTGCTCATCTCCCGGGTCAGGGTGAGGTGTGTACCTATCGCTCTGGCCACCGGCAGGGACTTTCTGTGTCCACATGAGGTGAAACAGGTCCATGTAGGGATGAGATGTAGAGAGATGTAGGGATGTAGGGATGAGACAAGGTATGGCTCCTGAATTTTTGTCCTAAGAAACTGGGGAGATGGAGGTGTCATTTACCAAGAGGAGAAAGGGATGGGGTGGGGTGGGAAGAGCGTGGGTGTGGATCAAATGCTTTGTTTTCAGGTTTTTAAATAAGATTTTACATTCCCATTTCTACTTAATTGCTAAAGTAGAGAAAACTTATTTTTAAAAAATGTTTATCAAATATATACACAAATCCCTGAAATTTCTTTTTAGCAAGAATCACTTGGTTTTTCTAGGTATAAAAAAATATCACCAACCATGAGATAGTTTGATCTTTTCTTTTTCGATGCTTATGCAATTACTTTATACCTTAATCATTTATACTAAAACCTTCAAGGGTAATAAGAGTAGTAGAAAATGTTCCTATCTAGTTCTTGATTTTAACAGAAAATATCTTAATGTCATGCCTTTTTGGACAATGTTTATTTTTGGTTTTTGGTAAAGAGGTGCCAGATTTGATTGTGTCCCTTGTATTTTTAATGAGCCATGACTGCTGAATTATGCTTTTTCAGTATATGATTATGGATTTTTTTTTCATTTTAGGATAGATCATTGCATTTTCAAAATTATCAAGTTAAATGTGTGTGATGTTGATTCGTGGTTTATACTGAATATTTAGAGAACATTAAAGTTTCCTACGGTTTGTAAATGTCTTTGAATTGCTGTGCAACTGTGCTAATTTCTGAAGAAAAGCAGCTCATTAAACAAATCTTTTTTTTCTGAGTATCTTGGCTCTTTTTAAAAAAAAGGGGGGGGAACCTTAAAGGTTGTGTGTGTGTGTTTTTTTTAATCAGTCTTTAACTTTTATAGTTAATGCATTTAACAGATTGCAAATTGTAATAATAGGTTTTATCCTCTGGCTCTTATGGACAGTTATATATAGGACATTATTATGGCTGTTGTTTATTTGTGCCCTCAGGAAGCCATTTTTAAAGGAAATGTAATTATGTTTCTATCCTTCATGATCCAGAGGTTATTACAGATAATTTTATTCTTTTATTGAAGCAGATCTTTGACTTACAGCCTCATCAGCCAACTGAAATTGCATTTCAAAATTAAAAAAAAAAAATCCTAAGCTACAACCATGACCAAAAAGAATTAACCAACTAAAAAGATACCTTGTTATTTTAACTTCATTAGCATATTTTCTGATTCTGAAAGTTTGGTTTGGGGAGATACGAAGTTTGATAACACTCCCATTTGTCCAGTACAAATTTAAGTCTATTGTTCCAGCATCCTATGTGGTTTATCATTTGTCTCAGAATTTTGATTTTAACTGAATTGTTGTTGCTGTTAACATAACAATACATTACTATTTGCATTTCAATAATATTTGTTATAAACATTTACACTTAAATAAGATAATAGTACTTGGACCTCTACTTCATTCTTCCAGGTTCTGCCATGGTTTGGTCTATTAGTGCATAAGAAAGATAAGCAGGGAAAGAGGCTCATTTAGAATCTGAAAGCTGACCAGTGATAACCCTTGTCTCTTTTAGAAACACTTCTGGACATATTAAAACCAATGATTTCCTTTCATTTACAATAGCCAAATTATGGAAGCATTGCTGGATGAATGGCTAAAGAAGAAGTGGTGTATATACATACAAGGGAATATTAGTCAGCCATAAAAAAGAATGAAATATTGCCATTTGCAACAACATGGATGAAGCTAGAGGGTATAATGCTAAGCAAGAAAGTTAGAGAAAGACAGATACCATATGATTTCACTCATATGTGGAATTTAAGAAACAAAACAAGTGAGCAAAGGAAAAAAAAGGCAAATCAAAAAACAGTCTCTTTCAGTATAGAGAACAAACAGATGGTTAGCAGAGGGCAGGTGGGTGGGGGATGGGTGAAATAGGTGAAGGAGATTAAGAGTACACTTACAATGAGTACTGAGTAATATATGGTATTGCTGAATCACTATATTGTACACCTGAAACTAATGTAACATTGTATATTAACTACACTGGAATGAAAATTTTTAAAAATTTTCAATAAAGAAACAATGCTTTTGTTTCAAATATAGAATAAAAGTACTCAGTGATAAAACAAAATGTACCAGAGACATATGCACCTAGGGACATCTAACTCCTTCCAGCCTTGATGGGAGTATAAATTAGTAAATCCTCTTTTGAGGGTGAGGACATTTTACCAGCAAAGATCAAAGGTTAAATGTGTGAAATATTTAAACCTTAAAATAAAAGTACTGCAATTCTTCTAGGATTCTATCCTACCTAAGTACTTCACACCCGTGCCAAAAGTTGTCTGAAAAGTACAAAATACAGAGAATTGTTTGCTTACCACAGAGAAAACCTGAAAAGAACACAAATGGGTTGGGAGGTAGTTAATTAAGTTACAATAATTCCATATTATGACATCCTATGCAAGTTTTTTAAACAACAAGATAGATTTGTGTATACTGAGGTAAAACAAAAAAGTCTTGCAAGTTACATTATCAAAAGAAAAAAGGCAAGCCAAAAGATAATATAGATACTAGGATGTCACTTACGATAAACAAAGCAACAGTTTTGCTGTTGTGTATCGATGTGTATCAATATGTCTTTATATGTGGATATAATAAGCATGTAACTAAAAAAACCTGGAAGGATCCATTCAAACATGACTGTGCATGGTCTCTGCCTCTGAAGAGGGAAGACGCATTGAGGGCAGAGGCTCAGAGGGCAATTTTCATATTTATTTTCTCTATATCTGCATTGTTGGAAATATTAACGGAGAAAATAGAGTCATGTGTCATGTGTATAATTTTTAAAACCTAAACAAAGAAAAAAGAAAAGCCATTCTCTATTAATTATGTGCTTCAATTAATGTCCTTAACTTGAAGATTCACTCAGTTACAAAGTGACATGGATTAACCGGGAGAATTTAAATGTTTCCAAAAGCTACAAAGAGGTTTTTATTTTGTTGGTGGTGGTTTTGTGTTTATGTTTTATTTTGTTCTGCTTTTACTAGAAGAGTTTTAACCTCAGAGCTGGGTAGATTATAAAACAAGTGGTTCAGTGTACTTCCTCGTAGGAGAACTTTGAGGTTACATGACCGCCTCCCCTGATTTTCTCTGAATCGCCCCTATGCTTTCATTATGAAACTTGATTCCATTCAACCAGGTGTTCAGGAATAAAAATAAAAAGATCCAGCACTTTAAAAAATATAAGTATTTGCACATGTGAAGCATTATGCTAAACACTATATTCTGTAACATACAAAAAAAAAAAACAATCAAGGTAGGGCAAAGAGCGATAATAGCTATTTAACTTTGGAATCAAATTAATGGCCTTGTCCCTATTTTAGTTGCGAGGTCATTCACACAATTATAGCTAAAGACAAATAATGGAAGTTTAAAGTCAAAAAGTAACTGAAGACAATTGTTGAAATACTTAGAGAGAGATAGAGCAGAATTTATTTATAATTAGCTCCTTTATAAAAACTTTCTCAAAATAACAATAGAGATGAATGTGTTTAGAAAGATGGTATTAAAGAATGCCTTGGCCTTAAGGTTGCTGTTTAATTTATGCAGGTCCATAAAAAAAATTTTTTTTAATTATAAGAAAGTAAAAAAAATTAAAAATCATAAATATGTGAAAGTACAAAAATGCATTTATTGGGCCCTTACTCTGTACCAGGTCCTATTCCACGTGCTGAACAAAACAGTAGATAAAAGTGATCCAAATTCCTGCCCTCAGGAAATTTATGTTCTAATGGACAGATTCTCATAATTCCACTACTTACATGGAACTAAAGTTAATAGTTTGGGGTATAGCTTTTTAACTTTTTATATTTACCTATGTACATTCTCACAAAGTTGCAATTGTCCTATGAGTGTTTACACTTAAAATAATGTAGCCACATTTTCCACATTTTTAAATATTTCTCAACAGCATTGTTTCTGTGGCATCGTGTTCCAATAAGTGAACTGTAGTTTGTTCAATCAATCCCTTATTGTTTCAGATCACTTTATTTTTTTCATCATTGTAAACAATAAGATTGATATCATTGTAGACAAATCTCTGCACAGGTCTGAGACTACACCTTTGGGATAAAGTGTAAGAAGTGAAATTGCAGGATGAAGGGTTATAGGATGCTCTTCCATTACTGAAGCTAATACGCTATTTTAATATTAAAATTAATGTTTGATATAAAGTAACTATGTAAAAGGTAGAAGTTTCTATATATTATATTTAAGTAAAATAAGGGGAAAACTGCTTAATTTGTATTAGTTTAATTATTAAGAATAATATAATACAGTATGTTTTTATGTTCGTATATTAATAGTTCTCCTCAAAAGAATAGTTACATAATTTGGTTTAAGAAGTCTATTTCTTACACCTTATTTTAGGGAACAAATGATTCTAAAATCATAGTTTTAGATAATATATGGGATAAATTGTGAGCATAAAAGTGCATTAAACTCCAGTCTTTCTCGAAAGTATTTATTTTATACAAAAGCAGAGATTATGATCACTGTACTGTGATTGGCCCATTCTTGTGATCAGCACCTAGCAGCAGGAATAATCAGATATTCATTTCTCTAGATTTCTGAATTATGACCTTAAACTTCCTTTCCTGGGTCAAGCTTTTTCAATTTCCAAATTTAGTTGGAAATATAACTATACTGAAAAATGTAGGTAGCTTGCACTATCATATTAAAAAATTTCTTATTTGACTGGATTTATATTGGAATCAGTTGGAAATTCAGAAAGCAAGACAGTTTAGTCACAGCTGCCCCTCAGGGGAAGAAAAAATAGAAACAGGTATTGTTAAGAATATATTTCTTTGTGTCCATTTACATAAAGTCACATAAAGTGAAAGACAGATATATGCTTCTAGAATCCAGTCTATCAGAGAAGATTGAAGAACACTTTAAAAATAAAGTCATTGCAACATAGTAATTGATTACTTCTATAATGGGGGAGGAGCTGAACCACTCTATAAGTCCTTCTTTGGGTGAACTGTTTGGGGAAAACACTTTTTTTTGTCTTTTTTTAAAAATATAATTCATTTTGTAAGAGCATTGATTTATCTATTCATTCTTTTAACCAGTATTTATTGGGTCCTCCATATGCCGGATACAATGCTCAATACTGGGCATACACTGACCAATTAAACATTGTGCCAAGCCTACATACCATCAATTTACCACCAAGTCTACCAGTGATTCTTATCACAGTAACTACTGCAACTGGAGATAAAGCAGTGACTATAAAAATGTGAGCAGTCAGATCAGCCTCAGTGCTCCTGAAAAGAAGCAACTGTTAGGTAGAAAGAAATCCCTCCCTTCCCAGTACTTCCCAGCAGGAGAGTAAGGCTTTTGGTACCCACTTCCGTGGAACAAGGTAGAAGTGCAGGAGAAAGTCAGAGAAGTTCCTTTCCCCTCTCCCCGTTCCCCTTCCCCATCCTTCTCCTTTCTCGCTGCTCTTCCCACCTTCTTCTCTACTTCCCTTCCTGAAATTAATCCAAATAGAGTCTTCATTTTAGGCTCTGACTGCTTAGATAAAGTTAAGTAAAAGATGAGCAATATCTTGCGGCATTTTTCCCATATGAAGCAGCTAAATAATCTAGAACAGAAACAAAATAGTTTCCTTGAAAGCTGGTGGGGTGTTTTTATTCATCATCCTCATCGTTCTGCATTGGCATCATCATTTGTCACTTACTGATATTTAGCGCATCTTAAGCACACAAATGTTTGTATATATATCTTGTGACATTCTCGCAGCTTTAGGCAGCAGATAGTTATCAACCTTGTACAGATGAAGGAAAATGGAGGCCAAGTCTGTTTATGTGATTTGCCCAGGGTCATGCCTCTAAGGACAGACAGAGCCCAGATGTATCTCCAATGCTATAAATGAAGCATCAGTTTCCCAAATTAACTGTATTTACTGTAGCTTACACTTCCCTGATAAGAGTTGCCTATAGAAGGAGTCATTGGGTTTCTCTTCTTTCCCTTGTATTTATCCCCAAACATGAATCAAATCAGAAGTTCTATTAAAGAGTACCATCAGAATACGCAAATGAAGCAAGACACCATTTGATATATTTTAAAAACCTATTATACACTTTAGATAAAAGATTTGAAAGTAAACCCATGCTAATTTCAGCATTTCCCAAAAGAAAATCCATATGGCTTGCTCTGATGAGCAGTACAACATGAGAGATCAAAGACAACCCCAAAAGAGATCAGTCCCATCTACACATAAATCGGGTTCTGTTATCAGCCATAAAAAGCTGACATTCATCAAGGTATTCTGCACAAAGAAATGTAAAATCAGATCCAGAGAGCTGGCCCAGTATCGGGGCTGTGCATCTGAGGAGAGGTGCATTTCTAAGCCAGAGTGCCTCAGGTGGAAAGATAGTCGCCATCCCCAGAACCTTCACAGTGACTGCAGCCATCAGCTCCAGGCCAGCCTCACGAGGGAAGAGAAGGAACCTTACTGCAGGAACTCCTGCCTACCCAGCAGTCACTGTCATAACCACTGTGCCTTATAGCAGTAAGAGCAATGAAAGAAAGAGGATTCAGAACCTCTTTCAGGAGGAAGCCACTCCCTGCGGAATTTGAACATTTCAAGTGTCCACAGTTATGCTATATTTTTCTTCTCAGTATCAGTTTTAGTCTCCACTAATCATAGCATGATCAGGGCTTGATTGTTTTGTTAGGTATCTTAAATTAGAAAAGAGGAAGCTGTGTTTCTGGAGGAACCAGACATTCCTTATAGCCCTTGAAGAGTTAGGTAAGCTCTCTTTTCGTTTTCATTTGCAAAATCTGTGCTATTCTGATTTGTATCATGGGATCCTAGTATTCTAGGATTGTTTCATGAGCTCGATGCTCTGCGAGCCATAAGTGCTCAGTATGGTCAGAAGGGTAGGAATATGTTGAAAAATTTTCACATAGCTTACATTTTGTAAAGGTATAAGAGAACAAAAGTCACCTTTTCAATATGCTTAGGTTTGCAAAGTGCCTGACACTGCACCCCATAGAAAGATTATATGGAAATACAAGTAAAAAAGATTATATGGTTACAAGGGAATGAATATACAGTGTATGGTTTTGAATGAATATACAATCAAAAGCTCTTTGCTACCTTTCCGATAGTTGCATTAACTTTCTTTGTTTTCCCCAGCTTTATTGAGATATATATATATCTCAACATATAACATTGTGTAAGCTTAAGTTATACAACGTGTTGATTTGATACAGTTATATTTGCAAAATGATCACCACCATAATGTTAACTAACACCTCCATCATGTCACATAAATGTCATTTCTTTTTTGTGGTTAGAACCTTTAGGATCTACTATCTTAGAAATTTTCAATTATATAACACAGTATTTTTAACTGTAATCGTCATGCTGTACATTAGATCTCAAGAACTTATTCATCTTGTGCTTCTCTTTTCTCCACATCCTCCCCAACACTTGTTATCTCTTGTATTTTTGATGATAGCCGTTCTAACAGGTATGAGGTGATATATCACAGCTTTTATTTGTTACATAAACTTTCTATTTGGGAAATTATTTCTTTTGAGTCCCTAGAGGGACTGTACTAGAGGGTTTAGTAATCACCACTGTGCATATGGAAAGAAGTTAAAAAAGGAGAGAATGACCAATGCCACTTAACTTTGCTTCCTCGAACCCTAACACAGTGATGGATTCTTAACAGACGCCCAGAAAGTTTAAATGAACGAATAAGGTTTCTTTCCTTGATGTTCATGGAAATATTTAGAAAAACAAATCTTTGGGGTGCCTGGGTGGCTCAGTCGTTAAGCGTCTGCCTTCAGTTCAGGTCATGATCCCGGGGTCCTGGGATCGAGCCCCGCATCGGGCTCCCTGCTCCGCGGGAAGCCTGCTTCTCCCTCTCCCACCCCCCCTGCTTGTGTTCCCTCTCTCACTGTGTCTCTCTCTGTCAAATAAATAAAATCTTTAAAAAAAAAAAAAAGAAAAGAAAAACAAATCCTTGATTAACACTGCATCTATAAGTGGGACAACAGTGTACCCCTCCCAACCACTAACATCACCTCATCAAAGTGGATTCTTAAAACTTTCCAAAAAAGTCCTGGTCCCAGGATTTGCCTGGCAACAGTCATTCTCCAAAACCTTCTGAGAGGTGGTAATAATTCATTGCAGAAGGCACCTGAGAAAGCAAAGCAGGGACCCTGCATGGTTCTCCCCGAGTTATCAGTGCAGCATCTGTCCCACTAAGCTGACCTCAGAAACGTGCCGGGCAGGGTCTTCTGGTGCTGCCGGCGGTTTGGTCTCATTGAGGCACAGCTGTTGTGATCAAAGTTCACATGGGATCAGAGACAAACAGTTTGAAACATAACACTCAAAGAGTGGTTGTGGCTTCCAATTATTTTGGATGAATCTCCTTTGTTGGGATAAAGAGTTGGGAAGCCTATGGTGGGTCATAAGAAGAAGAGAGGCAGGGCTCTGTGAGCGAAGGGTTTTCTATGAGAGGCTGGGGCAGGCAAGGCTAGACTGTACTGCGGGTAGTTCTCATCTCCTCAAGCCTGCACAGAGCTTGCAATTCCCCTAAGCAGGGAATCCAACTTTTTCCTGATATCCCTTTGCCTTAGATCTCTAACTATGAGCGCACTCTATAATGACAATTGTATTTGCCTCACTTAAAAGGCAGAGAAAGGCAGAAGTTTAGAGCATACAATGGCCCAACTAGTTTGAAAATGTACTGTTTTAATTGTGGAACTTATTGTAGTGGCCAGTGATTGTAATTATTTCATATCTAATGTACAGTACAGTTGATTGAAAGTCTTACTCTCTAAGGAAGATTTTTCAACTTTTTATTCCCCAGAGGCTTATCAACATAAAGAGATTAATGGGTTTTATGTTTTATGGTTATCTTTTATTTGAAGAAAATGTTAATAAAGTAACTGACACATTTAAATGATTCCTCAAAGAAACCCATTCTCCCAGAACTAGAAAAAGAATCTCTTTCATTTTGCAGGTGGGAAATTTGCTAAATGTGCAGAGTCAAAAGCAGAAATGAGGCTCAGTTTTCAAGTTCATGGATCTGCCTAGTGACTACGGCAGTCATTCCAACTCGCCTACCCAATATCCAATCTCCTTTCCTGCTAAGAGAACCCAGGCTGCATTTAAGTGACAACAAGTAAAAACTACATTTCCCAGCATCCATTGTAGCCAGCTTGGGTCAGTGAAGAACGAGCAGCAATCAACAGCATGGGGCTTCAAGAAATGTTAGCATGTGCCTTCTTGTCCTTCCTGCTTTCTCCCTTTTTTCTGTCTGAAATATGAATGTGAGAGCTGGGACTGCAGTAGCCATCCTGTCTGAGCCAAAAATGTGGCCATATACTAAGGATGGCAAAGCAAAAAGCTAGGCAGAGCCTGAAATAGAATAATACAGTGGATCCTTCCTAGAAGCCTTGATTTGCCTACTTACTCTTCTTGATAAAATTAAAATAAAATAAAATAAAACTTTATTTTGTTTAAGCTGCAGTTATTTGGGCTTCTCCTATCACTTGAATGAATATTCCAACTGAAAGAGTGTCCCAGTGTAGTTCTTCAGTAAATCAGAAAGATCAGAAAAACATTTTCTATCCATTATCTATATAGCTCTGTTCTTAGAGTTTGCTGTTTGGAATAGAAAACTGTTTGCCTGGTATAGCCCCTGGCTCTTTGATGAGGTCCTCATCCTCCCCCTGTATGTTTTTCTATTTTGTTTCACCCATTCACAACCAAAAGCAAATTCTTTTCCAATAGCCTGAGCATCCACAACTTTGTTGTGATTATATATTTATTTTATGTTCCATAAAATCAGGGTTGTTTCTCCTCTAGATTCAACCCCAGAGGATTTTGTCTTTATCACTTTGTACTTATTGCAAAACATTATGACCTATCTTGAATGAACATCAGAGTTATATCTCACAAATTGCCCAACCCCTGCCCAAAACAAGGGATTTTCTGCATTGGTTCAGAAGCAATACTGTTTGGGGGCGCCTGGGTGGCTCAGTCGTTAAGCGTCTGCCTTCGGCTCAGGTCATGATCCCAGGGTTCTGGGATCGAGCCCCGCATCGGGCTCCCTGCTCCGCGGGAAGCCTGCTTCTCCCTCTCCCACCCCCCCTGCTTGTGTTCCCTCTCTCGCTGTGTCTCTCTCTGTCAAAGAAATAAATAAAATCTTAAAAAAAAAAAAAAAGAAGCAATACTGTTTGGTAGTTATCTGACACAGTGTGACATCCTTCTGCTTATGGAGACCATTTCCCTGCCACTGAATTTTGCCACATACCTTTAGCTTTTCTCTCATCCACTAAGAAGTCTTTATAGAAAGGGGTCAACATAAAAAAAAAAAATTACAACAGGTAACAGTTAAAAAAAGACAGCACTTAGCTAAGATCTTAAATAGTGGTAAGGTAATTTATTGAAATAACAATGTGGATGTGTTCTCTCTGTTTCTCCCTTTATGCCTCTCTCCCCAACATGAGTCTCCTTTTCTAAAGATTTTAGGGTTTAGACCTATAGAAAGTAGAAGTGTCCTATTCTTACCCTGCTACTCAACTCTTCTCCGTTCCTCTGACTTCCTAGTAAATGTTAGAGGCATTTCCCGTCTATCATAGCAGCTTAAATGAATTGAGATTAGGCAAGGGAGAAAGGATTTGGCTTTGGAAGGCCTCCAAGAGAGAGGTTTCCTAACAGATGAGGTAGAGGGGGTGGAATTGTCCCATGAGTAGTCTGTGGAGTTAGTGGGTGGGACCTCAGAGTTGGACCTAGAGAAGATGCCCTGAAGGCACAGACAGCCCAGCTTCACCAGGGACCTCAGAGCCAAGTGTGGCAACAAGCAGTAAAGTCCCCAGAGCTGAAGATGATACGGAGAGGTTAGGTAATGGATAGAATCTGTACTCATGACTGGAGTTTCTTCTCAATACCTCTGAATCTAGGAAGATACCAGAACTGTGCATGACAGGGATGGGGTTCAAGAAAAAGAACCTCTGGGGGCGCCTGGGTGGCTCAGTTGGTTAAGCAACTGCCTTCGGCTCAGGTCATGATTCTGGAGTCCCGGGATCGAGTCCCGCATCGGGCTCCCTGCTCAGCGGGGGGTCTGCTTCTCCCTCTGACCCTTCCCCTCTCATGCTGTCTCCCATTCTCTCTCTCAGATAAATAAAATAAAATCTTAAAAAAGAAAAAGAACCTCTGATAATGACTAAGTTTTCAGTTCCCGACTGTCCAACGGCCAAATTCAAATTGAAGTTGACTTAAAGGAGAAATGTGATCGTTCCTCTCCACCTGACTTCTTCTCCAAGATTCTCACCTATAACATCATTTCTAGGGGAAAGGAAAGATCTACAAACAGAAATCTCACAATCTCACAATCGTGATGCAAAGTTTCCTGTGACCCTGGCACCTTCTGGGCTCTATTTGTGCCTGTGTATCTTATCAGTTGAATAGGGATTGTTGTGACATCATTCAGAGTCTGGATTAGTTAACAAAAATTAGTTAACCCTTCACTGATAGAAAGTACTATTTTGATCTTTAAAAGAAGCGTCAGTATTTTAGTATCTACTGCATTACACTTGAATGATCCCTCTTCTCCTCAGAGCACTGCTGGTATTATTGTCTCAGACCTCAGAGCCCCTGCCTTCATTCTGGCAATTTTGAAATTCTGAAACTGAAATAAACAGCTAGCTGAAATAAACAATCCAGATTAAGAAATGTACATTTATCAAAGCCGGCAACGCAGACTATAGCAGCACTGGTGATAAAATAAATCCCGAGAGAGCAGGAACCTGTGTCTTTTACTGAGGTTTCTAGCCAACTGTCAAGATGGGAAACAAATATATTTGTCCTAAAATATAATTTGTATACAGATCAGAATTAAGAAACTTGAGATGAAGGAAAAAGGGAAAATGAAAAAAAAAAGATAAACTGACTCTGTCCCACCTACAAATAATTTTTTTAAATGACTTGAACTAGGGGTGCCTGGGTGGCTCAGTTGATTGAGCGGCTGACTCTTGATTTCTGCTCAGGTCATGATGTCAGGGTCCTAGGATTGAGCCCCAGGTTGGGTTCCACACTCAGTGGGGAGTCTGCTTGAGGATTCTCTCTCTCTCCCTCTGCCTCTGCCCCATCCCCAGCTCCCTCTCTCTCTCTCTCTCAAATAAATAAACCTTCAATAATAATAATAACAATAATATATAAATACATAAAAATGACTTGAACTAAATGCATTAAAACAGAGCAAACTTCAATTTATGTAAAGCAAGCTGACTGAATTTGTTATTACCTCCACTATGGATGATGGGACAAAGAGTAGGAGGAAGAAAGTCATGCCCTTGAATCAGGTTCACAGCCCTTATAGAACTGAATGTGTTTTGAAGGCAGTAGATGTGTATGAGAGTATAACTGGAACCAAGAAGGGTGATTCTCTTTAACTGAAAATCATTTCCAGCATACGATATTTTATTTTGAGTGTTGTTATTAATAATTGGATTAACTGAATAGAAATGAAATTTGATTTGGAACAAGCACTCCTTTTTGGCTTCCTGGTAAACACTGCACTTGGTTTGTTTGCTGCGAGGCTGGGAACATTGGCTTATTCCATCTCAAGGCTGGTACTCACCCAACACCAACCTCTCCCAGCCACCGGCTGGGAATACTTATCACTATTTTACAATCCCGACTGGCTGTGGACAGGAATATTTTAACTACAGAAACCAACATAGGGATTCAAAAACATAAAAACCCTATCAAAGATGACTACATTTTTGAGGCTTTCTGGAATTTCCCTTGGCAACTTGTACAAATCATGACCTGCAAGTTCCTGGGTGAGAGTTCAAGAAGACATGTGGCAAAAAGCCTGGTTAAATCGTGTCATCTGAAACCGGTTTGTGGACAGTTTGTCCTTCAGAGCCAAACCTGTTTCATCACTAAAATAAAAATCTCAGCACTGTGTGTAAGATAAACTAAAAGATGGTGTTTATCAGGAAAGAAATAGAATGTTTGCATTGGGGTATCTAATAAAAATTGGGAGAATTTAAAGTGGTGCTATGACCCAGCAATTGCACTCCTAGGTATTTACCCCCAAAACACAGATGTAGTGAAAAGAAGGGCCATACGCACCCCAATGTTCATAGCAGCAATGTCCACAATAGCCAGACTGTGGAAAGAGCCGAGATGCCCTTCAACAGATGAATGGATAAAGAAGATGTGGTCCATATATACAATGGAATATTACTCAGCCATCAGAAAGGATGAATACCCAACTTGTGCATCAACATGGATGGGACTGGAGGAGATTATGCTAAGTGAAAGAAGTCAAGCAGAGAAAGTCAATTATCATATGGTTTCACTTATTTGTGGAACATAAGGAATAGCACGGAGGACATTAGGAGAAGGAAGGGAAAAATGCGGGGGGGAATTGGAGGGAGAGATGAACCATGAGAGACTATGGACTCTGAGAAACAAACAGGGTTTTAGAGGGGAGGGGGTGGGGGGATGGGTTATCCCAGTGATGGGTATTAAGGAGGGCACGTACTGCATGGAGCACTGGGTGTTATACAAAAACAATGAATCATGGAACACTACATCAAAAACTAATGATGTAATGTATGGTGATTAACATAACATAATAAAATAAAATTTAAAAAAAAGAGAAGGAAAAAGACTAATGATGTATTGTATGGTGACTAACATAACATAATAAAATTAAATTAAAAAAATAAATAAAGTGGTGCTATGGCTTGACTTGAGACCAGAACCAGGGGTTATGGTAGAGAGGACTAGAGACAAACATGAAGGGTTTGAAGTGGAAGGAAACACCTAGAAGCTAAGGTAGAAGAATGCTGAAAATATCCTTAGTGGGTGAATAATTCCTTTAGTAAGGATGCTCCTGGAAATAGTGTTGTAAAATTTTCAATGTTCCCACTTCAGAACGTAACACCCCTCAAAGCCCATATATATATATATATATATATATATCCTCACAATTTTATTTTTTTACTGGGGTCAGAAATAGTCTGAAGACAGAAATAGTCTGATTTTAGGTCAGAGGTTTATATATGACACTTCAACAAAGAGGATTATGTCCAACAGTTAAGCTAATTAATGGGTGTTGGTAAGGGTGGGAATGCCAGGGACACAGGGTGGAAGGATAGACCACAGGGAAGAAACAGGAGAAGGAGTGAAGTCACGTGGGGCTATTGCCCTTTGTCGCTGTGGACTGGCCACTATGCTATTGTTACCGTGTTTCTAATGTTGCAGTCACTTGAGTTGATGATTAAACTTATGTGAATTACTCTCTTTTAGTATTAAAGGGAACTCTAAGTTATTCCATTTTGGCAGCCACATCAAAGACAGGAAAACACAGAACAGAAAGATGCCCAAGGTAATGTCTCAGCTAAGCATTCATCTGGGGTGATAGGAAAGTTGCAAAAATATGGGCTGGGCAAGGGCAACGTGAAGATTTATCCTAAAGCAACCACTTTAACGTCTCCTGTTGCCTGCCAACTTCTATTAATCTTTACCTCCTATTCTTGCTACATACAACCCACTTTCGACGGGATATTTTATTTGCCCCCATCAAGTTACTTTCTTTTGGTAAATTGTTAAATAATTCCTTGCCTGCCCCCTCTTTCCAAATTCTTAGAACTTAATTTGATTAAACAAATCTAGTGATAAGGTGATGACTGTAAATCTCCAAATGTGATAAAAATCTAAATATCAATTGGGATATTTCTATCCCAATTTTTGTGCTTTGTGGAAGAGTTTGCAAATCCACATGGAAAAAGTCTTACCATATAAGTCATAAACAGAGCATCATGAAATAAACATAACATAAAACAGTCCATTGCTGAGATACCACTTCTATTTGGGCTTTTAATATCTTTCTTTGAATCTAATGCTTTCTTGTGGGGAAAATTCAATGTGATATTTTTTGCCTCAAAGGTATTTTGTTGGTTGGATGAGGATTTTTTTCCTTGAAACATGTTTTCACCCTTCTGGCTTTTTATAGTATTATGAGAACAATGACCTCATTCTCTCCAGTTGATAATAATGGCATACTTTTTATAACTTGAAAAGGCATCTGCTTATTGATATGGGAGTTAAAATTAACTATAACGTAAGAGTTAGCTATTGCATGCCTCGCCTTATCTTGTGGAGCAAAATAAATAGGATGGAAAACACGTGGAGCTTGCGTTTGTTTAAGTCTTTGTAAATGATAATCTGTGTGCTGGTAGAGAGACATTTATCTTCTCTTTATGCTTTATTTCACAGCTGAAAAATTAGACAAAGAACCCAGTATTGTTGAAAATATCCCTTTCTAAATAAGACGAAAATGGGGAGAAAATAAAAATCCTATAATGAAGAGGTCACATTTAATTCATGATCATAACATTTGACAAGTTAACAAGAATGTGAACACTGATAAGCTGATCCTTCTCTGCAGGTGACACATCCACCTGGGTGTGTACCCTATCACATTTTCTGTGGGACTCTATTCTACTTAGAAATCACAAAAATACCATTAAAACTGATTAGAGTTTCAATCCTAAGCAAGAAGAAGGATGATAAATGCATTTAAGGATCCTGGTGAGATAAGAAAGCTGAAAACGGAATAATTGTAATACTTTATGCAACGGCACTAGTATTTCTGAACTAATTTATGAAATCACTTAATCCGCAATGGATGAGAAAGCAGTACATTTAACATGGGGTCTTTGGTTTATGAGTAGTCAAAGCTGCTAGGATGGTAGGTTGCAAACAGTGATTAAATGCCAGACTGAAATGAGGATAAGACTCTGCACAGTATTGTAATTGTCTGTTCACTTATCTGTCTTCCTCAATGAATTAAAATGTCCTTATAGGACTGTGTATTATTTTTAACTCCTCAGTATTCAGCACATTGCCTGGCACACATAGGCACATGAGAAAGGCTTATTGTTATTCAGACTGTACAAATTGCTGAAAGAAGGCAGATCCTACAAGTCTTAACCTAGCCCGGTGTCCTTTGTAAATTTTTTAATACCATGCTTATCCTGTCGTAAAAATGCAAATACCATGTGGAGGGATTATGCGTTTAGTCTAATCGGCATTGAACACATTAGGATAACAGATCATTTAAGCTATTTGAAAGCTTTGCACCACTCTCTCCTTGTCCCATTTCACCACTGGCCTGGTGTGCAGGGCACTGGCACTGAGAGGGTTTATAGAGGTTGGCACTAGACCATTGAGCCGGGTGAGCTGCAAGAGTCCACAGGGTTCTAAAAGGGTAGGTGGGGACCAAAGATGAACTTTACCAGCTTCCCGATTGTAATTATGTCCAGACTTCATCACTTATCCAGAAGGTGGCAGGTGTATGTAAGAAGGGAAGCCACCCCCTCACTACAAGGGGGACCAGGGAATGAGGACAGAGGAAGAAGAGACGGAGTCTCTTCTCCCAAGCCTCACCTCAGAGCCAAAGCAATCCCATAACATGGAACATTCATTCAGGAAATATGTTTTCTTGCATACTCTGTGTGAGTACTGTCTGGGCCTTGCTCAGTGTTTTAAAAAATGAATCACATCAGCTGCTACCTTAAGTGTGCAAAAGAACTCAGTAAGCGAGGCAAGAGCTCCACACAAACGGTCCCGCAGCAAGGCCAGCAGTGAGGTGGGCCACATGAGGGATCTCGATGAACTTTCTGTTGAATAGAAGAAGACCCCTTAGAAAGCTCTCCCACTGTGATGGTGAGCCCAACATCTGGGCTCCTTCTAGGTCTCTTCGCGGTAGCCCCAGAAAAGCAGTGTTACTCAAAGTCAAATTTATCATGTCACTCTCCTGCCTAAAACCTCTCAGCGGCCATTCTTCATTGCTTCTCAGATAAATTAAACTCTGTACCATGGCCTAGAGGGCTGGAGGCTCTGCATAATCTGGCCTCTTCAGGCCGAATCTATAGTCACTACGCACTTCTATTGTGCTGTAGATGCACTTAAATCCTCTCCGCGCTACTCTCCCTCTCTCTTTCTGACTCCTTTTCCTGTCTCTCTGTCTCTGTGTGTGTCTGTCTCCCTCTGTCTCTGTCTGTCTCTGTCTCTTTCTCTCTGCCTCTCTCTTTCTCACACACACACAGTTTTCTATTCCATTTGTATAGTATATCTGAAAATTATGTTCCTCTCTATACTCTCTACCTAATTAATCCCTGTGATTTCATTTTCTCCCCTCTGCCACCACCACCCTGCTCAATCCATCCACTGTCATCTCTCATCTGGACTATTGCTATCATTGCCCTGCTTCCAATTGCTTCCCTATTATCAAGAATCTACACAGCAGGCAGAGTGTCCTTTATAAAATATAAATCAGATCTCTTTTCACTTATTTAATTAAAATCCTGCCATAATCAATCCCAGATTCCTCTCCGTGACATCGAAGGCACGGCATCAGCTGCCTTCTCTCTGTTTCTCCAGCCTCATTACCTGAATCACTGTTTTCCTCCAGCTCTGTGCTCTGCCACACTAGCCTTCTCTTGGTTTCTCAAGGACTCTGAACCGCTCTCTGATCTCAAGGACCCAGACACATTCCATCTGCCCAGAACATTTTCCTCCCAGATGTCCTCAGGGCTTTTTTAGTCACAGAGGTCTCAGCATAAAGGTCAACTCCTTAGAGAAGGTTTTTCTAACCAGCCAAACCCAAGTACTGAAGTAGTCTTCCAGTTACGGTCTTATCACATGGCACTCTTTATTATCTTCATGATACTCCTCACTATCTGAAATTGACTATAGATTTGCATACTTGTTTGTTTACTTCTCTCTCTTCCCCTGCACTGGAATGCAAGCTCCCCAAGATAAGGAGCTATGGCAGCCTTGTTTATCCAGTGAGTATGATGGGGCTGGTGATTTATAGAGATTCAACAACTGTTCCCTGAATTAATAAATGGATCTTTCTCTTGCTCTTCTCAGTCTTCATTTGCTTGTTTTTTGTGTGTGTAATTCTATTTCATATGACATTCACAGTAGAAAGTTTCCCAGAACATATAGGTGCTTACAGAATTCCCTTTTATTTATGGACCACCTTCAAGCAACCTCCAAAGTTAAATAGAAAAAAAAAAAGTTAATAAATAATGGAAGAATCTTTAGCATATGGTTAAAATTGTAAGAACTCAGTATCATTTTTACCTACCATTCATCTCTCTAAATGACTCATAGTATTTGTTTCTTTACCTGTTCATTATTTCCAAGCATCTGTTCTTGGAAATACTAGGCCCCAGCATCTTAGGTTTTGTTCATTATCCATACTCCTTGCTTCAAGTTCTTCTCCTCTCTGCTACAGCTTTCCATTTATTCCCCATCTTTTAATGGTCACCTATTATGCACCAGGCACCAGGAATGCAAAGATGACTCCAAAATGGTCCCCGGCTTCAGGAAGCTTACAGTCTCCTAGAGAGGACTGATATGTAAACCAGCCAGAGTAAAACATATTAAAGGGTCTAGAATACAGGTATGTGCAGGAAATAGCAGTGCCCAAACAAGAGGAGGTGGCTGATTTTCCGTGATTTGTGGCGTGGCAGGGGTGGGGTGGGGAGAGGAGAGGCTCAGGAAATGCTTTGCAGGGGTGCAACAGAGTGGTGCTGCAGAGGAGAAACAGGCATTCCTAGCAAGAAAACAAGGTCAAGAATATTCCAGCTCCTGGGAAGTGTAGAACATGAAGGGAGCGGATTAAGAAGTGAGAAGAGAGAAGCAAGCATGGAGCAGAGCCATTAGAGAATGAGGTGGGCTCTGCTGAAATATCTGAGTCTTATCCCATGGCAGAAACGACCATGAAGGTGTTTATTTTCCACCCTAAGGAGCCCTAAGAAAGCCACAGTCCATTTGCAGAATGACTTTAATTTCTTCAGTCCTTTGACTGAAGTAAGTCCTATTAAGTCTAATACTGTATTTTTTAAAGACTTGATAGAAACCTCCTGAAGACAATAAAGTCAAACAAGGTGGTTGTTGTGATTATTCTTTGGTTTGCAATTTCCTGCAATTTTTCTCCTGTCATTGTTTTTCACTATTCTTTTGGGTTCACCAAAGCTAATCCCAATAATGACAAATGTTAAAGGTTTTATAGGAGCTAGTCAATAATTAGTACTTCCAAGGCATTATTAGAGACTGATTTAAATATCTAGAGTCCTCTTGATGTTCTTGGCCTCTTTTGTTTTTGTTGTAAGAAACAGATAAAGTCATCACAAGGAAAGAAAATGGAAAGTTGTCACGTTTTTTATTATACCTTTTGGATCTCCTCCGGTTCTTAGAGAAAATTTACGAAGCTAATTCTTTAGGTAAATATTTGTTCAGGGGCCCCTGGGTGGCTCAGTCGGTTGAGTGGCTGACTCTTGGTTTCCGCTCAGGTCATGATCTCGGGTGACCTGGGTTCAAGCCCCATGTCAGGCTCTGTGCTCAGTGGGGAGTCTGCTTGAGGATTCTCTCTCTCTCCCTTTCCCTCTGCCCCCTCCCCAACTCCCACTCACACATGCACTTGCTTTTTCTCTCTCTCTAAAATAAATAAATCTTTTAAAAAAATGTGTTCAGATTTCTGTTTAAAGTAGATTTTGATGTTATTACATGGTGGGTTATGTGGGCTTCTTTAAAATATTTTCTGTGTCTCTCCCTTATGGCATACTTTGAAACACCAACTTGCCTAAGAGACTGGTTGCAGTGTTTGCAGTAACCTCAGCAAAAAGGCAATTTATGGATCTGGTGGAAAGGAAATGTGTCAAATGGCAATCTACAATAGCCAACAAATACAAAGTGCCTGATTTTACCATAGCATTTTCATTTCTGCCACATAAAGGAGAATTGTGTGTGGGGGGGGGGAGACTAGGAAATATAAAAATAGGCAGTAAAAAAAAAAGAAGTATTTTAATCTATGATGCTAGGGGAAAAAAAGTGACTAGAGGGGCTTTGACACTAGTAAAATTCCTGAGATTTACAAAATGACAAGGGTTTTGGCCGTGGGTAAGATAGTGGAGTGATTAAAAGGGAAGCTTGGGAGGAAGAGAGAAATAACTTGTAGTATGTGTCTTCTACAAGCCAGGCAGCCACCTAGGCATATTAATTCATAATCCTATCTATTACTGGCCACAATTGTGAATCATAGTCAGATGGTATTATTGGGATTTTTATCTAGGAGGAAGCTAAAACTCGGTGGTCACATAGCTAAGTGGATATGGGATTAGAATCCTGCCTGGTCCTGAAGCCCACAATCTTTCTCCTTCATAAATAACACTGCTTCTCATTCTATACTAGGAACGTTCTGGTTAAGAGGCATGGTTTAAATTGGACTTTGGACTAAAAGAGTAACAGAAAGGAATTTAAGAAATACATTGACAGGTATCCTAGTGTTTATTTGTTTGCATCTTATACTTTTTAATAAACAGCTAAATCTGAGTGGAAGTGTAGTATTGTAATCTACAGTGTAGATTTATATTTGATTTAGGTTGGTTGAGTGCCGACTCTATGCTGAAAATCTCAAAGGCACAGTTTTCATTAAAACAGTGATTCGTTCCATAAACCCCACAACCAAGGCAGTGCCTTATCGTCTTTTGACAGCCAGCCATAGTTTACTTCAAGGGATTAAACGAAAATGGCATCTTAATGCTGAACTCGAAACTCAGATGTCAATTAGAGCAGCAAACCGTGCTGCTTCAGCAGGTGAGACTGTGGGGGTGAAGGAGCGCTTCTCGGGGCAGTGAGAGCTGTGTGGGGGCGGGGCGGGGTTTACTGTGAGTACCCACAGCTCCTCAGACTTCCAGGGCAGACTCTCATTCCCGTTCTGCTTTGATTCCTGATGATTTTTCAGTGTTTATGTTTTCCAAAGAAAAGCAGACCTCTCTGGGTGTGCTTCCAGAAAGTGCTTTCCCAAATGGTTTGCTTTTCAGGAGGAAAGTTGTTACCAGATCAATGTGCTTAAGGAAATGAAAAGCCCTTGATTAGCAGCCAAGAAGCCTCCTAATGAAATGACATTTCCCTCCAGGGATTTCAAGTGCTGAATAAAATCTAGTGCTCTCCGTGTAGAGTGCTTATGTTTGTTTTGTGCTCTTCCGAGGTACACTTCATAAACATGGATACAAACAAAAAGCTGGCCCTCCAAATAGATGCATGTGCATGTCCACATTAAGTATTGAAGCAAAAGCTTTATGGGCCTCCCACACCTGGGTTGAGTAGCTGAAGGAAGAGTACCATATGCACATCCCTGAATGAACTCCCCAGAAGCATTAGGGCCCCCAGAGAGGGAACGCTGTACTGGTTGGTCTGAAAACAGCATTATCTTCTAAAATTCTGAAGAAAATGTAGGACTTTATTGTGAGGTTAATTCTTGGTGAAACGGATAATCTCTGATGATTTTTGCAGAGGTGACAAACTGTTAGACTCTGGTCTTTATTATGTCAGCATTTAAATGTGTATTGCAAAGATACAAAGAGATTATAGTCTTTATGGTGTATTGATATAAATGTGTGCACAGAAAAGACTTTAATATTAAGTATGAGAAATCCACTAGGACTACAGAGTTTGAAACTAGTAGGAAATATTCTAACGTTATGGGAGAGTTTCATGGCACCAAGGGCAAGTGTAAATGACAACAGCAATGCCTAGCTTGAGAGAGCTGCCATTTCCTAAAACAGTTGTAGACGGGGGTTCAGGCTCACAGTGGTATGAGCTGCTTTGCCATTGTAACAATATGCGAGGGGTGGGGGCACAAACAGCACCCCACCCAAAAAGGATGAGGCGAAGAAAATTCAGTATGTCCACTTCAGTGACCTTATAGAATTAAAGAAATTGCAAATTAAAATTTTACAGCTAAACTCCAAAACAAAAAATTATTGCCATTATTATTTTTCATATTCCCTATAAATTTGTCTCTACCTAGAATATCCTCACACCTTCACCTTCAAAACTCAGCTCAGGTTTCTACTCTCTGTGAGCAGCTTTCCTTACCTCTTCCCCTCCTAACTTCCTGACATCTAATTGTTCATATTTGAAAAAAGCACTTGTCACACTCTTTGGTATAATTACCTATTTAAAGATTGTGAAGGATAATATATTTAGTATCTTATTTCAGAGACTATTTTTTTTAACTCTTATGTAAAAATGGACATCACTAGTACAGATGGTTGACTCCGATAAAAACCTAAGAATAACGGCTCAATAATTTATCTCTATTTCTTTTTTTCACCTATTTGGTGCCTACTGAAAGGCTTACCAAAAGTCCTAGACACATGTCAATTATAACTCAATTAATAATAAGGTCAGTGAGAGCATGAGAAAAAATCCTAGACACAAACCAGACTCCATAGTCTTGCCTTCACCTTAGAAAATACAAAAATGATTTTCCTTCCATTTCCTTCTAAGACGTTGTTCAGGGTTCCTAGGTGTCAGCCCCATCAAAAAGAAATTTTCTGGTACATTCTCCAGTTTCTACTCCTTGTCTAATGGCATGATTATACTATACGCATATGCGTAAAAGAGTCTTTGAGAACTTTTACAAATATAATAATAGAGAAAGAAATTCTGACACTTGTTTTATATCTCACATAAGAAAATTGTTTGCATATTTATCCCCCAAAGTGGACAGGAGATGTATCTCATTAACATATCCCTCTTATCTTTTCCTTTTACAACCACAAGAAAGAAAGATTATACATCTGCCTTAGTGTGTCACCATTTGGGCAGCTCTCCCATGCACCTCCCACTGCACACATTTGGGGTGTGGTAGGAATCCTATATGTGAATTAAAAGAAGCCAAGATCATGCCTCAAAGAGTATCAGGGTAACATTTTCTGGTCCTACATTATATATTTGGGAAGAGGATATGTATTTCATCCTATAAGACTTTGGAAACGTGATTTTATTTCTTTTCACTTCAATTTCTTCATCCATAAAATTAGTATTGTAGGGGCACCTGGGTGGCTCAGTCAGTGAAGCATTGGACTCTCGATTTAGGCTCAGGTCATGATCTCAGGGTGGTGAGATCAAGGCCCATGTCAGGCTCCGCAGTGAGTGTGGAGCCTGTTTAAGATTCTCTCTCTCTCCCCTGGTCCCTCTATGCCCCTCCCCCCACCTGCACACGTCTCTCTCTTTCTCTTAAAAAAAAAAAAATTAGCCTTATAACACCAGCTTCCCTGGACGGTTGTGATGGCTGATAAAACTCCAAGCATCTATGAAGTATCATTTCCCTCCCTGTGCTCTTCAAGTTCAGCATGAAACTCAGGTGGGAAGCGAGGCCCAGGGCCACCACATATACACTTACAGGAAGGAGCTACAGCTTATGTGTACACACCGCTCATTCAGTGTGCATATTTGGCAGTTTGTTTCCACCAACCTACTCCTATCACTTATCTTTAGCGTATGGTGATCTTCATGATCCCTAAGGACCCGTGGCAGGGATAAGGGGTAGGGAGCATGTACAGAACCAAGAGATCATACAGATCACAGCTTCCTGGAGTGGTGATTTGCTTGGTGGTAAATAATCTAAAGCACTGTTTTTATATTAATGCAAATAAAAAAGGAAAACCACCAGTACATTATGCGCTAGTGTGAGACTGCTTCCAGCTCTTCCCAGACACCCAGAATTTGGGTCCACTTGTCTCTACATTAAGGGTTTTGGATGGATTTGAGAAGCAGTCAGAATGGAATACCCGAAAAAGCTGTGAGCAGAGTAATGTACCATAGAGGTTAGACTCCGATAGCCAAAAACTCAATCTGAAATGCAACTCAGATGTGGAAATCCATTTCTCTTTCCAAGACTCTTCCTGACATTCCAGAAAATCTCGTAAAACTTACAGAAATATCAAAACCAGGGTACGTCCTACAAAAACAACCAGCTGACCTGAGTTTTCTAGAGTAGACCCAGATTAACATGTTTGCCCCTATTGTCCCCACAAATATAGTTGTACTTGTTAGAGATATACTTCCATTTTTTGGCTGGATTTGAATTTGGCAATTTTGGTCCCTTTGAAAGGGACCAAAGATGAAAGATGGCTACAGTCCTCAGTTAATACAGAATAGTACCCAGCCCTGCAAACATCAGTTTGGAACCAAAAAGTGATAATGAGGTCTATGGACATATGGCAATAAGCCTAAAGCACTAGTTCTTAACCTATTTTTGTTCCAACCTGCCTGAGTGACAGGACATAGTGAATGGTAACTTAGAAACCATGCCTTTATAAGACGGCATATCAGAACATAAGGAATGGGAGCAGAATTTATAGTTCTAAAAAGTGCGCAGAGGATGTTTATGGGGATTTGTTGCCTATAGCAGCATCGAGTATATGGGTTTTGCCACTATACCAAAAGCTTTGATTTATAGTACACTAAAAGGGTTTATTCACTTAGCAAACAATTATTTCCTGATATGAACAGGCTCTACATTATGTGAGGGTCTCTGTTACACACTCAAAGATTTTCTCTACATTCTTCCATGGGATGTCATTTTAAAAGAGAAAATGAGAGTAAACATGGATCATGAAGATCCCATAAGGACAACTTGTAAGCTATCATATATTTATAACTCCTTACTTATTTCTCATGGGAATGATGAGGCCTTCTCAGAAAAAATGACTACTAATTAATCTATCTTTCCTTTGTAATCATATTGCTATGTGTCTTAAAAGGAATGTGAGAACATTAAAAAAAAATCAGTTTGTAAAAAAAATGATTATAAATACCAAATCATGATCTTTGTGGTAGTTTCAGGTATATTTCTTCATTTCTGGGAATATACAGCCTTTACAGGAATTTAACAATAGCCACGTTAGGGGCAAAATATGGAAGAAAAGCTGCACATCTTTTCAGCTCTGAACAGTTTTTGACAAGTGCTGTAAATGTATCCCAAACCCACTCAATAAAACTGGTATCTTGCAAAATGTATGATACACAGAGATCAGTGGTTTTAGCACAGGTGGTTAGGAGAGCAACTACTATTTCTCAAAGGAGGAGGGAGGTTAATCACCCATAAACCAAAGGCATGAAGTCCTTTTTCTGATGTACAAGAACAGAGCTATCATTTGGAGAAAACGTTTCCTAAAACCCATGAGGCCAGGATATCAAAGAGCTGCATGCTGTCATTTGCATGAGTTTTTCTGACAACCATGAAGAAACTGTCCTCTTTCCCTCTAGCAACTTTTTTTTTTCCATAAAGATGTTAGACTCAACATATGGGATATGCCAATGGAGCAGAATGTTAAACTTCCTGTAATATCTCGGCATCTCTCAGGATTGCTGTGAGAATCCATGACATGTGGATGGTTAGGGAGTTGTGTGGTTTTCCCAGCTCAGTCATTACCAAGTGTACAACCCACATGAAAGCCACATTTAGTATTTCTCCATATTTTAAGAGGAAATGGTGACTCATGCCTGAAAGGCAGGATGAAGAGAAAGGTCTCCTAGGCATCTCTAATCATATTCTTTTCTGCTCTGCACTTATACTGTGAACAAGTTTCATTTCGTAACAAACCAAAGACCAAGTCTAAATTAGTATCCCCACAATCCTGAAGACTTGAAGGATTATACAGTTTTAGTAGTTGCCAGTGTGGTTGTGGATCAAAAAGCAATGTAGACACCCTCATGCCATTGAAAGCAGATTGTCTTCTCTACTCTAGTTGTTCACGTAATTTTAACAGCCATATGCTTGTTTTCTGTTTTCTGGCAATCTAGATCTGCTCTTTACTTCTTTTTTAGTCTCAATAGAAATTAAGTGGTTTTGGCCATCAACATTCCTGCCTGTCTTCTTTCAGTCTCCTGTGAAGAGGACCAGATGGAATAAGGCCTTTTATAGTTCCGACACGTTCACTGGAATTGAAATAATGGGCTGCAAATTTCCCATCTTTATAGGCAAAGACCCAGTCCTGCCCCATGGGAGCATGGCATGCTGGGCTACTGTCTTCCTCTCCAATGAGGGGTGAAGCATCAAAGATTGAGTCCAACAGAATAATTGCAGACAGGAGAGGGTTAGTTAGGAAAAGGATTTCAGAGTGTATGAATGAAGATTTATCCTTGCATTGGAGTTGACTTATTTTTCATTGGAATGCTACCAGAATCTAAAAAAAAAAAAAAAAAAAAGGCGAGAGGGGGAGAGTGGTAAATGACAATTCAACACAACCCGTCTGAGCAGTCAATTCAGAATGTCACTTTGCATTCATGAATTCTTTACTTGTCCACTGAACAGAAATAATAAAGAAAGACTTTTCCACCAAGGAAAATGCTACTTCAAAATACAATGGGCTGTCTTGCGAAATTTCAAGCCAGAATTCACAGTGGCCTTGGTGAAACTCCAGTGGCCCCTCATAGAGTGCCTGCTCTCTAGAATGGCAACTGAATCAACAAGTGTGTGCCAAGATGCAAGGACCTTATCAGACCCCTCTTGGGAAAGAGCTGCTCTATCAATCTGACAGATGGAACAGTGGTCATTTGACCAAGGAGATAGTTCAGATAGCACTCTCATGACTAAAGGGCATTAGCCAAAAGAGTGAAAACGAAGCTTTTCCAGACTAGTCAGTAGTCAAGTCACTACGACACAAGTGTGTCACTATTATTTGCTCCTTTGATACAACTAAGCCACAATGGTTAAAGTGTCACAGTAGATATTCCACTCCAGTTCTTCTGGGGGCATCCAATGATCTCAAGCAACTTGGAAATATTCAGGATATGTTATCTGTAGGATAGAAACATGTAACTGTGCCAAGTGGACTTAATAGTGAGAGAAAAAACTTAAAACACTTTGTCAGGAAATGTCCTTATATGTATGTTTATAATGTCCTTGGGGCGCCTGGGTGGCTCAGCCAGTTAAATGTTTGACTCTTGGTTTCGGCTCAGGTCATGATCTCATGGTTGGTGAGATCAAACCCCTTATTGGGGATCCATGCTCAGCGGGGAGTCTGCTTGAAGATTCTTTCCCTCTGCCCCACCCCCCACTTGTGTGTATGCGTGCACTCTCTCTCTCTCTAAAATAAATAAATCTTCAAAAAATATAGTTATAATATCCTTATATAAAGGACAATTAAAACTTTGGTTTGATTCTGAACCATGAGAATCTTCATTTCTATGACAATTTTGTTAATTTTTATAAAGTTTATTTGTCATAAGTTTGTATCTATTTGAATTTCCCTTTGCATTCAGATTGATTTCCTGATTTCAAAATCATAGAGTCACGAAGTTATTGACATGAAAAAAAAAAAACTGCCAAAGCAAAAGTTAAGACAGTGTGTCACAATGGGATGTCATAGGGTTAAAAAACAGCCTGCCCCTACTATGAAATGACCTCCATTTCCTTTCTTATTCCATGACCTTAGGGGATCTGTGGTTAAAGGCAGGTTGACTGTCACCCATATGACAGACAACTTCCTTAGAATGTCCTTGAAGACCTGAATCACCATAGGAACCATTAAATTTGATCTGAATCCTAGAGCCTTTATGAAAAAAATTGTCATAGCTATATCCTTTCCTCGGTCTCCATTCCACTGTTCCCATATAATCCGGGGGTATCTGAAGCCAGAGCTTAAAGCATAATTCCCAAGGGTCTCTACAGTTCATCAAATTCTATGGACTGCCCTAAACTCAAGCCATGACTTGAGGACAAATTGGGATTCTTAAATTTCTGGATAGTTCAGATCCCAGGGTGGAGGCCAGGCCAACCCTGCATTCCAGGATGAATGCGAGAAGCTTGTGGAATACCAAAATGCCAGCTAGCTCTAACATGAAACAGTCAACTATTCATTGATGAGACCAACCATCAAAACTGGTGGTAGAAAAATCCTTTCCATTGTGTAAGAGACATCGCTTGTTCTAGACATTTTAGTCATTGTCTATTAAGCCAATTCCTGCCTGATGGACAAGTATCCTTAGATGTGAGCTCCCACAGTATAGTCATCATTACAGGGCCCTAGGGCACAACTTATTGCTCTGGAATAACACGTTGCTAAGTAATCTGTGGGGTTTAAGTTGTCACATTCCTGACGGAGTCAAGGTTACTATAATCGTCACTACGGCAGCTCTGGGAAGGGTAACAGGGTGGAGGGGAATTTCACACATGCCATGTGTCGCTTACTCATCCTGTGAAGTCTGGCTTGGACTTGCTGCAGTTGGGAAGAGGGAGGAGATGTGTCTGGATGCTGCACACACGGGGGACCCCAGATCCTGCAAGGATGGATTCTGAGCTATAATTGCTCCCCATGACTCACGTGGCCAGCTGGATTTTATGGCACCAGCATTTCGGCACTCAGCAGTCACCTCCACACTGGGCAGAGTGAGAATTTGGTGCATCAATCCAAAAGATACTGGAAGTGTTTGCAAAGGGAAGCCAAATCAGATCGTTTCTTCCAACCCCAAAGAAAGTGACTTACCTCACCATTTACTAAGTAGGCAGAAACAAAATTAGATTTTTTTTTTCTTATCTTAGAACAAATTGTTTCTGGTTAGTTAAGGCTCAAATACAAGGTGGTAGGAGACATGAAAATAATATCAATGCTGCATCTATTATTGAATACAAGATGAGTGTAAGTTCATGGGACATAACTTCTCTAATTGGTTTAGCCTGCGTTCCCGATTGTCATAAAATACCTCATCTCCATCGCCATTCCTGCTAACTGAAGACTCTCACAGTGAGTCATTCTCTTCTTTTGGGGATCCTCATTAAACAAAAAGGTTTTGTCAAGCTTTCCTCTCCCTAGTTTTTACTTGACAAATAAGCTTCTTTCTCCAAATTAAATATCATAAATAAGATTTTTCAGACGCAAATGCCGCTGGGGATACTAAATCATTGCACCCTCCTTCTGTCCCAGCCCGCTGCCCCCCCCTCAAACTTCCCTGGTTTTGAATTACAAGCCTGGAGGAAAAGATGCATGGCAGTTTAACTTGATTAATGTAGCACTCAGCAGAGGCCCGCATCTCATTCTCTGCAGAATGCCTTGCTTTCTACCTCATTGAATAAATGTATGCTATTATCTCAATCTTGCTTCAGGATTTACCAGTGAAATTGCTCTCAATAGGACTGCCAATGCCCTTTCATTTGCTTTAACCAATTGGTATTCTCCATCATTTTTTAAAACCAGATTTATAAAAGTATAATTTATAATACAGTAAAATTCACCCCTTTTAGGTGTATGGTTATATGAATGTTGAAAAATGCATGAAATCATGTAATTCCCACCACATCAAGATATAGGAAATTTCCATCCTTCCAGAAAGATTCCTTGTGTCCCTTTATAATCATGTCCTCCCCCAACTCCAGCCCCTGGCAACCCTTGATCTGCATTTGGTCCCTATAGTTTTGCCTTTCCAGAATGTCCTATTAATGGAAACATGCAATCTGCAGCCTTTTGTGTCTGTCTGCTTTCACTAGCAAAATCCATTTCATATTTGTCCTTGTTCTTGGATACACGGATATTTTTTCCTTTTTATCGCTGAGTAGCATTCTATTGTATGAATGTACCATTCTCCAGCTAATGGGTATTTGTGGTGTTTTCAGCTTTTAGTGATTCTGAAGAGAGTACCTATAAACATTTATGTACAGGTTTTTCTGTGGACACATATTTTCATTTCTCTTGGATAAATACCAGGGAGTGGGATTACTGGGTTGCATGAAGTTTATGTTTCACTGTATCAGAAATGGCCAAACTGTTTTCCAAAGGGGCTGTGCCTTTTTGCTTTCCTACTAGAAATGAATGGGAGTTACTGTTACTCTATATCCTTGTCAGCATTTGCTATTGTCAGTTTTTTCTATTTTAGCCATTTTAATATATGTGTCATAGTATCTCATTGTGATTTTAGTTTGCATTTCCCTAATAACTAATAATATGAAGCATTTTGTCATGTTCTTATTTGCCATCTGTATCTCTCTTCTTTGGTGAAGTAGCTGTTCAAAGCTTTTTGTCTATTTTTTTTTTAAATGAGTTGTTTTACTATTGAGCTCTGAAAACTTTTTATATATTCTGGATATGAATCTATTATTGGATATATATTTTGCAAATATTTTCTCCCAGTCTGTAGCTTCCTTTTAATTTTCACATAATGTGTGGCTTTTTGTGTTTTGCCTCTTTCATTTAGCACTAGTTTTCAAGATTCATTCATGTACCAGTAATTCATTCCCTTTTATAACGAATACTTTGATGTACAGATATACCATATTTTGTTTATTCATTCATTACTTGATGGATATTTGGCTTGTTTCCACCTTGGACTACTGTAAATAATGTTACCATGAGCATTTGTGTACAAGTTTTGTTTGAACATCTGTTTTCAGTTCTTTTGAGTATATACACAGAAGTGGAATTGCTGAGTCACATAGCAATGCTATGTTTAATTTATTGAGGAATCACCAAACAGTTCTTTCATGGCTTCACCATTTTATATCCCACCAGTAATGTACAATATTCTGATTTCTCCACATCCTTGCCAATATTTGTTATTTATATTATTATTATTATTATTAAAATCCTAATAGGTATGAGGTGTTATCTCATTGTGGTTTTATTTTGCATTTCCCTCATAACTAAAGATTTTGAGTATCTCTTCATATGCTTGTTGACCATTTGTATATCTTCATTAGATATATGTCTTTTCATGTCTTTTGCCCATTTTTTAATAGGGTTCTTGGGGGTTTTTTCTTTTCAGCTTTATAGTTTTAAGTTTTACATTTGTTTCCATGACCCATTTCAGGCTAATATGGTTCAAGATATTTGTCAAGGTTTATTTTTACACATATGGTCCCTGGCCATTTGTTTAAAAGACTATCTTTTTTGGTGCCCCTGGATAGCTCAGTTGGTTAGGCATCTGCCTTCAGCTTGGCTCATGACCCTAGGGTCCTGAGATCGAGCCCCACGAGCCCCATGTCAGGCTCTCTGCTCAGTGGGAGTCTGATTCTCCCTCTCCCTGCTACTCCCCCTGCTTGTACTCTCTCTTTCTCTCTGTCAAATAAATAAATAAAATTTTTTTAAAAATAAAAATAAAAGACTATAATTTTTCCATTGAATTGCCTTGGTTGAAGAGAATTGTTGATGACATAGGATATTCTTGGCCTTTAGTCTCTTCCACTAATCTATGTGTCTTTCCTTTAGTAATGTGTTATGTCATATACTCTTGGAGTGTCCATTCTTGAACACTACAGCTTCATAGTAAGTGTTGAAATCAGACAGTATGACTCCTCCAACTCTGTTCTTCTTTTCCCAAATTGTGTAGGCTATTCTACTTACTTTGATTTTCCATATAAATTTAGAATAAGTTTATCAATATCTAAAATACCTTGTTGAGATGAGATTTTGATTGAAATGGAATTTGATTGGGATTGATTACATTGAATCTAATGATCTATTTGGGGAAAACTGATATCTTAACACAATTGAATTTTCTCATCCATGAACACAACATATGTCTCTATTCATCTAGGTCTTCTTTAGTTTCGTTCATTAATAACTTATAGTTATCAGCATACAAATCTTACATGTATCTTCTTAGATTTATTCCTAAGTATTTTATGGTTTTGGTGCCACTGTGAATGTTATTATTTATTAATTTTAGTTTCCAATTGTTTATTGTTAACATATAGAATTATGATTGACTTTTGTATATTTACTGTATATCCTAAAATCTTTACAAATTCATTTATGAGTTCTGGTAGCTTTCTTGCACATTCTTTGAGACTTTCCACATAGCCAGTCTCATCTGTGTGAATAGAGATGGTTTTATCTCTTCTTCTACTATCTGTGTGACAGCTATTTCTTTTGTTTGCCTTACTTAGGCAAGTTAGGATGGCCAATACAATAATAAACAATAGTAGCAAGAGTGGACATCTTTTCCTTGTTCCCAATCTCATTCTTTAATTGTTCTTTTACTTTCCCTTACTGAAATTCTCTTGACTTCTATAATTCCATCCCTCCACATTCCCTTTGGCTCTTCTTCATTTATTTCTTTTGTAGGGGCTTCTTCCTGCAGTTACCCTTATAGGTTCCACAGAGACTGCCTTAACCAGATGCACTGTGCTTTTCACACATACTCCCTGTGTTACCTTATGGACTCTTGGAGTATCCAGTGTTACCTATGCACAGATAATTCTTAATTCCATATTCGATACCAGACCTTTCCTAACAGACTTCCCATCCAGTTGTATGCCAGTTACATGTCCCAGAGGCATGTTAGATTTAATATTTTTAATATTTATCCCATCATTCCTATCCTCTACATTTGCCTTGATAAGTAGTTGGTTTCTATAATGATATTTTTTAAACATAAATCTGATTGTGTTGTTTGTTTGCTTAAACTTTCTAATGTCTTATTCCAAACTCTTCACAATGGCTTACAAGTCCCTTATTGTAATGGTTTATAAGTCCCTACTTATAGGACTGATCTGAGTCCTAATAACTCTCAGGCTTCATTTCCTAACATTTCCCTTCTCGTCCACTATGCTCTAGTCACATGGGCCTCCATTCTCCTCCTTGAGCCAACCAAGTTTGTTGTTACCTTAGATAAGAAATAAATTTTTGCATGACTAGTGCTTTTTGGCCATTTATGTCATGCAGCCTCAAATGTGGCCTCCTGGGCGCCTGGGTGGCTCAGTCGTTAAGCGTCTGCCTTCGGCTCAGGTCATGGTCCCAGGGTCCTGGAATCGAGCCCCACATCGGGCTCCCTGCTCCACGGGAAGCCTGCTTCTCCCTCCTCCACTCCCCCTGCTTGTGTTCTCTCTCTCGCTGTGTCTCTCTCTGTCAAATAAATAAATAAAATCTTTAAAAAAAAAAATGTGGCCTCCTTAGTAAAGTTTTCCTCTATTCGGTCTAAGTTAGCCACTCCACCGCCTACACATTGTCTTTCATTTGGTCCTCTTTTATTTCCTTCCTACCAGTTCCTGCCATCTGAAATTACATTGTTTAATTATTGGTTTCTTGTACTCTTTTATTTCTCCCTCTAGAAATTAAGCTCCAGGAGGGCAGAAGCAATGATCATTTCGATAGTAGTAACTGTATCTTTAGTACCTATAGCAATGCCTGGATATATAGATACTCAATAAATAATGAATCCTGAGTGAATGAATAGATAAATTTTCTAATTCACCATCTACCTGGTTACATAAGCCAGAAACCTGGGTATCATCTGATTTCATCAGAGTTTGTTCCGTAAAGCAGATATTTTAAGCAGGAAAGGATTTAATACAGAGAATTAGGAAATTCTGGAATCAAGTAGAAGCACTAAAGAAGCAAAGGTCGGAGAAGCTGCTGCTAGTCTTCAGGGAAAGAAAATACAGACATTTTGAGGAACCTCCACCAAAAATCCCAGCAGTCGCTAGCACCAAAAGTGGTGATCCTCAAGAGATTCCCCTGAAGCTACTAGCAAAACCACATTCTGCCACCTGCTAAAACCCATGCTCCTACTCACCATTGCTGGAATAATAATAGGTTTTCCTTCTTTTCTGTTTTCTAAATCTTTCTTGGTGACCTCTTGTGGGAGGAACCTAACATGAGAATCTGCTGGCCAGAGAGCGAAAAAAAATGTAGGTCCCAGGGCTCTGAAATCTTCAATATAGTGGATGAGTATAAAAGAAAAGAATGGCATTGAAATGTTAACAAACATCCAGCCCATGAACTCACCCACCTCCAATACATGAATGAGCAAGTGCTCTAGATTTTACTACTACATTTCCCTCACATACCTTAAATGTCTTGCCCCCACTAATCCCTTCCACCTTTGCCTCCATTTAGGCTCTTATTATCTTTTGCAACAACCTAGCTAGTGTCCCTTTCTTCAAAGCCTTGTTTTCTTAAAATAATCTATCTAAAGTATAACTCTGACTGTGTTATTCCTCATTCAATTCAAGGGCCTTTAGTGCTTTACATCACCTACAAGGTAAATTCAAGTTCCATAGCAGGAGAAGAAAGGCCCAGCCATTTGACATCCTTTACTCTTCCATAACACTGTGCACACCACACATGTCCTCACTGCTCTGCCTTTCTTCATCTCATCCATTTTGCTTGGTATGCTTCCTGCCCTCCTCCACCTAATTTCTACTTAATTCCCTAAGACATAGCTCAGGTGTCATCTGCCCTTTGAAGCCTTGCTTCACCCTGTCTCCCCTCTTTCCCCCTGGCCCCTCTACTAACACCCACACCCAATCTGAGGTAGGGGCATCTCCTTAGTGCTTCTATTCATATGATAAGAGTTTATGGATCTGTCTCCCCAGAAAGAGAATTATCATCTTCAGAAAACAGATTCTGCCACCTTGTCTTGGTATCAAGTGCCTGACAAGACAGAGCACACAACAAACTTTGATGAATGGTTGAATGAATAAATAGAGGCACACATAAGTACTACATGTGTATGATCCCTTTATTATTTTTAGACTCTGTACATGCAAAGTGAGAATTTCAGAGAAACAAAATGAAGGTGTACCTAAAATGGGGTGAGTACTTCATAGTTCTCAGACACCACTTCTGATTTCTGTTCTAAGAGTAACACATTTTCTTTCCTCCTGCCTGGTTGGATTTGATGGAAAAAGAAGATTGGCATGGAATTAAAAGGGTTTTTGTACCACTCAGATAGCTTACAGACATGCTCATAGGAAATTAATAGCAGGGGCCAGGGATCAGATGTGCAGATACTCGCGTTGTTCTTCTTTTGAATCAAGCAGCTGGCCACACAAAAGAGATGCTTGCAAAAGAACCACACCAAAATCCAGCCAGATTCAATCTAGCATGAATGAGAGATATTTTTGGTCTACAATAAGTAGGTACTTAATACTTTGGCATTCTCTTTGACCCATTCATGTGAAGTTGTCTGCTATTCTCAGAGCATGTCTGTACTACAGGAAGATTTTACTTTTATCTGTTTACCTAGACAGTATGTTTAAAATGAACAGGCCCTGTTTGTCCTGAAAACACCTGGACTCTACCAATAGGCTAAACAGCATAGAACCTCCCTACTGATCTTCACAACTAGTGATCTACACCTGTGCTCCCAGGCTGCCTGCAGCTGTGTTCACAGTTAGAGACAAGCGCTGGTGTGAAACCCTGCTGGGAGCTTTGCTGCTCCCAGCTGCTCTTCACCACCTTTTCCATTCCTTCCATGGGAAATGACTCATGATGAGTACCAGTTTATCTCCTATGTAGTAAATGCAGTACATGATGCTTTCTTCCTCCCCTCCACTCACTGATACCCTCTTAATTCTCTTCTTGTGCCAGTGCTCTGTGCCTTTATGACTCTGCACCTCTGAGTGTCCTTCTTTGATCAAGACAAATATCTAATGCTGCTAGGTAGTAATTAGGATTTCTTGTTTTACCTCCCCAGATCCAAAGCACACAACATTTTAATTTGTACAACCTGCCTTTATTTTATGGGGCTATTGCTTTTAATTTGCATTTTAGAGCTATATAATTGTGCCCTTTACTGAACAAGATTCAGAAGACAATCCCATCAAAAAAACAATTCCTGACAGCACTATAAACAAATTACAAGCACAAGAAGGACTGCAGTGCATGAGAAGATGTCCCGCTCCTCCTCCCAGGCTCACCCCCATGCATCTTCCCTAGAGAACAAACAGTGTACTATAGCTTTTTCTTTGGAATGGTGACTGCAGGATACATGGATATTGTAAATATCACCAAAAAGATCCCTTGCAGCCCTCCTGCCCAACTCCTGGGACCAGTGTCAGAGTCCCAGAACTGCATTAAGAGCATGCATCTTGAGTAAAATAGTCTGATTTTTCCAGACCTGCTACAGTCCTTGTCTAGAGACTCATTTGGAAATTCTTAGAACCTTATTCATCTTGTATATGCCCTCTTTCTCTGCCCGGAGCCAGTGATAAAGATTAAATCAGAGGGCTGTATCTGAGTTATCCTGGGCATTTGCCATTTGAATTTGTCTTCTGATTCAGTTCTCTTCTGGAAAGTTCCTTTTTTCACAATGAAGCATGAGTCCCATTCTTACAGGATCTCTCTAAAGATAGACTATACAATATAAGGAAGAGGAATGTTCACTCCTCCCTTGGAAAATAACACCATGTAATATTTGGACCTTGAAGATTCAGTGCCCAGTTGATGCCCCATGGAAGATAATGGTCCTAGCTAGAAGGACAAATATACATCAACACCATCAGATGCCATGTGGTAGCTGAGCAGACATGTTTGTGAGACATGAGTGTGAGATACTTCCTGGTGATTCTCAAATCCTCACGGTGAACTACTAAAATACAGGAGGTTCTATGTCAAGGTGAGGACAGTAAAATATGTATGGTTACAATTTCTAGGTCTTAACCAGTGTCCCTAGAACACAGCTCAGCAGAACTTATGTGCTAAGCTAATACTTTATGGGGGGAAAAAGGGAACGTGCAATCCACAGATCTGAGAGTGAGGGAAACTGGCAGAGAGCAAGAAAAGAAGAAAAGCAAATACAAGTTGATACATTACTGAACTAGCCAGAGTTTCTCAAGGAAATATGTGTGGTTTTTAGGTAATATGGAGGAATTACTACATCTCAGCTCTGCTGGCTCCTCCCTCTCTTTTCTCTCTTGGTCTGTGTTAATTCCCTCACATTCCCAGGTTCTCCTATATGACCCCCTGGGTAGCCTCTGGGGAAAACAGAGTGCTCCTGAGTTGCATTGGGCTGACCTGGGTGACGACTGACAGGGTGGGTGGGGCCAGCCAGACCAGCGGTGCATATGATATGGGCCCTCTACGTGGTCCAGCATGCCACAGGTTGGGAAGATGTGAGGAGGTGCTAGTTACATCCAAGGTTTTTTAACTTTAAGTAACAATCCTTAGAAAAATGCCATCGACTGGAATTCGCATCAAATGGGAAACATTATAAAGGAAGTTGTAGAATTTCAGTGAGGATAAATAAAGATTCCTACACTTGGCTAAATGGAAGAGTTGTTAGAGACCATCTCCACACAAAAAATCTTCAAATAGAAGAGGTTAAGTGACTTCCCCACACAGCGCCACAAAAGAATCCAGAATCCTTCCTTTTCTCAAAGCTGTGCTTTTTTTTTTCTTTATTAAAGAAACTATGCCTTTTGGGGATAGTCTGTGTAGTTGTAATTTAGGTGATATTTGTCTTTAGATCCTTTTCATATTTGCAATTTTATATTTTAATACTTTTATGATGATTAACTACCCAGAGATTTATAGGCTTTTCAAAAGAAATATCTCAACATGTCTCAAAGAGTTATTTGTAAAGAACGATCTGACTGCAGGAATGTTAACAATTATATTGGGGTTATGGTCATAAGTCTAAAGAAGAATACCACCTCAACTTAATTAGAATGAAAGCCATCTGAACAAAGTAATGAGCATATATCTTCTTTCAACCTAGTTGCATTTGATTAAGGATTGTATGAGAACTTTTCCCACACTTGGCTTTTCTTCTAAGGTTTTTGAAATGCTTAAGGGGGGGGAAAAGTATTTATTACAAGAGCTTTGAAACCAATAGCTTCCCTGTTTCTAAAATGCAGAGAACACTAGAGCCTGAAAGTCAACAATTTCAAAAACATTTTTCAGGTTGGGAGTCCCTGGCTCACCTGCAATCCTCGACCCAGAAGTAAATGGTGTTGCAACTTCTAGGAAATGCTTTGGCCTTCATCTGTGTTTAGACCTGCATTTCACTAGACACAAATAGTTGATGAACTCTGTTTTATGTAAAATTCAAAAATCCATGTAAATTCAACAATTTCTGGATATCACAATACTTAGATTCACATTAATTTTGGTTTTTGCATATATTTTATATTAGTTCTAATACAACTATATTAGGTTCTAATATACCTTTATTAGTTTAAATATACCTACATATCAAAAAACAGTTCAATATTGATTTCTACACTACCATGAAAAATGTGAGACCCTATGGCAAGAGATATGATATGAATAATGTAAGATCTCTTTTTTTAAAAAATTTGTGGGTAAGATAGACTCATGACTAAATATCCAATAGTAAAAGGCAGTAAATAGTTGTGATTCCAAGGGTTGCGTGAACATAAACACCATATAATTTTAGAAGTAGCAAGAGTTTAGCCATTTTTGTAAACTGAGTACATGGGAGTCAAGAGATCTTAAGTGGCCATCCTTAGATCACAGAGCCAGTTTTAGGCAAAAATGCATCTTTTGAAAACTCCAGCAAATCATATACTTTCTTATTTAGCTTGGTCCTTTTAGGTATTAAAATTCAAAATAAGATTTGTTCTATGAATAACTTGGAAGAAAAGGAGCTTGATTCTTTGTACCAAAGGCATTATAGTGTCATATAATGTCATTATAGTGAATATTCCTCGGGTTTGAATCAAGGCTCCTAGTTGTGTGACTTTGGCAAGTTATGTAACTCTCTGAGACTCATGGACCTGGTCTGTAGAATGGGGGTAAATTTTATGCCCACCTCATAGGTTCATTGTAAAGATTAAATGAGTGACTTCTATAAACACTTAGTGACGGGCACAGAGTAAGCACTTAATAATTATAGTTTATTATTATAATTATTTAAATTGTTTTAATAAATTCATGAGACAATTTTATAATATATTTATCCTCACAATCCCTAATTTTTTTTTTTTTTCTGTATACCACCTGGCGTCTTCTGTCAGCTTTTACCTGCCCTGATCAGGACCCTGGCAATTTAGCTGTGCTTCAAAGCAGAAAATAAAGCAGGTGTAGAAGGAGATGTTGAGAACTATAAAATGGAGAAATCGCTGGGTTAGTTTCATTGAACCACTATGGACTGTGACACATTAACTTCCCGACTACTTTAGTAAAGTGCTCAATGATTATGCTCTTTAACAAATGAGACCAGTTCATGATCAGAGTTCCAGGTAGGTATTTGTAGCTCTTAGCCTCAAGCTTTTTATCAGTGACATGCTGGAGACCTAGCTATTATTTATTCTTGCCTAGAATCCCCAGAATTAAACTTTTTTTTAAAGCTTTCATTTATTTGAGAGAGAGAGCGTGCATGCACAAACGGGGGGAGGGGCAGAGGGAGAAGGAGACCCTGAGATCATGACCTGAGTCAAGGGCACTTAACTGACTGAGCCACCCAGGCGTCCCCCCAGAATTAATTTTAACTGTCATAATGAGAGATCTCAATTATGGATATGTCAAAAGGCTTCATATTTTCCTTTGAGTCTATCATAGATGGTTTATGGAAATTCTTCAAAGCTGAGTTGAATCTCTTCAGAAATTCCTCATCTTGTGAAATCAAATCTCCCACCTTCAAAGGAAGTTTTCAAAAAATTGGAAGTTGATTCCCATGCCATTATACTGGTTTCTGCGTAGAGGAAAACTGACAGAAGCGTTTTTCTATTACTTAATATGCATTAGCTGAATACAGCTGCTGCTACAAAAAAAAAAAAATTATTTTCAAAACTGGCAAAAACACAACATAACTTAAATTCCCTCCATCCTCACATTTTTTGAGCAATGTTCATATAAATTTTCATTTGAATTTTTATTTATGTAAGCATAGTCTAATGTTCTGTCGATAAACTCTTTTTCTCCCGTAGTCTAGATTCCTCAGGGGGAAATGGGAATGATCCACCTGAATGTAAGATGATATGAATTCCTTCCTTTTTCTACTAAGCAAGTCAATATAACTGAGCTCCATGGGGAATTGTGATATTGTTTTATTTTCCTTAACCAAGCAACATCCTTTTATAGTCACCTACATGCTTTATTCCATCCCTCCTTTTTTCATAAAATTATTGAAAATTATTTTTAGAGACACTTTTTGATATATTTTATAACTTTTAATGTTAGGTTACTTTATAACTTACAAACATCTTTGAGAATATGTCTTGAAAAATAATAGTTTAGTTTCTAGCAAAAAATTATTATTTTTAGTGTGTGCAGATCAAATCAAATATAGACTGATATTCCATAATATCCATAATTAAGTCATTTTGGTGTTAAAATGTATAAGGCCAGGGGGAGAGATGAACCATGAGAGACTATGGACTCTGAGAAACAAACTGAGGGTTCTAGAGGGGGGGTGAGGATGGGTTGCCCGGTGATGGGTATTAAGGAGGGCACGTACTGCATGGAGCACTGGGTGTTATACGAAAACAATGGATCGTGGAACACACATCAAAAACTAATGATGTATTGTATGGTGACTAACATAACATAAAAAAAAAAAAAAAAGTATAAGGCCCAAACTTAGAATTATTTTAGGTAGAAACATTTATCTTCATGATTTTGGGAAAATAAGAGAAGTTCCCAGTACCATATATCTGGTAGAGAAATATATACATTTAGCACTGAGCCCATTGTACCTGATTTGAGGAATTATATGTGTATATTTTTTCTTCACTTCATGAATCTAAACTTTTCAAGAGCAAGGGGGCATATTTTGTTCCTAAATGCATGGTAGTAACGTACAGATGCTAAAAGTACACTGTAAAATACATGTGTTTATCTCATTGGTGTCTCAGATGTGTATTTATTTTATACATTGTGTTTATTTATGGAACGGATATTGTAAAAACACATTAGTGATTTCATTATCATCTGAATATCTATTAATTGGCATTTCCAATGTTGTAATTTATATTGATATTGTCCCTTGATTAATTCTAGAACTATCTGTTGAGCATGTGTTATGTTCTAGGAATTGTGCTACTTGTTCCTGGAGTTTTCAGTCCAGTGAGGAAATCAGACATTATTTATGTGATGCAAAAACATCAGGGGCCTTCTGAATCAAAATTTAAGAACAATTATTTCCATATAATTATAGTGTTGAATTTTATTACATTTTAGCTTTTTTTTATTAATTGCAATAAAGATTAGTTGAGAATTAGCATTAAATATTAATTGAAAATTAAATACTAAAATTAAAAAGTAATTGAATTCAATGCTCTGTGTAGATCCTTACAAAAGCCTCCGATGTTATAATTCCCATTTTACATATGGAGAAACATTAAGATGGTATTCCATAGTCAAAAAGTTTTAAACATTGATAATCCTTTTGTATTTCATATGGAGTAGTAATCTATTACTCAAAAAAAGTGTGTTTAAGGCATATGTTAATTATATGGCTTAGTAATGCTAATTTCTTAACTTCTTACATTTGATAGAATTTAATTAGGCAAACTGAAAAGCACAGAAACCACAGTATTAAAAGATAATAATCCCAGGAGCCGTGTACATGATGTCATTTAATTAATTTGAATGGCCAGTTTCTGGAATGTTTAAGCTTGTTGGACTTTCAGGAACAAAGGGGACGGTGACCTCCCCATGAAAAGAATGTTGTGGATAAGCTGATCAGTTACTTATCACTTCTACTATTGTGGCTGTTCCAACCAGACATGTTCGCATTACTTGGACATGATGTGCAAGCAGTAGTTCTACTCAGACAGGGGTGATAAAAATAAAACTATGACTTCATTTCCCCTGGATAACTTATCCTTTGTTCTTTGGAATTCGCCATTTTAAGACCATAGATGAGAAAAGAGGTAATTCTGAAAAATGTTCCAGCGTGTCCAGTAGTATCTTTAATACCGTGTAACAGCTAGATGGGCAAGTTCTTATAAATATCAAACCTGATAAACTCTGCTATTATAAGAAGAAAAAAAGTTTTTTCAGAGAATGAAAGACAAGTTTCAGAAAATATTAAACCTCAGCATTACACTTGAATTCTGACTAACGATTAATGGTAAAGAATTTCATTTTGTTCAGCAGGGATTTCCAACTTAGATTTTGAAAATGAGTTACAATGATTGTAAGACTGACTATATTTATAACCAGAGAACACCAATAATAGTGATAATAATATTTAACATTTATTGAAACGTATGTGCCAGACACCATGCTAAGCCGTTTGTAGGAATTTTTCACTTAATCTGTAGCTCTGTTAGATGCTATCATTAGTTCCAATTTAAAGATGAGTAAATTGAGGTCTTTCTAACTTCATAATTTTGCTTCTGGTCGGCCCTACGTAGATAAACAGGGATTGCATTTATTTTTAAAGATTTATTTTATTTATTTGAGAGAGAGAGCAGGGGGGAGGGGCAGAGGGAGACAGAGTCTTAAGCAGACTCCGCGCTGAGTGCAGAGCCAGATATGGGCCTTTATCTCATGACCCTGAGATCACAACCCGAGCTGAGACCAAGAGTCAGACACTTAACTGACTGAGCCACCGAGGCGCCCCAGGGATTGCATTTTTTTAAAGCACCAATGACATGGCAGAGTGTAGTGGGAAAAGCAGACCTTTGGGAGTCAAGAGACCTACATTCTAGTTTAGACTGTAAGCTATCTGAGGGCTCTGTCTTGGTTACTATTCAATGACCAACACCTATCCTAATACCTGTGACATAATAAATACTTAGTAAGTCTTTATGGAATAACTGGATGAATAAATAAATGAAAGGCTGCTAACTCGGTTTATGATCTTGACCTTTGGGCTCCACTCCTTTTTTATTCCTTTTTTATTTTTTATCCTCCTTGTTTCCAAAAATGATTTCAGGCATCATAATAAAAGATACAACTGCATAAGAGCTTTAAAGTAAGGATAAATGATTAAGAGTGATGTACTTTAAAAAGGGAGAAAAATAGATCCGAAATCAAGGATAAGAATAGCGGTTTCATTTGAAATGAAATTGAGAGTGAAATTTGCTGCAGAAACAGAGCATCTGCTTGCAACCACCCCACCTACCAGCTCTTCTTCTGCCACATTTGGCCAGAGCAATCTGCGCCTGGAAGGAGTCTTGGAGAAAAGAAGAAGAAAGCCCAAAATATCAGCTATGCTGTCTAATCATTTTTAATCATTAAATCATTCCAATTCTAGGTGATCACAGTAGGTCCATTTAATTTTTATTTTATTTTTTAAGTATATTAAAATAAAAATTTTATTATATAGATAAGTTTTTTTTATTCTGTTATGTTAATCACCATACATTACATCATTAGTTTTTGATGTAGTGTTCCATGATTCATTGTTTGCGTATAACACCCGGTGCTCCATGCAATACGTGCCTTCCTTAACACCCATCACCAGGCTCACCCATCCCCCCACCCCCTCCCCTCTAGAACCCTCAGTTTGTTTCTCAGAGTCCATAGTCTCTCATGGTTCATCTCCCCCTCTGATTTCCCCCCTTTTATTCTTCCTTGATAGGTCCATTTTATTTTATTTTTTTTTTTTTAAAGATTTTATTTATTTATTTGACAGAGAGAGACACAGCAAGAGAGGGAACACAAGCAGGGGGGAGTGGGAGAGGGAGAAGCAGGCTTCCCGCTGAGCAGGGAGCCCGACACGGGGCTCGATCCCTAGACCCTGGGATCATGACCTGAGCCGAAGGCAGACGCTTAACGACTGAGCCACCCAGGCACCCCTTGATAGGTCCATTTTAGAGTAATGATCTAAAATCCAAACAACAGAAAAACCTTGGGTAGAGAAACAGGCTTCTTTCTTTAGTGAAATCTGAAATTCCCTATTGACTGAAGGAATTAGGATAGATTGAAAAATAAGGGAGAGGCCTAAAGGGCAAGTTTAAAAGATCAGAAAGAATCAAGTCACAGCAAACCATAAGTACCAACAGAGCAGCCCAAATTAGCCCTGACCCTCATTAGCAGAACTGTTACTGGAAACAAGAGAGATTGTAAGAGAAAGAACAGAAATATGTTCCACCACAATCACACAAACCCAGCTTTGACATGATCACTTACTGCTCTAGGGAGGTTGTTTGTTTTGGGTTCAGACACAGCAGTTTGATAAGAAAAGAATCTGATCCAAATGGTGAGAAAGGTAAATTATTAACCAAGCTACTTTGACAAACAGTGGTAATCTAAGATATCCAGGTTATGTCTTAAAAAAAAAGCATTAGTACCAGCAAGGCTCCATCTTGAGAAGTTTTTCTTTATCTTTTGGATGTCAGCTTCTTTGCTTTTACTGCAGAAGCCACTCCCTTTCTTGAGTTGGACCAGATTGTACTTCAGAAATCAAAAGGAGGCCCTTTCCAACACATTAAATACATGCTCCTATTTCTTCAGTGTTTATGGTGATGTTTGCTCAGCTGCTTCCTCCCATAACTGTTTTCTGTTTGCGGAATTAAAATCAGATATTGGGTGATTCAAAGAGCTATTTAAAAAAAAAGTGTTTTATCACCTTATAGCCCCTCATAGGTGTTCTGGATCTCCTGACTCTATATGGTTATCCTGCAAATTCATTAACTGGGAAATTTCCAATAGCTTAGTGGCTCATTCTCCAAACTATGGTCTGCAGGCATCTAAATGGCCAACCAGAATGTAAATTTTCTCACTATTGCTCTTAGCACCTTTCAATTTTCTACCTCTGGGTTAATAATAGTAACCAGGGAAATGGAAAAAATATGAAAAGAAAGAAGTAAAAAGAATACAACTTGATTTGAAAAACTGTCAGTGTAAATGTACAATCAAATGATATGCAGTTACCATTGTGCTTCTTAAAGTTATGTCGTACATGAGGATTAGAACCCTTGGAGAAATTATGGCAGAAATCATTGAATTAAAAGATAAAGAATGCATTAGTTATACTTCTCCTCCTCTTCTCAGCCCAACTCAGTGTAGTCATTTCAACCGAAGATTTAAATCTGAAAATCAAATTATTTATTTTGATCTACTTAGCAATACATTTTTGGTACCCCTCAAGAAATTGGTGGAGAAATTAGGAAGTATGGATCGACTGTATAAAGCAGATGGTTGGGATTAATAATTAATGAAAAAATATCTTAAGACATTCTGTATGAAATGATTTTTTCATGGATGTTTTATTCCAGTGCATAAGTACAGAGTAGGTGTTAACATTTTATAAATAATGACTATGTGACAGAAATTGGATGCAAAGCTTAAAGAAAACTTAGTCCTCTATCTTTTGGTAAGTAGGATGTTCAATCTGCATCATCTAATCTTTCAAAGTCATCTCTTGGTTTGTGTGTCTGTGTGTGTAGTGGGGAGAATGAGGATGGAATAGCAATTACCTTTTCTCTCTCATTTTTTCTCTCTTTCCCTAAATTTTCCATGTTATTTTGTCCAATATTTTTATTTATCTGTGTGTATGTATATGTGCATGTTTGTGTATATAATTACCCTAATAAGACTGGAAAAAAACAAACAACCTCCAAACAAAATGAATCCACCAAGATCTCAATAGTTGGAATGAAAGACAAAATTCAGTTTTGCTCAGATCTATGCAAAGTCCTACACTAGCATTCAAAAAAAGGCCAGCTGCATTAGGACAAGACTAAGAAACAAATGGCTTTAAAACAGAGCCTTATTTAGCAACCACATCTCACCGTTCACACATACAGCTTAGAGTCTAGTATTTTAATATTAGGCCACATGAATAGAGGCCCAGTAGCAAGAGTGAGGATTGTCCCATCCTTCTTTGCATGAGTTAGAGAAAACTTGGAGCAATCTTCACAGTTTAAGAGGAAAAAAAGATATTCAAAGGATAGAGGCCAGGTATAAGCTTTTAAACTATTACAAATTGAGAGGGCGCCTGGGTGGCTCAGTCAGTTAAGCATCTGCCTTCCGCTCAGGTCATGATCCCAGGACCCTGGGATCGAGACCCACATGGGGCTCCTTGCTCGGTGGGGAGCCTGCTTCTCCCTCTACCTGCAGCAACCCCTGCTTGTGCTCTCTCTCTCTCTCTGACAAATAAATTATAAAAAAAAAAACTATTACAAATTAAGAACAAGTTTTGGGAATTAAGTACACTTCGTTCAAGAAGAAAATGTGCATGGCACATATGGAAGATAGAGTAAATCTATTCTGTTATCCCATAGCACAACAATGGCACCAATGGAGAAAGCAAACCCCACTCACACAAGGAGAAGTCCCTGACAACAGAATAGGCTGCTTGGGAATGTAGTGAGCCTCCATTGCTGGAGATGATCCATCTAGTAAAGGCTGCGTAGTGTTTGTCAGGGTCACTAGGGAGAACTCAACCACAAGGCAGCACTTATATCAACTGATCTGCAAAGTCCTCTCTCACCCTGAGAATCTATCATTCAATGAAAGAAATGGAAATTGAAGAGTGATCAATGTGGAGACAAGAGATATTTGATTTGGAATTGATGTACTACACTATGTGTCTGTTTCTTGGGCCATGTAGGATGTGATTTTGCCATGACTGTGGATGGAGAATAGTTCCTTGCCTTCCTAAGATGCTCTTGAGGTTCAGCTATAATTTGATGCTTCCTATCAGGGCAGCTCTATCTTCTCTTTCTTTGTTGTGTTAGAGAAGAGAAATGAAATGACTGTGTCCTCAAGGACTTCTTGAAGGCCATTTCAAGCCCCAGATGAGGATGGTGGTGCTGGTGGTGATTTTAGTGGATGTTGCAATCCCTCATATCTTCTCTTCCGGACCAAGGCACACTCATTTACCCAGACCCCAAGAGCATGTACTGATGAAGGCTGACAACTGAGTCTCTCTCCAAGAATGGCTTCACCCAAAGTTATGCACCCTCCATGTAGGTAGCCAGCATGCAATGAGTGGAAACAGGGGTACAAAGGCTCAACCCCCTTGTCTTCACTTGGGACAACTTGAAAGGATTATCGCAGCACCATAGCTCCCTGTGGCCTCTCCTGAAACTTCACCAGTGTTCACCTTCTCTCCAAGTTTCCCTCTCACACTCCTTTACAGGTATTTTAAGGAAAGGTGCTCACCAATAAACCTCTTCTAGTAAATCTCCTGTTTCTAGGGAACCAACCTAAGACCACATAGCAATAATGATGATGGTAATGAAGATCATGACGACAAAGACGATGGGGCAGGGGGCCCAGTGGCAGCAGTGGAGAAGGAAAGCAAGCTGAATTCCATCTCACTGCCCTTTATACTAGCAAATTAAAAGGTTCATTTGATCCTTGTAATAACCTGTTAGTGGGCAGGGGCTTAAGACGTTCCCAATCTTCAAATAAAGGAGCTGAGAAATGCAGTTGGTGATTTGTTCATGATCATATAATTAGGGATAAATTTTATAGTAATTCTGTCTACTGGTTCTCATTTTAATGTTATTTCACCGGATTATAGTCCCTGGCACTTCAAAGAACTCAGAAATATATTTGTGAGGTAAATTGTGTGATTTCATTGGTCCTTTATCTTTCCTTTTTGTCCCCACTAACCCTGCAACATAGGGGGAAAATGGGGAAATAGTATATATTAATAGCCCTGATTTTACAAGAGAATCATAATTTCAAATATACTGAATTATTTTTTCAAAGAATTTGCTAATACTCACCAGCTGACATGACCAACTTCTTTTGTTTAGAAAATATGATGACATACACGAATCATGCACAGGGCAAAGAAAAGGAAAATATTCAGAAGAAAACTCAAGAAAGATTTCCATGACAAGCTGACACAGGGTACTGTGACCCTGGATTTATGTTTATCATAGACCAGTGTAACTTGAATAACAGGTATTAATGGCCGATAAATGTACATACCTCAGCCCAGTGAGTATACATGACGGGCTACTCTTGAATAAAAAATATTGCCACCAAGTTGTAGATACAAAGAAAAACTTTAGAGAAAACCACCCTGGTTCTGGAGAGCATGGGAGCTCTAAGAAATGTTTGTTATTATATAAATGCAGTGATACGGCAATGAATTTAAAAGAATTTGAGTCCACCTTTGATAAGGTGTCACTGGTTAAAATATTGCTGACTAAAATCTTGCTCCCCTACTTCGATTTTGCTTGAATCAAGTTCTTGTTTGGTTTGTTAAGCCATGGACTTTAAACGCTTTCAGGCTAGGTTGTTTAATTAACTGCGGAAAGGCTCCCTATGGTGACCTGGGCTATTTCACTTTGCAGGAGTTTTAGGTGAAGATATTCTGTAGCACAGAGAGGAAATCTTAAGTGAGCTAGGTCACTCCAACTGAGAGAAAATCAAAACCATTATTCTTCTTTCTTCACAGTGGACTTAGACCCAGTATAAAGAACAGCTGAAAACAGCAATGGTTTCATTCATTTCAGGAGCAATTCCGCAGTTTTAGTCTTAAGTGATAACTGTGGCTAGCAAAATTACCTAGCATCTAAATTCTGATAATGCCTTCTCTCTTTCCACAGTCCTATGTGCAATACTTCAAAGCAATAAAAAATAGAATACCTTTATTCTAAGATGCAGAAACTATAATGAGAATGATCAAACTGATTTATCCAAGACAAATGGCAAAAAAATGTTGGGAATGTCACCATTGCTTTTTAAGTTGACTTTCAGTAACTTGATTCAAACAGAACTAACAGGAGTCTCGACATCTACAGGCAACTAATTAAAACAGTGCTTAAATAAGAAACTTAGTATAATAGAAAAATTATGTGATTCTCTGACCTTGAAAGTCATGATTTTTCAAAGTCTAATTTCTCATCTGTCAAATTAAAATAATTCTGACTTGGCAGGTCTACTCTGAGGAACAGATTTAATATTTATAAAATATGTAGCGTGGTCCTGGCACATGGTAATCTGCTAAATAAACTACATTGACTATTATTGCACTGTGCTTTGAAATTAGAAATGATTTCCAATACACTAAAAAGAAAAAAACAGAACAAAATGAACAAATAAAAAATTGTTTTCCATGTGCTTAATAATTTTCTGCAATATTAAGCTGTAATAACAGCATTAGGTCACTGGTGGCCTGAAGCTGCTAAACCCACTTGATTTATAAGCAGAGGATAGTGTAATATCTTTGAGAGTCTGAATTAAGAAGCAATGCCTGCATTTGGAGACACTACAAAATCATACATGTTTCCTCTCAAAAACGGATGGCTAAAGAGAACCCAGAAGCCCACAGATCAATCTCAGGAAGCTGCCTTCCCCAGCATAGACCACCTACTGCCCAGATGGGGGGTGGAGGGGTGAGGGATGAACTTTGAAGTGAAAGTATGGGTTTGGAGAAGGTTGCTTTGGTGATTCTTCTGGAAAAAGCAATCAATTTGGAAGAGTTCTGATAGGATTTTTCGAGAAAAAGCATCCAAATAAACATTTTGTTTGATATTTTCCACCAATTTCCTGGGAATTCACTCATTTATCAATTCTGTTCAGTAGAATTAGGCATACTTTAGTTCTCTGCAGACCCAACTTTGAATAAGGACTGACAACTTTTTCCTCAAAAAAAAAAAAAAAATGATAGCTATGACATCATAATGGGTTGAATTTTGTCTCCAAAAGGATACATTGAGGTCCTAAGCTCCCAAACCTGAGAACATGACCTTATTTAAAAATAGGGCTTTTGCAGATGTAACTAAGTTGAGGTCATAATGGATTAGTGTGGGCCCTACTCCAGCGACTAGTGTCCTTATAAGAGAAGAGAAATTTGGACACAGAGGGAAGATGATTATGTGAAGATTGAAGCAGAGACTGGGGGGAATTATATTGCCACAAGCCAAGGGATACCAGGGGTTTCTGGCAACCACCAGAGGCTAGGTAGACGAAGGAAGGATCTTTCTCTAGAGCTTTTAGAGAGCATGGCTCTATTAACCCTTGCTTTTGGACTTCTAGCCTCCACAACTCAGAGACAGTAAATTTCTGTGTGTAAAACCAACCAGTCTATGGTGGTCTGTTATAGCAGCCCTAGGAAACAAATACAAAACCCGTAACCATTTTGATGTAAAAAATGAAGCTTGTGAAGTTAAAGCAATTACCCAAGGTCCCCTAAATAGTAACAAGTACTCCTTTCTTCATGTATGATATAGGCTGAACACAGTTCATGTAAGGTTATTTCTCTTCAATAGCTGAATAACTTTTGAGATACAATTTACTGAATTCTCTACTTGGCCTTTATATCAAACCACAGACAAAACAGTCTGACTCATTTGTTTAAAAATCTCTATTCCATAAATATATGACCTTGAAAACCACCAAAGAAAAACTGTACGTCATGCCTATATTCATTTTGTTCTGCTTTCCTCTTACTGTAATTTATGACTAACACTTTTCTTCTAGTCTCATGTGAATTGAAAAAGTCTCATAAAATAGGCCCCCACTTTTTCATTGTTGTTGCTGTTTATTTAAATATAACATGAGGGAGGCCTGGCTGGCTTAGTCAGAAGAACATGCAACTCTTGATCTCGGGGTTATGAGTTTGAGCCCCATGTTGGGTGTAGAGATTACTAAAATGAATAAAGAGATATCTAGATAGATAGATAAATAGATAAATAAGTAAACATGAACCATCTTTTATGCCATAAATAGGAACGTTCTAGGTTAAAAACTCCTTGCCTTCTCAGAGCTTTCAATGCTCAAATGCACTGTGAAACTAAGAAAGGGACATGGTTTGCAAGATTTCTCACTTTATTTATTTATTTATTTATTTATTTATTTTGCTTGTGGTGCCCTTTTTGAATGGCCACTCATAGAACACACTTTTAAAAATATCATTCTACATAATTATTTTTAAGCACAGAACATCTTTCACATGGAGGTACCATAATTTATCAGTTCCTTATTATAAAAATCAAGTAATCATTATCTTTGATGTACTCCTTGCATACTTTGTAAAACTCCCATCCTTTTGAAAATAGCATAGTTCAAGGATTCTGAGATGCACACTGTCTGCAATCTAATGTCCCAGGAAACAATACATCGCTCAGCCAGGTAGTAGCTGTGACACCCCTTGTCCTGTATTACATCGAAACTCACCAAATGCAAGAAAATGCTGAAAACATAAGCGGTACATTTGCTTGAAGAAGTGCTCCTGAATCAGTAACTCTCCTGATGCCACAGAGCAGTGCTTCTTAAACTTTGGGCATCTCAGAATGTCTTAGAATAGCAACATAGAATATCAGAAGCCCAGGCTTGTTGAAATGGAGCGTGGCCTGCACCTCTATTTTCACTATTTTTCTAACTGATTCTGACACATGCCAAACTGTGAAACTTTGAAAATTACCAGGTAGATGATGATGGGGTGTGTGTGTGTGTGTGTGTATGTGTGTGTCAGGAAAGGGGGGAACATAATACCAATGACCCTGATCTAAATGCCATGCAGAAAAGCTGAACCCTGAATATGAAAAATTTTAGGGATATCTTAACTACTTTCACTTCTTTTTCTTTGTTTTTGTTTTTGTTTTTGTTTTTTTTGTATGCACAGAGTGATAGGTGGTGAATTTAAATAATTACATTTAAAAGAGCTCTTCTAACAAATAACAACAATTCTAACTTAGAACACTGTTACAATGTCATTGGCAAGTTTTTTTCTTCTTTTTAGTGGAATGTAAATATTGGTATATCTTAGGATTTATGGGTCCTGCATTCTGTTGGTACTTCTTCTGGCACCTAATATAATATCTTACAGAAAGAAGGAGCTCAAAAAATGTGTAATAAAAGTGAACAATAAAAGAAATCAAAACATAAAGCCCTATGAAAATATATTTCCATTAAAATATATTGCCTAGGTAAATGTGTTCCACAGCTATCTTCCTAAAATACAAATATAATCACATCTTTGTTCTTTTTAACACCCTATGGTGGTTTCCCATTTCCTTGAAAGATGAACTCCAAAGTCCTTAACGTGCACAAGATAATTCATAGACTGTCACACGTCTACATTTTCAATCTCCTCTCCTCTCATGACTGCCCCCCCAACCTGCACTTCAGCTACACTCAAATCTCCTTGGTTTCCCCAAACTGCGAATTTGCTTTCCAGTCTCTGTGTTGCCCTGGAAATCCTGTCCCTGATTTCCCAGACCAGCAAGCTCCTCGTTACCCTTTTGACACAGCTTAGGTACAGCCCCTTCATGAAGCTCAGAGACTAGCCATTTCTCTTCTCCCATGACTGCCTGGATATAATTGTATTGCAAAGCAAATCACATTGTAACATAACTACTTATTCACTTGTATTTTCTCCCACCCAGAACGGGAGCTGTAATTTAGTAATCTAACACCGGACGAGGTTCGTGGCATGTAGTACAGGATAAAGGAATGCTTGTTGGATTGGATTGAGGGATGGTCTTGGAGGAAGATACAATTCACTGTGCCTTCCCCAGCCTGCTCATTCATTCATCTGTTCATTCATCATATCTGTCTCTACATGCCAGGTGCTGGGCTAAGCAATGGATATAGGGTGAAGACAAGACAAATGATCCCTGCTCTCCTGAAGTTCATAATCCCACAGGACAGACAGAGTTTAAATATATAAGTGTACAAGGAAAATGTAACTGCACAATGTGTATGGTCTATCTGTAACTGGGCTGCCCGAGAGCCCTGTCTGTGAGCAGTGTCACTTTCAAAGCCCAGTTGTAGGTTTGAAGAAAAAGGTGAATCTTGCCTAAAAGGGCCTCTCTGGCATGCCTCATGACTGATGACCCCTGGCTGCTATCTGGCCGCGGCTACTTACTGCTTACCCATGATTGTTCTCCATTTCTTCCTCAATAACAGAACACTGATTTATCTGGGACAACAATGTGCCCAGCTGAAAGATGGCATTTTTGAGCCTCACTTGGAGTGAGGAATGGGCAAAGAGATGTCAGCAGAAATGCCGGAGTTATGGAAAAGTTCTTTCCAAGAGGCCAACTCATAATGTTATATGTCAACTATATCTTGAATAAAAAAAAAAAAAAAAGGCCAACTCAAGTAGAAAATTTGCCCCTTTGCCCTCCTTTCCTTTTTTCTTGCCTGGAACATGGATGTGATGGCTGGAGTACAAGTAGCCATTTTGGACCATGAGGATGACTAGAGGATAGGAGCCATTTTCAAAAGATGGCAGAGCAGAGAGAAGGAGCTGGTATCCTGATGACCATGGGGTCAATTTTCTACTGGCCCTGAACTCCTTGTCTCTCACTTCTTAAGCACTGTGATTTGGGTTTATTGTATATACAGTCAATCCTAATCCTAATAGACACCGTGATAAAACTATTTCTCTTGTTACCAAAAATTGAATAATAACTTGAGTTTATTTATAATTGTTGAGTTTAAAACTTTTTCATATATTACCTTATTTGATCCACTAAAAATCCTGTTAGAAAATCAGGGGATACATTTATTTCATCCAATTTATGAAAGAGAATCCACCAAGCCCACTCACGTATCTTAGACTTGGCTCATGTTATTCCCTTGGTTTACAGACTTTGTTATGTCTTTCCTTCATTAAGTCCTCCTCCTTATCCTTCAAGACATAGTTTAGGTATCAGCTCTTTCTTTATCCATCCTCACACCTGTGGTAAAGTTACTTGTGACATGATTTTTGTACTAACTTGAACCCACAAGGACTGTTTACAAAATTCATCTTCTTCCTTTGACGTAGAAAATGTCCAAAAGAAGAATATTCTCCCTCGTTATCAGTTCAAGGTAACTAGCCAGCAGTTAGGACCCGTGAGTCTTACTTTTGAAAACAAAGGAAATGGACTCTGATTTGGATAGACTTGATAAAGTAATTGCCATTCTTGATTATCATCCTAACGGGATAAAATGGAGCCCCTGTCCAATATTTCACAAGGTCACAGAGTTTATTTCTCCAAGTTGTATATGCTGTCACTGGTGGGCCTTTAATCGGGTATCTAGGACATCTAGTGCATTTTTGTTTCCAGCGTAGGGGGTGGGGGGATGTTTTTCAACCATTTTTCTCGTTTGGTATCTGACAATGGGATTCTCCAACAGGTATCAAATCGTCTATTACTCAGACCTCATTATATTGTTTGTTCATTTTGATGAATAAATCTCACTGTCCAATTCTGTCAGAAGTGCTTCTAAAAGGGGGGGTGACCCCTTGAATTTTCATTTCTCTGGGATTTGCGCCTTGGGCAAATGAGGGCTTTGGTGTTTGCCATTTCAGAGTTCACAGGAGCTGCCAGGTTTCACCTTGGGCCTCCTGGTCTGTTCCAGTGACTCAGGTGAAACTAGCAGCATTTGTTTTAGAATGCCTCTTGCCAGGTTTTGTTTGCCAAGGCTGATGTGTTTCGTTACTGATTCAATAAGGCAGTGACGGCAGAGCCCGGAGGTTCGGTGGCACGGCCGGGCCTTGTAGCTCCCAGCACAGGGGGACTCGGGAGCCACTGTTTCCACAGGAAACAATGGTAAGTGGAAAAGGTCACTAGAGATACACTCTGTTAATTTGGTCGGAGTGCCTCTTGGAGAACAAAGCATGGCCCCTCCTAGCGGGGTGAAAGCAAGCAGCCTCCTCTTTCCAGGTCACTTTTGAAGCTTATCATTATGAAGTATAAACAATCAAATTCCTTGGAAGCAAGTGCAGGCTTTTCAATATTGCTCACAGAATCTCTCACGCTGTGGGCTTAATAAAAGCCATCTATGCTTTTCGTTCGCAGGGCCAAGCAAGACATACTTGTGTTTGGGTTTACCGGGGCTGGGGGTGGGCTGCATGGGGTGTGGATGGTTAATTGTCAGCTAGGTTTTTGGTTTTGTCTTTTGTTATTGGTTAACACTACAATTTCTTCCCCACCTGGTAGTGACACGTATTAATGCCCATTTCAAGATAAAGTGGTTCTTGTGAGCTACTGTGATGGAAGGCATTCACAAGCCCAGAGCTTGATAAACCTGAAATATTTAAAACAGTGTTGTTATTATAAGCCAGTCAAGACCAAGTTTTCTGGGTTTAGGCCTGGCCAGATCTTCCTCCTATACTGCTGCTGCATTTTCCTTGTTCTTCCTCATCTAGGGGAGGGATATAGAACTTTAAATGGGTTCTGGTAACCGCTAATGAGCGTTTCTTCTGTCATGCACACAGTGTTAATTTTGTGCTCATAGATTTTACTTTATATTCAGATTTTTAAGAACAGTTTTATATTGCCAACATTTATATTGATATCATTTGCCCTTTGGTGAGGTTTTGTTCTTCTGTAATCATTTTCTCATTTTTAATTATTCAGTAAGTAGATTTCCAGAAAGCCTTCCCTCTGCTGGGTTTGTTTTGGTTTCAGGTACCTCTGATTTATCAAGGTCATTCTGGATTCTTATCAAGGTCAGACTCTCTCAGAGGATATTAAGGCATCCGATTAATGGCCTATGGGTCTGTCTGTTTCCCACCATACATTTCTTAGAGGATGGAATTTTAAAAAATAAATCCAGTTTGCTTGGCTGAGATACTCCAATCCTCTGTCTAAACCCGTCCAAGGTGGTTGTCACCCTTCCCCTCTTGGCCCCATGTCACAGCACCCTGTTCATTTCATTGTTAACATAACTAAATATGCAAGGCTTAGGAACAACCTTTAGCATATTGTATTTTATTTGCTGTTAGGAATTAGAAACTCAGTCCAAGCCTCGTTAACAGTCTGCGCTGTCCTATTAAACAAACCATGCTCCAATTCTACTCCCTAAGTTGTACAAAGAGCTTCTTTGTTATACCAGGGACTGGATCCCTTGGTAGACTGTCACCCAGCTGTGGAGGCCGCAGGGACAGGTGGGATTGCAGAACATGCTGCTTTGATCAACGATCATCTCGCCGCATTTTTACAGCGGTGAAGGAATCAGAGTAGGACGGATTTCAACATGGGCACCAAGGCGATGAGTAGCTCAATATTAGGATACAGTAAATGCAGGGACATAACAGATGTCTTTCAAGAAAATGAAAAATGTTTCTAATACTTTCTACCCAGTCTCTCAGTAATGTGAATAATAGTAACAATAATAGGGGCGCCTGAGTGGCTCAGTCAGTTAAGCCTCTGACTTTTGGTTTCGGCTCTGGTCATGATCTCGAGGTCATGAGGTCGTGCTCCTTGCTCAGTGGGGAGTTTGCTTAAGATTCTCTCCTTCCCCACTCTGCTCCTCCCCCCGCTCTCTCACTTTCTCTCTCGCAAATAAATACGTAAATCTTTAAAAAAATAGTAACAATAATAATCACCTTAATTCATATCCCTAACTTAGCAACTTTAATTTTAATTCTGATAAATAGTTAAGTCCTCATCAAATAATCTTCCCTTAAATCTGTTTTTGTTCTGAACACTGTATTTTATTCTCATTTTATTTCCTTTTTTAAAGCTTTTTATCTTGACAACAAAAACTGCAAACTTGGAAGGAAGAGTAAAATAAACCGGAAATACCCTTCACCCAAGATTCGCCAGGTGTTGGTGTTTTGCCATATTTGTGCTAGCCCTCAGTAGCTAGATCCATACGTATATATCTATCATTGTAAGAGCTAAATTACACCATGCACACACACACACACTACAAATACACTATCACGCATTATTATTCTTTCTGCTGAGCTATGTGGCACTTGACCAAGTTGCCTAAGAACTTTAACATCACAATATAATTATCAAGTTATGAAAATCTCAAATGCAAGCACCACTACGACCTAACATACAGACCACATTCACATTTACCCGTTGTCTCAATGATACACTTGGTAGCACTTCTTCCTGGCCCAGCACCCGGCCCAGGGTCCCACGCCACACTCCGCTCGTCTCCTTCCACCCCTTCCCTCTGTACCAGCTCCTCGGCCTCCATTTTCATTCATGCTATTTGTTACTTTAAGCATGAGAGCAATATTAATTTTGCAAGACACTTCTACTGCCAACACTTTCTGTGATGACATTTGTACGACCTTAGGTTTTATTTTAGAAAATCATTCTTTATATTATGGTAGTAGTAATATTTTCATATTAAAAAAAAAAAGAAGAACATTCTGCATGGAGATTTTCACCCACTTCTGAGGAATAAAAACCAAAACAATTAGCAGTGTGAATTACTGGTTTTCCTTTACATGTCAATGGAGATCTTATTAAGTTCTAATTATGTAACAAATTTAATTGTAATGCTTAAATATGTAAAAAAAAAAAAATGACCATTTTGTTAAAAATTCCACACTAAGACAACAACCTTAATAGAGAAAACAGGCTAAGAGCTATGAACAGGAAATGTATAGAGGAGATAACCCAAAAGACCATCAAACATGAAGAGATGTTTAATTCTATCAGTAATTGGAGAAATGCAAATTAAGACAACAATGAGCTATTACTTTGTACCTATTGCATTGGCAAAAATTTGAAAACAATGTAATGCCAAGTGTCCCTACCATTGCTGACTGGACCAAAGATGAGCACCTGACGTTGGGAATTCTAGGTATAAATCTGCTGGCAATTTATGACGTATCCCATTTGGCTCAGAAAGAGGAAATGGAAAAATCCTATTTGTTTCTTGAAAATCTGTATTTAGCAACTTTTTTTTAAAAAAATGAACAAGTTAGGAGGGACAATGGAAGTCAGAGACATGAGGTAGAGCAGAGCCAAAGGGTGAGAGCAGCACTGATGGGCCATGGTGGCCAGAGTTATGAGGGGTAGGGCTTGGGGTAGGTGAAGAAGCCAAAGAGCACAGAAATAACAGAACCCCCTGCAGAGAGTAACGTATAACAGTTACTAGAGATGCCATCAGGGATACCATAAAAGCAAAGAGTTTAGCCTCAGTTTCTGCCAGTCTCTTACCCTGTGCAGCTTGGGTATTTTCTCGTTCTCTTTTTGAGGGAGTGACAGTTGGGGGCGTAGTGGGGCAAGAACATACAAGATTCTTAAAAAGAAGGCCTTCAAAATCCCAAAGGAAAAATGACTAAAAAGATTCTTGTACCTAGCCAAATCCTCAATCAGGTATAAGGGTAGAATAAAGACATTTTCAGACAATGCAAAGAAAACCCATCCTAAAATACAAAACGAACTAAGATGGTTCTTGATAACTTTTTTAACATGCCAACATTTAATCAAAACCACTTAAATTCTTCTGAAGTTATAATGTTGACAAATGTATGATATTGAAAAGGTGAATTAAAACACAGACTTCACACTATGCCGTCATTCAGCACCTGTTCAAACAGCACTTTAGGTCCTCCTTCAAAATATTTTAAGATACTAAAATATCTTAAAATTAGGGGCGCCTGTGTGGCTCTGTCAGTTAAACATCTGCCTTCGGCTCAGGTCATGATCCAGGGTCCTGCAATGGAGCCCGAATTGGGCTCCCTGCTCAGCGGGGAGCCTGCTTCTCCCTCTCCCTCTGACTGCAGCTCCCCCTGCTTGTGCTCTCTCTCTGTGTCAAATATATAAATAAAATCTTAAAAAAAGTTAAAAATACAACATCTTAAAATTAAAATTAAAACATGGAAGACAAGACACGGGTGGACCAAGTTGCCCGCTGGGGATTTGACAGAGCAGTATAGGGGTCAGACATGAAAGGACATGGCTACTAAGTCAACAGGTGTAACAAGTCTGGTAGTAGCAGAGGTAGATCCCAGGTACGGGGGAAGCACAGAGGAGGCTACTGCCTACCCTTCATGGGAGTGCCATTGGTGAGGTGGTGTATTGGAACAAAGCGGTGAAAGATAAAGTAGAAGGCAGATTGGGATGGAGGTAAAAGGTGCTAGGAGGCTGAAATGGGGCTGAGAAGTTTTTATGTAGCAGGAATATCTGCTAGACAGGGAAGCAAGAAATAGGATGTAATTCAAGATTGCTGAAATGTGGGGAGTAAAGAACAGATTATGAGGCTGAAGTTGAAGGTAGCGGCAAATTCAGGTGCCACAAACTCAAAATAACTTAAGGGAAGGTAATTTAAATGAGGACACGCGAGCAGGCTTAAAACAGTATGGAGGGACAAGGACTGCACCAGGCAGAAAAGCCCATCCACTTTACTTTAGTAGATATGCTAAACCCTGAGCTGGCTCAATCCTACCAAATGTGAATCTGGTTGGAGAGGGAAGGGAAATGGGATCACCAAGTCTGTATCCACAGGATTCTCAATATACTAAAGTTGGCAAATTGCTACTGAAGGCAAGAGTGCTAACGTGGTAAGGAAATGAAATCCTTACAAAATACTAAGTCAATGACTACTAGCAAATGAAGCATCTACATTTACAAGTCCAAAGTGGTTACACAGCTATTTCAAATAGGTTGTTAGAAACAAAAATGAATGGGATGGTGTCTTGGAAATATATCAAATAGATTGTGACTGGTGACAGAATTAAAGAAAAGGGTGGGCATTTTGCAGAATGTATAAATGGTTAAGGGCGTTAACCATGGGAAATTCTCTAAGCAGGTGACATTTCAAGGAGGAGTGAGGTGTGATCCATCTAACAGAGAAAGTAAAACTATTCCTGTTTGGAGGTAATGTTTAAAGCAAAGGGTTTTTAATTTGGTTTGGATTTTTAAAGTATTTTTATTTTTTTTAAGATTATTTATTTTAGAGAGAGAACATGAGCAAGAGGGGCAGAGAGAGAGGGAGAGAGAATCTCAAGCAGACTCCATGCTGAAGGGGGAGCCCGATGCGGGGCTCGATTACAAGACACTGAGATCACGACCGGAGCCAAAACCAAGAGTCCGATGCTTAACTGATTGCACCACCCAGGCGCCCCTCAAAGTATTTTTAAATTACAAATAAACTATAATTAAGTTAATCATTTTCTGCAATAGGAAACAATCGGAATTTTAAAAATTTTATCTTAAATTCTATAATACATAAAAATACATTAAAGTAACTAGATACATGAAATCCATAGGTTACATCTTATAAAATATCCTTATCTGACTTGGTTATTTGGGCCATATGTAATGAGTCATAGGGCTTTGTTTCAGTTAAGTGGCTATAAGCTTATCATTTAAACACACAAAGTATAACTGCCTACATCTGCCAATCTCCCTCATGCCCATTCGATGACGGGAAAGTAGAATCTGTTTTGACAGTGGTTCCAATTAGTGTCTCTAGGGTGACTTGCATGTTATTAACCTGGATAGACCCGAATCCATCTACTTCCCTTGCTCAATTTCACACGTAGCCCTGGCTCCTGTAACAAAAGTTCCTCACGAAAGTTGAAAACTCAAAGCACTTGTGCTATTGGTGAAGTATTCAGAAAGCTAACAGAAGCTACCCTCCTCAAAAAATGATGAGTTTGATGAAAAGAAATTCACAAGCTGTGTCGGTGAGCCGCACATGATCAGCCATGCTTGCTGTCTAAGTCTGTCTGTTGGTTGTTGCTATGACTACGAAAAGCCAGTGGAACCCAATGAGCTGTCTGCAGCAGTGCTGAGAGGACCAGCCATTTTACTTATGGAAAACAGTGGGGCAAATTCTGCTGAGCTTCACCCTGGAAGAAGCATTTTTCTAAAAACCCATTCAGAGAAAAGAGAAGCAAGGGGCATGTTAGCATGCGGTTATTAGAGCCACGCACGCACGCCGGCGAGCTGCCATTTGGACAAGCTGTTGACGGCTGTTGTGATTAGCTGATTTGAGAAAGTGGAATGCAGAGTGATAACGCGGCATATCTGCTATCAGGCAGCAGAAAAGGGTTTTGTCTTGGGAAGGCAAGCCTTCCCTGCAATGTGAGCGCAGCAGCTCTCTAGCCGCTCAGCCTGCAGACGAGTGACCCAAAAGGAGGGTGTTACCATCTGCAGACAGCGGTCCGGTCCGGCGCCGGGCTGCTCCCTCTGAGCCGCAGGTCTGGAGAAGCAGGTGTGTGCTCGGATGGGCACCGGACCGTAACGCAGGTGGACGCTCTCGGCTGTACCTGCTTCCTGTTAACAGATTGTTGGCTCAGAGAGCATCTGCCTGCACGCTGAGGCCGAGGCTGAGAAGGAGGTCCCGGCGTACCCACTTGACTGACAGAGGTAAGCTTTTTTGCCCTTTTTGAAAGCACGGCATAACAATAATTTGGAGCAAAACTTAACCTAAAAGATTTATATTCGTTGTGTTATCTGGATTTACCAAAGATGCATGCACACACACATGCATACATTTCCGCAAAATAGTGTCAGAAACATAGGGTTGTTTCAGTGATTTGTGTCCTAGAAATTGTGTGACAAAAAACCATTATGAATATGCCTTGGAGTTTAAGATATTTAGTGTTTTAACAAACCATGACAGCTTGTCGTTCTGGACAGTCTTCCATAACCAACAATCTTTCTCCCTTGTAAACAATGGGTCCTTTTATCAACTGTACTTTGACATATATTAAGACAATTGCATGGAAAATCAGCAGCTTGAAAATTGTGGAGCATTTCTGAAGCCTCATCGATGATTTATTTAACTCTTAACACACAAATGTATACATTTAAATTCAGGAATTCTGTACGTCATAATTGCCAGTGGATTTTGCACTTGCTTGTTCTGAACTTAGAGTCTTGCTGTGCCGTTTGATTTAGTTCAGGGTAGTTGTAAAGCAAACGGTGTAGATACTGGAAGCTGTTCACATGTCCTTTCCTAGTATCATGCATACCACGCTAGCCCAGAGCACAACACCCCCATTGTGCTCCCCCGGCTTGGAATCCAAGGAAAGAAAGGAAGTGAAATCTCTGCATTGAGTTCAAGCTCAGCTATAGTATGTGCCGGTAAAACTTCTTTTATTGCCCGGGTTTTCTCACATGCAGATAGGTTTCAGAGATAGAGTGAAACCAAAAACAGCACGCACCTCCTACAAATGTACACTAACGTTCACAGCAGATGTTTGCTGTCACCTGCTACAAGATAATAGCACACACTTTGGATTGCAGTAGGAACTGCCCCTTAGTGAGTATTTCTTTGATTTAGAGTCTCTTAGGAACAAAGCTATTACTGTGAATTGGAATTGGTCAGTCAAATTGAAATCCTTGATAAGGAAACGACCAAATGATGATTAAATTTCGTTTTAGCAACATTCCAGCTTTACCTAAGTCGACTCTATTGTTGATCTACCAAGACATCAGATCATTTACAATGCTATTGAAAATATTTAATGAAAAACATTTTGTTGAAAACTTTGAATAAAAACCTCTATTGAGGATTGAATCTACCATGAAATGTAAAATAGTGTCTGAGATCTACTTCTAAGAAATATATTTTTATTTGCTACCTTTTTTCCCAAAATGTGGATGAAATGGGAGTCACCTTTTAATTAAGTATAATGATAAAATTTTTATTGCTACATATGAGCATACATTACCTATTTCACAGATACAGCAATGTCAACAGCCCTCAGATAAGAGAATTATAAAGTACAGGGATAATATTTTTCAGAACCTATGTTCTAAATGTCACCCCAGTACTCAAGACATAAAGACACAGACTGAGCAAACTCAATCTAGGGATTCATGTCCAAACGTTTAATGATGAGAACAAATAGGAATAATGCCTATTTATGCATGTGAGACTTGTATGGGGCGAAATGGTGAAGTGATAGCATTGCACTTCACTTATGCTTAACTTTCAAAGGAAAGCTAAATGAACAGACTTAGTTTTAAGTTAAATTCTATAAATAAAAATATCAGGCAAGGAAGTGATTCTGTTCCAACAGAATATAAGGCGGAGTCTCTGTCCAATTTAATTCCCTTCAGAGCTTTGCACTGAAAAAAAAAAAAAAATTAGAATTAGCACAGCGAAAAGACCTGCAGCAAGAAAACAATTTCGTGTTAGTTTCTCTTAGGACAGCTTGTAGAAGAACAAGGTGCAGGATAGCTAAGGTGCACCTGCCTGGGGAACCTTGGCCCATCGGAGGAGTGTCACACAAACTTTACACCTGTGTTATTTTTTTTCCTACATGAATAACCTTTTAAAGGTGATATGCTATGAAAGATTAGCATTCTAAGTCCACTGGTGCGCAGCACATCTACAGTGATTAATTCAACACCTTTGAGAACCACATACAGAGATATAATTCTTATCTTTCAAGATTGCCCCTTAGCTTTTGTCTATTTATGTATCCTTTTTTTCTGCCGCTTCCCAGCTCACTTGCTAGCACTATCATATACTTTGTAATTTCCCAAATGCATTATACCAAAGTTTTGCAAAGCCTCTGCACAGACTTTTTCTTTAAATCTCCCCGAGGTGGCAGCCACCTGTCATGCATCCTTCAGAATGTAGCTAGGATGTTTCCCCAGACACATCCTTACTTTCTCTTTCGGCTACATCTGAATCTTATGTCTATATTCTGTCCACCGCACCATATTGCATCTGTCTCTGCTCACAGGCCCCAGAGTTTTATTGACCCTTGAATGTACTTTGTCCAGTGTCTAGGACTTGGCATTCAGGCATTATCCTGGTAACCTCAAACTTCACTATTTTCTTATTAGTTACTGTAAATACAGACTTGATCTTGAAGCCGAAATCCTATTATATATTATACTACCTTTTATCAGAGAAACTCAAGATATTTAAAAACAGCAATGAGGCTCTAATTTCTCTGATACTGAAAATAATGGCTTCAGGATCACAATTTGATAAAAGCTATAAATGTCCTGTATCAGAATTTTTTGAGGAAAAATGTTACAACATGTAAATTTTGAACAAAAAGAGGCTTGAAAACTTTAGTAGTTAGAAGACGCAGCTTTTCTATTTACAGGTATTATGAAATTTGCAGGGGAAAATAAGCATAGTAAGTACTCCTATTAGAAATTTATTCTGGGGTGCCTGGGTGGCTCAGTCATTAAGCGTCTGCTTTCAGCTCAGGTCATGGTCCCAGGGTCCTGGGATCGAGGCCCACATCAGGCTCCTTGCTCGGTGGGAAGCCTGCTTCTCCTTCCCCTGCTCCCCCTGCTTGTATTCTCACTCTCAGCTCTGGCTGTGTCTCTCTCTGTCAAATAAATAAATTAAATCATAAAAAAAAAAAAAAAGAAAGAAATTTATTCTAAAATCAGACCATTTAAAATTAATGTTGAATTGCTGATAATTGCTGATTATATGTATGGAATTGTTTTTCATACTGAAGCTAGAAGAAAGTAGAGCTCATGAACTGGAAAGAGATCAAATAATTGATGTAAAATCTATGATCGCAGAATTTCTTTTAATTTTCCTTAAACAAGCCTAAAAGGTTACTGGTAATCACTCGTTACATTATGCCTCCCTAGAACGTGGGTTCCTGGGTGAGGGAGAGAATATTCTGTGAGTATCTCCCTTGATATAGACATACTTTTGGTTATAGAGACTTCCCACACTTATTCTATACTAGATGGCAAGGTAATTATTTTTTTAATTAGGCTAAATGTTTATAGCCTTTTTATGGAAAAGTTGCCACAATGATGCAATCAAAAATAAGAATGGATTAGGAATTTTACTAGGAGAAATAATATAAAATCCTCTGTCTCCGAGATAACCATGTTGACAGTGAAAGTTGTAATTAATATTATACGAATTTTTGTACATAAATTAACAAAGACTAGGAAGTTTAAAATATCCAAATGTTTGGAATTAGAAATCAAAATATTTAGGAAATCACACATTCAGGTTTCTAGACTTTTTCACATTGTATTCCAGCACTGAATTTTATGATAAAAATAAGATAAATGGCAACTCTTAATTATCATGCTGTCCTTTTAAGTCTTACTTTGGCTGTCTTTAAGCTGAGTTTAATGTATAGCATGCTAATTAAATAATAGCATGATATGACATTGGTTCTATTTATCTTAAAGGCTAATTTTTAATCAGTTACTTTAAATTGTATATAGCAATTAGATTTCAGGGAACACGATTCCATAGTACTTCTGCATCATTTTTAGTATTTTATATTTTAAGTAAGTTATATATTGAAGGCCTAAATTATTTATAACTATATTTGATATTCAAACAAAATGAGTGTGTACTTTTTGCATTTTGTAATAAAGTATTATAATATTTGATTATATTAGACACTTTCTAAAAAGTTCCTCAAATTAATGATTTAATTATGGATAGGTCTATTAAATTCTAAACTATCACTGCAAAAAATTATATGGTGATTTTCGAAATCTCTTTACATCATTTCTGAAAGAGTTGAGACATAAACCTTTAGGTTTGATTTTGTGGGGAGTCATCCTGGTGAAAAGTCAGCTACTGCCTCTTTGGACTGAATTAATATTAGATCATAATGCTTTATAAGGTCTTCCTACACTTAACATTACTAATCAAAAAAATTTAAGAAAGCAACACTTGGTTGCTTAAAAGTAAGCTATTTGGGGGCGCCTGGGTGGCTCAGTAGGTTAAGCGACTGCCTTCGGCTCGAATCATGATCTCCGGGTCCTGGGATCGAGCCCCACATCGGGCTCCCTGCTCCACGGGAAGCCTGCTTCTCCCTCTCCCACTCCCCCTGCTTGTGTTCCCTCTCTCACTGTGTCTCTCTCTGTCAAATAAATAAATAAAATCTTTAAAAAAAAAAAGTAAGCTATTTTGTAGATTATCAAGATACCTTCACATCTAATTATTTCAATTCTCTGTGCTAAAGTTGACGCAGGAAAAAAGATTAGATAACAATTTCGTCTGTCCTGAGCTAGTTGTGCGTCTGGTCGGCAGTTTGAGCCCTCTCTGAAATAAGGATACTTAATCTGTCAGATATATGATTGCAGTAAATATTTTGTACTATATCCTGTGGGGATAAATAATTTCTAAAAGAATTTGCCCCTTAATATCTACATTTGAAAATGTATACAGCATAGCATTATTAGTAGTGACGATAAAAAAAAACAAACAAACTTTATAGCCACTTAGTTGTTCTGGCACAGTGTGAATCAACTTGTGTTGTTTGATGTCCCTTGAGCACTGGCTTGAGCCAGTTTAGGTCATGGAAGTCCATGAGGGAGGGGAGTGGCAAGAACTGGCAAGAGGAAAAGGCACAGGTTGCTCGGGCAGAGTGAAAGTTACAGGGAAAACTCAGCTTGCTTTGGAATAACAGCTGGAACATTGCAGGCATGCAGCAAACAGGTCAAAATATCAAATCTTTAATCAGTACTGGTTGAATGATAAAAACCTCCTAGTGACCTGTTCTTCCCCCTGTGTTGTACTAATGCTAACACACTGATTAGAAAATACTGCTTGGATTTAGAGATAAAATAATGATTTACAATAATGATTTTTTTGAAATCATAAAACAAAGGAGAAAAAACATAAAAATTTTAGAAAGTACTATCATTATTTTAAAAATTAAAATATGGCTTCCTGGTAAAGGAGGTATATTTAATAATTTATATAAAACACGTCAGTGATATAATCAGCTTTCAGACCACGTGTCATATAAAAATTCATGTTTCTAAATAAACTCAGTTTCCAAGAATTCAGGATATATTACCTGTCATCTGAATTAATGACCTAAAAAAAAGCCCTTTATTTAATAATTATGTAAAACAAGAGTGGAACTGGAAACCTAGATAAAGCTCATTTGGTGAATAATTCAGACCCAGAAAAATTGATTTCTACTCTTAACTTTCTTAAAGCCTCTGGTTATAGTCAGATTCATCAAGCAATATGATCAAGTAGAGAGTTAAATTTTTCCTTCTTAAAAAGGTCTAAGAGAGAAAAGTTCAAACCTAGAATTACAAATTTGAAATCTTTATTTTAAGGCTTTAGAATCAGAGAATTTAAGATAGAAAAAGGTATCAGTCTGGGAGATATTTGCAAGTTAAAAACCATAAGAGCTGGAAGACCTTACAAGGTCAATCAAAATGTCTGCTTCTGATTAAACCTAAGAACACAATAAAAACCCGAATAACTAGATTTCAGTAAACTACAGAAAAAAATAATTCAATTTCTTCAATCCAAAAGATGTTGATAATACAAAATTATTATATAGAGTTTAGTCTGTGCTAGCCACTATCCCAAGAGCTTTATATGTTAACTTATGATGAAGAATCTGGGAAATCACAAAACTTTTAAGGTCATTTGAATTGGAATTGTCTAGAAGTATTCAAATGATCTTAAATTATTTCTCAAATAGAGATTTCATCAACAACACATTTAGTTGTTCCTTCTCAGATGCTCTCATCCCAGTTTGCACATTATATTTTTTATCTCATTTTAATCAAGTTTTTGTATGTGTCTAATATTTCCATACAGAAGTAAACTCCATGAGAGAGCAATAGAGTTTTATTTCTGTTTTTACCACCATCATCTTGTCACGTGTATGACCAAAAGTAAATGAGTAATGGCTGACTAGCCCAAGTACGTGGTTGTATCAAATGTCAACAAATAACATTTACGCCAAAGAAAAGAGATGGACTCAAAGTGCCATATACCGTATAATGATTCCATGTAACCTTCATCACGAGAAAATTAATTCAGTCCACACATCCTTAGTGTTTGTTTGCTTGTTTGTTTTATTGTTGTATAGTTTGGTTGGTTGGTGGTTTTGGTTGGAATGCTTTTCATGTAAAACATTAAGTTAAACGTCAGAGCAATCCTTTTTAAGTCATCAGACTCCTCAACAGACGAAACACAATCTAAAATGATCTGGCTCGTTTCAACCACTATAGACTTCTTCCCTGATTTAATCTCCTGAACAACTTCATTAGATGTTGGTTATTTCTGACAATCGAGAAAACAATAAAAATGTGGGAAAGCATAGATACCTCCTTTACCAGGAAAACTATTATTCTTTTTTAAAAAACATACCTGTTTTGGGAAGAGGGCTTTTTTAGGTCAATGATTCAGATGACTGGTAATATATCCTGAATTCTTTTTAACTGACTTTATTTAGAAACATGACTTTTTATATGATATGTGGTCTGAAAGCTGATTATATCACTGACTTCCTTTCTACCAGAGATTTAATTTTATAAGACTAACATAACTGATTGATTTATATAATAATGACTTTTTTCTCAAATTAAAAAAAAAACTTCCTCCTGAAGTGCACAAAGTAAATTAATTTCCAGATTTATTGGCAGCAGAGAGGAGTTCTATCACCCTCATTACATAAATAAAAGCAAATGACAATCAAAGCCCTAAATAATCTACTTTGGTTTGAAAATCACCTTCCTTTGACACAAAGTCCCAAATGTCCCTACAGTGGGACATGTGCCTCATATCGGCAATTCTCTGGTAAAATAATTTAATTTGATCTATATATTATTACATGGTGCATTAATGCACCATAATCATTTTGAAGCCTATGCTTTTGCTTCCTTCGAAATGAACTGGGAAAACATGCCCTCAAAACTCTGGTTCACTCTTCTTGGCACTGATATTTCACTATGCAACTGTCAGGAACTAAAAGATTAGGATCATAAAATTAAGTTTCCTGGGGAAATTAAGTCTCCTGGGGAATGTTCCATTCATGAACTGCCTTGTTCCCAGACTCCTCGGTCATTTTATTGCATTTTCCTTCCAGCCTTGCCCGTGAGAAGAGGTGCATGGTCCAGATTAAAACCTGAAAAGAGGAGAGAACTGGAGCTTATGAACTAGGACCTAAAAGGACCCTGGTCTTCCAAGTATTTGTTATCAGATGGAGTCATGCAGCCAAAAGAGCTTTTGATTTCAGTAGAAATTAGGAAAAGTATTGGTTTAAAATCTGTGTCTTCTGATTTCCAACCAACAGCAAAGCATTTTTGAGAAATCTCTAGGCATCCTATCTAATGCATCTCAGAGAGTGAGAGTATTTTATCTTGCCAGTAAAACCGAATGGTCCCTTGTTGATTGATATCAAAGACTATTACTCCCCAAAGGGTCAAATTATTAATTGGTCAGTGCATTATTTTGGGAAATAAAGTCAGAATTTCATCTGGCAAGAATAATGCCAGGTGACAAACGATTCTAAAATTATCATCAAATTATATTTGCCCAATAAATACATCAGAGCCGCAAGTTCATAACTGCCGAGAGGACTAGAACATCTGGAGTCACCCTTTCCTGTAGATAGGCTTGACCATACACTGACAAGTTCTCTAACTCTCCTCTTTCCCGACTTTTAAAGATTGTTGAATTGTTTGTATGTTAATATAAGTTAGCTCGTGATATCCTTTCCAGTTTTGTATGATATTGAAAAGGGAGCTATGATAGGAAAAGCAGAGAATGAGAAAGATCCAAAGTTCTGGGTATGCCTTAATGAGAGAACAGACCTAAGTATAATACGATGTCAAAGTTGAATTGTACATTTTTAAATGGCTTTGGAGTTTTCATATCATTCTTGTATTCATTTATTGCACACCCAACAAGAACCCACTATGTATTTAGGGCAGATAAAAAGATAAGAAAAAAAGATAAGCCTGAAAGCCATTAAAAGAGCTTATGGTCCTAGTGAAAGAGACAGGAACATTAATTTACTATAACTGAAGACAGAAGGTGACAAAGTGCTGTAAGGGGGATATAATCCATGCATTTATTTATTCCTTCAAAAAGACACACAAAAGCTGCTTTTATACAATGAATATGGAGAAACTCCCTAACTGTCTCAAGAGATGATATTCTAGAAGACGGTAATAACTAGCTTGGGGAAGGGAGGTTTCTTAGAGAATCAGGGAAGATGATTTAGAGAAAATGATATTTGAATTAGGACTTGAACGAGGTGGGATTTCAACAGTAACTTAGAAAAACAAACTCTAGGCATCAAGAATTGTTTTACTCAACTAACATTGAGCATCCCCTCACTGCTTGGTCCACTGTGTGGTCTGCATAACCACCCTCTGAGGTATATAGGATCATCACCATTTTACATGAGAAAAGAATAAACTGAGGCTCAGTAAAAGGCCCACTGGATTTCATCTTTTATGTCAGATACTGACTTTAAGTTTTTAAAGTGTTTCATTCCAGTGCAGGAATAAAGGCCTCTCAAAAGATTAAGAAGTATTTTTAAGAATGTGGAAGCAACTGATACAACTAGGAAATAAATGAAGAAGATTCCTGCTGATGGGGTAGAAAGAAAAGAGGAGGAAGGATGAGAAATGAGGAAATTTGTTTGTGTTGGCAAAAGAGCCAAGCCTGTTGATAGCTATGGGGAAAGCTCTGGCAAGACAGGGGGAAGATTCAAGAGGAAGTGTCTACTCCAGGAGCAAGACCCCAGAGGGGTTAGTTAGCAAAGGGAGGTAAGACTCAAGGACAGGAAGAGGCCAGGCTCAAACGGCGTGGGGGAGACTGGGACCTCTGGAGCAGTAGAGGGAATGAGTAAATGGGGCCACTTCCTGAGAGCTAGAAGAAGGTTGAGGAAATTCCCAGTGGGAGACCTTGTCATCCTGAGGTATAGGTAAGGTCCAGGGATACAAGTGAGGTGGAGTAGGAACCTGGTCCCATCCACAGTGGAGAATCAACAGAGAGGCACAAAACATGGAATAAAAGCCAAAGGACCCAGAGTCAAACCATCCTGAGGATGGCTCACTCTTCAGGGATGAGGGAAGGGAAGTTAATAATCATGCAGCATCACAAGTACCAAGACGGACACGAACACTCATACTGGGTGTGAGTGATCCACCCAGATGGTTTCAGAAGTGTGCAAGGCTAATGGGGAGTTTGTGCATCAAGAGACCAGAGTCAGGAGTGAGGGCATATCCTACAGAGCACTGTCTCACATGCTCCCCTCCTTTATGTTCCAGCACTAAATGTCTAAAGACACATTTTTAAAAAAATTATTAATATAAATTACTATGACTTTGAATGTCTGATGTAGGTGAGATTTTTCTGATCCAGTCTTTTTAATAGGAAGTAGTGTGTCACAGGCTGGGGGCTGGTGTTTCCAAGCATAGATTTCAGACTTATACATTGCTAGGTGGGATGCCTGGTTCCGCGATCTGCTTACAGTGAAGTAGGCCAAGGTAAAAAAAACCTCCCTGCAATGTGGTTTCCTCATCTAAAATGAGCATAAGCAGAGTACCAAGCATTAAAGATACTTATATAGTATATAGCAAAGCATCTAATATAGAGAAGGGTCCCATCAATGTCAACCACTACCATTGGCTTTATTTGTTCATGGGTTAGAAGTATATAGTAAGATTCTCCTAATTTCTGTGGTCCAGTTACCAGCTCTGAATCCTCTCAGATCTTCAGAAGCCATGCATACATGTGTTTTGAAGGGACATGAGCAAAGCCACTCTTCCGGGAGATCCTTTCCTCCATCAGGTGTGAAGTCTCAGCCTCCTGGGTCTCAGACCCACTCTATAATGCTCATCCATCAGTTGATCAATTTAGGGTATGAAAAGATGTGGAATTGGAGGGGAATCAGATAACTGGGTAGGTGATGAGGCCATTAACCAAAATGGGAATGGAGAAGTGCTTTTTTGCTTTGTTTTTTATTTGGGGGAGAAGATATTTGCATATGTAGGATTGGACATATTTGTTGCAAACATCTAGATGAAGGTGCCTTAACTAGGTAGCTGGAAAGACCTTCCTAGCTATCAGGAAGAAGTGAGGCAAAATCTGGAACAAACTGGGACCTCAGATGTTGCCTAATTCAAGATAGGAATGGACAGATGACTGTATATAGCTTGAGAATATATTACCTCTATCAATATTATTTTATTACCTCCATTAATATTATGTATTACCTCTATTAAAGCTGTTTCTGATTACAATATTTTTAATAAAAGATTATAATGATGTCTTTTTAGCCACTCTGTAGAAAAAGATCCATATTTCAAAAAGTAGGTTTTTGTTGTTGTTGTTGTTTTTTCAAGCCATTGAACATGGTCGCTTAGTATACTTAGGTCAAAATACTTAAACTGCCTCCAGCAGTTTTGCTTTTTTTTTTTTTTTTCCATTTATGGTCACACATGAATTTTAAAAGCAAGTAATATTTTTTTTTTATTTCTTTGTCTTAAAAAAGGCATGAAATCTTACTGGTCTAAATGCAGTTGTTGGGAAGAAATAATGCAAATTAACAACCACCAGCATATTAGGTAAATTTTAGTTATTTTATGGAGTTTGGTATTGAGCAAAAGTTATTTTTTCTATTAAAGTTACAAGTACTACCAATTGAACTGTCCTGGGAAATATAAATAAGAATTAGAAAGAAATGATCTCAGGGGCGCCTGGGTGGCTCAGTTGGTTAAGCGACTGCCTTCGGCTCAGGTCATGATCCTGGAGTCCCGGGATCGAGTCCCGCATCGGGCTCCCTGCTCGGCAGGGAGTCTGCTTCTCCCTCTGACCCTCCCCCCTCTCATGTGCTCTCTCTCATTCTCTCTCAAATAAATAAATAAAATCTTAAAAAAAAAAAAGAAAGAAAGAAAGAAATGATCTCAGAAAGTTTTGGGAAGATTAAGTGGATCGTGCATGTTCCGTGGATGGTGCATGCATACTGAGCAGGGCCTGCCATGCAGGAAGTGCTCAAGGAGTGTCTGCAAGTGTTATTATCATTCTTCTAGAAATGAGTGAAATAGAAAGGCCAGTGCTGTGCACCAATGATTGTCCAGGCTATCCCGGTTCAGTGCTCACTAGTCGGAGTCAATGCTCCTGAGGATGGCTCACTCTTCAGGGATGAGGGAAGGAAAGCTAATAATCATGCAGCATCACAAGTAAAACAAGAGGGGCATGAACACTCATAATAGGTGTGAATGATCTGCCCAGATGGTTTCAGAAGTGTGCAAGGCTAACAGGGAGGTTGTGGATCAAGAGAACACCATGTACAAATGAACCAGACATGAAAGACCATTGGGGGTGGTTTGTTGGGTCTGGGATGTGGGAACAAGAGTGAGAACAGGGTCTGGTGTGGTGTGGGGTGAGTAGATGGGCTTGGCTGTCACACGGCCTTGGATTTCATGTCCAGCTCTGTGATTGCTAATTGAGTATGTGGGAACAAGTCCCTCCACCTCTCTAGACCTCTGTTTCACAACCCACAGAGTGGAGATAATAGCACTCACCTCTGAGGATGATCATTAGGAGTAAATGAGATTATTGTAAAGGATTGGCATAGCACTTGGCACAGAAGGAAAGGTATTTTTATCACCAGTATCAGGATCAGCCCCATGCTAAGTAGTTTGGATTAATTCTTGGGGGAAAAATAAAACCACCACTGGAGTTTCTTTAAGTGGGGAAAAGTAATGCTCATGTTTGTGTGCAAAAAAGATGTAACTGTTAACAGTATATCAAATTAAATAAAAAGAGTGAGAAATGGTTATAGAGAGTGTCAATACTTTAGGCAAGAGAAAAACAGGCATGAAAAGGGAGAAAAGAGTGAGGGATTTATTCAGCCAAGATTACTATGTATCAGTCACTCTTCTAAGTGTCTGGAATGCATTTCAAACAGTGATTGCTAAACAGTCTTAAAAATAGGTGATCTTAATTCAGGGTGGTATTGCATTAACAGAGATGTGTGACACGCCCAGGATCTACTTTGTCTGTGGAGAAGCTCTTGAGGCATCACTGAGGAAATGTTTAGGGGCTAAAGAATATATGGACATTCGCCTTGGAATGTGCTGAACCCACCATGAAGAAGGAACAGTATGTGCTAAAGCACAGAGGCAAGAAGGATGTGTTCCAAGGACTAAGAGCCCTTGGTATGATCGGAATGCATTGTGCCTGACATGGAGAGATGGAAAGTAACACTGGACAAGCAGACCCAAGTCAGATCACAATGTAAGTGTGTCACACTAAGTTAGATGAGAAGGCGCTGAAAGACTTCAAGCAAGAAAGTGAATTAGTAAGATTTCTATTATAAACATCCATCAGTATAAAAGTAGGAGAGTGAGAAAGGGTGATGCATGGGGCGCCTGGGTGGCTCAGTCGGTTAAGCGTCTGCCTTCGGCTCAGGTCATGATCCCAGGGTCCTGGGATCGAGCCCCACATCGGGCTCCCTGCTCCACGGGAAGCCTGCTTCTCCCTCTCCCAGTCCCCCTGCTTGTGTTCCCATTCTGTCTCTGTGTCTCTCTCTGTCAAATAAATAAATAAAATCTTTAAAAAAAAAAAAAAAAGAAAGAAAGGGTGATGCAGGGACGTCACATAGAGGGATAGTGCAAATTACAGGAAGAAAAGCTAAAAGCCTCAGCTAGGACAGAACAGTAGGTCTGGAGAGAAAGTGCTGGAATCAAGAGAAATGGAGAAAGAATTTTGGGGGTGAGGGCGGAGGTAGAATTTGATTACCAGTTTACTGTCTTGGGAAAGTCAGATGGAAAAAGAATATTTAGGGGAAAAGACAGTGACACTGGCTTGACACTTTTTGAGATGGAGATGCAAGTGGGACATCTAGATGGAATAGTTCAAAACATGTTTTTTTTAAAAAAGGAGATTTAGACCAATAGAAATACATTTTAAGCTGCAAACTGAAGCCACATATAAATTTAAATTTTCTAATAGCCACAGAAGGGGGGAAATCGGAGGGGGAGATAAACCATGAGAGACTATGGACTCTGAGAAACAAACTGAAGGTTCTAGAGGGGAGGGGGGTGGGGGGATGGGTTAGCCTGGTGATGGGTATTATAGAGGGCACATACTGAATGGAGCACTGGGTGTTATACGCAAATAATGAATCATGGAACACTACATCAAAAACTAATGATGTAATGTATGGTGATTAACATAATAAAACAAAACAAGACAAAAAAAGGGTAAAAAGAAACAGATGACATCAATTTTATAATATAGTCTATGTAACCCAATATATCGAAAAGATTTGAATAAGTAATCAATATTAAGAAAAAGCAATAACTTATTTTACAGTCGTGTGTGTGTGTGTTTAAAGTGTGTATTTTACACTTAACAACACATCAATTTGAACTAGCCACATTTCAAGTGCTCGGTAGCCGCTGGTGGCTGGTTACTGTCATATTAGACAGGACAGCGCTTGACCTTCAGAGCCTATGCAAAAGATGTCTATTTGTGGGTGACCAGAATAAAAATCTTTTCTGAAGCTGTAAATGAAAGAGACCTTATTGGGGGGGGGAGTAAGAGAGCTTATACAGGGGGGCAGGGGAAGAGTAAGGAGAGCTTATACAGCGGGGCAGGACAGAGGGAGGAAATGCCACAATTGCCTCAGACCTTGATCTTCTATCTTTTAAGGATGTGAGATATGAGATTAGCGTCTCAGTAATTTGGGGAGACTTTGATTATTTCTGTTGAACTTTTGCACAACCAGAAACTGCTATATAATACGCAGAGCCTAGTGCAAGATTAAAATGTGATGCCCCCTTATTAAAAAATTATTAATAATTTCAAGATGATGACCACAGAGTATTAAAGCCAACACCTGGCCCTTCTAAGTGCAGGGTCAGGTGCAAATGCTCAGGTAACAGCCTGTGAAGCCAACGCTGCACACAACTTGCATTTTTATGCATCATACATGAACGCTCTTGCCTTTTGTAAATCAAATGCAATATATTTTTTTAAAGATTTTATTTATTTATTTGACAGAGAATGAGAGAGAGAGAGATCACAAGAGGCAGACAGGCAGGTAGAGGGAGAGGGAGAAGCAGGCTCCCTGCTAAGCATGGAGCCCGATGTGGGGCTTGATCCCAGGACATTGGGATTAGGACCCGAGGCGAAGCAGATGCTTAACCGAATGAGCCACCCAGGCACCCCTCAAATGCAATATATTTAATAAGATGAGTAAAGAGATGATACTATGCGGTATCACTCCTGGCAGCCACTCTTCATGGCTTGAGGAAAGGCAACTTCTTTCCAGGCTGGGGTGCTTGAGATGCATGAGACCTGCTTTACCCTTCCCACGTACCCCCACACAGATGGGACCTCAATCATGCCAGAACATCATCACCCCAATTCTTGTCTCATGTTGAGGGGGCCCACCAAGCGCCTAACCTAGTAGATATCTGGCAGCTCCTCAATATCATTCTGCCTTCTAGAAAACCCTATTTCCTTACCCCTTCCCATGATAAGAGAGCATCTGACATGGAAGTCTAAAGGTGGAGCCTCCTCCTCAGAGAATGAGAGGGGCAGTAGACCAGGGGAACATAACCTGGAATTCCCTCAGACAAGCAGAATACCTAGAGTTTGGGGGTAGGCTGTGCATTTGCAGCTCTAGTTCCAGGCCAGTGCTTGAAGATGTATTATTGGAATTTTTTTATTGATAAATTTCTGTGAATAGAACTCCCTCTATCTTTAAATGTCAATCTATTTCTTCCTGTTTCAATCTTGGCAGTTTATAAGTTTCCGGGAAGGCATCCATTTCTTCCAGATTGCTTAATTTATTGGCATACTGTTGTTGATAATAATTTCTAATAATTGTTTCTATTTCCTTGGTGTTAGTCGTGATCTCTCCCCTTTCATTCATAATTTTATTAATTTGGGTCCTTTCTTTTTTCTTTTGGATAAGTCTGGCCAGTGGTTTATTGATCTTATTAATTCTTTCAAAGAACCAGCTTCTAGTTTCGTTGATCTAATCTACTGTGTTTCTGGTTTCTAATTCATTGATCTCTGCTCTAATCTTAATTATTTCTCTTCTAATGCATGGCTTAGGCATCGTTTGTTGCTTTTTCTCTAGTTCTTTAAGGTATAAAGTTAGTTGGTGAATTCGGGATTTTTCTATTTTTTTGAGTGAAGCTTGGATGGCTATGTATTTCCCCCTTAGGACCACCTTTGCAGTATCCCATAGGTTTTGGACCAATGTGTTTTAGTTCTCATTGGTTGCCATGATTTGTTTAAGTACTTCTTTGATTTCTTGGTTGACCTAAACATTATTGAACAGAGTGGTCTTTAGCTTCCAAGTTTTGGATTTCTTCCAAATTTTTTCTTGTGATTGAGTTCCAGTTTTAAAGCATTATTGTCTGAGAATATGCAGGGAATAATCTCAATCTTTTTGTATCGGTTGAGACCTGATTTGTGACCCAGGATGTGGTCCATTCTGGAGAAAGTTCCATGTGCATTCGAGAAGAATGAGTATTCTGTTGTTTTAGGGTGACCGCAGGGACTGGCACAAAAACAGACATGTAGACCAATGGAACAGAATAGAGAGCCCAGATATGGACCCTCAACTCTATGGTCAAATAATCTTCAACAAAGCAGGAAAAAATATGCAATGGAAAAAAGACAGTTTCTTCAATAAATGGTGCTGGGAAAATTGGACAGTTATATACAGAAGAATGAAACTCGACCATTCCCTAACACCATACACAAAGATAAACTCAAAATGGATGAAAGACCTCAATGTGAGACAGGAATCCATCAAAACCCTAGAGGAGAACATAGGCAGTAACCTCTTTGACATCGGCCACAGCAACTTCTTTCAAGATACATCTCCAAAGGCTAGTGAAACAAAAGCAAAAATGAACTTTGGGGATTTCATCAAGATAAAAAGCTTCTGCACAGCAAAGGAAACAGTCAACAAAACAAAGAGGCAACCCACAGAATGGGAGAAGATATTTGCAAATGACACTACAGACAAAGGGCTTATATCCAAGATCTATAAAGAACTTCTCAAACTCAACACCCAAAAAATAAATAATCAAGTCAAAAATGGGCAGAAGACATGAAGAGACGCTTCTCAAAAGAAGACATACAAATGGCTAACAGACACATGAAAAAATGTTCATCATCATTAGCCATCGGGGAAATTCAAATCAAAACCACATTGAGATACCACCTTACACCAGTTAGAATGGCAAAAATTGACACAAGAAACAACGAATGTTGGAGAGGTTATGGAGAAAGGGGAACCCTCTTACACTGTTGGTGGGAATGCAAGTTGGTACAGCCACTTTGGAAAACAGTGTGGAGGTTCCTCAAAAAATTAAAAATAGAGCTACCCTATGACCCAGCAATTGCACTACTGGGTATTTACCCCAAAGACACAGATGTAGTGAAAAGAAGGGCCATATGCACCCCAATGTTCAGAGCAGCAATGTCCGCAATAGTCAAACTGTGGAAAGAACTGAGATGCCCTTCAACAGATGAATGAATAAAGAAGATGTGGTCCATATATATAATGGAATATTACTCAGCCATCAGAAAGGATGAATACCCAACTTTTACATCAACATGGATGGGACTGGAGGAGATTATACTAAGTGAAATAAGTCAAGCAGAGAAAGTCAATTATCATATGGTTTCACTTATTTGTGGAACATAAGGAATAGCATGGAGGACATTAGGAGAAGGAAGGGAAAAATGAAGGGGGGTAAATCGGAAGGGGAGATGAACCATGAGAGACTATGGACTCTGAGAAACAAACAGGGTTTTAGAGGGGAGGGGGGTAGGGGGATGGGTTAGCCCAGTGATGGGTATTAAGGAGTGCACGTACTGCATGGAGCACTGGGTGTTATACGAAAACAATGAATCATGGATCCCTACATCAAAAACTAATGACATATTGTATGGTGACTAACGTAACAAAATTAAATTAAATTAAAAATAAATAAATGTCAATCTAATGACAAATTTCAGACTCCTTGCAGCACATTATCTGCTGTGCTAAATAGCACCAAGCCCCAAAATGGTGCTAGACACACAAATGTCAGTGTGCCTCCCTGCACTCCTTGCTCCAGTCTAGTCTCCTCCTTCCTCCTCCCCCATCTGTCTCTCCATGCTCCTTTCTCTGCCCTATCTCCACAGCCTTTCATTGCCTTATGTGATTATCACAAAAATTCAAATTATAATTTGCAATTTCTTTATTTAGTAAACAATTTGATGTTATCTACTCTTGGTTGCTTAGCTTTAAGAGTCAGTAAATGACAGTCCTTTTTTCTTTTGAAAAAGAAAGTGTGGAAGAAAGACTTGTTCATATTTGATATCCCATAATTGATTCTCCCTGTCTATGTGTCTTATCAAAGACAAGGTTCCTCTGATCCTGCATGAAAGGCCCCCTGATTTTGCAGGAGAGGAGAGAGCAGGCAGGGCAGGAGCCTGTGGGGAACTGTAGAGTATAAGGTCTAGGTGTGGACCTGGCCATCATGGAGGTGTGACCCCTGGCGTGTGACTTAACACCCTTCAGCCACAGGTTTGGTACCTGAAAAATGAGGACGTTATGCCTAGATCGCAGGACGACTCATTCTATCATATAAAATAGTTCATGCGAAGTACCCATGTCAGTGCCTAGCACATAAAAGGCTCTCAGTAAATAATCACGCTATTACTAAAAACATTTCCTGGGATGAAAGAGAAATGGAGATCTTCCAGAGATCTTGACATAATAGAGCTTGACTGGGCCCAGAGCAAAACAAACAACAAAAAAAACCCTACACAAAATAAATAAAAATCAACTTCCACAATAGATAATTAAATTTAAAACCCGTTAATATAAAACCCACCAGACTTTCAATGATAAGAGTAGCTCTTGACGTAAAGTAAACTTGACGTTTACCTTAAAACTGAAAGAAACTTCTAAGAGAATAACAACACACTTACGTATCTTCTGGTCTTGACTGTATTGTATCACACCAAGGCAAACTAACCTTTTGGTCATAAATTATGCAAAGTAGTAACTGCAAAGATAATGTTAGGATAGAATGAGGGAGATCACTATTTTTAAACATCTTAATTTCAAAGAATAACCATCCTGCCTAGTAACTATGCTAACAGAGAAGAATTTTAATTAATCCTATAATTCTAAAGTACTTGCTTGAGAATGCATTATATGGTCTTTTTCCAATAGATTTACCTGCTTAATTATGTTTTTCTTGGACTGATCTAAAATTAATCTTCATGTCTGATCTATAAGGTCTGTTAGGAATGTAAAATAACAGTAAGTATTCTTATAAATAATAATAATAATAGCTAGCATTCATTGAATGCATACTGTGGCAGACAGCTTGCCAAATTCTTTAAATACCTCTCATTGACTATTCACAGAAACATTCTGATGAGGGTATTATTCTCATTTTACGGAAGAGGAAACAGGCTCTAAGAAGTTAAACAATTTGCACAGGGTCACGTATGAGGTAGGATTCAAACTTGGGTTAGCCAGATTCCAAACCCTGCACTCTATTTTTCTAGACTGCCTATTTGTGGGAAATACAGATTTAGCCAAAAGAAAATGTTATAACTTCCATTTTATCGTCCTCTTTATGTTTTTGTTTTGGGCTTTAGGAAAACATTCATTTACAAGAATGCACCAAGTTTCTTTATTCAGAAAGGCCAGAAATAGCACAACAATAAAAAGGCAGAGAGAAAAAAAAAATCTAGAAGGTCGATAATCATTATTTCTTTGTGCTAAGGTTGTGGATGGCTTTTCCTTCTTTATTTTTGATTGTCCGTATTTTCTAAATCTACTTAAAGTGATGAAAATTTTGAAATAAGGAGGCACATACAGATGAGGAACAAAGGAAGTTTGCATGGCACCTATCATGCTTAGATATTTAATAATGATGTTATGATGCTAAGCAATAGAAATTAAAAACTAAAAAAACCAACAAACAAAAATCTCTGGAAACAAATATTTTTGTCAATTCCTTTTGCCTCCACTTTAATTTAGGAGGTGACTTGGAAGATGTACCACTAGGAGACTGATGGCAGCCATCTTGGTTTTCTGTACTCTAGGTCAGTGGGCCTGTTTACTGGCAGCAGTGGTTTTACCTCCGGATTAAGAATGATTAGCTCTACTTTGGAACCAAATACAGTTCAGCTGGAGTTCAAGAAGAATTAAGAGTCTTGTGGCTATGTACATGTTGAACAATTTCCCTTTGTTAAGGGCACTCTGATCTAAAGAAGAAAAGTGGCCACTCTGACAGTGTGTACTTTTTGGGTAAAACAACCTTTTTTTTTTTTTTTTTTTTTTGCATTTTAAGAGATTACCTAGTATGGGACATAGCAAGTGTGAGCAATAACTTTTTTGATAAATTCCATTTCACAGTAAGTTCAACACACTAGATGAAAGAGATCATCCATTTAAAATAAGAAAAATAGAGAAAAAAAAGAGAACAATTCAAAAGATCATCCTCAAAGCATTTACTGTTCAATATCCATTTCCTGACCTGCCTTTCCTAACTTTGTTCATCCATCATTCCTTCTCATCAGCATGAGGTAAGGTTTCCTTATGAACTAGGCACTGTACTCTAAGAAGGAGACAAAAGTTCTTGCCCTCATGAAGCTTATACGTTTAAGGTCTGTTTATACTTTGTATATGATGAATTGCCCAATTCATGAATATATGAGCCTTATAAACAAAACATATAATCATATGTGATGTGGAAAATTTTTTTCTTAGGGATTTACAATATTCATAAATGTATTTCCCATATTTTATTCTTATGTAGGTGGTAAATTTATGCATGCCACTGATAAAGTATACTCGTTCTAATTTAAACAGGTGTAGTTTTTAAGTTGTATTGAAAATTAGAATACATTTCAGAATTAGTACACAGAAAAACCTTCAAAGTTGTTTATGAAAAATGCCATTTTAATCAGCATCACTACAAGCAGCATATTGCAGCATACCTTAAAAGCACATTGATATTTTTAATTACTCTTCTCCCATACTCATGGTTTTCAATTCAATGTTCAAATTTTTCAGAGAATAGACATTAGGGAATATTTATAACCAAGTACCCAAATCAGCTTCTTTCCATTTATGTGATGTGGAAGGGGACAATTTCAGTGGTATGAGTCAATGTTGAGTCACTAACGTAGCTCATTTCAGGAAAATATGAGCAGGGAATCTTGAGTTGTGCCCTAAACTAATAAAGTCAATTGTTAGGTAATAAATACACTTTAGTGTATTTACAGTCTGTGAAATGAGAGAGACTTTCTCCCAGCCCATGGGACTATTTTAAGAATGAGGAAGTTAACGTTCTTGATATTAAAATCTTAGTTTCTTTTACTTGAATTGGCCATCTAAAAGTGTGAGTGGATGTGCAAATAAATGGAGTAAAATATGAGTCCATAGATTTCTTGGGTCTTTTGAGATGGAAACAATTCCAATTTTAGAATCACTCAGCTACTCAGGTATCTTGTAATAATTCCTGAAGTTAATAGTCCTTACTTATCCTTTTGGGGGAAGCCATTAGAGCATACTCAACAGCTGAAATGATAAAGATACATTGATTTCACTTGTAGAGCCACCGTGATTATCATGTAAGTGAGAATCTGGAATGTCTTAGTTTAAATGTGGCATCGTGTTTGAGTGTGGACACTAATCAGTATGTGCTACAAAACTATTTACTTACTTCATTGTTTCTGTGTTTTACATCTTACCCCAATGCCAGTTCCTCTCAGAACAGAGTTAACATAACCACTGAAGCAGGGAGTGGAGATAAGTCATGAGAAATCAGACCCTAGATCTCCTCCCTCCTCCGAGTCTGTGAAACTAGAGCCATGTTTCATCAGCTCAGAAATTAGCAAGGACTGTTGATAAACCTTTTAATCATAGTAGATAAATCGTTTCTTGTTGAAACAGAAATGTGAACACAGCCCATAAGGAACTGGTCACTTTGATATGGAAACAGCACATGAGTTTATATGTATTTCTATGTGTATGAAGAAATTTCAAGTTCAAAACTATTGAATTTCCAAATAAAAACTTTGGAACTTCCAAATGCCCTAAGACACTGAGAAGATGATTGAGAAGCAAGAATAGCAGCAAAATTACATACCTGTTCCTCACCTTGTACATTTTCAAGAATTCTTTAATACTTAAAAAGGAGTTTAATGAAATATTGCATCAAAATTAAGGTGATGTAAATATATCTCTCTTGAATGATTCCACTTTAAGAGACTAATGTATTCTGAAGTACCCATGCAAATTTATCCTTTTAAAAACAAAAATAAAGATGAATTTGTAGAATAAAATTATGTCTTTATTTGATAAATTATATCTAATGTATTACCTAAGTTTATTTATATTATAACTATGACTTATGTAACATATAGTTAATATAATTATAATATATAAGTTATAATTATAAATGTAACTTACAACTGATTTGATAAATTATATCTTGACAAATAAAATTATTTTGACTTTATTTTGAATAATTTCTGCATGAAACATGAAGGCTCTGAGTACCTTTGTATTTAATTCAAATCCGGATCAGATGAGCTACAGTAAATAAGAACGAGTTCTCGATGGAGATGGTCAGGAATAGAAGGAAGGCAATACCATTTCCCATGGGCAGCGATTCCATTTCAAAGCAGCACAAAAGTAAGCTTTAAAAATGGACTTTCACCTGATTTTTGAGGGCTGACGGGACAGGGGGAACAGAACAATATTCTGTTAACTGGAAGAAGAACATCATCACAACAAAGACGACCTAACCTGGTCTAGATCTGTAAGTCTAACACCTCAAAGAATAATTGGAGCCCACAGCCTGGGTGGGCTCTGAAACCCTGGAATCATGTATTCACCAGCTCAGGTTCTTTAGTTGGTAGCCTGTGGTGTTTGTTACTACCTGAAATTTCCAGCACCTTTGTGGTGACCCAAAATAGAATGTGGTGCAGAAGTCCAGTTTGGAGTCTCAAAGCGGTGTTCGAGTGTGCGCCAAGTCTTTTAAAAAGAGGCCAAGGGGATAGATCTTAATCAGCTACATGAGAAACAGAGTTCGGATTACAGAATGGTATAGCCACTGCAATTTATAGCTCAGGTTTGGCCGCAAGCGATGGGCATCATTTGCTAAGACCTTTCCAATGCCTTCTTCCCTTACCCTCTATTGTATATGGGAATTTAAGGACGACCTGAATTTAGTCCTCTTTGTCTTTTTTTGTAGGTAGGATTCATTACAGCGTGTAATTGTAAAACTCGTCCAATAAGTCCATTCTAATATAATGCTATAAAATAAACTCCGCTGCAGGTTTCTACTTTTTAGGAGCGTTTTATGGAGCGAGTCCTGCATTAATAAAAAAAAATTTCTCACAGAATTATCTCATCTTAAGCCATTTTTCTACCTATCATAAACAGTGTTATTCTCCTCTGATCATTGATTGATCTTAGGATCACTTTGTTCTACTCAACAATCTGGCCAGTGCCTCAATTAAAATGTATTTAATATTAAGCTTCAAAGCTCCAAATTTTACTTTTCTCTTTCAGGTATAGTCTGTTCATTTCTTCCCCCCACTGAATTCCTTCTCACTAAAATTATTGAGAATTTCTACTCTTCCTATTTTCTTATCTCTTTGAAAACCTCCTTTTGTTGCCATTGAAGCTATCCCTTGATACTTAAATGAGTCTATTATTATGGGTAGCATTACCCTCCAATTTAGTACATCAGAGGTGTGAAGGGCATGAAGAGCACATCTCTATCAAAGCTACAGCCGACCGACAGGACCCAGGGGACATTCTCCCCCATCTCAGATCTAGAATACACTGTCAATGCCCTTTCACCCCCACCACGACAATGCCTCTCAGACCCTGGTCCTAGAAATGGCTTTCCCATAAAGTGATCCTGTGCGCCCCAAAAGTCAAAATGTAAAGGGGACGATTAGATAGGTTGTGTCACGTTTCTTCCAGCTATGATTGAAGGTTAAATGAAAGGTAAGAAATATGGGATGCCAAAATTGGTGCTGAAAATCTCCAAAATATGTCCTATCTGAGAAATATTGTAGGCCAAGATCTAGGGTAGGACCACTACATAAAGCCTGTCAACCTAGGATTAGCGTCACTGGATTGAGATATAAAACCTACGAGCCCCCAAGGTGGAGACACCTGGTGTAGGGAGGAGAGAATGGGGGGGGGCAGGAGGGGTTCAGAGAGAAATTAGAAGATCTGAGTTTTATATAAAAACTCCTGTGAATTAAAGAAGAAATCAGACAAAGTTAACAAAAATCGTGGACCTAAAGTCATTACCATCTTTCTACAAAGGAAGAAAATACAGGAAACATATAGAAATAGCCCCATTTAAAGATGCTATTTATAATCCCTTCAGGTACCATAACGATCACCAGGGAGAACCTTCTCTGTCCCCTACAGCTTGTCTTTCCCTGCTAAATATGTTGTGTGAGGAAAATGTTGTCCTTTACTCACTCTTTACTTAAATCTGTTCCCCAGAACATCAGTTCCGTTTGCCAATCCCTGTCTCCCTCAGCTATTTTCACTTAAACAAATGAAGTCTTCTATGCATGTTTGTGGTCGTTTTAGTTTTCCATTCAGGGTATTCCTGTCTTGGTTCATCTGATACACACACACACGCACACACACACACAGTATATTCTAGTGACCAGACACTGTTCTAGGAACTGGCCGTGCTTATGTTTTTAAAGGGAGTCCTGTCCTTAAGGAGCCTACAGTCCAGTAAGAAACAACAATGTATTAAACCCTATTCTGCAACAGGCTCTTACCTAAGTAACTGATTTTCACACACAGTCTCATTCCATCTTCTCAAAAGGCTCCTAAAGAGGTAGTTGGTATTGTCTGCATTTTATAGACAAGAAAATCAAGGTTCAGACAGATTAATTTGCCCAAAGCGACAGTCCTTGCCACTTGGGAAACTAAGCCTTGGGGTCAGCTCTGTGTGATTCCAAAGCCTTGATTCTTTTTTTTTTAACAATGTAATAATTGCTATAATAGAGGGATACTTATACTTCAATTATCATTCATTATAATTATAGTCAGTGGATGTGTTTGTTTGTAACAAAGATGAATAAGATTATAATTCTGCCTCTCCCATCTGCTAAGGGTATGATAGTCTCTTACAAGGGCCTTACAAAGTCAATTCTCTGCTTCTTCCAAGTTATTTCTTTTAATGCCAATATCTTTCCTCTTCAGCCTTCTTCTACTCACCAGATAAGATGATGACGATGTTGTTACTTTAAAGAGGGTAAAGCCATAAAGTCATTAGGCAGAGATGGGAATTTTCTTAATCCAGTTGTTTGACAATTCCATGAATACTTACTTAAAATTAAAATTGAGGAAAAAATACCCATAAAAGTCTGAACATGAGCTGTCTGAAATGCTATAAGGAAATTAAGTTCAGTATCTAGGTGTGTCTGATCTGTTTCGTTTTCCCCATGAACAAATGTATTTGTGAAGATTAATTAATATATTTGCCAAGATCTTTTTCTATCTGATTTTTAAAAATTATTAATGATTGCTGTGTGTCAGTAGTGGTTTCCACTCCTCTTAATAATGCTCTAGGGTAATTAATGATATCCCCACTTTTCAAATGAGGGAACTGAGATCCAGAGATCATGCCCAAATCTGGTAAGGGGCAGAACCAGAAAACTAACTAATGACTATTTATCCTCAAAGCCCATGATTTAACTTTATGTGTTGTACATCATTGAGATAATGATGATAACAGCAAAACCAATGCTTACGAGTACCTATTGTGTATCAGGCATTGTTTTAAAGTTCTTTTTTTTTTTTTTTTTTTTTTTTTAGTAATCTCTACACCAACATGGGGCTCAAACTCATGACCCCAAGATCAAGAGTCTCATGCTCTACGGACTGAGCCAGTCAGGCACCCCATTTCAGGCATTGTTTTAAAAGCTTTGCATATATTAACTCATTCTTCCTCATAACAATCATCTGAGTCAAATACTGCTATAATTCTTATTTCATTAATAAGAGAACTGAGCAGGAGGAAATTCAAGTAGCGACACTGTTGGAAGGAGTACAGTCAGATTGATCGTTGGCAGACGCCTCCAGAACCTTATTGTCAATTATTATATCCTTGGCAAATATTGATAGAAGGGCAAAATATTTGTACATGACTGCCTGTTATAAAATGGAATGTATTATGATTTATAGTCCTTTCTTCAATTTATGGTACTTAATCAGAAGTCATGAGACAAGAATGCTTAAAATAATTTCCACATTGTATGTATATCTTTAGCTTTACTTAAAACTGGAAAATTATTGACTTCCTAATCCAACATATCTTCCCCTCAACTATGACTGTTAACATTCACCATTTTAAAAAAATTACAAGTAGAAATCCTAAAAGGTATTTTAATATTCAAACTCAATATATTACCAGCCTTGAATATCTTTTCAACAGTTACTTTTTCTGTAACAAGGACAAATTCTATTATTCAATTTAGATTTTAAAGGCTGGGTCAACTACATAGAAGTTCAAAGTTTTCTGAACAATGCTGTGGCCAGGGACACTAAGAACAGGATAAACAATGGGTTCCTGTTTTGTATTTCCTGTAGATTATTACTATGTTCTTATTTCTCTTGATTTCACTGATCATTCAATGTTAGTTTTAGGGGGAAAAAAAGGGTCAACTATGTTACCACTATATTTAGAACCAAAAATATTCAAATGATGCAGCTCTTAGGGGCTTTAAACACACAGGCTCCATCATGGCAATTTTCACTCCATTTGGAAGTGATAACAGGCTTGAAAACTGAATACCACCCTGTTGTAAGGGCTTAATGGTTGATGCCAGAAGTTCTTTCAAAACTTCTGAAACTATATAATCTATTACTATCTTTCTGCCTGCCTGATATCATGAAGTAGTTCTTAGATGATTGTGTCAGGTATGTTTTCAGCTTCAAGTAAGAGATTTTCTCAAGAAAACCATTTAACCAGTGGAGAGGTTGGTTTACCACAAACAAGAAGCAGCCCAGGGTGGGTGCAACTCTGTCACCCCACGCTCAGCATGTGCCTCCCAGGACAGAATCGGCATTTCTGTCAGCTAAGAGGAGCAGTGTTTGGTTAAGAGGCAAAGGGCAAAGAAGCCTTCCTCCCTGGAGGCTCCCTGATCTTACCGTGTACGTGAAGTGTCTTGCCTTTAGTTTATTGGCCAGAACAGACTGCAAGAAAATCTGGGAAACTAAGTTTTGAAATAAGCATATTATCAGGATTCTGTAGTAAAGATGAAAGCAAAAATAGATTCTCAGTAAGGAGAAAGCAGTGTCTGCCACCACTGTGCTATGTAATTTATTTATTTTAAAGAGTCATAAGTATGGAAAGAGTGACTTGATTGTAAAATAAAATGTATCAGAGAGAAACTTCAGTTGAAAATGACTGTTAAAGAAATACTTGCTGTAAAAGGAAGGGTACTTGCTAGAAGGCAAAAGGTGAGTATTTGCTTCGATTCAGAGGTCCCTCCCCAACCTCTGTCTGAACACAAAACATGCACTGCTACAGGCAGCCGGGTTCCCTTGTACCTTCCACTGAGACCAGTCCAGCTCCAGCTCAGTCCCCAGAGTCTAGACGGATTCCCACAGCCTCCCCATCTTTTTCTGTAAAATTGAGATATCATTACTCATTTCTTGACATTTCGAACATACCCCTCCCATAGCATCTAATTTCTTGTGTTTCCTCTTGTGAATAAGACTATTGTTGCTGTTTTTAGTAGGTTGACTTTGCTGGTTAAAGCATTCCCTCCCAAAGCTCACTATCTGGTATACATAAAGGTAAGGATATTTGCAGGCACACTGAGGGAAACAAGTGAGGTTGCTAACAGCCAGAGGTGATTGGTCCGGGAGCCTCAGCAGCCCCGGGCTTCACCTGACAACTGGAGGGGTCATTATTATAGCAACATCTGTAAGCCACCCAGAACACACAAAGAGGTAGGAAGGTCTGGCTCTGAGGACGGACAACACAAAAAAAACTATTAACATGTCCAATCTCTTAAGTTTCCCATTTCCAACTTTCATTCATTTGGGAAGAAGTTTCTCTTATGTGCTTGATATAATGAATCTACAGTTCCTTCTGACCTTTGAAGGCTAGTCAACTGTTCCTTATTGTTCTTTGCTTACCCATCATCTCTGAGTTTTAAGGACACTTTTCTAACATTTTGTGTATTATTTATGTGTGTGACTATCCTTGTAAAATTAACTTTTATGGTCACAGTAATGATGGAAATGTGCCATGGACTATTGGGTCAATTCATTTTTCAAATGCCTCAAAAGATATTTTTCATACTGTGCCTTAATGATTTTGAAGTGTTTTACAAATTTGTGAAGAATATGTACAGAAGTACATCTTCAGACATTCTTATCTATAACAAGCATCCTTCTGCCCATGGTAGAAGAGAGGATTCCACAGCTTTTAAATATGGAACAAAGATGTCATCATGTGTTGCCGAGTGCCTTCTGCAGAGCCTACTGAATCATTTATTCAACAAATATGCATGAAGCACTTACTCTGTGCCAGACGCAAATACAATATATGCGTGGGAAATACAACGTGGTGGGAAATACAATGTGAAGGGAAAACAGGAGCTTACAGGTTAATGGAGGAGAAATACACTGATTGCTCACAGAAATAAATGCAACCAAGTTTGATACTCAAAGAAATGCAGAATATGATTGTTCAAGAGTTAAAAACACATGACCTTGGGTGGATCAGGGAAGCCTTCCTGAGGAAGGGGGCACTTTAGCTGAAGGGTGCACAGCATCAACAGCTGAGCAGGGATGTTCCAGAGAGAGAGAGCGGTGCACGCAAACGGCCTAAATGTGCCCTATCCTAGGAACTGAAAGACCAGAGAAGCTAGAAGAAAGGAGCTAGAAGGTAGGTAGAGAGATGTGGGTGTTGATGTAAGAAGATGATGCAGAGCTTTAAATAGGCCACCTTAAGAAGGCTTATCTTAAAGATTTCTATACCATATTTAGCAACTGTTGCATATGCTTCAATTTCAATAGAATATAAATATCAAGAGAAGCTAAGTCATGGTTATATAAACAGCAGAGGTACTTTTTAAATATATGTGGGACTCAGACAGCACATATAAAACCAATAAAGTTTTAACTAGAAAACTGAGTTTTAACAGGTTTTCAGAAGTTATTTCTGTATAAACTCTTGCATTTGATAATAGTTCTTTAGCCATTCCTTAAGATTATCACCTTATTTGGTAAAGTCCAGCCCCAGATTGCATAATGGCACACGTGATGGCAAATCATCCCCTGAAAAACATTCACTCCACTTCAGTAACCAGGTGGTAGAAATAATTGGACAAACTACTTGACAACTTCCAAACAATTACACCTGCAGATGCAGATTATGATGGGGATTGCCAAATGTAATTTATAAACACCCAAACAAAAGCATAGATGTTAGAATTAAGGAGGGGTTTATCGCCCAGTCCCTCTGCCTATGTTTCAGAGCAGGAGCGTAGAGCGTTTGCATGCCTGGTCTGAAATCACTCAAGCTCCTGAACTTGAGTTTCCCCCTCGGTGCTTTATTCCTTGTTCAGCTTTCAACATATGGAGGTTTGTGTAAATGGCCTGGTTGACACTAAGTGCATGATGCTGTGAAGCATCATCATTTTTATTGCATGTGCTTTACTTTGTTTCGTGTGGTTGGAGCAGACAAGCGTAAAAGATGTTATTACGCTTAATCTAGCCCTAATTTTGCATCCAGCATGCCTGCCTTGGGGGTCCATCCCTTCCTGCAATCAGCATTATCTGATTTCTCTAGTCTCTGTGGTATGAGACTCTGCCTGCCTTTTCAATACATCTTTGAAACTCATGCTAGTGTTTCAGGCCGCCTTGCTGCCTCTCCCTAAGCACTAAAATATTTGACTAAGAGAATGATACATTGTTCTCCTGGAGTATTAGACAATGCTGCTCAACTGACATGCGCCACAGAAGCCTTCAGACATTTATAGTGCAACTTACTTTTCAAAGGACTTCAGGGGAAAAAATGTAACCTAGAAAACAATATTCATGGGAAAACTACATTCACTTCCTTCCTACTGAGATCCTTGCAAATAATAGGAAGTGACGAGGAATCAATTGAGAATTCTGAGTTCTCTTGGGAAAAAAAAAATTTAAACAACTCTCAAAGAAGCTTTCAAAATACATGTATTCAAGAAATCACTCACATAAAATCCCTGGAAATCATTGTGATATCAAAAAATTTAAAACTTGACCATATTTGGAAACCTGCAATTATTTTACTATATTTTAGCTGTTAAACCAACAATAGCGTTTACAGTGTGCCAGACTTTTCTACCTTCTTTTCAGACAACTCTTTTAATCCTCACAGCAACCCAGTGAGGTCCTGTGACAGAGGAGGAAACTGAGGCACAGGGAGGTGAAGTAACAGGCCCAGGGTCACAGAAAAGTGGTAGGACCAGGATTCAAACCCAGACACACAGACTCCAGACTCTATTCTTAAGCATTATTACATATACACATTTTTAAGGTCTTCTGAAAACAACCAAATAATAAATTGAGAAGGGACGCTACAAATGGTCTCTCCATACAGAATTAGGAGTTTTAAAGATTACCAATGTGGGCCCACATTCTCCTTTACGGTGAGGATTTTATTTTTCTGAAGATCTCTGGAGCACACAATGCTCTGGTACCACCTGAAAAAGCGAGCAATGGTTTGGCAAACTGGGGAGATCATTCCAAATAAGGTGCTCACTTCTTTAAAGGTGGAACGGAGGTGTGCTGGAGATCTCTCTGCTCCAGAACACCAATCTGCCTCATGGTTCTAACATTAGAGAGTTCCATGACTTACCAAGATCCTCTCTTGAGATACATCCTCCAGGACAGTTTGGTCTGTGTCAACTATGTCTTAGCATAGATTGTTCTTAGTTTGACCACTGCTTAGCTGAGAACAGTCTCAACTTGTATTGCACACAACGGGAGGAGAGAAAGAAATGTACAACTCAACTGACTTTCCACACTTCTGTCCATTTTTTTCCCTCCTCATCTCTGAAAGGTTATTCCAGATGGAGCCTCTGAAACCAACCAATCCTGTCCTTATAGAGAGTTTATGAAACTCTGTTAACACGGCTGCTAGTCCCACTCATGACTTACACCACATTTTTTCTAAGTTGGTCCTCATCCTATTTTTTGAGCCTGCATCTCTGCTCAGCCAACACTTGGCCTAGTGTTCTAGTTCCTCGGAGACCAAGGCTGTGTCTGCTCGGCTTTATCCAGTCTTCCCTGCAAGTCCAAACCTGGGGCAGCTGGGGATTTGGGTCAGACTTGCAGAAGGCAGGGACACTCCTGCCAGTGTCTGCCTGCTGGCTGCTACACTCACCCACTCCATCCTTGTGTGGTCTCCACCAGCTCCCTTCTGTTCAAGTCTTGTTCTCCTAGCACCTGACAGTACCAAACATCTGCCCCTCACCGCCCCTCCAGAGCTTGTCTGGTTTCTGGGTCCTGGCAATTCTGCATCTGCTCTGAGGGCCCCACTGCCCACCAAGCTCTCAGTGCTTGCTCTTACATTAGAATCACCTGGGTGGGGGAGCTTTTTAGATACATTAGATTTCAACCAGATTAGTGAAAGCAAACTCTCTAGAGGTGGGTCCAGTGTACTGGTATTTTTAAAAATTTTCCAGATAAGCCTCATATGTACCCAGGAATGAGAGTCACCACTCTATATTAGTTTCTCTCAAATTTCAATGTGCATACATATAACCTGGGGATGTTGTTAAAATATACTTGTTGGTTCAATAGGGATGGGTGAGGCCTGAAATTTCACATTTCCTACAAGATCCTGAGTAATGACTTTGATGTTGGTCCGTGGACCACTCTTTAAATAGCAAGGCTCAAGACCAGTGGTTCTCCAAGTATGGTTAAGAATCACTTGCGGACTGGGGCGCCTGGGTGGCTCAGTCAGTTAGGTGTCTGCCTTTGGCTCAGGTCATGGTCCCAGGGTCCTGGGATCGAGTCCTGCATGGGGCTTCCTGCTCAGCGGAGAGTCTGCTTCTCCCTCTGCCTCTGCCCCAAACCCCCGCCCATGTTAGCTCTCTCTCTCTCTCTCTTCCTCGCCCTCAAGCAAGATGGCAGCGCACAACAGAAATATAATGCAAGCCGCACATTTAATTTAAAAATTTCTAGTTGTCACATTTTAAAAAATAAAATTAAACAGGTAAAATTAATTTTAACAAAACAGCTTATTTAATCTAGTATGTCTGAAATATTATCATTTCAATATATAATCAATATAAAAATTAATATGATAGTTTACATTGTTGGGTTTTTTTTTTGACATCTCAGTTCTGACTAGCCGCATGTTAAGTGTTCAATAGCCCATGTATCCACCATATTGGACAGCCAAGTAGACTTACAACAGTGATAATAGCATTAATTATTATTGAGTACTTGCTATGCTCAAGCATTACTTGGTTAAGCATTTTATGTACATTATTATATAAGCCCTCCTGCAAGCCTATGGATTGGTATTGCTTTAGCCCCACCTTATACAGGGGAGGGCTTATGCCAAAGTCCCATTTGGTGTTTCCCCAATACAGGAAGCCCACACCAATATAAGCATTACCCAATTACTTTAAATCATTTTATTTGTAAAAACAAAAATGAAAGAAGAAATATAAATAAAATCATTAACATTAGTACTACTGGTATAGTTGCTAAGACATCAGTCACTTATAAAAGTCATAGTAGTTCTGTGAGTAGAAAAGTCCAAATGTGCTATCCTCTCATTTTTAAAAATATGCCTGAAGTCCAACTTGCACTCTTCTGTGACATCCAGTCTGTTGAAAGGTGCCACCTGGGAGGCTGTTTGGACAGTTGGGGTCGCTGGGGAATGGCGGGACCTTGATGAGTCATGTGGCGAGACAGGGCTGGTGCTGAATGGAAGCAGCTAGCAGGGTCAGAACCTGTCCATTCAAGTGCAGACCATGACATAAAATGACTCTAATAATAGTTAAGTGTGAGGCAGTGAGCTTCTCTTAGTGTTGGTGCAGAAAGCAGGCAGTTTGGAATTTAAAGGTAATGGTTGACTTAGTAGTCTTCGTTTTATTAACTTCGATAGTTTCTCGAGGACGGCCGATTTTTACATGTATTTTTCTTTTCATTATAAACTACTATAAGGAGGAAAAAGTAAAAACTATTAAAAAGAATTTCTATCTGAGGCTAGAATTTGCCAGAATTACCATCTATCATTTTGACCAAGTAAAGTAAGTATCCTCTTTTTAAATGGGCAGGTATTTAAGACACAGTAAAATGTGACCATTTAAAATAAATGAACAGAAAAATCCACAATTCAATAGAGATCTTTTAAAACTCTGCTATCCATTTTTAAAATAAGGTTAATCTTATTTTAAAATTTTGATTAGATAGTTCAAACTTAAGTTATACTTCTTTTTTTAATTTAAATTTAAGATTTAAGTAACTAAATTTTAATTTAATTTGGCTTTAATCTAAGTGTAGGCTACCTGAAGGATTTCACTATTTTATCACACTTGAAATAGCAGTCATGTAACCATTTTTCTTTACAGATCATACATAATCCTCAGTATTTTCTATAGTCAGTTTCAGTGTCTTTCTTTAATTGCAAAGAAACAATTGGATCTGATCTGAGCTTCTAGTAACCAACCTTCGTAACATTCATTATAAAATACATCCAGGTGGCTTTCACACTGGACTAAGGATCAGAGAATTTTCTTCCACCTCCTCTTAGCTCCCAGCAGTACTTTCTTACTGCCTAAGCGTTCTCTATGTTTCGGGAGTAGGGAGATGAAAGAGTTCAGGGATTTCATCTACATGGATTAAAGGCTTTTAATACTTAATATGTTTCCTCGGGTAGGAAGTAACAAATTTCCTTCTAAGGGGTGTTGTAAAAGGCAGAGTAAAACCCACAGAAGCCAGAAGTTGGTCTGATGACCACCCATCGTGTCTTCCTTCAGTCATAGTAGAAAGAAATCCCGATCTCCAGTTGCTACGACTTGAAGAGTCTCCTCCTGTGAAAAACAAGCTATCAAAGATTATGACAAATTCTCTTTATTCTTTATTCTTGCTGCCTCTTGGTGCTGTAAACCTTCTGAGGCAAGGACACTGTTTATTTTGCCCACTCTTGTATCATCAGAATGTGTTGAGTAGAGGAGGCTCAGATGTACTTGCCACTTAAGTTGCTGAATGAATGAATAAATGAATGAATGCACAGAACGTCCAGATCTTACTTTATAATTCTAGAAACAAAGTGAAAGCTCAAAGTCTGCTGGCCATTGTTGGTGACCCAATCTGAATTACTTCTTTGGAGGCAGAAGCAGGGGATCTGTGTCTGTCTGCATCATGTCACTGAATGGTCCCCAGTCTCTGCCAACAGATAAGAAATGTCAACAGCTTAACCCAGTAGCTTTCAAAAATAGCATAGTTGATGAAACTGGAAATTTAGGTGCGTGCTAGAAATAAACCATTTGTCTTCAGTCTTAAGAAGGATAGGGTGAGAACAGATATTCCTCAGAGAGATCTAAAATATTTTTTTAAGACCCATCCAGGTGAGTAAATGTCAGAAGAAACATCTTCCCTCTCAATAAAGCATAAATAGGACATCTTATTTTCAACAACTCAGGTAAGTCATTCTGAAAACTTGAGGATTACGGCAAGGCACCGTGTTTCTTTAAGATTGCAGTCAAGATTTTTTGTTGTCGTTTTTCAAGAGCGGTGGCAGTTTTCCCCAAAATTTAAATGAGTAGTTGTACCGGTGAACCAAGTTGTTGTGGGTTTCCTGGTGCATGCGCCCTCCCCCCCCCACCACGTGGGGCAAGGGGGAGGGAGGTGGCGACTCAGACATGGCTTTTTCATCCCTTTACAGACAACTCCGGCTGCTGTGAATGCTGAAAATAGCTCAAATGCTCTCAGAACAGTAGCACCACCCAGCAGCTGGGATTCTTTCCCTCTCTTATTTGCCTTCTCTCTTGCCTTTTTTTTTTTTTCCTTCAGACACTTGGATTGGATTTAATCTTAAACCTCTGGAGTTCAAGACCTTTTAAAAAGGGCTAAATAAACAATCTCTACATGTAAAAGGCCACTGACTCCTACTTCCTCTGTTTAGAGCAACTGTTGAACGCCAGCTGCCTGTAGGTAAGATTTTTATTCTGGAATTATTTAAATGGTTTATGATATGTTTATGACTAATGTCTTTTAAATAACTCATTTATAGTGAAGCTAAGCGGGGGCTGCAAACGATTTCCAGGTAAATACGGTGTTCTGGAATACAGAAGTGGCATCTGTGCATTTTTGTGGCTGTACTTTTAAACTTTGCTCCAAGCTCTCTGTCATGTTGACCCACGATACACACTCCCTGTGACTGAGCCACATCGGAACTCTAATTAACCTGAGTGCCAACAGTGAGGGGGGCTTCCAGGCATCATAATTTTGTTGTTTAGACTGTTTTACTTATTTTTAACTTTCTCAAGGCACCAAAAGAAAGAAAAAAAAAGGAAAAAGTTACAACCACCTGAGCAAAGAAAATGTTAGTACTTGGTCTTTAAGGACAATGAGACAGCTCTACTTTATTTTGTTCTTTCGTCCCTGGTTTATTGATTGCTAGTGTGGAATTCGAACAGTTTTTTTTTTATTTGTTTCATTTTTTTTTTTTTTTGGTATGTTCCTAGGACAATTCAGGTGACTCTGTTTTGAAAATGCCTTACCTAGCCGCAGGTCTTTTGCTAGCAGGTTTCCATAACGTTGACAGTACAATATTTTGGTGAGGTTTCTGTCTCTCTCCTCTCCCCCTCCTTATGCTCACTTTTGCAAAGTACTTTGATCTGTGGACTTTAACTTCAAACACAGCATTTACTTTGATTGTGGGTACTTACTATGTTCAGTAAAAATCTTTTTTTTGTTGTTGTTTGCTTAATGCTTTTATACCATTTCCTTTAAATAATCTATTGGGCTTTGGTTTTTCCCCGCTGATGATGTCTTAGGTTAACCCCCAACTCAAAGAAAAAGACTTTTTTATGGCAGGGTCTCTCACCACATAGACTTTACGACAGCTCTCTGCTGCAGATCTGTGAACACAGCAAAGGCTGGTGCATACAACCCGAGTCTATCAACCTCTCCCTTGACTACCCTCTTGCCTCAGAAGTACAGTGTGCCTCAGGCCCTAATGCTGCTTTTTTCACAGGGACACTGAAATCCTTGGAATTTAAAGATTCTTGTCTCCAAAGAAGTTTATTGGTATCTCAGACCACATGTCAAAAGAAAACATGCATTTTAAACACACTGTGATTGTCTGGATAACTTTAAAAAAAAAAAATTAAAAGAAGAAAAATTAAAAGGAAAGAAAGGAAAGAAAATTTTTAAAAAGGAAAACTGGGTTGGGGGGGAGACAAAAAAAAAAAAAGCAAAAAACCTTTTGCTGCCAAAAGTCTGTTATGCTGGTGAAACTTCGGCTGAATGAGGGATAAGAAATTTTTATAAACAAGTGTATTTCCTAAAATAGGCGAAGTGGAGCCCTTTCTTGCCATTCAAACATTGTTTTAAATGTTCCCTTTACTTTGAAGAAAACTCGTGTGTTGATTACACTGGTTTGTTATTTTCCAAGTCCTCTGCTAGAGACAGAGGTTGGCGCACTGCCCCTGCTAGTTGGGTTGCAGGTTAGGAGTAGAATGAGCCTAATCCTGTCAGGAGACCTTTTCAGTCCTGGCCAAGGACTGCGGCTCCTTACAGCCGGCCCAGACTGCACCCTGCACCTTGCGAAGAAGGAAGGAACCAAGTGGCCGCAGGACAGAGTTTCCAGAGGGGCGGGGCTGGGCGAATGCTAGGGGAGAGGTGGCTTCCCATGAGGCAAAGATGTAACATAATCTCTAGGATTTGAATGTAGTCAGAAAACCTAGAGATGTTCAGTCATCCTACTTTTTTTATTTCCAAAAGTTGGACGTTTAATTGCTACCTCTTCCCTTTCAAATCTGCATTGGAAGGTGTATATTAATAATCACATTTCTGTGTACAGTCAACATTTTAAATCCTCTGGTTATTCTGACCAGGTGCTTCACTGCTTCCTGGAGCCTTTGGAGGTCTAGAATTTTCTCCCCCTTAAAAGTAGGAAGCCTCGGGGTGCCTGGGTGGCTCAGTCGTTAAGCGTCTGCCTTCAGCTCAGGTCATGGTCTCAGGGTCCTGGGATCGAGCCCCGCATCGGGCTCCCTGCTCATCTGGGAGCCTGCTTCTCCCTCTCCCACTCCCCCTGCTTGTGTTCCCTCTCTCGCTGTCTCTCTCTCTCTGTCAAATAAATAAATAAAATCTTTAAAAAAAAAAGTAGGAAGCCTTGATTTGGCATAGCTGAATGCAATTGTATTGCCAAAGGCAATACAAGTTTAGTTGGAAGATCCAGCGGCACCAAGATGAAATGGGTTTGGAAGATGATAGCCACTCCATTCTCCGGCAAGTCATCTTTTCCTGTTTTGTCATTGTTGTGGGGTTTGTTTGTTTCCCTTCACCCCTTACTTTTGCTCTGAAATTTGGGATTGTTTGAATGTGAAGCTCAAGGTGAGACCCGCCAAAGACCGAGTTTCACACAGGTTCCACATGAAAGAAGTATTCTACTCAGCCTTGCTCGAAACTTGGCCCACATTTTACCAGAAGTTTCATGAATGTCAGTGAGTCTGGATTTGAAACATAATCCAAAACCTGGTGACTTCTGGCGACTTTGAGGCTTTATTGTATAAGTAGTGAATCTGTCAAACAAGGACATCCCTTATTTTCATATCTTCTACTGCAATTTCATGTGTACACACTTTTTTTCCCAATAAATTCTCATTTGTTCTATGATATTTTAAGGCAGGTTTAATCCTAATATGAATTTTTATAGATGTAGTATTTAAACATCGGCAAATGTAAGTCTGCATTTTAAATTCCAACACAGTCTGAACCACCGTGGTGTGAACATGTTGGTATAATTCAGCTGAAGGAAGGAAGTCCCAGGAGAGTCATGGAATGCCTTTCTTTGCTCAAATATACCTCTGTGCTCGTGAGGAACAAACAGTAACATTTTGTCCAGGTCTATCCGTTTGACAGTATGCCTTTTGTTCCCCTCTCCAAAGATGGTGTCAAATATATTGGTGGGAAAATAATAAACTTCCAGATTTTTTTTTTTTTTTGCCTGCTCAACTGATACACTCCCAGGGAACATTGTAAGCATTGAAAAGTTCAGTACTATTACTTGTAATGTAACGTATACTGAGAATAAAAGAGTACTCGGCAGAGACAATTTCCTTCAGAAAAGCTGGGTGACCTAGAGCTGATGTGTGTATTAACAGTCAGATGGTGCAGGGTTGTGAAGGGCTGTGTCTGTGTGTGTGTGTGTGTGCATGTGCCCACTGAGTGGGGAAAATGGGGAGTAGAGAGGAAGAGGGGATTTGTGAGCGAGCTTTGTTCAGTAAATCTGTCACACCTGAAACAAAAAAATAATCAAGCCCAGGATCTGAAAACATTCCTTTCTTTTGTTGGTCATATAAATATGTATTGGTCGAACACTGAATTTGGGAGAAGGAGGCATATTATTTTTCTCATTAAAGACACCAAGGATTACATTCTGATCATTAGGATTCCAGAAATGGTAAACAATCCCTAATAAAAATATGACCAATTAGGAGACCTACATAGTTGTGGATGAAATTGCATGAGCCAGTCTCAGAAAGAACTTCATGCTACTATGACCATTACAGATGCTAATCCACCCAGAGAACTAAGATTTGACATCTTTCTATCAGCTGGAGGATTTCTGAACTCATTTGAAGGATTTTCATAAAAATAAATTTGTGACCTCACTAAAGATTTAGTTTGACTAAATTTAGTGAGGTTTACGGTTATTCATTATAAAATTAAATTGCCATCAAATTTCATTTTGAAAATTTCATAATCTTATTCTTAATACCAAAGAGCATTTTATTAAAGATACAGTTTGCATTTTTAACAGGTGATGCACAAAATGACTGTAATTGATCCCACACTGAATAAGGCATTTAAAAAGCTGACAATAACAGAAACTTGGGGGTCTTGTATGTAGAAGCTGCAGATTAACACTGACTTCACCATTCATAATGTATCATATCTGATTTTGGTTTTTTGTTTTGTTTTGTTTTTTAAAGATTTTATTTATTTATTTGAGAGAGAGAATGAGAGAGAGCACATGAGAGGGAGGAGGGTCAGAGGGAGAAGCAGACTCCCCGCAGAGTAGGGAGCCCGATGCGGGACTCGATCCAGGGACTCCAGGATCATGACCCGAGCCGAAGGCAGTCGCCCAACAAACTGAGCCACCCAGGCACCCTCATATCTGATTTTGTTATCCCAAAACTAATACATCAGAGCGGAGGAGAGAAAGAAGCACAAATGAAGGTGTAGAGAAAATGAGAGAAAACAATTCAGGACCATCCTACCAGGGGGGTTCTCCCTAAACACATCATGGTACAAAGAGTTTGATATTTTGAAAACTATCGTCCATAATAAAATAGAATAAGGGAAAGGGTAAAAATACCAGGCTGAAAATAAACATCAAATTTATGCATATGCAAATGTTTCTTTAAATCATGAAAAGACCTTTCAAGAGCCACCTGGGTGGCTCAGTCGGTTAAGCATCTGCCTTTGACTCAGGTCATGATCCCAGGGTCCTGGGATCAAGCCTGCTTCTCTTCTCCCTCTCCCTCTGCCTGCAGTTCCCCCTGCTTGCGCTCTCTTCTGTCAAACAAATAAAATCTTAAAAAAAAAACACAATGACTTCACTAGTTATTTAAGAACACAAAAATCAGTCATTTAAAAATCTTCTCTTGTGCTTTACTGTCAGAAAAATGGAGTCCATATAGCACTTACCCATTCTTTAAGAATATATTATTATAACCCATATTTATAGTATTACATTAGTTTTCTTAAAAAAAAAATTAGTGTCAGTGATAGATATCAATAATAGATGATGACACAATAGGGTCCCCGCCCAGATAGGCTGAAGAAGGTTATTGACCTGAAGCAGATAACACAGTCATTTCCAGGAAGGTCATCATTCTCTACCTAAGTTTTTACTTGTTATTTGGATACTATAATTGGTTGTGAAATAGAAGTAGTACTTTAAATAATGCTTTAATAATTATAATACCGAAACACCATGATGATCTTAAGGCCTCTTACTTATCCAAGATGGACTGTCAAAAATATGGGGGCATTTCTTGTAGGTTTAAATGCAGAGACTGCTGTTAGGGGATAGTCAGGTCTCCTTAATATCACTATCATCCTGGGCTTTATCCTGGGGAATCATGGAGTAGGAGACCCCAGTGACCCTCTAAATCACTCCTGTACCCATTAGGAAGCCCACTTGGGCCACTGGCTAGTGTCAGGATGGATATGGGAGGAGGAGACTCCCCTTTCCTCTGTACTTGGGCAGAAGGCCTTTCTGAGTCTCTTGGTTCAACTATTCTTTTTTTTCTTTTCTCATGGTTCTTCTCTATTATTTCCCCTTCTCTTTTTCCAGGAGAAACAAAGGTTTTCCCTGCAAATTTTGCCATTCTTGAGTCGTTGGAGGAGGAAAAAGTCCAACGGAGTTAGCTCTGGGGGCTGTGAGATTCATACCCATTACAAGGCTAGCCCATGGCCCCCTGAGTTTATTTGCATGGGTGCCACAGGTAGACCTGTGTTTAGTAACTGTTGAATAATTCATAGTAGGATAAAAATAAAGTAGATATGAAGGAAGCCTTTCAGGTCAAAGCAAAATATCCATTTTTTTAACCAAACTTTTTATTTTACAATTTTAACTTTACAGAAAAATTGTGAAGATGGGACTAGAGTTCCCATATACCCCACACCAAGATTCTCCTATTATTAACATGTGACATTAATATGGTAACTTTGTTACAATTAGTGGACAATATTGATACATTATTAACTAAAGTCCATCCTTTATTCTTACTTCCTTAGTTTATACCTCATGTCCTTCTTCTGTTTCAGGATCCTATCCAGAATGCTGTATTACATTTAGTCATCATGTTTTCTTAGATTCCTCTTGGCTGTGATAGTTTATTACCCTTCCCTTGTTTTAGATGACCTTGATAGTTTTCAGGAGCACTGGTCAGGTATATTGTAGAACATCTTTCTATTGGAATGTGTCCGATGTTTTTCTAATGATTAAATAGGGATGTGTTTTGGGGAGGAAGACCACAAAGGTAAGGTGCCATTCTCATCACGTCATGTCAAGGGCACATACTATCAACATGAGCTATCACTCTTAATGGCCTTGATCACCTGGCTGATGGAGTGTCTGTCAGGTTTCTCCACTGTAACGTTACTCTTTCTCCTCCTTTCCTTACTGTAGTCTCCCAGAGGCAGTAACTTCGTGCAGCTCACACTTAACGAGTAGGGAGTCACACTCCTCTTCCTGATGGAGTATCTACATAAATTATTTGAATTATTGAATTCTGCATGGCAGATTGTCTATTCTCCCCAGCTTATTTAAATTCAATCATTGGTATCAATATGAACACAGGGATATGTATTTTATACTTTGCATTATAATCCAATACTACTTAAGTAAAGTAAGTATGGCCCCAGCAGTTCTTTCGCGAGGCTGTTATGGCCTTTTTTTTTTTTCTAAGATTTTATTTATTTATTTGAGAGAGAGAGAGTATAAGCAGGGGAAGCTGCAGAAGGAGAGGGAGAAGCAAGCTCCCAGCTAAGCGAGGACCCCGAGACAGGGTTCAATCCCAGGACCTAAGATCATCACCTGAGCCGAACGCAGACATAGTCCCATCATTGTGAGGATTTTTTCCCTGGTACTACAAGATGCTTCAGCCTCATTGTATATATTTCCTGTCCCAGTCCTAGAATCAGCCATTTCTTCAAGGAGCCCTAGTTCCTTTAATAAAGAACGATATTAGAAACCAAGGCCGGAGCATCTGTTTTAACTTTTGAATGTGACCTTACCAGCCACTTGCTTTTTCACTTGAAGAAAATTTTTTTTGTTTATGGATTTTTTCAGTCGGTAACTGGTAATAACTTGATATGTATGTAAGGATAGCCTTTCTTGATTTTTCAGACTAACAGGACACATGCTGCCCTTGCATACTCACCTTTCTGTGATTCTGAAACAAATTTAATCCAATATGATCAAATTTGTTCTTTATTGTTAGTTTTGATGGGAGATTGAAATCTTAAATGTGGTCTTCAAGTCTTAAATGCACTATTTAAAGGTAGAAATTGGTTGTTCCTTCCTTAAATAGATGTAAGAACATCTTACATTATTTAAAATATGATCAAGATTATTAAACGAACATGGAACTCTGTGTTCGAGGAACCGTGCCACGTGCAGCTTCATAATCTCATAGAAGACTCAGACAACACAGACAGTCAACATGCATCAGAAGATGCGCAGTGCAGGGGCGCCTGGGTGGCTCAGTTGGTTGAGCATCTGCCTTTGGCTCAGGTCATGATCCCAGGGTCCTGGGATTGAGCCCCATGTCCGGCTTCCTGCTCAGCGGGGAGCCTGCTTCTCCCTGCCCCCCCCCCCGATTGAGCTCTCTCTTGCTATCACGCTCGCTCTCTCTCAAATAAATAAATAAAATAAAATTTAAAAAGATGGGCAATGCAGAGGTCCACAGTGCCATGGGAGCACAGAGTTAGGACTGAGAATCAGGCTTCAATAATACTAGAAAATCAGAGAGGTTTTCACAGAGAGAAGAGCTGTATTTAAATCGAGTCTTCGGTTCACATAAGAGGGCATTCAGATGGAAGAAGGTGATTGTGAATAAAGACTCAGAGGAGAGAAAACTCAGTAGACAGAGTATATCCAGAAATTTGGTATCGCAAAAACAGGCCTGACAGGAGACCCCTGGAAAGGTATATTGGGTTGGCGTTCATTTGTTGAGAAGGAAATTTTCACAGTTAGGTCCATATGTTAGTACGACTGCTGTCCAGTGTTCAGGATGATTAGGGAGATGAAGCACAGCACAGACCCTATTAAGCAGATATAACTGATAAGGGGGCAAAGTAGATATAAGAAAAGGAGACTAGCTGCTACAGAGCATGAGCCATCAGGATAGTTCCCTACCGCTGTCTTCAACTAGACTTTGCCCTAGAAACTGAAAGTCTACCTACAAAATGGTTGCACCTGTAATTTTATTTAATATTCAGTATTATCAGAGATAATAGGTTGTATGTTTATTGTTTCACCAAATGCATATGTATTTCATATTCAATACTTACTTTGATTTCCTTGATTGTCTATTTTAATCTACAGTGGTATTACTATTAGTAGGGGGTTGGTCATGCAGGCATTATGTTCCCCAACATACACATGAGGACGCTGACACCCAGATAAGTTGCTATATCATCCACTTTATGTCCCAGTAAATAGCAAATGGTAGATTGGCTTTCATGTCAAGATTTTTCAAAGTGTGCCATTCTACCCAGTTATAAAATACAAACATAAAAAATAGGTTAGAAATAATGGCCAAAGAATAATAAGAAAATGATTAGTCCATGGGGTGCCTGGGTGGCTCAGTCGGTTAAGCATCCGGCTGTTGATTTTGGCTCAGGTCATGATCTCAGGGTCGTGAGATCAAGCCCAGCATCAGGCTCTATGCTGGATGTGGAACCCACTTGAGATTCTCTCTCTCTCTCTCCCTCTGCCCCTCGCCCCACCCCCCGCTCCTGTGAGCTCTCTCTCTCTAAAAAAAGGAAAAGAAAATGATTCGTCCAAGCAATGAAAGAGATATTTCTGAATTCTAACAAGTTTTGACTTTCTATGCTTCACGGGGAAAAAAAAAAAAACATAAGCAAAAGAAGGATGAAGATTACAGAGAAAGACATGAATGTTCCAATGGTATAATGAACCATAGGTTATGACTAGGCTGATAGAAACAAGACACAGGTAGCAAAAAAAAATAAGGTTTAGAAACTTGACACAGTTTAAGAAAAATAATGTACTCTCTTATAAAAGGTCGATTCAGTATTAGAAAGGATAGAATAGAATTATTAGTCTCTTGTTCTAAATCTAAATTTGGGCCTGAAAAAAGAAACTGAGTTTAGTTTAATGGAAAAACACATGTACAGCATGTGTTTTTAAAGCATTGTATTTTGGGTACTTTGACTTGTTGCATATCCTGGTCCAAGTACAACTTTGAATTGGTTTAATTCTGGTGGAGCCATTGCTGTTGACATGCATTCAGCTCAGTGGTACTTCTCTTGCTCAATTTTGCAAACCTAAGAAATTTGGTTGGTTTTGAATTTAACTCCAAATAGTATTCAGAAGTTCTGTGTTTGTTTGAAGTGACCATGTAAATATTTTTAAACTATGCAGCATTCAACTTTTAGAGCAAATTCTTACTATTAAAAACAACCCAAGAATGTTGAAAAAGTTACATATGGGTACATTTTAAGTGAATTTAATGAACATACAGCCAAATACAGTTAAGAAATGTACTTTTGAGGGGCGGCCTGAGTGGTCCAGTCAGTTAAGCATCTGCCTTTGACTCAGGTCATGATCCTGGGGCCCTGGGAGGGAGCCCTGCATCAGGCTCCCTGCTCAGGGGGAGTCTGCTTCTCCCTCTTCCTCTGCCTCTCCCCTTGCTTGTTCTCTCTCTTTCTCTCTCTCTCTCTCTCTCTCTCACTGAAATAAATAAATAAATAAAAATCTTTTAAAAATGTACTTTTGATCTAAGATCAAAAATATTTTCTAGTCTACCTCTATTGTTTTACTATCAAAGTATTCACTCTTTAAAAAAATTATTATTATACTGAGACTAAAGACCGTGGTTCAGAATGGAAAATTATCCAAAACCCAATATGGCTACCTAAATGTGCAGTTAGATTAGAAACCCCACGCTGTGGTAGCAGCAGAACCACGGGGTAGAAGGTATGGCCTGGCATCAGACTGACCTTCATGTGCAATCTGTGAACAGACCAGAACAGTGAGCCTACGCTGAAAGATTCGGCAGGGGAGTGTTGGAGATATATGAAGAAGTTTTGTGCTAATTCAAGAAGGGTGTTAAATGTCACACTAAGAGATCCAGGCCTCATTCTCAAGTAGGAAGTGGTCATTGTCCTTAACTATACAGGACAATAAAATGTTAACTTTTGGGAGAAGTAAATAGCTTCCAGAGTATCACCTCTTAGTGACTGAGTTTAAATAAGAAATCAAATTGTTCACTATAAAACTCATTTTATAACTTAGAGTATAAATTGTTTTATATTTCTGTTTATTTAACTAATATAAAATTTTAAGTAAACTATGAATTATTTTAAAATTTGAAATATACATTATTTACATATAACATGTTAGTTTTTTATAACAATGTTGACAATTGTGTATAAATTGTTTACTATAAAAATCAATAGTTTACCATTACTAGTTCTAACATGAAGTTAAATCATTGAAATCTTCTTTTTGTATCAAATATAATTATTTTCATTCAAGGCAGAATAAAACCAAAGCTAGACATAAACAAGTTCCTAAACTTGATATTGATAACACAGAAGACTGGGGCTTATGATAAACTTCTCAAAAATAAGTAGAAAAATAAAAAACTGAGTAAAAAAGTAAATTCAGTAGGAATTAGATGATTTTTTATGGAAAGAATAATGAAAAGCTGTCTTTTATTAAAAAAATAATTTTTAAGATGACTACTGGTCTTCAATACAAAATACATTTTATGTTAGCTTGTGTTTGAGCAACTTCACTTTAGAAATTAATGAACGTATTTCATGTTCCAAAATTAACTTAGAGTTGGCACTCAGGCTTTGTCTCACATGGAGAGAACCATCACTTACTAACCACAGCTTGTATAAAAACTTGTTAAAACTTGTCTAGAAACAAAGTGATAATTTTTATGCTAAGGTGAGAAAACGTGATTGCAGTGAGATTTTTATCTTCCTTACAAGCTTTATCTATTTTAGATAATGAAATTAAACAAAAAGCATTGAGAGTTAAAAGTCATTTGTTTCCACATCAGAATTTTCTATATGCACACATATCCTCGCTCTAATCAATATTCTGAATGACTAAATAAGAGCATATGTGTAAGAACACTTGGCAGAAGACCATTTTGTATTTTTCAGTGAACATCATAGCTTGGTAAATTTAACACTTGACTGTGCTTATTAATTTAAGAAGAATGGTCTACATATAAATCAGAAAGGAAGGAAATTGGGAGTTTACTAGTAAAACCGAATACTGTTTTCAGTGACCACAGATAACTACCTCTCGTTCCTTAGGCAATTTCATATTCATTGAACGAGATATTGTCATAAAGATCTTTTTACAGTGTCTCAGTCACTTATTTCTGAGAGACTACTTTTCCTAGCGTATGTGAATCACCTTATACTCTGACTATGGACCAACCTCAATGCAGGAAAATTCGATAGCACTTTCAAGATAAAAATTCACAACCAGACATAGGGAGGAATTGCTTTAACCTTTAAAAAAAAAAAAAAAAAAAGCATCAGTCAAAAACCTGTATCATAAAAGTGCACAGAAATATATGGACTGAAAAATGTGAAATTCAGATACCAGAGGCAGGGAGGATGTTTCAATCAGAGAGATGTACACCAGGCTTCATCTGAATTCAAATGTCTTCTGTTTTAAGATGAATGGTGGGTACATGGATGTTTGTTATATTATTCTCCATATCCTTTGCTTGAATAAAGACCTTCATCAAAAAGTCTTTTCCCTCTATCTCACGTGCCTTAAGTTTAAGATATAGTCTATAAACAGAATAGATTTTTAAATATATTTCTCAGCTGCTAATATTGAGAGACAATATTAATTTTTTACTTAAAGCAGCCCAGATTTTCTGAAAATTTACAAAGGTAAAACAATACAACAGATGGTATCATGTTTGGCCTATATTTCTACATTTTTTGCATAGAGCCCAAAACTTCTATCAATGGTGAATTAGAAAAGAAAATGAATTTAGTTCTTTAGCAGACAAGTATCTGTTGTAAACCTACATTCAAGATCATTTTTCATAGTGTATTATTCCACAAGACCTAGTTATATACAATTCTTAGAACCTACTAAACATGATATTTACTCTTTAAACTATTAACTAATTTGTCATGCTTTACAAGAATTTGTAATGGGGTTTGGAGCTAGTAGTGAATAGGTATATTTTATCTTACCTTTTTTTAAATTTCTTTAATTTTTTTAAAAAGATTTTATTTATTTATTTGAGAGAGTGAGCAAGCAAGAGAGAGCACAAGTAGGGGGAGGAGCAGAAGGAGGGAGAGGGAGAAGCAGACTCCGTGCTGAGCAGGGAGTCCGACACGGGACTCGATCCTGGGGCTCCATCCCAGGACTCTGGGACCATGACCTGAGCTGAAGGCAGATGCTTAACCAACTGAGCCACCCAGGTGCCCCCTTATCTTACCTTTTTAACATTGGCTTTGGTATAATAGATTGAGAAGAAAGGATTACTGTTTTAAGATGCTCTATGCGATAAATGTATGAGAAGTGACTTTATAATATTTAGGCAATCCTCTCAGTTGCTCGAGGACCAAAGATACAATTAGATATGCATCAGTTCCCAGTGAACGTGATACTGTGCAAAGCGAGTACTGCCTATATTTAATATGAAGATTTTACTCTGTAACTTAATATATTTCTTGAAATTTAACTTACTTTAAAAATTTACATACATACAACTCTTCCTTAATTTTTACACTTAACACTTCTTGGACATCAGAGGGGAATAAAAATCTAATGATTTTTCATTACCATTTGGTAAGAATCAGTATTTAATTTTGGGAATTTTTATTCTGATTTTTTTCTCTTTGTTTTATATAGAGTCATTCCAACATGCTAAAATGGAAAAGTTGGCAGACATCACTATCTTTTTAAGAGTTTTGACAAATGATAGATAATACTGAATAATTTTTTCTGGATTTTTTTTTTTTTTTGGTTTTTACAAGTAATTTTACATGCAGTCTGAAAATTCAGTACAAGCCAAAAAAGTTCATTATTTTAAGTCATAAAATTCAAAGAAAAGATATTTTGTTTCTAGGTAAATTCCATTAAAGTATATAAAATATTTAAATGATTAACAATAAACACATTGAGAAAAATAGTGACGTTCTAATAACACAAAGAGTAACTTTGAATTCCCTCATGTCATTGTTACTAAAGCTAAGAAACCTATTATTACATTACTAATACAGAGTAATGTATGGGAACAAAGATGAGAAAAGGACTTTCAGATTACTACCATTAGACAGTGCTGCTTCTCTGACCTTCATGAGAATCCATCCTTTCTTTGTGTGCTGTGACACTGGAGTATTTTTCTTCAATCTCTCTGATGACGCCCCAATTCTGCTTACACATGTCTCTTTCTTTGCCTGGCTTGAAAGATATTCCCTTGGGTTCTGTCCCTCTTGTCCAATCTCCCCCTGATTTCACCTGTTTCCTCCTTCATAATAATCCCCAAATCTATATCTCTACCCCTGATCTCTCTCACGAGTTCCAGACTCACATTTCCAAGTCACTGGTAAACATTTCCTATGAACATCTGCAGGGCCCCTCAAACTCAGTACTTCTAAAACTCATCATCTTCCAGCTCCCAACATGCTCTTCTTCCCCAGGGCTATATTTTAATAACTGTGTCACCCAGTTACTCAGGCTTGGAATCTTAAGCAAGCATTCACATTTTTCTTCATACCAATTTAAGTCACTATTCATTGATTCTACCTACACACACATCTCCCTTGAAGCTAGAGTTATTTTGCCAAAATAAACAAACTTTGCATGTGGATTTCCCATCTACCAAACTCCCCTATCATATAGTAAATACATCGCCTTTGCTTTATCTTCAGGCTTTAAGCACCAAGAAAGATGGCCATGTCAACCAATGGAAGTAAATTCTGTGCATGGTGTTTAGGTATCAATAGTCCTGCGTTTTCCCAGATAAAACACAGAGCCGGCAACTAACTTTTCCAAACTCATTAGTAAGAAAAGGGTGTGGCTTACTGTGCCAACATGGAACAGAGATCCAATGTCAGTCCTATTACTTATCTCATAAAACCCTTGTCCTCAAGATTCTCCTTCCAACAGAGTAATGACAGTGTTCACAAATCACCTGTTTTGTTGTCACCTATTATGTACTGATATGATGGTTGTAGGCAAATGCTAAATAATAAACGTCTTGTTAAAAAAATTGGAATATAATCACAACGCAAAGTTTTAAACCAAAAACTCCATATGATTCATGTGGTAGTAAATGAAGTCTTAAAGAAATAAATTATTTTAAATAGAGATTTAAATCAAACAAAATGTGTGTATCTTCAAAACTAAATAGTAAAATAAATAAGTGCCTGAAGCAATATAAAAAGATGGTATGACAATATTTCATTCAATAAATATGAAATTGATTACATATTAAAATTCATCATCTGTGGTCACTTAAAACACTATTTGGTTTTACTACTAAACTCCTAATTTCCTTCCTTTCTGATGCATTTGTTAGATCATTCTTTTTAAATACAGCCAAGTGTTAAATGTATGAAGCTAAAATGTTCAGTAAAAATACAAAAACAAGAGATGGAATCATATGCAGGGAAAGGTCCTATTCATTGAATTATTATGATAATTAAAGTAACTTCATTTGAATAGCATGATATAAAGGATAAAATCTGAAATGTCAATCTTCTGGATCATCTAATATTTATGACATCATTTGTCTTTATGGCATTTAATCAATAACCATTTGTTGAGCGTCTACTTGGTACTCTGTCCACAGCGCAGTGGGAGACAGTTGTTGGAAGGTAATTACCACAGCCACATGATTGAAATTGTAAAGAGAACTATGAAAGAAAAATGCAGGAGGCTGGGAGCAGAGTCTACAATTTTGAGAACCAAGAATCAATGACAAAAAGACTTCTAGATTTGGAACTTAGTGAAATAATTGGGAAGATGAATTACTTGGGGTAGGAATCAGAAGAGCTGTTGCATTATTCCTATTTTGTGAGCAGCTGAGAATAAAGTATAAAGAGATTATGGGCATGACCCCTCCAAAAACAGATATATCAGGACCACCATGAACATCTACTCTCTAAATACAAGTCTATTTGTGTGATGGCCTTTGTCTTTTGGAGAAAACATCATGAGAATGATAGCTTGCTGTTCTACTGTATATAAATTCTCCATGGATTATAGAGATAATGTTGTATTTGCTCCTATTTAAATATTGAAGGAGTATGATTTCTGAAATGACCTATGAAAGATGAATGTGACTTTGGAGAAAAACTTATTTCAGCTTTGAGTAAGGATTTTCAAGATAAACATCCAAGAAAAAGTCTAACAGAGGAATATTGAAACAAAATTTCTAAATGAATAAAGACCTTACTGATTGCAGCTATGAATTCGAGTACTTTCACATGTGTTCAGGTGTTTGCTTTGAGGCATATGAGTTAAAAGTGAGAAAGAAAACTTTAAACGTTTTCTTTCTCACTTTTAACTACATTTCAAAGAAATACATAATTTCAACGTAAAGGATATATTTCTTCCATAGATGAACACAAGTGTGTGTGGGGGGTGGGGTGGGATTAAATCTTGTGGTTGGTGTTACATCTGTTCATCTTTATTATGTGACTGAAATAGCAATCATTTGAAATAAAATATTTTCTGGTTTAATAGTATGGTAACAAATTATTCACAGTAGGATTGATTACAATTTTTTCTTCTGCTCCTCATACTTAATCATATTTTTGAAATCGGCAACAAACTGTTTTAAGGATGTCAGTGCTTTTCTAAACAAAAATATCTGCATGCAATGTGGGAAATGTGGTTTTTAATGCATTACACATTTTAATTTTTCTGGATATGCTCAGGAACTCATATTTTTAAAAGGCAGCTGAGTACTCTTAACGGTATTTCTCTTCTGGGGATCTGTATTGCTCTAGAAAATGCTGTTGAAATGGCAAAGTGGATGTCTGTATAGATATGTTTTATTAATTTTTCAGATTATTCCTTCCTCATGTTTGGCTAAACCATGGACAGTAACAAAATGTAGTAAAAAAGAGTCATAAAAGATGAGTCACCTTTAATTCAATAAATATTAAACAATAATTAAACAATTAAACCATTGTTCCTGAAATAAGAGGTGAACCCAAGACCTGGGAAATCTGGGCATGAATACAGAATGGAAATATGTCAAATAAAGTGTAAATCAAAATGGCTGTTGGAGTCCCCTAAACTGTGATGTCCTTGAGTATACACCATTTCAATGAGCCATCTTGCAGTGGAAAATAGAAATTTGCCACATAGGAATATCAAAGTGCTGTGGCGTAGCATATTTTATAGAAGTTGAATATTTAACTTTAGTTGATTGCTAAAATTAACTTAGAAAACTGATTACAAATATAGGATTTTGCAAGATGTGATCAACTTTGAAATAATAGTAACAAAGGGTAAGCAATTAATGGAATCATAACTATGGAATCTTACAAATTTATTTTATTGATGTACTATCTGAAGTAACACCATCTATCTTTCGATATTTATCATTGGAAAACTCCTTATGGCATTCATCCAAAGTACAGCTAAATCTTATCAAATTATTCCATTTTCCATATTCTTTAACAATTCATCTATTTCAGAAGTTTCTTAGGTCTTCTCTACTTTAATCCTGCACTGTTACGAGATTTTGTGAATTGTTGTAACTATGTTCTCTCTACCCACTGTCATTAAATATATATCTCGTCATAGTCGTGACGTCTAAGGGCTCAACCCTTAGAAAAAGATATCCCTCTTCCCCCATCCAATGCATGCACACACACACACACACACACACACACACAAATCTTAATCTGTTTCTAGATAGATCAAATGGAGCTCCTTATCCTCATCTATGAAAAGAGTACAACAGAACCTAATGATGTGTGGTATGGTGATAATTACTGAGAAAAAAAAGCAATCAACTCTTTGAGATTGTTAGTTGAAAGGTGCCTTCCTTATATGAAGCAGAAATAGTTGTCACTCTTCAAATCTGAAAGCAAGAAACTTATCTCTCGCTCAGGATTTTGGCGTACCACAGGACATGCTTCATTCCTAAACTTAGAACAACACCGACCTCTCCATCACCGTAGAGCTAGCATGGTCATTCACTTGGCAGATACTGTCTGAATACCTTGAAGAGAAAAGCACTGTTCTGGGTGGTTGGGACTTATCAGTGAACCCTGACTGGTAAAACACTGGTAAAAATTGCTGCTCCCAAAAAACTAAGATTCCCCTGGGAAGAAACAAATAATAGAAGATAAAGAGGATAAGAAATTATATAGCAGGTAAGATAGTAAAAATGCTTTTAACATAGAGCAAAGTAAAGAGGATCTGGAGAACGTGCTGAGGACTGTGCAGGCAGCCATATGCATACGGCTCTCTGGGGGACGTGTGTTCTAGGCAGAAGGAACTGTCCCTGCAAATGCCTAAGGCAGCTACTGCACCCTTGTTTGAAGCATAGCGAGGAAACCAGCAGAGGGGGGAGATTAATGGAGATGAGCTCAGAGAGGCACTTTATAAAAGGATCATTCACGGGTTGCTTGCAGTAGAGTGGTATAATTCTGAAAGTCCTTTCCATGAAAAACTGAAGTGTTTCTTTTTGTCGATTTAAACTTACACATTATTTATACCTCATATAACCAGTGGTCATATATTCCAAAGCCCCTAGACCACTTGAATCCATAAGCACTAGAGTTTAATGAAATATTTATATTCAAGTCTATAAACCTAACACTATGACTCTGAGTGCTTCCAGCAGATGATTCTGACTGCTGAGTATGTACATGGACCATGGTGACATTATAAAAAAAAAAAGGATTTATATATGGATTATTTCATTGAACTATATAAAATGGGTATTGATAAATGTATTTACTAAAGAAAACACTGAAGTGTAACACAAGCAAAATTATTCTGATTTATTGGCAATTTGTGAATTATTATTTAGGGCCTGAGAGTTTCTGCACCACTGTTCTTATTCATTGTGTGAACAGTTGCATGCTTTGATCTCAGTAACACTATGAACAATAGTCTCTACACAACCCAAGATATGTCAAATATAGAAATCTCTATTCTGGTCACCAATCTCTATGTTAATAATCTATAGCAGTTTCCATTTACTACTTTCAGTCACATCAGTGGGCCAACCCAATTTGTATAAGCTATCGCTTAAAGATAACTCCCATAATAAAAGTAAAATAAAAGAGCTACCATTATGGCATCATTTTTAAACACCTAAGCCTGATCTTTACCATCCAGTTGTACAGATCTAACTGGAGGGAAGGCAGATGTTTTAAGGACTTGAAATAGCTGGACTAACTTGCCTCTGTGATATATTATACAATACGGAGCAATTCTATGCCAAATGGATTTCCCTCCGCTAGACTGCTGTGGCTTTATGTCTTGATTATATTACCTTGAAGGAGTTAATACACTGGATCAAATTCCTAGGACTGAGAATAACTGTTAAAATAGAATTGTGGTGTTGGTATAAAGCAAGTGACATTAAAGATAAATGCTATTATCAGACTTTGACATTATTTTATAAAGGCATTAATTTCTGAAGTCTCTTGAATATGACGTTAATGAAGAAAAAGAAACATTAACAAAAATCTCTAAGTACTGTAAGGTACAATTAAAGACCAAAATTTGATATGAGGTATAGGTGTGTGTTTTCCTACCCAGAAATCAAAATTTGAAGGACAGTAAGGGCATTTTGTCCTGCCCTGCCTTCGTCATATACATGAATTTCCCGTCTCATTTCTGAAGCTAATCATGAAATGGCAACATAATCAGATGCTTCTTTTTATAAAGTCATGTTTCCTGAAGGGGCTTAGCACACACTCAATATCTTATGTCATAATAGAAGCCACTGAAGTCCAGAGAAGTGAACTAAACTTGACAATATCTTAAAGTTTTCTAGTAGAAAATCAGGCCCCCTGAATAATAAGCTTCCTGGTTTTTCCATGTAGTTCAATGAGGAAACCATCCCAAAACTAGAGAAATGAAAACCCTCTTCAGGATCCAGCCCTGGGTGTTAACCTATATTACCTATAAGTGCATGTAGCAAATAAATGTTTGTAAGCTGACCATGTATAGTTAAAGCTATGCAGAGTTCAGGCCGTACTCAACAATGAGTAAACCTTGATCTTGGGATGCTTCAAATACGTATTTTTTAATTTTGAAGACTGATTGATATGGGCTTTTTTTGGAGAATAAGCTACCTAGAACCAGGATCCTAGAACAAAAGAGTAAACTTCAGGGAATATTCTCTTTATCGGAAATCAACTGCCTAGGTTTTTGGAAAACATGATTAAAAATCCATCTAAAGTAAACAGAAAAATTATACTATACTATATAATTGTACTGGGCTGAGGGGAAATTTTTAATTTGATTTACAGTCATCTTTAAATCTTACAGAGATACATGTTCAAATGTGAGTCATGATTTTTGATAGCATAAACAAATTAACAATCATGAGCTGGACTGAGAAGAGCTTCTGTTGCATATCTTCTATTTGATATTCTTGCAACATCCTCTCTTCAAGAAGCTGTAAGTAAGGAGTCCAGCTGATTTTACTTCTACCAACCACTGGTCTAAATCATATGCGCATGATTAAAATTCCTGGATGTCTTCATTTGTTTTACATTAAGCTGCCTTGATTTTATGGTTGCTTTAAAACATAACATTTGTAAAAAATCTGGGACTTTAATTTTTCTGTTGTTTTTTGTTTTACATTTTATCAGTGTATTATCAGATACACTGATATTTACTTCAGATCTGTTTTCTAAAATTCAGAGTTAAATTTGTTCTTTTAATCAGTGTGACTGAGTAGGAGATCAGAATAAGTGATATGAACAAACAAAAGATTTTTACTTCAAATGAGATATGAGAAATGAGAAGCCATTGCCTTCTTTATATATAATTAGAAGGAAAGGTCTTGAAAGAATGAATATGATTGTTTTTAGTCCAAAATGATATTGATGGTGTGTTCTACCATGATGTTTATTGAATGGTAAGAAGGGCAAAATGAGACCTTTAGCTCCTGTGATCTGAGTTAATGGATGCTCTAGCCCCTGCTTGATAGTCAAATCTGGGTTTTTTAACTTGTTACTATTTCCAAGCTCTGTGACTGTTTTTGTTGTTCTGTCTCCTTTGCTAATCGTCTGCCAGTAAAAATGTGGCTAGCATAATTCAGGATCTGATGTTTATACCAAATTTCAAGTTGTGTGTTTTATAACTAAGAACCTGTCTTACATGTCAGAGTCCTCACATCTGTGATATTTCTGGTGCCTATTATTTTCTTGTGACTTTCCCTTCAAATGCTTTAAAGGAGCATAATTCAGATACAGTCTAAGGATAGTGGACTCTGTAGTCTCATTCCAGGTGGCAGTGACTTTTCCCTGTTAAGACAAATATACAGGTGATACTAATCAATCTTTCCCACAAACTAGACGTGATTGCTATGGGAAGCAAAACTGTCGATCACAAAGGGAAAGGAACACGATCGCTTGGAAGACCAAGGGCGTGGTCTAACCATGATGACTGACTAGGCCTGTTCCCAAATTACTGCTTGGAACAGAAGCCTTCCCCCCACCCCAGTTCTCACCCCCGCGCTCCATTGACCTACACTGGTATACAATTTCCTTGTGTTGCACCCATTAGAATTTGAAGGTTGTTATAGACATTGGCCAACTTTACACAGTTGGTAAAACTACAGAGCTACGTGATTCTAATGCGTAATATGTCAGTGTATCTTAATAGGTTGTGTAATTATATATGAGGATACATTTCTCAAGGGTAAATTTTTTAAAAGATAGGTGAATAATTTCAGAAACGCAAATCCAATGGCGCCATGATTTTAAAACAATAGGAAATCATGATAGAATTTAACTTTTTTTACTTCATTTGAAAGTATTTATGTTACATATCTGTCTTATGGACAATGCTGACTAAATACTTCTGCCTCCTAAGAGGATACAGTTTATACTGTTGAAAGTAAAGAAGGGACACCTGGCTGGCTCAGTTGCTTAAGTGCCCAACTCTTGATTGTGGCTCAGGTCATGATCTCAGGGTTGTGAGATCGAGCCCCATATTGGGCTCTGCACTGGGTGCGGAGCCTGGTTTAGATTCTCTCTTGTTCCCTCCCCTCCATGCTCTCTCTCTCTCTCTCTCTCTCTGGGAAAAAAGTAAAGAATGCACAAGACGTTAACTTTTTTTTTAATTCTGCCAAATGAAATGGTTATCCTTTTTACTTTATCTGAGAAGAGTATTTTTATAAATAATCTTTAAAAACAGACTTGAATCTGTCAAGTTCCAAATCAGTACGCCAAATAAAATTTGTCAGATTAAGTTTTTAGAAATTACGTTTTACCTTGAACTCCTTAATGAATTAAAATAAACAAATGAAATTTAAGATTTTCTTATTACAAAGTACATCATATTGAATCCGTATGCATTTTATAATTCTCCTGATGATTTGTCTGTGTGTGTTTATACTATAACCTGTCTCTTAAAAGACTTCCAGAAAATTCTTTATCATCAAATAATTTAGAGAAATGAAAAATGTTAGTGGTGTTAAAATGGCTTTAGTTCTATACTCACGCCCCCAGAACTTTTTTTTTTTTTTAATTTATAGGTCAATGTCCTACAAAAGCATAGTGGATACAGAATTAAGATTCATCCATTAGGTCTAATTAGGATCAAATATTTATTATGCACCAGTAGCTGCAGTAAGTGTACTTCCTAGGATGGAAATTGTTTGTGGCTAATGTGCTGTAGCAACCCATAAAATACTCATGGCTGTGTTAACTGGTCCTGAGATCAGTAGCCCCTTGGGGAATGCCTTTCATCTCAGTAGCTGCTTTATGTATGTGGTTGAGGTTTCTCCTGGTATTTTAAATGTAGCATATTAATGCCAACTTAAAGATCAAATATTATGAATAAGAGACATGCAATGTTTTCATGTCTGATAAATATCCATTAATTACCTCAAAAGGGATACAGATTATTCAGAATATATATTTTGTCATGGCTAAATAGGTCAGAATTCATTGCAGTTTGGAAAGACAAATATAAAATGGGACCAGTACCTGGGTTTAATTAAGTTGTCACTTCCTTCCATCTTTTCTTTAAGGCAATTTTCCACTCATTATATCTGATTTCTTTCTGAAAAGAAAGTGTGCTCAGCATATCATTGCTTTCTATTGGCATGATTTTGATGGAAGTTGTTTTCCGTTTATTAAAAAGGGGTGATGGAGCTGAATATATTCTTTTAAAAGTCTTGCAGTAGATGGATATATTAAATTCTAACCATTACAATATTTGTTGCTTAAATTCATGTTTAACAAATAGGTACTGACTCTAGAAAAAACCCTTCTCCAAAGCATCTTGGACTTGTTCCAATTGCTTCTGTGCCTAAGCTTCTCCTGGGGAATGTCAGGCATCTTTCCTTGGTTTCCTGTCGTTCTATATTTTCTCTGCTCTTAGACCTCCCATCCGCTTACACGCATGTGTACGTGTGGACACACACACACTCTCTCTGTTGTGGTCACTACGTATCTACACCATTCAGAACACCTCACCTTCTGAGGACACCTGGGCAGCTGCCTCTCCTGCCCCTCACAGCCCTCAATCTATCTTCCTTAATCTTGAGCAGAGATTGACTTTGCCTAAGGATACCTATTCCTTGCTCCTTTGCCACCCAATTTAGCAGAATGTCAAAGATGATCACTGGCTTTCTGTTCATCTCACTTTTTCCTGGGCTTGCCTCATTTCAGGTTGTCCTTGGTCTTCCCCTTCCCTGAGTCTCAGCACTACTTCCTACATTCAGACTGTGCCACCGACATTCTTTTCATAGAGTTCATTTTTCCCCTGCCCTCCACCTCAATCTTAATTGAAAAGCTCATGGATTTCTCTCTTTTCCAAATGCATATAGTACTTAGAGCTAATAGCATTCATTAGTAATTAAGTGTCCATGTTATATAACAATTCATCTGTGATTTGTTTGCATCTTTGTTTAAATCTTCTATCATGAACTTTTCATGGGGTATGTTTTATCTCCCCCAAACAAGGCTATAAATTTTTTGAGACAGAAACTGTGTTGTGAATTTTTTGCATCCCTTGAAATGCGATACATATAATGGGAATTTTTTATTGTTATTTGTTCATGTGATTTGAATTTCAACACCCACATAGGTCAAGAAGAAGAGAAAGTAAGTGTATCAAAAGAAGAAAGAGAGAAAAGAATAAGTGCTCCTAAGTAGGAAAGAATACATGCTCCTAAGTAGCTTATATTTTGTCCCCAAGTTTCAAAATCCAAATGAAAGCCAAAAAACAAAGAGCCACATTTTCTCATTCAATTTCCCTATCACTCTTTAGCACTACTCACTACACCAAGAAGGAGCATTTAATTCTCAAATGAGCAACACAGTAGGAAATGTGGTTGAAAGTGGTGCTTGTTTGTTACTCTGGAATTAGTTCAGTTATTTTACATATGCAAAAAGTGTACTGACTTTATCAATAAACTCTGGTGAAAACCAAATTTGGGGACTCCACAGCAGCCATTGATTGACTCCTAGAGCTTTCCATTGTGCTGTATGACTAGAACAGAACATGCTGGTTATCTTAACTCTTATGATAGGTGATACAATGTTATTGAATTGTGAGATTCTTTTTAAATATATGATTTGAGGGGTACAGATTCTGAATGCATGTGTGCTCTAAGTTCTTGATATTTTCCAGTGGGGAAGAGAAAGCATTGCTGGAATTACGAGCAAATTTAAACCCACAATTCAATAGTGATTGAATTAAGCAGAATTTTATATTTGGTAATACATAGTTGACACTTAAAATGATGCTTTATATCATCTTTTACGTTTAAAATGGGGAATAGCTTCAGAAGGGTTAAAGAACTTGCTCAAAGTCACATTAGTCTAGTGAGTGGCAGAGCAGGGAATCTAACCTGGGTTTGTGTGACTCTCAGCATCCAGGATCAGTCCACTACAACACAGAGTCTTTCCACAATATGTTGATGGGATCAGAGGGAGGTATTTGCATGTATCCATCTAAGTGGTCACATATAAGCAGTTTACTATTTCCCCAATGACTATACCTAGCAACCAGCCTAACCAGTGTTTGTAGATGGAAAATGAAGCCACAGCACTCAGTTGGGGCAGCAGGTGAGCAATAATCTCCAAAGAATAGCTTCTAATTTTTTGTTTATAAGGAGCTTAATGGGTATACACTTGGTAGGCATGGTAAGCATGCAGTTTCTCTTTCTTTTCTTTTCTTTTTTTTTTTTTCCATTGCGTTAAAGGCTTTGGTCTCCGTTTCTGTATTTGTTTGTCTACTTGGGCAACTGAAAGTCTCCCATTAGATCCGGAAACTCTAGGCAATCTAGTCTACTCTGGCCCATTCTGCTTTTGCCTCTGCCACAGCTCCAAAATTACTTCCTCATTGTTACTGCATACATGGGACTAACTTTAGAGTTTCTTCCCTTCATAAAATTCCACTGGCCTGAAAATCCTTATATCCGAAGTTTCTTTTCTTTTTCTTTTTTTTTAATTGACATATAATGTATTATTTGTTTCAGGGGTACAGGTCTGTGATTCATCAGTCTTACATAATTCACAGCACTCACCATAGCACATATCCTCCCCAGTGTCCATCTCCCAGCCGCCCCATCCCTCCCAACCCCCTCCACTCCAGCAACCCTCAGTTTGTTTCCTGAGATTAAGAGTCTCTTATGGTTTGTCTCCCTCTCCAGTTTTGTCTTGTTTGATTTTTCCCTCCCTTCCCCTACGATCCTCGGTCTTGTTTCTCAAATTCCTCATATCAGTGAGATCATATGATACTTGTCTTTCTCTAATTGACTTATTTCGCTTAGCATAATACCCTCTAGTTCAGATAAAGGGCTAGTATCCAAAATCTATAAAGAATTTATCAAACTCAACACCCAAAGAACAAATAATCCAATCAAGAAATGGGCAGAAGACATACCCGAAGTTTCTACAACTTAATACAAGTGTCTCTGTAATTTTGATCCAGAATGACCAGGAATCAGAGGTCCATGAGATTAAGTAATTGTGTATAATTAGCTCTGATAGCCGATCTCCTCCAGCTTTCAGGAGAAAAATGTCCTTTTTTCTTTCTTTCTTGTTATTGCTCAATGCAACCGGAGGACTTTACCTCCTGCTCCCTCAAGGCTGACTCTCAGTGGGAGATCAAGAAGGCAAAAAGCTCAAAGCAATTAAATCTTCTCTGAGAGTGTCTACTGTTCCCAGAGGTAGCTCAGAGGGGGGCAATTCCTGGAAGCTGTTTGCTCTTGGCAACATAATACCTTTTTTGCCCCTGACTGTGGCTCCCAGCAGTCCCAGGACTCAATGGCTTTGGCAATAGCAGCTGCCACCGAGTGTCCCCGTGGTTCCCTGCTCAGATGCCCGGGAGCCCCTTCTGTGTCCCAGGAAGACGGGGTTGTTCAGTGTCCTCCCTTGGCACCACATCCAGAGTTTGAGTAATGGCAATGCATCACTGATTCCTACTGGTGGCGATGGTATTCTGTGGCTTTATCAAGACCGGTTTTTATTAAAAGGGTCTTGATCAAAGTTCCCTAAATGTACATTAAAACCAAACAAACAAACAAAACAAAAAAGAAGCCATACCTACAGCAAGCAGAGCCATATTTCTAAACACACTTTTGGCCACTGTCTGCCACCCTCTGAAAAAAAAACACCATCTTAGTTTGGGGTTCCCTCACATTGTTGCTCAGGCTCTCTTCCAAGAATAATGTAGGTGGAGCCCCTCATTTCTTCAGGTGGAAAGATGCTTCTTCTTGCAGGAGGGCACAGGAACTCATCAATAAATTAGGCTCCAGAAACAGCCCAGGGAAATCTTAGAGCTGCCACAGGTAAAATGTAAACCAGCTCTAATAATAAGTCAGGTTCGGCCATGATTTTTCAGTGGATTATTTGGATTCTTAAAAAAAAAAAAAAGATGAATTAACTCACTGACAAAATCTAATTAGACTGGAAAATTACTTTGAGGTAGTTAACAAATCAATTCTACGCCCAAATGTCACTGTCAAAACTACAGATACGGGGCGCCTGGGTGGCTCAGTCGGTTGAGCGGCTGCCTTCAGCTCAGGTCATGATCCCGGGGTCCTGGGATCGAGCCCCACATTGGGCTCCTTGCTCGGCAGAGAGCCTGCTTCTCCCTCTCCCTCTGCCTACCGCTCTGCCTACTTGTGCTCTCTCTCTATTTCTCTGTCAAATAAATAAATAAAATCTCTAAAAAAAAAAAAACTACAGATACAAAATCCATAATAAATCATCTCTCACCATCAGTTTTTCCCTCCTGAAACTTGCCCATGGGGCCCTGCCTTGAGAGCTGGGATTGGTTATATAGAGGGTGCTTTTGCTGCACTGTGCAGGGAGGTTGTGCAATCTGCAAAGGCACTCTGGTCCACATCGCACCTCACTTCAAATCCCAGAAGCAGGTGTACATACGGAAGGGCAAGATGGATGGATGCGAAACTGAGAATATTTTCAAGAACAAACAGCATAATTCAAAGCCAACATGATTAAAAAGAACTTCACCCAAAAGACTAAGTGTGCTCAGGTAGCATATGCGGATGCATGAGGCTCCTGAAAATGGAGCCAGTGATTCCCGTAAGCTTGCTTCCCACACACTGGGGCCCTGAGCCACGGTTTGCTTCCTGAGAGCCCGGTCCTCGCTGATGAGGCCAAGGTCATAGGTCAGGGTGTTGTATGGTTAAATGCAAATTTCCAAGTTCCACAGGGTCACAGAGAACAGCCTGGTCTGCCTCAGTGGACTACCCCAAAACTCAAAAGATGTGCTTCAGATAAAAGCGAGCTTTGTTACCAGCTCTTACCACAGTGACCAATCTGGGGAGAAGTAGAAGGACCCTGGTCCAGGAGGCAGCAAACGCCACATCCTTCCCCCCCCCGCAGGCACAGGGCAGTGCATGCTGAGAGACAGAAAGGAAAAGCCATTGCCCTGATCACCTGTGGGTCTGACGCACCTGTCTGGGGCCACCGTGGGAACCGGGAAGGGACCGGCGATGGCCCAATCCTGGAATTTGAACTTCCAGCTGTCCTTGAAAGAGGACAGTGTTTTCTCTTCTGTGGGGCTCTAACCAAGAGAAGTCAGGCACCCCTAAACATACCCCATGAACTAGTACCCTCTAGTCCTTTCCAGTCAGATTACTGGAAGCTTGTTTGAGCTCACATTCAAACATTTGCAACTAAATTCAAATTTCTGCATCACAAAAAAGATGCATCTCTTGTTTCTAGCTTAAAGCCTACGAGGCTGCACTAGTTCAGAGGACAGTCTGGTTGATGGGGGAAGAAAAACTCCTCAAAAGGTGGTGCTTCCTTACAGGGCGTAACTCCACACGGGAATGTTTTCCTGGGCTTTCCTAACCGTACATCAACCCAGGATGAATTTAGCTCACTGTAGCCTGTCCACAATCTGCATTCCCACCTAAGCAACTAATCAGATAAAAGAGAACCCATGGATCCCCAGAAATCTATCACGCTTCTGAAAAACAACCCTGAAGACATGCCCTAGGGTAATGTCCGTGGAGGACTTTTCAGGAACAACTAAATGGGTTTGAATTAGGTCACTAGGGAATCATCTTTCTATAACATTTCAGGCCACTTAAGTGTAGAGAAAACATTCTCTCCTGTAAGTCTTACCTAAGGGCGCCCCTGATGAAAAGCCGCTTGCTCTTTCTACCCTTGTGTTTCTGTCATTTTGTTATTCCTTCTATGATTTCTCCCTTAGTTGTCTTTTCCATGGTTTATAATGTAGAAAGACATAGTTGAGGTCTTGCTGATGAGGGAAGAACAAAGATATGACAAGGACGACATAATTAGGACAGCGGGGCCTAACCCACTTTTCAGGGAGAGCCAAAATGGCAGGAGGAGTCGTGGCCAAGAGATAGTGACCATAGAGAACAATGAAACAGGCTTTTATCACAGGACCTCACCAGACAGCCCAAGTTGTGTGTTGGGTTTGAAGAGGGGGTTCAGGGGGGGAGTATATGCTTAAAAATGAAATATACCAGCTAAAGTGAACCAAAAAGGGAAATGCCAATTTGCTACTTTGTTTTTTTTACTTATGTAATTATTTAAATTTAAATTCTCCCCAAGTATTAAGATAGCATTCTACTGGGGCATGTGGGTAGCTCAGTTGGTTAAGCACCCAACTCTTGAGTTTGCCTCAGGTCATGATCTCAGGGTCGTGAGATCGAGCCCTGCATTAGGCTCCGCGCTCAGTGCAAAGTCTGCTGGAGATTCTCTCTCTCCCTCTTCCTCTGCCCCTCCCCCTGCTCATGCGTGCCCTCTCTCTCAAAATAAATAAATAAATCTTTTTAAAAAAGTATTCTACTAAATATAATACAGTACACTAGAGATTAGAGTAACACACTAATTGAGTAATACAGAAAACTGGATCTAATACCCACCAGGTATTCTTGAAGACCCTGGAAAGGGCTGCATGGACTGAGTGTGTTTCCAAATCAGACAGGAATGCAATAATTTAGACAGTGGGGTCTACTGTTCTGATACCATCAGCACTCCCATAAATAGTGGAACTGTATTATTGTAGTAGCATCCGGCCAGGTTAACTTTTAGGAAACAAAAGTGGAAGACAGAATAATAAAAAAAGTGGAGGGGGGTGAAGAAAAAGAAGATAGAAAGGAAGAAGACAGAGAGAAGAAGAATCCGAAGGAGAAAGAGAAATACGAGGAAACTTAAGTTTGCCTTGTCCAACCATTCATCTAACATAGCGTGTGTGGGAGTAAGACAGGGGATTCGAAGTAGTAGAGTAGACTATGGGACCAAGAAACAGAGCTCTAAATGCCTCGGTGTATATACTGAAAGGAGACAATAAATCATTGCATACCACACTTTTTAGCTCTCTGTCTTCATCCTCAGGAGTAAAAGACAATGTGATATAAATAATTATAAGACTCATAACCTGGTTTGACATTGCTTGGCTGAGGGATTATTGGTCCTCTTCTTCACCATCCTACAGAGCAGTCAGGGAGCGGGTTGAACAGTCTTTGTAAAATCAACAGCAATATCAGGGATTAGTGTGTATGCAAGAGACTGCAAGCTCAAAATACTTGAGGTTTTCATGCATGCTGTGCTGAAATTTAGTGAGGTCAAATAACTCATCAACTATAGATCTCCTTTAAGCAGCACCTTGTCAGACTAGCTTGCCTCACACTAGGATGCTACAAAAAATATATAATAAATGGAAATTATTGTAAAAATATGGTAACTTAAAAAAAAAAAGATAGTGTATCTAATAAAGAGTAACAGTGCAAAACCTCAATCTTACCCACCAGTCCGATCTTGGGATCTGTGGTCCAGATCTAGGGTGCTTTCAGAGATGGGTGTAAATGAGATCCTTTCTCAGGAAACTGGAGCTGGTACTGCCCATGCCCAGAGGGCTCAGACCCACTGGTGGCCATGCTCACTGTGCCTCTTAGAGGTAAGGAGGGCGCTGACATGTGCTGAGGGCTGTGCAGCTGTGGAGTGGTGTTGGGCAGTGCACACAAGTAGACGCTTCATGTATACATGTTCCCACTTTGTACTGCTACCTCAAATAGGACAGGTCAATGATTAGGAAACGCTGAGAATCTACTTGATGCCAGAGTCATGAATGATTTTAGCAAGTATTCCTCTTTCCTGACTTCCCGATATTATCTTTCCTTTTTTTTTTACTATAACAGGTGTATCTTTATTTTTTTCAACTTTTCAACTTCTGCTAAAAGTTTATTGTTACCATAATAATGGCTTACAATTCTTGAGTATTTACGATGTCAGTGGCACTGTGGTGAACAGTTTAGGTGGATTATCTTATTCAACCTCAAAGTAAACGGCAGTGGAATATAAACTCCATGAGGGCATGGACTTTGACTGTTCTGGACTCTTCTGGATTCCTGTTGTCTGGGAGGTAGGAGTCTCTCAATAAATATTTGCTGAAGGAATGAACAAACGGATGAGTGAGTGAAAGAGCAACCTATAAAATAGATACTACTATTATTCCCCTTTTGCAGTATGCAAGGTTAAATGGCCAATCAATGGTAAGAACAAGATGCAGAGCTGAGTAGTCTTCCCCACAGATAGGGCTCCCAATGTGTAGAGGTACTCCCTTTACAAAGGTCAGTGGGTTTTGTTTTGTTTTTATTCACTGCTTGCTTTAGGAACTGAAGAACCCTGAGGTGCCAACTGACAGGTTTGAAAGATAAGATTCTCAGGGGTTTTTTGAACTCTGCACCCAAATTCTTGGAGCACGGGCTGGCCCCTGAGAACCAGAGACTATAATCTCCACCAAGAATGAGCACAGAAAAGAAGCCAGTAGGGCAAGTTAAATCAGAAATAATGAAAGGGAATTGAGATACCAATTCCAGAGAAAGGCAAGTGGGGGGATTGGGAAGGGCCTCCAAGCTTGGAGAGATTAGAGCTGCATGGAAGTCCTGAAGCATTGGAGAGAAGACAAGCCAACAACAACCAGGATGGAGTCGAGGCCCAGGTGTGGTGGGAGGTGATAAACATCTTCATAGTCACCGCTAAGACCAAGCATTCACATTTGCTCATTGAAGCTGGCCAGTGTATGATTTGGGGCTGAGTTAGTCCAACCTAATGGACCAGAAATAGAGCGGATAACAAAAACAAAAGTACATTTTGAGTTTACTTTGGGTAGATTTTAGTGCAGTGTCCAATCAGGGCCACAAAAGAAAGGGTGCATAATGAAAGGTAAGGAGGAAGGTAAATCTCAGGCTTACCATCTGGTTCTAATGCAGTGATAGGACTGGAGAGGCAAAAGGTATTTTCCATGCATTTCTCTCTATTACTCTCTCTGCCTTTTTCCTTCTTGACGCCTGTTGTTCTCTCTTGCATAATGTTAAAATTTCCAAATGATAGTCTCTTTAATGTCCTCATGTGAGTCATAGTCAGCATTCTTATATTCACAGACGCTGTCGTATTCAAGCAAGGCACAGACCACAGGTCCTAAGTTTGCAATTTTTAGTTAGACTTTCTCTACACAATCTTTTGCTCCAATTCTATGCCAAAAAAAAAAAAAAAAATAGTTCATGCATTGAGAGCTGATCTAAGGTGCTTATTTTGCATTTTGGCCTTAGAGTACCTCTCTATACTGCAGCAAGGACTGCGTGACCTTCAAGCCCTGATGTCACTGACTTCCAGCTCTCCTGATGCTGAAGCCACAGACCATTTTTGTGTTGGAAATTGCCTTTTTGCAAAAGCCAAGAGGATAACCCAAGCACCATAAATAACTCGGCCTGCCCACTCCACCGTCATATTCCATAGGCTGAAGCTTATGTGCCAACTGACTTCGAACAGGAGCGCCTAGGTTTAGCGCTGTGCCATTTCAGTAAATAGAACGAGGCGTCGCCAGCGCTTAGAGCGCCGAGGGCCCTGACGGCGTGGGTTCACGGCGCACCCGAGTCTCACGGCCAGCATAGCTGAAGCCTGAGTTCAATGCATAACTAAGACTGTTTCGCTCTGCTCCAGTTCCGTAGAAGCCACACAACAGCAGACTTGTATTTCTGTCAAAGGCTTCGGTTTTCCGTCATCTATTTTTTATAGCACTGATACTAAACCAATTGCAGCGAATGGAGGGTATTATTTCTGGCGTGGGTGCATCACGATGCTGATTTGCCGTTCCTAGGAAGCAGGCTCACTGCGCTGGGTTTTATCGTTTACCATGGGAGACCTGGTTCAACAAAATGTAAGTGCTTTGAGATGCTTGACATTTTCAAAACGTAAATAACTAATGCCCCATGAATGAGGAGGAAAGGGCCATATGATGAGAAGATGGGATAAGGATGGAAATTTTATTTGGTACCATTTGTGACAGGGTGACAGTGGGTTAAAGATGAGCAAAACTATTTCTTCCATCCTTCAGTTTCTCAGTATAGCATTAATCTTTGAAGAGAATCTTGGTTTACTCTCAAGCAACTTTGCAACTTTTCAGAATCATATTTTCCTGTGTTCTTTCTGAAATGTTTGCATGTCCTCATCTGTACGTGCTTGTGGTTTTTAGATTTTAAGAAAAATGGCCAGGATTTATAAACCAGAAAGTTTAGAGGAAACCATCTATAAAGAACCATAGCCCCCTTCCCCATCCCAAATACACACGCACACACCTTCACACACTAACAAACACAGAGATTTTAAAAAATTAACCAGCTAACTAGCAATAACATTGTATATCAACTTAGAATACTTTTTACTTACAGTAGATTTACTGATTCATTAAATATCAGTAACAGATGACCATGTATCAAAATTGTCCAATGTGAAGCTTTAAATCTGTAGTGTATTTCACCAGGTCATTAGTGGGTTTTGAGAGCTAATGCTGTACAATTTATTTCTCTATAAATATTGATCACATGTTAGGTGTACAACTATTGATTTTTCAGGCATGTTGTTGTTTTTGTCCTATTTTCTCCACTTTCAGATGATTTATTCAGTTTTCTGACTGTGAATGTAATAACCATTTTTAGCTGGTAAAAAAGAAAATACCAAACCAACCCATATGAATTGCTACTTTTCAGCGTTCCTATGTGTTTGTGCTTTAGCTAACAGCAAAATCAATAGGACTCCAGAAATGGAGACAAGTCCGCTCTGGGTGGCATTATTCACTTTCTATTAAACTTGACAGCTAATTTGCAAGTTCACACTTTTTTAAAGCTAGAGTTCTTGAAACATTGACGGCTGAACCCTTCTAACCCCAGCTAAATATGCAGATAGAGAATAGAACCCAGAGAGTTCCCTAGCACTGGTATTGTTTCCAAGGTATTATTTTGGTCAAAGACAGAAATTAATTCTTGTTTAATGCTTTCTAGCAAAATGGAATGGTAAGAGGGCAGTGAGAAAAAAAAAAAGTAGAATTGAAAGTGTTATAAAACAAGCCTGAACTTTCCATTAAGAGTCACATAAAGAGGGCGCCTGGGTGGCTCAATCGTTAAGCGTCTGCCTTCGGCCCAGGTCATGATCCCGGGGTCCTGGGATCAAGTCCCACATCGGGCTCCCTGCTCCGCGGGAAGCCTGCTTCTCCCTCTCCCACTCCCCCTGCTTGTATTCCCTCTCTCGCTGTGTCTCTCTGTCAAATAAATAAAATCTTTAAAAAAAAAAAAAGTCACATAAAGAATTCAAAGACCAAATATTTAATCAAAATTAATTTAACAAAATCATATTAAGTAAGGTTGCTTCCTTAGACCTACTGTGGAATGTTTCAAATGCCTTTTCTATATAAAGATATATTTAATCTGATAGAGCAAGTGGCATTTTTATAACCCAGAACAATTATTTATTCTTAGAAAAGAAGAAATCCCGGACATGTAGCCAGATATGGGAAAACATATTTATGGTGTAACATTTTTTGGCATGAAATAGAAAGAAGAGAGTTTTTTATGAAACACTTGGCAAAGCAGAAAGCTTAAAAATATTTCTAAACTTGCCCAGTTGCAAAACCACACTGCATGTTTTGCCTTTTCTATTAGGGAAGAAAGAGAACCTCTGGGCTGGGACTGGCCTTATGAGTCCCATCACTTCACTTCCCCTGACAGGGACTAGTTAAATTAACTAAACTCCTGTTGGAATGCCCAGCCTGTCATCTCCTCTGCACAAAAATGAAACACATGACGTTCTGAGAAAGAATTTAAAGCAGCCAATTTCTCAGAAAATATTTGAATGACCCTTGGAGGTTAACAGCACAATCATTTACACGAAAATTGCTTCAAATGTGGATAATGTGTTCTTTTAGGGTCAGCAAAGTATATGTGTCTGCTCAAAGCTGCACATAAACAAGCGGCCTTGATTAAATCAGAAATGTAGGCAGACGTTGGAGAAGACAGGGAAATCACAAAAATGTTCTATTGCTATTCCTTCTTAATTCTCTAACTTCTTTCTCTCAATGTTTTTTGCCCCGCAGTGTGTTATATTTTGTAAAGCAGTTTCACTGAGATTGTTAAGCAACTAGCAAACTAGATCTTCTAAACTAGTAAGCCACGGTGTTCTTTTTTGCCTCCTGGTTGGAGTAAACGAAGTGAGTGGGAGTGAAAATGTTTGCTTACTGAGAGGAAACTTCACTGTATTATTAAATTTTTCCCCCATTTCACCCCAGAGCTCAACAGGAGGTCTAGGTCTTTAGACTGTAGACAGAACCTGATTTTGTGGAGATTTTGTATTATATATGGGAAAGTCCTTTAATTCCTTCCACCTGCCGTCCCTTCTATGTAAAATGCAAATCATCATAAAGGCACCCTACCTTCTACCATGCTGGGATGATACCATATACACCTAAGCTTCCCACCCATGCTTCAGAAATAGGATCTCTAAACTGCCAGGGGTCTTAAAGACCATCTACCTCTGGAAAAGACAATGTTTTAAGTTTTTGTTTTGTTTTGTTTTAAGGATAGAATTCCCCTCCTCTTTCCATCCCCAACTTTAAAAAACAAAAAAAATCTCATTTCTTTTGTACCTGCATTGTCAACACAGGTCTCTCTAAAAAGTACAGCCATTCTAGGGAAACATTCTAAAGGAGCAAATTCTTGACACTGCTTGAGGAAAGAGGAGACCCAGGCTCCTGATAATCCCTGTTGTCCTCCCCGACCTCCCTCTCTCCTCCGGTCCAGGAGCAGGCATGAGCAGGCAGTTGGGGTTGGACAGCTGCTGGTCTTTGTACCAAACCCCTTTAAGCCCCAAACCTGAAACTTGAAAGCAGTGGAAATTCTAAGTACAAATGCCAAGTCACAGCAATCATTGGAAAATCAACCTCTCCTTCTGTCTTGCCCTGAAAAACAGTGAAAGAAGCAGTACTTTTAAAGCACTTAAATAATCAATTAAAAGGGAGAAACTGTGGGCAATCTCAATGCCAATGAATGTTGCCAATTCTTACCTTGGTTACTATTCTTTAGTAAAGAAGGACAGAAGCTCAGATTAATAGATGTTGCTAAGAACAACCCAGAACTTTGACATTCTTATTATGCCTTACTCAACATGCTGACTTAGAGTAGAATTGCTAGTGATGGAAACAAGGGGAGAAATTATGCCACTAAGCATGGTATAGTTAGGTCAAATAGATTAGGCTTCCTTGTTGGGGAATCTTTCAGTTTACCTCTATGTGGACTATCAGTTCTGATTCCAAGTCATTGCCGAGAGTGAGCTATCGTGTGAATGAGCCTTTTTCTTTATCACTCTGCTGTGGCTGTGGGGCAAGTAGGTGGCAAACATGGATGAATGAATCCGGAGTGTAGTCTTGAGGTACCCTTGGGTTTCATGGGTTGTGTAAGAGTGGCTCTGGGCTGAAGAAGACAACTCTGCAGAATGGAAGGGAACTAAGTGTCACCCAGAGTACATATTTACCTTGTAACTGTGACTAATCAAGCACTGGCTCCATTTGTCAAAGGTATTTCGTCTGCAGCCTCACTTTCAGACTGTCAAAGTTCACAAACATTGAATGTCATCAGCTTCAACCTCTCTTTAAAGTACATGCTCCCCTCCAACTTTTTCCTGAGTCCTAAGATCTGCTCAGTAATCTCCGGTGTACCAGTTTCTTCATGAGCAGACTCCTTTTATCTTAATACTCCCAGGGCACTCACAGACCAGGGAAGACTTTGGGGGGGGGGGATTATTTTTTCCTCTACCCTGGGTCGAGACCCATGTATAAAAGAGAGATTAACAAGAGAAAAACAGAATTTTTTCTGTTTTATTTATTACCATGCATACATCATGTATACATGGGAAATAGCCAGAGAAAAATGAGTAAATCTTTGAGGTGGCTTAGAATTCAGGCTTAAATTCTATCTTCATAGTGAAAGGGAAGAGTAAATGATTTTTAGGAAAGATGAATGGGCCCTTGGAAGAAGAGATGAAAGGTGTAATAGCGTGTGACAAATTTGTCTGTGTGTGGTGTCAACTTCTAGTATCCTCTCATGTGACAAGAGTTAGTCCTCCCTGGTTGATGACACTCCCAGGAGGGGATTTATGACAACTGAGTTCCTTTTGGAGGATCTGCCTTGAGGCAGATGAGGGGAGTTCAGAGAAAGCCTCTCCCTGCATTTGCTTTTCCAAGTGCCTACAGCCCCAGATAACCAATATACAGTGTATTTGGGGTGGCATGTCCAAAACTCCTACAGTCATATTTTGGGGTGGCACATTCTGAGGCCTTTCACTTTTAAATGAGAATAGCCATTTGCTATTTCTTTTGATCCTATGAGTTGCCTTAGATACAAAGCATACTTTTGTTTTGTTTTCTAGTTTAGTACAAGCTCGTACTTGCTAACCCTAACACCTGCATGAAGGTTGGTGATTTTTTTAGGATGATATGACAAAATTTATTGAGATTGCTTTTTCACTGACTTCGTATTTAAGCATTCAAGAAACCATGATAAGGCAAATTATTTGGGACTATTACAATGGATCGCTTTTATTTTTTAAAAATCTTAAAAAAAAAAGGAATACATTTTTATATCAAGTGAGGAAACTTACATCTCTGTACATGAATTTATATGAGTTTATTTGTCCTACTGGGAGGTCAATTTTCTTTTTTGGGGGGGTGGGGAATGTTAGGACAGTCACAATGGATCACTTTTAATTCAGACTATCTCTGAGCACTGATTCTGGGGCCAGGCTGCCTGGATAAGAGACTGGGTCCCACCACTTATACCTCGGTAATTTGGCACCTGTCCGTAGCCCCACTTTGTGTGTTACTGGGAAAATTACCAGAGCTCATGGAAAAGAGCTTGACACACGGTCAAGCATGGTAAATGTTGGCTGCAATAAATACTATAATTGTGTTACTGGGAACTCAGCAACATTAGGATCATATTAAAAATTAAATTCTAAACATTTTCCAGGATATTTACTAATTGCAATTGTTAAATAAGCTGAACTTCACTGAGGCACACACACAGAATTTTAGTTATCTGTAGATAAACCATTTATTTTGATGCATTATAGATGAAAGGGACAAAAGTATACATACACACTCAAATACTTTAATGATACAGTACAGGAATGGAGATTTAACTAAAGTTTAATATAAAAGCAGATGCATTTTTAGTGAGATTTTTATCAGATATTATTTATAAGCAGGTAATTTAAAGAGAATGAAGACTTGGAGGGAATTTGGGGTGGGGCAGGAGGCGGAGAGAGGTGTGTGTGTGTGTGTGTGTGTGTGTGTGTGTGTACAGTTCACCTTTTCTTCCTTCTTGTCAGAATAGTTCCATTTAGGAAACAAACTCTCTTTCCCAATTTGCAGATATCTGCAAATAGTATTCTTCCCAGAAGGGAAAAAATAGCTTACTATGATTCATTTGAAGCAAATCTCCTAGGATGTCAAAATGGATTATTTATTGCTATTAGAGGATTGATTTATTTGCAGAAACATGTATTCCTTCTTAGCATGAAATCAGGACTATCCCTTGAAATTGGTTGATTAGACAACTACCTCTTAGGGATATGAGGAACCCTGACAAGTTCCCACTAGCTCTCAAGTAGCTCCCCACATCCCTTGACCCTCAGTTCCTACCTGGTCTGAAATTCCTGCCCATAGCGTCTACTCTCTGTTTAGGAAATACAAATGAACAAATGACTCGCTTAAGATATCTTATAATTTATCTGAGAGACAAGAATGTATTCAACTTCTGTTAGCGTATTTTAGAGCCTTAAATGGTCTCATAAGCTACTGCACCCCTTCAGGCTGCAGAAAGAAGTCCCTGAGACGTGATGTTCAATAGTGAAGAGTCTGGGCAACAGGAATTTGAATTTCAGAGAAAGAAAGGATTGAGTTGGGGTACAGATCAAGGAAAGATTCTTTGAAGAGGGGGACATAAAGGAGTCTCCTTATATAATGAATTTTTATTTGGGTGGAAGGAAAATAGCAGAGCACTAAGTGGGGGACAGGGTGGGAACACTCTGGGAGAGCTGACTTTATCCCGCAGGAAATGGGTTTGCCTCCCCCTTACCCTATATGTCTCCCTGCTCTCCTGTCCTGCTCCACGCAGATCTGGAAAGGACTGGAGAAGCAAAGAAAAGATGGGGGTAGCAGGATAACATACATTAACACTATGGTCTTTGCAATACAGCACGTTTCTATTCTATTAACATGCTGCTCAGTGGGAATGAAGCTTTGCTAGGGAAAGTTTGTTTTAAATTAAAAAAAAGGGAAGTAGAAGTTAATCAGCAAAACAAATCAGGGCTGCCAAAATCACACTGCCCTCTTCTCCCCTCCTCCAAGACCAATCCTGGGTAAAACTGTCCTGTTTTACCCTTTTCCATTTAATTTTGGTGACTAATTGTGATATGTAACAAACTAAAAATAATGGCAACTATTTGCACAATTTCCTTTTCACAGTTTTTTTTTTTTTTTCCTGAGAAGTAGGTATCAAATCTTGTGAAGAAAAAAGTATATATAATGATAAAGTTAAGTTTTCCTAAGTTTGATATCACTGCTATTTTGGTTGCTTTGCGATTATGAGGCTGATCCCACCCACCTATTTATTGTAATGTTTCTCTTCTAGAGCCAGAATAGGACAGACTCATATACCATTCTGATCTGGGTGCATTTCTTCAGAAGGTACGCTGTGCTCATGGGGAATCGTGGCTGCCTAGGCTTGGGGCTGACGAGGCCAAGAGGGTCTCTGCATGCATTTCAACAAAAAGATTTCTTAGTGAAGTAAATGAAATAAAATGATGGACACCAAAGAACATGAGTATACCCAGATCTCTCCTCACACTCATGCCTGTTGAGTTCGCAATAGAATTTCTGTCCTGAGATTCTACATGAATACCCTTGCTTTAAACTGATTGACTTAGGAGAAGCCCGTGGGGAAATCAGAGGAAGTGAAGCAAGGAAGGTGAAAGGGTTATCAAGACAACACTCTTGCAGAGTGATTATTTTGGAATTCTTTACTCTGCCTTATTTCACAATGGAATGTTTGGGGGTCTTAGGAACACTGTGAGGAAACTAAGCCCCACCTTTGTCCTAAAACTCCTTCCTTGGGCTGCTTCTCAGTTACAGACATCCCAGAGAGTCCCTACTTGTTATAGGAGATGCCTCTTGCTTGTTAACACTTCACAGGGGCACAGGGAATGCACTTATCACCATGTACCCACCCCAGGCCACTCCACGCCTCCTGCGTGGAATTTTCCCTGGCTGTCCACCCCACTCCACTCCTGTGGTAAATAGGACAGCAAGGTCCCACTGCTGGATGTTGCTGCTTGTTGCTCCGGGCTAGTTGGATGGCTTCTGCCAATGACTCCCCAAGCTCCTTGGCTCTTCTTCTGAAATCATCCTGGCCAAATATTACCTACTTTACTGTATGTTACTTATCTAACTCATCGTGGAGGAATCTACCCAAATCTATCCCCCCAAAAAACAAATTTACTTTGTTCTCTTACCCTTTCAGGACAAATTGCTTCCATCTTTGGACTGCAAAAGTGGAGAAGCTGAGAGTATATATTTTAGTCACTGTATTTGTTCTCTAGGGCTGCCATAACAAAGTGCAACAAGTTGGGGGGGTTATAACAAAAGAAAAACATTGTCTCACCGTTCCAGAGGCTAGAAGTCTGAAATCAAGATGTCGGCAGGGCCATGCCCTGGCTAAAGACCCTAGGGAAGAACCCCCTCCTTGCCTTTTCCTAGCTTCTGGTGGATGCCAGAAATCCTTGCATTCCTTGGCTTATGCCAGATCATTCCCACCCCTGCTGCCATTGTCAAGTGGTATTCTTTCTTCTTCGTATGTGTCTTTCTCTCTTTATAAGGACACCAGCCATTGGATGGAGGGTCCACCCGAATCCAGTATGACCTAATCTTAACTTGATGACATCTGCAAAAACCTTATTTTCTAGATAAGGTCATTTTCACAGGTATGGAGGATTAGGACTTCAGAATATCTTTCTGGGGCACAATTCATGCCACAATGACCACTACTGGACACTGGGTCATGCTCGAGCAGGAAGCAGCTCCAAAGAATGTATCATATCACATGCTCCAAGCACAACCATCGGTCCCCTGACACTGCACTCACCCCCTCCCACATCCATGAAACTGACCCACTCTGCAGGGGTCAAGAAGGTCCACGGTCTAATGTCTCACTGGCAGGACTGGCCCGAATGGTCCAGGCTATTTCTGAGTGAGGCCAGAGTACAGAGGACTAATCACCCCTCACTATCACTCAGGCACTTTGGTCTCCCTGAGAAATCCTGAACTGCTAAAGCAGAACTACTCCCTGGAAAATATCTACATGAACTTTAAACCCACAACTTACTTTTTCCTAGTTACAATGATCAGCCTTATAATAGATGACTTTTTTCTGACATCCTTTCTGTCACACTTTGAGGCCCTTCCTATCCACCCACAAATACTGAGATTGTCTTTCAAGAGGATGAATTTTTCTAAAGCTTGATGTGTCCCTTGATTGTTGTGATCCTGGAGAGCTACAGAATGCCTTGGAGTTACGTATTCCCACGTAAAAAAGTTGGTAAGATTCACCAGTCTCCACCATGCTTTCCAAATTCCACTGCTGCGTTACTTTTAAAAGGAAAGTTTTGACTTCCTCAATTCTAAATCAGGTTTTGAATGTGCATACTTTTCAAGAAAGGGGATCAGATATCAGGGCACAGATATCAGATAGTAGAATGTATTATTCTCAATCGATAATAATAATCTGAATGATACTTTTAGTCCTCCATTTGCATGCCAATTTGATTGAATATCTAGAAACAGACAGAGACAAGAGGCAGAATGAGAGGGAGAGCCCACTTTCTAAAAGTCAGTGTGTGGTCACTGCATCAGGCTGTGTAAGAACAAGAGAATCTACTGAAAAAAATAAATACCAACGGGCTTAGTTAGGTATGATGGTGCAAAGCCATTTTATAAATATTTTGATAAGTCTATACAAGAGAAAGTGATTTGTGAGGTGGTTATTTTGCATGATGCTACATTCAAAGCCAATTGGAATTCCTCATTTGCATTAAGTATCTGAGCTCTTTGCCATTTGGAGAACTTTTCTATTCTAAGTTCAGCTCCTCCCATATTAGGTGGGCAGCCCTGGAGCTTCTGTACTCGAATCTGTCCTGATGAGACTGTGTACTGAAGCAAGCTGTATGGATAACAGATGAAGGGAGGATTTAAATTAATCACTGGGACTGTTTTGGGGTTTTTTTAAGCCATTAAAAGAGTATGGATACTTGACGATGAGAAAAAGATGTAAAATAGTGAGTGGCATGAGTCTTTTCTTCTGGATTAGGGAAAAAAAAAAAACTATTTAGTGGTTTCCATAGGAAAGATACTCAAAAGCAGATAACATCAATTTTTAAAAATCCTATCAATATACCATTTTATCATTCACAGTGGAATTTGGGTAGAACACTGACCGGCAGCTAGGTCAGGATAAAGCCCTTCCCAGGTTTCACGGTGGCTGACACTTGTTTATCTATTCCAGCAGGGAGGCCAAGGGCCTGGGTGCCCAGCTCCCCCTTTGGACTGGATCTCCTCCAGTCATGAGTTCTGGGGCAGGGTCCCAAGCTGAGCTATCCCCATATTCTAGCTCTGAGACAGCCCAGTGCAAAGTGCCTTGCAGCCTGGGCCTCCTCCCCAAGGCCTGTGGCAGTTCCCATGAAGAATCTCTGAGCGTCATTTCTCTTAGGAACCAAAAAGAAACTTGCTCAAGGACTTCTTATCAGAAATGCTGTGTCATCAGTGTTCTATTATAACTCATTGGATGCATATGTTGCCTTTATTTTTGAAGATGCCTAAGTGCTGAAACATGACTTAGTCGAGCCTCTCAGTGGTCCAGACAGGGTCCCTGTGAATGGGAGAAGGCAGGTTTCACAAAAGAGAAAAGGATGGTTTTACAAAAATTTAACCCACCCTCGAGATGATAAAATAAACATCTGGGGATATTTCTTTCCTGTTTTTCAAGAAAAAAATTCATAGTGACTTTTTAAAAAACAAAATTGGAATTACACTGTGTTGATTTGCATCTTGTACATTTTTTATGTCATTGTTTTGAGAATATTTTTCCATATCATTAAGTATTCTTTGAAAATGTAAATTCATTAGCTGCAAAGGGAATTACACGATAAATAAGTAAATTACTACAGACCCCCAATGATAAAATACTAAACGTTTATACCTCTTAATGTTAAAGGAGCAGAAATTCTTCTGCATTGAGTGCTATATTTTTCTCTTCCTTGAAAAAAAAATTACGTAAATTATACTGTATATAAAATGTTATGGTTTTTTTTCCTGCAAAATAGATCGTGATAATTCTAAAATTGGGCAGAACCATCTGAATGTGAGTCATTAGACTGAAAAGAGAAAGAGAAAAAACAATAAAGTGCCTTCCCAGAAAACTGAAGATCTGCATTATTCTTTGTAGGTCACAGGCTGGAAACTAGGGATGTGGGTAAAAAGTTAGATTGGATGATTTTCTAGAATTAACTGACCCTGAGTAGTCATGATTCAGAACCTTCAGAACTGCTGTGTCAAGTGGCTGGGTGGGAGGGGTGTTATTCCCAAATCAGTTTAACATAAAGATGAGGCAGACAGGGAAGGCAGTTTCCATTTGTTCTGCTCTTTACTTATTCAGAAAATGGAAATACAGAAAAAAAGCCTGTCTATAGACCCTTAGAGAGGAGTCCTCTAAAAAACTGAAGATTTGTTGGGGTGCATGGGTGGCTCAGTCGGTTAAGCTCTTAATTTCGGCCCAGGTCATGATCTCAAGGTTGTGAGATCAAGCTCCGTGTCGGGCTCCAGGCTCCCTGCTCAACAGGGAGTCTGCTGGAGATTCTCTCTCTTCCTCTCCCTCTGCCCCCTCTGTTCTCTCTTCCTCTCCCTTTGCCCCTCTCTGTTCTCTCTCTCTCTCTCCCTCTGAAATGAATGGATACATCTTTAAAAAAAAAAAAGGAATGAAGACTTGTTCAGCTGACGCAGAGAGGGATGGGTAGAAAGTCAATGAAAAATCTAGATTCCCTTTGTTTTTCAAGTATATAGACTTAAAACTTTCTAGCAGCTTTACCCTGAACAAGAGTTTTACTTGTTTAATACCAGTAGAACTTACACCTTACCACATAAGAAAATAAAGGAGAGTGAAATATAAAGAAGCAGTCTCTATGAATTGGAGATACAGCCTTCCTATATGAAGATAAACAACTACCAGTCATAGAATTCTTAGGTGTATTATTTAACTTTATGTGTATTATTTAATTCTCTTACAACCAGTGGTAACTACGTATCATTCTATTCTACAGTTGAGGAAGGAAAGTTTGGAGGGGGCTGACTTCTTTCGTCCTTTCATTACTCCCTCATGTATTTGGCTCCTAAAGTGTGACCAGCACATTTTGGGCGCTGGAGTTACTGGTAGGAACGGATCATCATCTCTGCCCCCTCATGGAGCAAATGGGACGCACAGCTGGGATTTCCGTTGTCTGCCTGTCTTCAAAGCACTGAAACCCAACACTACTAGTGTGATTTAATGACAAACCTGTGAGATCTCCCAGGAGACGGGGAAACAACATTGCATCTTAATTTATTTTCTTCCTGATTTGAAAATCACCATAATTAACTTTAGAATTAGGAAATAAAATAATTAGTGCTATTGTGCATCATTTTGTGATGGCTAGTGAATGCAGGAGGCGTCTGATTAACCAGATTTAGAAATAAGGCCCTGTGGTTTTGCTAGTTCACCAAATATAGTCTTATCAACCTCAACAGAGAAGACAGGAATGCTTGTAAGGTGGCGGCAGTGAAAGAAATTTTCACCAGTATTTACCTAGAACACAAGATCCATCACGATAATCAAAGTTAGATAGAATGGCAAAGACAGAACCTTAGCAAAATATTTTCAAGTGATCCCCAACCACAAATACAGGGTTGTTTTTTGTTTGGGGGGTTGGGTTTTTGTTTGTTTGTTTGTTTGTTTGGGTTTTTTTGCAATCCAAGGGTCCTTATCAACCCTACAGCCAGGTGAAAACATTTGCCTGACAAATGGTAGGTGACAGATGGTAGAACCAGAGCCTTGAAAGCATGGATTCATGGCCACATTCTTCCCACCACACCACCAAGGAGCCTTCTTGGGGGAAACAGTCACTGGCATTCTGTTAGCTCTCCAATCTCCACAAGACGGAGAGGATCATAACCGAATCCTATTCTTGGGCTGGTTGGATAGACACACAGACTCAGAAAGCAAGCACTCTCTCTGTTTCTGGAATAAAAATCTTTTTTTTTTTAACATTTTAATAATGTTCTCAAAAGTTATTCCTCATAGGTTTATTAAAATTCAAATTATTTAGAAGAAATTGACCATGTTTACTTTAAGCATTTTTTTTTTTTTTTTAATATCAGACCCCTAGTCAAGGATTATACCACCAGGATGGGTTTAACCTTAAAAGCCCATCATGTTCCCACAAGAGTTACTCATCAAAGAAAGCATGAAACCTGCCTGGAGCAGAGTCAGGGACAAACATTAACTAGTAATTCAAAACAGTGACTGAGGTGGTTTTATTTGGGTTTAATTATTTCTCCTGAACAAGCTCTTCTTCTTGCTTTATCTTAAAATGTGTAGAAAACCTGGCTTTATCAAAATAAAATAAGCCTAATCACAGGACATCATTTGGAAATCAAATTTTTATTAATGCATAATGGTTTAAGAACCTTGATAAATAAGGCTTGTGTCCTAATAAACACATTTTAAAAGAAGCTTATTTTTTTTAGATTATTTATTTATTTATTTGACAGAGAGAGACACAGCGAGAGAAGGAACACAAGCAGGGGGAGTGGGAGAGGGAGAAGCAGGCTTCCCGCGGAACAGGGAGCCCCATGCGGGGCTCGATCCCAGGACCCCGGGATCATGACCCGAGCCGAAGGCAGACACTTAACGACGGAGCCACCCAGTCTCCCCTTAAAAGAAGCTTATTGAAGAGACCCCCCTCAGGCATTTCTTTTTTTCATATAGGTATGATCTGATTAAAAAAAAAAAAAAAGCTTAATTTGGTAATCTGGTAACAAAATTATTAAGTTTTTGCTAATTTCAAAAGAAAATCAAAAGTATTGAAATAAGTAAGATGGACTTATCAATAGCATCCTACACTAGAGTATGATAAAGAGTCAACTACTGAATTTACTAAAATCTTCCTAACTTCTTGTATGTGCATACTATTACGTTGAGAGTAAGTCACTAATACAATATGTTGACTCTAGTACCTATTTAAATTAGCTGCAGTTGTGACCACAGAAGTAGTAGGATCATTCATGCAAACTGTGGACATTCTTTAACAATCTGTCCACTTTCCAGAGGAGAAGAGAATCTGTTTTGATGAAGCTATTTCTATCACATCAGTGTTGATTGGAGGGAGTGACTCATTTAGTAACCATGGAGACAATGCCAAGGAGTATGAAGAGAGGAACATGTGTGCGTACTTCCAGATGCTGCTGCCTTTGTGAAAGCATCTGTTCGGGGGTCTAAACCTGTTAGAAGCCTACTGAATGTCTCTAAAACCAAACTCATTTGGCTTTGCTTTCCCTTCACACATTTGTTGATTCTCTGTGGTAGCCTCAAGCAAATATAAAACAAGGCAACCCAATACTTCACTCACAGGACCCTGTGTTCTTTCCAGAAATGTGTCTCATATTTAAAGATGGGTGTCCAAATGTGCTAAAAACAGACCCTCCTCTCAAACACATTTCTAATACTTCTATTTCTGAAATCCCTGGTCAATGTCCAGGCTCCCATACTATATTTATCTTTATCTGTATATTTATGTCTTTCTATTTTTCTTGCATCTGTTTCCATAATTTTCTAATATATCAACCATATATACTTGTAGGACAAAGAGTACAGAAAAGAACATAAGAAAATAAGCACCCAATCTCCTTATTCACTCAAGCTAAGTCTGGTGTGTTAGTGTATGCATATCTCCTTAAATGTAGTTTCCAAAACTATCAATTCAGCTTAAGTAGTTCCTATCAAGTAACCTTTGTTAGATTAAGTATCTTTGAGGATAGTTCTTTAAAAAAAAATGACCATGAGGGGTGCCTGGGTGGCTCTTAATTGTCTACCTTTGTCTCAGGTCATGATCCCAGGGTCCTGGGTTGGAGCCCCGCATCAGGCTCCCTGCTCAGCAGGAGTCTGCTTCTCCCTCTCCCTCTGCTGCTCCCCCTGCTTGTGGTCTCTCTTTCTCTCTGTCAAATAAATAAATAAAATATTTTTTTTAAAAAATGAGGATGAAGGGATGCCTGGATGGCTCAGTCAGTTAAGTGTCTGCCTTCGGCTCAGGTCATGATCGCAGGGTCCTGGGATTGAGTCCCACATCAGGCTCCCTGCTCAGCAGGGAGTCTGCTTCTCCCTCTGCCTGCCAATTTCCCTGCTTGTGCTCACTTGCTCACTCTCTCTCCCTCTCTGGCAAATAAATAAATAAAATCTTTAAAAAATTATAAAAAGAATAAAAAATAAAAATGAGGATGAAAATTTTGGGTATTTTTCTATTTAAAGTTAAATTCTACTAATATGCTGCCTTGAAAATTCAGCAAGGATTTCCTGAAAGCCTACTATTTTTAAGTCACAATGAAGAATACAAAAGTAAATAAGTATGGTCCCTATCCTCAAAAAAAAAAAACAAAAAACCATAAACACAAATAACAAAGTAAGACAAGATGAAGTGGCTCAGATGAAGAAATACATTTAAATGAGAGTATGAGCAATTTATGTTGTTTATATAGGGGGCTACTTTGAGATGAGCCTCTAAGAAATGGGTGTGATTTTAAGAGTAATTAGGAGTAATCCCAATGGAAGAAACCTATCACAAAAAAATGTGACTCAAAATCATATCTGCCATGCCATACCAGTCATGCACACTTGGAAAGCAGGGACTTGTTTTATTATCTTGGCACCCCAAGACCCAAAACAATGTCTGACACATGGCCAGCCCCCAGTTAAAATGTGCTCATAAAAGTCAAATGAAGGCTAAAACATAAAATGCACATAAAGAGGAGATGCAAAAAGTCCAGTTTTACTAAAGAACAGAATATAAGAAGGGAAATAGAGTATAATGTCCTGAAAATTAGGTTGGGAACATATTGTGCTGGGCTTGACTTGGAATTTATTAATAGATAATGTGAAGTCACTGTTCCTTTTCAAAAGATTGACTTGCAACAATTGCACCATGCGATCGAGAGAGAGAAGGAGAGATTGGGGGGAGAACAAGAGACAGAAAAACCAATGGAAGGATTATTACGATAACTTATTTGATAAAATGAAACTGACAGAAATGACGAGCCAGAAATTAATAGCAATGGCTACACATACTATATGAACAATAGCAAAACTCATAATAAAATCAACAAGACCTAATATTTAGTGATCAATGCTATAGCCAAGCACAAAGTTAGAATTTTGATTAATTACCTCTTGGGATTCCCACAGAATTGTAATACACAGTTTCCCTTGGTGAAGAAATTGAGACTTGGAGAGATTAAGCAACTTCCTCAGGGTAGTGCTGCTAGAACTATATAGGATGCTGTATTTTGTTTGATCCTTTGGAATAGAGTTCTACGTGATAGGTGCCAGAAACCAACTTTTAGAAGCTGTGTCATAGGCAACTTCTCCTCTGAATACAGAATATGATTAGCTAGAATATCCAGCATCAGTGGTAATAATTCCAAACTAGAATCTCTGCAGCGTGGTGCATTTTGTGGGGTATTTCCCACCCTTTTGTAACTATTGGATTATAGCAGGCTCTAATAGTTTGTAACTGTTGACCCACAGAAGGCTGAAGTTCATTGTAAATATTAATAGGAGAAATGCTTGAAAATAGAATTCTAAATCTTTTTATGGAACCAGTCAGAGATTTACTGTAATTGCTTTTTTAAGAAAAAAGCTCTCCATTAAAATATAAACTGGCAACACCATCCTATATATGATTCATTTTTAAAAAAACACATTGAGCACATAAGATGTACGAGGTGCTGAACTGGATACAATGAGAAACATTAGAGAAATTAGCCTTAATCTCCCAGATATTATATTGAGAGAAACAGACGGACATGAAGGAAAAGTATTCCAGTATCAGTCAAAGAAAATGTTTTGGGAATACAGTCAGTACACTGGACATATGAACAAGCTGGCTTGTGAGTCTCTCTCTGTGTTTCAGGCCATGAGAAATACATGCATGATTTCAGATGCTATTTTTGACTGGGGAAAATAAATTGTAGGTTACGGGGTTCAAACAGACTAAAAGCATTTTTAAAAACACATAAAGAAAGAGTAATTAATTCAGGGGTTGAGAAGCCTTGAAGAATGGGTGGAATTTGGGGAAATAACAGGTTAAGGAAATTCTATATCCAGATTGGGAAAACAGCATGGATATCATGGTGGATTCAGCAAGAGCAGAGAGACATGGCTGAAGGGAGGGATGTGGTGAAAAAAATGAGACCGAAAAAGGAAAATAGGGTCAGATCAGGGGATGGCCTTGAGGTCATTCTAGACCATCAGAAGTTGGCCTCTCCGGGGGTACCTGGCTGGCTCAGTCGGTTAAGTGTCCAACTCTTGATTTCGGCTCAGGTCATAATCTCAGGGTCGTGGGATCCAGCCCCACATCAGTGTGGAATTTGCTTGGGATTTTCTCTCTCTCTGTGCCTCTGCCTCTCCCCCTGCTTGCACTCGTGCTCTCTTTCTCAAGATAAATAAATAGAATCTTAAAAAAATAAAAAAGAAGTTGGCTTCTCCAGTGATGAAGAGCCCCCGTAAGTTTTGAAAGAAGGGAGTGAGGTAATCAGGGTAGGTTTTAGGAAGAGCCCTCTGACAATAGTACAAATGGAATGGTGGTGAAGAGAGGTAGGAAAGTTCAGTGAGGTTCACCTACTTGAGCTCTTAAAGATCAACTATACATCTGATCATTAGATAGCACATCAGGACTCTATCACAGAGATCAATTCTGCAAGTATCACAGCACTCCAGAAAATAATTGTTGTTGAAGGATAACTAGCTCCTTCTGGTAGCTATGAAAACCATTAACTAGCTGCTCATTTTTTTTTGTGTATTTCTGTGCATGAAAATATCCCAAGTATTCAATAAAAACACACAAAAGTTGTCCCAGCACTGCTTAAGATCTAAATTTATGCTGCCTTTTTTTTTTTCCCAAAATACCCAAGCATCCTCAAAGAAAGCCAAAGCAGCTATATGTAAGTTAAAGAACCCAAGATCTTTTTAATACTAGGCTTCTTGGATTGTTAATTCTACTTGGAAGCTGAAACAATGAAAAGCTAACTTACACCCTCAGAACTGCTTCCTGTTGTCCAGTTGGAAAGGAATTGGCATGTAGAATAGAGGAGCAAAGTTACTCGGAGTCTCAGGTGTTAACAAGCATGCTAAAAACCATGAAAACTGTCACTTCTTAGGCACCTGCACTTTGTATCCAAGGCATAACAAGAGAAGTGTGAAGTAAGTAAAGGGGTTATAAATATGTCGCTGCAGCATTGCTGGAGTATAGATGAATATACGACAGCTGCTCTCTCCTCTTTCCTTATGAACCCAGGACCTTGACATTCACTGAAGCTAAGTCAGCGTCCTGCTCTGTGGCTGTGAACGCCACCAGTTCCTCAAAGACCCTACAGAGATAACTGAACCAGAAAGACACATGCTTAAAAAAGAAGCACTATATAATTGCAAAAGACACATTGCCCCCGTGGAGCCCCCAATTCTCTACGCCTTAACAAATACTGGAAATTATTCTAAGGAAATGAATAGAATAAGGCTCAGAATAGTGCCTGAAGCAGATCAGTGTCTCTGCTTTTTATGGGTATCGAGCATACTTTGTACTGGCGTGTTGGGTCTTTTCTTTTTTTCTCCTAGATTCCCTTAAAACCTCACAGTTATTTTCTCATGATCCTCATAGAAATAAATCACTCTGTTAACATATGTTGCTTCGGTTTAAGCTCATTAAAACATACCCCATTCCATGTGATCCATAATTCAAACTAAGTTGGTACTTATTCTCCAAAAACATAAGACTGTTTTCAAAGTTCTTAGAGGAGATGGATCAAAAGAGTCTTTTTCTGCTTTCAGTGAAGTTGCTGCTATGCTACAGAAAAAGGCATCTGTGTTATTTCAGGTGCTCGCCTTTAGGACCAAAATTGTGCCCAACATACAATATGCCTTTAAGTGGCTCTGGGATTGATCAATTTCTCAGATGTTTTCCTTCTTCCCCCTGTGATGATGTGAATTCAGCTCTGGCCCACTTCAGCTATTAGGCAAATTAAATTATACTAAATCTTAGAAAACTCGTTATTTTCCTGCACTTTGGGTACCCATTTTGGGTAGAGTTTTAGGTAACATTAAAGGACTGCTAATAAAAGCTCAGGTACTTCTAGTTGATGGACACTGAATATCAATAGTATTATCAAGGCTTCAGGTTAGGTAAAGGAAAAAAAGAGATAGTTTTTAGGGCCAACATAGGGATGAAGGAAAAGGACCCTTACTGTTTCTTCAAGTGCTACTCTTACAAAATTTTTTCAAAATTCTGACCCAGAATAACTACTGATCCAGCCCTGACTATGTTCTATGAATCAGATGCCAGAAAAGATTCACGGTAGATGACCGTTCTGTAAAGCCTGAAGTGATAATCAGGATTTTCACACCTCAAAAATACCCAGAAAGGTGACATAGCTGCTTCGAGTTAAATTCCATTAGACTAAATTGCAGAAACAGTTTTACAAATAATGCCACTTTGTAATTATATGCCCATGTGGGTGATAATAATAATAAATAATAATAATAATAATAATAATAATAATAAATGCAATTGCTCATAGCTGATTAAGATTGAAGAATCATTTTGAGATCCTAAGAATTAGGAACTCTCCTGTCTTGTCAGAGTTCCACGGATGTTTTTCTTTTCTTTTTTTTTTTTTAGAAAAACCAAAACCAGAAAGTAACATACATCCCTGACATCATTCTCCAGATAAGTAGACAAAGCTTGTACATTTCATCAACCTGTTTCATCACCCTGTCTGCCCTCCCCCCACTGACATTTATTTTTTTTGTGGGTTATTCTGAAGTGTGATTAGTTCTAACATCTCTTACTGAACTCATGACCCTTTAACAGGTATCAATGGTGTCCATTTTTATAATGACTTGGGGTTTAAATTATTGTTTTGGCTAAAATCTAAAGAACTTCTCATTTTCCTTCCTTACAACATTTTGCTACACATTGAAAAGGTTGTTTTGGAGGAAAATTATAATCTCACATAATAGTTTCCTCTAAATTATTTGAAAGTTGAGCAACACAGGACCTAATTATAAGGAACCAAAGTCTGTAATTTCCAAGAGGAAGACCTCAGTTGTCTGGAGCAGGGCCCTTCCTCAAGTGATGGATTCAGTCTCCTAAAAGGGGTCTTGTTTTCCCTCTTCTCCACTGCATTTTTAAACAAAAGCCATTTTGCTCTTGCAGACAGATCTGGTATTTTCTTATTCTACTTTACAATAAAATATTTGGATCCTTTGAAACTGCGGTCTAGGGTTCATCCTCTGGTTACACCAAAAAAAGTTCTTTCTCCATAGTGTTTGCCTCCCGACCTCATTTGCGTTTTGCATCTGGAGCAAAATTGCAGTCAAATGTGAGAAAACAGAGTTTTGTCTTTCACCGGCTGCTCCAGAGTTTGCTTACACAGGCTTCCAAAGACCTCACTGCTACCTGTTCTGTATTCTTCCAGAAAGTCAGGCAAAAATTCCATCACTGAAGTAATCTTGTCTATAAATAGATGACAGATCAAAAGTTGCTTTCACACTTAAAGAGCAGGAGAATTAGGAAGTTAGTTTTTATTGCAATTCATCTTTTGTTCACGGTGTATTCTGTCCTAGATTGTCTCCTATTTAGCCTGACTGATCCCATGAGGTAAACAAACCAGGACCTTTAGTGTCATTCCCATTTCAGAGGGGAGAAAACGAAGTCCCAAATCCTGGTAGACAAAGTGACATGCCTACAGTCACATGGATAAGTAGATGTTGGAGCCTTGGCTAAAGTCTTAAGCATTTTTTTTCCAGCTTTACTGAGGTATAACTGACAAATACAAGATATTTAAAGCACATAATATGACGATTTGATGTCTACACTGTGAAAGGGTTCCCCCATGGAGTTTTTTAACACATCCATCACCTCACATGTTTACCCATCCCCCCCTTTTTTTGGTGATACCATTTAAATTCAGCATCTAAGCCTTTAAAGCCCTTTAAAGCCTGATTCCACCTTCCTCATCCCACAACGCCTCAGCCCAAGGGACAGATTTCTCAATATCTCCACTGTGAAAAAATAGTAATTCATTCTTTGAGATGATACTGTAAATATCTTTCAACAATTCAAGTAAATGCATTTTCTAGGTCTCAAAATCAAAGGATAATAAACAAAATGTCTTGTGGCACCCAGGACAGTTTTCACATAAAGTGGATGAGCAAGGAACACCTGGGACCCAGGCCCACTCTCTTAGATATGGGGAAGCTTTTGCCTTTTTTGGCCGAGGTAGGCTTCCGCAAATTTTTTAGATGTCTATGAACCCTAACGTCCCTATTTCTGCATTGTAAAGGCAAAATGCATTATATGCACAATGCATTATATATGAGGTAAAATACAGCTTGATTCATCGACTGGCTGTAGTGATCCTCTCACTCGTAAAGAAGTTTACGCTAAATGTGAATAATCAGAATCTACTGTTATAATATCAACTCAGGAAAAATGAGGAATTTAAGGCATTTTTTGCAATTTATTTTCTAAGCCTCAGAATAAATAATCTCGTTTCCTATAATACATTCCATGAATATTTTGTCTGTTATGGTTTTGGGCTCTCTTAACAGTCAGCTGATTTTTACTGATCAATAAGGGGATAAATATTGGGCTTTACGTCCTTTGTATTTAAAGGCTTTACAGATTTACAAATTCCATCTTATTAAATAGATCATGTTACTATTTGTTGGGCCTCCGGGCTGTTTCTTGAGGTTCTGAATCATTTAAAATTCCACTGAAATTTCTCTTTAAATGTATTGTTATCATTAATAAGTTCTGTCTGGAAACTTAGAAATTAAATTTTATATTTAAATTAGGCAACTGTTTTCAAATTGTTCATTTTGGGAATTCAATTAAATGCATGGTAAAATTAAAAATTAATACAGCTCTGTGCATGTCTTTTGAGTATTTCTCTAACAAAGGCTCGGTAAGGACTGTTTAAATGTGTAAAACACTGCATTTAGTCTTTGGGATAGAAAACCATGGAACATGGAAGTTATGTCTTGTCCTTGTCAAGGAATTTATAGTCCAGTGGAGATGATGAGGCATTCAAGGAAGGAAAAAAGAAAGGGAGGGAGGGAGGGAAGAACAGAAGGAGACACAGAGGGAGGAAATAAGATCTTCAAAAACGGCACAGGGGTTAGAGTGCCACCAAGAATACATTTACTACAAGTAACATGTCAACATTTCAACATGTGACAGTTAGAAGGAAAATAAAATTTACTAAAAAATTGCAGACTTTCTCCTTGTAACTCTGCATAAATATAAATTATATTATATATATAATATATGCTAATATATAATATTATTTTTATAATGTGCTGGATTCCAAATGTCACAGTCCATTCCCTGGGATACAAGCTCAGTACTATCACAGAGATCCAAAAACAATAGAGGCTTAAACAAGAGAGATATATATTGCCCACTCCTGGAAAAGTGCAAATTGGTGATGTAAGACGAGGAGCTCCATAATTATCAGAGACCTGGGCTCCTTCCTCCACATTCAACAACACATGGCTTCCCTTTTATGGTCAAGATGGCTGTTCCAGATCCTAACACCAGGTCTGCTTTCCAGGCCACAGAGCGGAGGAAGAGGGAAAGCAGAAGGAATGTCCTTTCCCTTTAAGGCTACAGTTCCTCAGAGAGTACACACATCATTTCCTCTCACACTCATCAACCAAAATTTGGTCACAAAGCTAGGGAAACAGAAATGTAGTCTTTGGCTACTGCCATGTTGCCCAGCTAAAGCTTCTATTATAAGAAGGAAAGATTGGGTAGGAGAGGACAACTATCTCTGCCACGGGCAGTAACCAGGCTATAAGCAGAACTCAGTTGTTATGGATAAGAAAAGAGGGTTTGGGGTTTTGTTTTGTTTTTTTTATATCACGTATTACTAGGGCTTTCATTTTCAAAACAGATTAGAAATGCATCTTGGATGATTTCACAATCAAAGGAGGATTTCTCACCTTGTCAAGTGCTACTCATTTGCAGCTGAAAGCTAACACCTCATGCTAAGCTAGTCAGAGCCAGATATAATTAATTAGATTAAGCTTGTCACTAAAATATCAAGACAAATGGCTTGAAACATGGCACTTTCTCCCTTTGCCTTGCCCCCCCCCCTTTCTGGTTTATTTACAATAAAAAAGTAGGTTGCAGGATGGAGTTGCAGAACTTGATCCTTATAACTGTTACTCTATATATCACATAACTGATAACCGAATGCTGGACAGAAAAACGTATCTGAATTGTGTTAGCATAAACTGCCCTAGCCTGAATCACATTTAATAATTGATTACAGTGTACAGTTCATGCTGGTTTGGGAGTCTCTATAAAAATAATACTGGCAAGTCTGTTTACATCATTCTCCTAGGAACCTTCTAGATTTAGTATCAGAGCTGAGACTCGCACCTGCTGCCTCTCCAAACCAGAAAGACTGAATTTTCCTTTTTTTTATTTTTCTGGGTAACTTCTCTCTAAGAAAGTGATTTGCCAGAGTAGTTTTTTAAATGCACCATTTAAACAACTCCATTACGTACTTTACTTTATACAATAGGTAACAGAGAAGCTGTTTTATTGAAAACCAGGTTCTGTTTTAGAGACATTGGGCTGCTACTTAATGGGATCTGATAATCCATTTATGGAGCGCGTTACTCGTTTGTAGAGCAAAAATAGATCATCCAACTATTTCTGATCTATAACTCTGGGTTTCCACACGACAGATTTGCCTAGAGCTAACCTGCAAAGGAAAATATTGCACACAACTGCTCTTGTAAAGATAGATCATAAAATCACAAAAATGTGGAGATCAAACAAACAATGTCCAACTACCTCATTTGCAAATGAGGAAATGGAATTCCACGAAGGCAGAAAGATTCCTGAGGACTCCCACCCAGTTAGCGACCAGAACCTGGAACTTCCAAATCCCAGAGAAGTGCACTTTCTCTTGCTCGACACCCAGGTAAACATGACTTTTAAGTGCCATAAACATAGATGTCCTTGTGCACAGGAGCTGCTAAATACGTGGCCCACCTTAGGTAGTCTGAAGCACATATACACCAAATTATTAAGAATAGGGTGGTAATCCACAACCAACAAGACAGGAGATTTAAGAAAACCTCAGCTTTCTCTTTGCTTCCTTGAAATTCCTGCCTTTGTTCATCAACTCTATTTGTCTGAACTTGTGGCTTCCCAACTTTTTCAAGTTTCATATACCTGATCCTCAAGCTCTTGGGGGGTGTTGAGCTGTGTTCAGGATGCAATAAAATAATGCTAATAATCATAGTGAATATCATAACTTATATGCCTTAATCAATTTTTTGTAGCAGGTACTTTTCTAAGTGTATTACATATATTATTTCATTATAATTATGTAGATTAATTCCTCACATTGATCCTATCAAGCATGTACTATTATTTTTCCCATTTTATAGTTATGGAAACTGAGGCACAGGGAATGTAAGTAATTCAACCCACTTCACACAGCTAGTAAGCAGTAGTTAGTACTTCTAATCACTATATTGGCTATCATAGAAAAAGAAGTACATATCACATAACCGTATGTCCAGGAATTACTATGGCATAATGAAATGAGCCATGTTGTTGGGGCCAGACGAGTTACAATCTTTTCTTTTTTTATTTTACCTCTCTCCAGAGGGCTGAGTTAATTATACTCCTCAGTTTCTGGCCTGTTATCTCTCTTGACCCATACCAGGCTCCTACAAATATGTGTAAGCACTTTTAAAGCATAAGCCATCCACCATACCTATGCATAATACTATTTTTTAAGAAATTACTAAACAATTATGATTCAGTTTGATTAAACAAATATGCATTAAACATTGGTCACACGCCGACTACAATTGGAGAAATACGGGTCTTGCTCAGAGAACAATTCTTGTACTTCTACTACATAGATCTTTACAGCTCCCTTAATCTCCCTTCATGCAAAACAATCTGGGTTTCAATGCTTCCCTGCAGGTAGCTGGAAAAAATTATTCTTATGCAATCACTGCCTTTAAAAAAAAAAAAAAAACAACTTTTGGCATTTTACAGTGGGGTGGTTATGCCCTATAATCAAAGGCAAACATAAACCGGTCATCTCCTAGCAACTCACCGAAGATTACTCTCAGGGAATAATTTGTGTGGCTGAGTCTGAGTGCAGATAACTTTGAACTCTGAAGCCAGAAGAAGGCCTGCACTGGCCATTAACTCTTTTTAGTATCCTGCGAATACAGTGAACCTGTTTTTGATGGTGTTGCAGGAAGAACGAACACGAAAATATTCCGAGCATGGGCAGTTTGATGTGAAAGGAACTGAAGAGTTTTAAAAATCTTTTTTGTTATTGCTAAAAAATCTAATTGCAATTAAATGTCACTAGTAATCAAGATCATTCTGCTGCTCTGCAGTTTCCCTTTGCTCAAGCCTGCTCTTCAACTCTCTCTTACAAAGGGACATCTGTCGCCTAGGGTTGGACTGCATCATGGCATCCTTACCTTCCCTGATATCTTCTCCCAGTGGGCTTTTTTCTGCCCCCACAGTCTGCTGTGCTGGTGAGACCAATCAGTCAAAGCCAGCTCCTAGTCAGTGTCAGGAAGCCGCTGTTCTTGGAGCCTTAATGTACAAAATAAAGGTGCAATCAACACAGATTTTACTCAGCCATCTGTGCATTAAAGAAACAAATGTGACTCCAGGAGGATTTATTTCTTGTCTTCAAACCAAGATTTAGTACACTTCGGATATAATTAGTTTATAAAAAGAGAAGACCTGAGTAGAGAATTCATCTGAACAAATAACCGAGGCAAGAAAGGGACCCATTATCTGAAGTGATCCAGCCACTAGTCACAAGTGTCAACACCAAAGAAACATTGACTTTTTAATAGCAGGAGTAGTAACATTTTTAGCATTATGTGCCAGAGCTACTTCTAAGTGCTTTATGCATATTAATCATTGGAGCCTTCAAAAACTCTAGGAGGTTGGCACCATTGTTATCCCTATTTATAGAGGAAGAAACTTTAAGGTTCAGAGAGAGGATAAGTAAGTTGCCTGAAGTTATCCATGTGGATATGGTAAAACGGGCTTTTAACCCAGTTGGCTTGGCCACAGAGTCTACGCTCTTGATCACCACACTAGCCCGCCCCTGCAGTAGACATGATCATGTAGTAATCCCATCTCTGTCAGGAAACAAGGCAGAAGGTGATGCTACAGTTCTTGAAAAGAGCTCATAATTTGGATCATAAACATTAGTTCTGAAATACATTTTCTATGAAATCCGATGATAGAGAAAGTTTTTCTGTTTCTGTTTATTAGGAAGAGGAAGAAGACTGCTTTCTTTAAGGTCTCTTGCTTGTGATTGGCATATGGAAAAGTAGCCTCAAAAAAAAAAAAAAGAAAGAAAGAAAGAAAAGACAAGTATCCTCACTTTGAGCAGACTGAAAAAATGTAATAGACTTTGGGTTTGCTCAGTGTTCTTCAGTACTTGCATTAGAGGACACTGGACAGTGAACATGATTAGTAGTCTTTAAAAAAAATATTCTGTTACATATCCCAGAAACATTTACTGAGCAGTTAGTATTTGTTATATATCTATTAAGCACTTAAGTAATTTTCATTTATCACTTAAGGATCTTGGTCCTTCATCCATTCGTAGCCAAGAGAGGGAAACATGAATGAAGCTGTCACTCATGCATCCTTCCAGAAGATTTTGATTCTACATTTTCAGTCTTTTGCATTTTAAATTGTGGAGCCCCAGAAATTTTCTACTCATTAGTTTTTTTTTTTAAGATTTTATTTATTTATTTGAGATCGAGAGGGCACGTGAGAGAAAACACGAGCGGGATCGGGGAAGGGGGGTGCAGAGGGAGAACGAGACTCCCTGCTCAGCAGGGAGCCCGACATGGGGTTTAATCTCAGGACCTCGAGATCTGACCTGAGCTGAAGGCAGACACTTCACCCACTGAGCCACCCAGGTGCCCCCATAAAATAGTTTTTAAACTACTTTTATGAAAAAAATTTTTTTGAAGTTCAATGGAGTGTCTTTTAATCCTGGTAAGTTAGGGCTTAGAAAAAAAGTAGTTGATGTTACCAATGCTTTGTATGATTTTAAAGTCAGCCCCCTTTTAAGCCTTCATTATTTTGGGTTTAATTTAAACCTTTCCTTCTTTAACCTGAAAAGTTATGTTATTTTGTTTTACATCTGTCCCTTTGACCTTGTTATACGCCTTTTCGCAACTTTGTTATCTCTTTCTTGGAATGCAGAAGTATTTCTTGGAAAGAAAAGCTAGGTGATGCTAGAGACAATTAATATTAAAACAGAATAAATCTTGTTAAATCATCTGCTTTTTACCTATTGCCTAGAATAATCCTATTTTATGCCTGTGAAGTCAGCATAAATATTAATGACACCCCCTTTTAATATTGCTCTATCAGTTTATATAAATTATGTAGGCATGCTTTCCAAAAGCAGTATAAAGCTAATGGTTAAGCAAAATAAGTTTTTTATTTGCAAAAAATTCACGTATATATACAGAAAATTTTGATATTTCCTAAAACCCATGATGAAAAAATGCCATTGTAAAGTAGATTATTTTTTTTAAAGGATGATTTACAAGGCTTTAATTTGTGGTCCAAAACCACAATTCCTTATCTCTTTATGGAGTCATGTGTTCTGAAAAAGGACAAAAGTAAAAGTTTAAAATGATTTGAGATACAGAGATAGCAAGATGGTATTACAGTCATTTCCCCCCACCCCTTATCCTCAGGGGATACATTCCCAGACCTCCAATGGATGCCTGAAACCGCGGATAGTACAAACCTCATATATTCTGTTTTTTCCCATATGTGCATATCTACGATAAAGTTTAATTTCTAAGTGAGGCACAGAAAGAAATTAACAACAATAGTAAAATAGAACAATTCTAACAATATATTGTAATAAAAGTTATGTGAACGTGGTCTCTCTCTCTCTCTCAAAATAACTTATTGTACTGTACTCACACTCCTTCTCGCGCTGAGGTGAGATAATAAAATGCTAACCGGACGACGGGAAGAGAGGCGAATGACGCAGGTATGTGACATAACATTAGGTGACTACTGACCTTCTGACATTACGTCACCAGGAGGAGCATCTGCCTTCAGAATGTGATTGACCCTGTAACTGAAATGGCAGAAAGCAAAACACAGATAATGGGGCGGGGGGGGGTGGGGAGCGCAATGGTACTTACTGCTGTTGTAAAACGTATTTCTGTGCAAATTTTAGGTTCCAAGTTCTGGGTACTGATGAGGTAGAAAAGAGCTGACAGCAAATTTAAATAAAGACAGATAAACATTAAGTTTGTGCAATCTGCCATTATTCTACACAATGCCAGCTCAGTGTATTTGTGAAATAAAAGTATAGACCAAGAATAGAGTCAGAGGGCTAGCTGGGGGACCGGTGGTATGCTTCGAGGTTCACTGTAAGACATTGCTCAGAAATATCCTATTCTCCAGCCTCCTGGCTCCTTCAATTATTTGGGATATCCTTTTTTTTTTTTTTTTTTTTTTTTAATTTTTTTATTGTTATGTTAATCCCCATACATTACATCATTCGTTTTAGATTTAGTGTTCCATGATTCATTGTTTGTGCATAACACCCAGTGCTCCATGCAGAACGTGCCCTCCTCAATACCCATCACCAGGCTAACCCATCCTCCCACCCCCCTCCCCTCTAGAACCCTCAGTTTGTTTCTCATAGTCCATAGACTCTCACAGTTCATCTCCCCCTCCGATTTCCTCCCCTTCATTTTTCCCTTCCTACTATCTTCTTTTTTTTTTTAACGTATAATGTATTATTTGTTTCAGAGGTACAGGTTTGTGATTCAACAGTCTTACACAATTCACAGCGCTCACTATAACACATACCCTCCCCAATGTCTATCACCCAGCCACCCCATCCCTCCCACCCCCACCACTCCAGCAACCCTCAGTTTGTTTCCTGAGATTAAGAATTCTTCATATCAGTGAGATCATATGATACATATGAATCTTTCTCTGATTGACTTATTTCGCTCAGCATAATACCCTCTAGCTCCATCCACGTCGTTGCAAATGGCAAGATTTGGGGGGGTTTTTTATGGTTGCATAATATTCCATTGTATATATACCACATCGTCTTTATCCATTCATCTGTTGATGGACATCTTGGCTCTCTCCATAGTTTGGCTATTGTGGACATTGCTGCTATGAACATTGGGGTACACATACCCCTTCGGATCACTACATTTATAATCTTAACAAAACTAGAGGAAATTAAATGTAAGTTTGGAAATCAGCCCTATATACAACTAAGTAAGGAAAATTGTTACCACCAAGTAATTTTTTCATTATACCTAGAATAGACAGTAGTCTTCTATCACATTTATGAAATTGAAAATTAAGATCCTAAGGAGTGGTGGTGATCCCAAATTTCACTGAATTATGTCAACATTGTTGGGATTAATGCCCATGATCAGAGTTCAAAGTTTGATCACGATGTTTGTCTAGTTTCCCATGACAATACAGCAAAGACAAATAATGGTGTTCAGGATGAACATATGGCAATATCAATTTATGCAATGCTGAAATATAATGGCAGTGGAATGATTAGCAAATAACTAGTTCTCCAACAGTTATAGTTCTATAACTATCAAATAGTTATCAAAGAACTATATGATTCTAGTTTCTATTGATCAAATTATAAAGCACTGACTTGTTCTACTTTTTGATTTTCTCTTGTACCCTTGTCCACCACAGCCATATTTCCCATAGCTGCCTAATGGCTAAAGCTAATAAAGCTGCCTAAGTGGTAAAGTTGGTAAAGTTGACTACCTCTTTGCATTTCCTAAGGAAAAAAATATATATATATTGACCTCACTAATGTGTCATACTCATCCCTTCCCCTAACTACCCTGTGTGAGCCACAGGATGCCATCACGCAGGTGGAAACTCCGTAGACTCCACCCCATGACTGAATTTCCTGACTGTGAATCACATTCTCCCCATAATGGTCCTGGTCTTCTGAGCTTACATTCTTATGGTGGGAAAGAGATAATAAACAAACATGTAAGATGAGAGATGATGAGAAGTGCTCTGAAGAAAAAAGCTTTTAAAGGGTAAAGGAAATACGGAGGAGAGCATTTTATATGGGGTGCTTAGGACAGGTCTCTCTGATAAGGTGGCATTTGAGCACAGACCTGAAGAACTAGAGGAGAGAGCTGGGGATTCATAGAGGAAAGGTTCCAGGCAGTGGCGAAGATTCTGGGATCATTGTGGGCTTGGCGTGTCCCAGGAGCAGTGAGATGGTCAGCAAGCCTGGAGTTAAGGGAGCATGGAGTGAGAGTGGTAGCCATGAAACCAGGGATATGATGAGAGCCCAGGACATGGAGGACCCTGCAGGCCATAGTACAGATGAGAGATGGGAAGCCATGGAAGGGCTTTGAACAGGAAAATGAGTGATCGCTCTCTGATTTTGGAGACTTCATTCTAAGTACTTAGATAATAGTAGAAAGTAAGTGATCTAAGTGGAAGAAAGGAGAACAATCATAAGGCTACCAGAATAGTTCAGACTTAGATACAGGTATCAGGTGGTAGTGGAGAAGACGATGAGAAGGATTTGGATTCTAGATATATTTTGAAGGCAGAGATGGTAGGATTTGCTCATAAATATAAGAGAAATAGGAGCCATATCATGTCACTGTTTTTGGTCTGGGCAACAGAAATGGTGATGCTGTTTGCAGAGACGTGAAATGCTACAGGAGGAGAGGGTAGGTGGGGCTGAATGGGAGGTCAGGTTGATGTGCCTGGTGGACATCCAAGTGGACACTGTGGATGGGCAGTTCACATTCCAAGTCTGGCGCTTGGAGGACAGGTCAGGATTTGAGACATAAATTTAGGAATCTTCAAATAGTTCTGATTTAGGTTACATAGCCCCTCTTTCAAACACATTCATATTTTACTCTGTGACTGCCTCAAGTATGGTTGCCTAAACCCCACATAAGTTTGGGAATTTTGCTTGGGAGGAGTATAGATCCAATTGTGCTGAAACAAAAACAAAGCAAAAAGATGATGGAAAGGGTGACAGGACATGGGAGACATGCTTCCCCTGCTCTGCAATTTTTGTAGTTCTTTGACCCTTAGAACTCACTTGGATGATGCTGTACAGTAAGAGTCCACGTGAATGGAAACATTGATGAGACCTATACATTTCTACAAATCTCTCCAGTTAAACTTAAGAAACTAAATATCTATACTAAAAAGTTGTCTAGATCGGTTACGCAATTCTATCTTAATTGTAGAAGGCATTAAATCGGTTTTAAAATAATTCCAAATATCTAATTTGTAGGATCCTTATTATGTTTTGGACATATTTATGTGCAATTTGCTAATAGAGCTATGACTCAGTTTTGTGTCTCTCAAGGCCTGTCACTGTTCACCTCTCTACGCCCCCAGGCAGGGGCAGCCCATCCCCTGGCCTCGCAGCAGACTGGCCAATGCTCACTTCTGCCAATAGCAGCCACAGTTCCTTAACTGGTAAGACAGGGGGCTAAGTAAAGCAGCTGTATATCTCACACAGAGCACAAAGACAAAAACAAAAAACAATTCAGTGTTGGAAACCAACAACCATAATACAAATATAGGCATCATGCCATAGTGCGGGAAAGAACTTAAGTGGCAAATACAGGGAAAGCACATTCGATCCATCTTAAAAGTTTAGGGTACATACACATCTAGAATAAAATGTAAGGCTTCAGACATATTCAATCGGGAAGAGAAAAATTCCCTCATGCTTATTGAACAAAAAAAAATGACGTAAATAATGAGTTTGAACACTTAATACCTTTTGGCCACTAATATCTTAGGAGGAGGAATAATAAGTCCTCCACAAGATTGAGGGATTGCTCTATATCTTCTAGTTTAGGTTTTAGGATCTCTGGGCTAGCGAAAGTTTTGTGAAAGCAAAGCTAAAAGAATAATCGTGACTTTTAGTCCTGGGAACAAGAATCATAGCATGCAAGAGTTAATAAAAAGTTAGAGGTCTAGTCCCACTCATTTTACAGATGAGGACACTGAGGCCAAAAACTTTAAGTGACTTTGTCTCTCCCCTTGAGGTACTTAAAATGTAGCTAGAAAGGTGATGCATATAACAAGTTAGATAAATCACAGACCCTTCCAAATGCTGCCAGAGTTTACAATTCAAAGTCTAAGGAACAGCACTGGTGGTTACAGAAATGCAGGCAGAGATGTGGGTGATTGGGCCGGGGGGGGGGGGGGCGATGAAGAGCTGGAGGTAAACTTGAAAAAGCAACTTCCGATAAGGTAACCCAAGCTGTAGATGCTTTACCTTAGGGAACAGTAGGTCGATTTTTCCGCCACACACGGGGCTATCTTCTTTTAAATGCAGGTGTGTGAGTATGCTATAATTTACTTATATGCTTGTTTTCATTTTATTTAAAAGGTAACAAAAATGTATCACAAACACCTAGAACATTGGAGGAAAAAGTCACTAATAATTATCCCTACCCTAATACCCAAGATTAGGCTTTCTTTGAAACCTCCCGTTTAGTTTTAGCAAAATGTAGCCTCCTTCATTATCAACTGAAGTGTCCTTTTATTTAAAAAGAAGAAAAGAAAGGTTGAAGAACTCTTGGTTCACAAGAACGGAATTGAAATTTTTGACAAATGATAGAAGAGGTATTCAAGTTTATACGTAATCAGCTCTGATTTTTAAGTGTTGAGATATATTGGAAAATCTGTCTGGAGAAAAAAGAGAAAAGGGACAGAGATATATACATTCACACACACATAGAAATAAATAGATACAGATAGAGCTAAAGAGGGGAAATTCAGAAATAATGTTCTAATTCAGATTTTAAAAGATCGTATATAAAAGCAATGATAAAGGTAATATTAAACTGTCTTGAAAGTATTTGTATCTTTGAAAAATGCTCATGTTTAAAAGATTTGGGGCCTCTTCCTCTTTTTTTTTTTTTTTTTTTTTTAGGTTGTCAAAACCACATGTTTACTCCTCTTTTCCTTTTTTATTAACATGACCAGGAAAAAGCAGCAGGCAAGGAGAGAGCGGGACGCAGGCGTCAGGGAGGGTGGAAAGAATGGGTAAGATAATTCCAGGAAGAACTCAAAATAGCTAATTAGTCTTTTGCCAATTGTATATGAAGTAATTTACTTTTTATAAGGTTCGTTCAGCTGAAGAAAATGATTTCATTTTCGAACACTCCTGTGACTCTAATGAAAATATGACTCATCCAACTGATGGCTCATTCTTCCTCTTGAGACCAAACCTTCAGAATCAGGATGAACAAGAAAATCATGGAGCCACAAAGGGTGGCCCTGAGGATGGCTTTGGTGCTTGCAAAATCAACAAATGACGTCTGTGCTTCCCGTCTTTATATTTCACATGTATCTATGACCACAGTTTCTTGACCGAATGCGTTTATTATGGGTTATTACGTAGTAACATAGAAACTCCAGGAATGACACGCTTGATGTTTGCCACAGCTCCCATACATTTCTGAGGGTGCTGTTTACTGACTGATGAGCATTTTTGCTCTTCACCTAAGAGCATCTCTTCCTCTGGAAATCGAGAATCCAAGTCACATTTGCTTTAAGCTCATGATCAAATCATTTGAGAGCCACCTGGGGCACAAACCGTGCCTCTAGGAACAGGCATAGAAACAACTTGGGCTCCCTAAGGGGGAATGAGGATGGGCCTGGAGTACGCTGCGGTTGTGATCTGGAATGACGTGCTCAGACATGTCTGTGGGAAGTGCCTCAGACGATTGCCTCCACTGTCTTAGCGGAAAATCTGCGTATCAGAAACAGTGGTCTTAGGGGCCCCTGGCTGGCTCAGTCAGTAGAGTGTGCAATTCAATCTTGGGGTCATGATTTCAAGCCCCATGTTGGGTGTAGAGATTACTTTAAAAACAAAACAAAACAAAACAGTGGTCCTCTCTTTGAAACAGATTCGCAAATAACCTTATGCCTGTGATAAAAAATATATAAGGAAGTTTATATGCAATATGTTTTGGGGGTAGTTATGATATGCATGAGCATTTTCGGTATTGCTCATTGCAGGTTAAATGACACATTGATCAATTCAAATTACGACAGTCCTAGACTGAAATTTTGGTCAATCCCTAAGATAGACATTTATAAACTGTTGTAATCCTTTCGGTTCTTAGATCCAGGAAGGACTTGATAGTGCAGTGTTTAGGAACATAAATTCTGAAGCCAAGCTGCTGGATTCCCAAACTTGACTCTGCTGTCTGAGAGCTGTGTGAACTTGTGCTAGTTTCTTAACGTCTCTGAGTTTTCATTTTTTTTTTTAATCCATAAAATAACAATAGTATTTTCCTCATTTGGTTGTTGTGCGCCTCAAGTGAATTCATATATAGGTAAATACTCTCAGAATAGTTCCTGGCACACGGAAAGCACTTAAAAGCTATTATTACCACTGAAGTTCTCTGGCAAGCAGTAAATTAACAAACCAAGCAACAAGACACATGTACATAAATATTCATGGCAGCACTATTCAAATTAGCAAAAACCTAGAAGCAACCCAAATGCCCACGAGCAAGAAAGTAGATAGATAAACTGGTATATTCACACAGTAGAATATTATACAGGAGGCAAAATGAGCACACCATAGAAACAAGCAACAATATGGATGAATCTTAGCAGTATAATTATATCCTGCATGAGGACATTGTTATAAAGATAAAAGCAGCTAAAATAAATATACTTGCAGAAGATACATACATTCAATGAAACCACATAAAGAGGAGAGCAAGAGAATGACCCACATGGACTTCAGAACGATGGCTACTTCAGGTGTGAGGAAGTGAAACATGAAATAATGACCCAGGCCATCTGGTTAGATGCAGACTCTTATCAAAAAGTCTATCTTTTGCTTTAGATGGCAGGTGTGTAGGTGTTTGGGGGTGAGGGAGGAGGCGAGGGAAGGAGAGACACATGGACCTATGATAAGACTTCGTCACAATCCAGTTGTGTATCCCCCAAAGTAACAACAATCACTGTCCATTGTTATAAGCAATTCCACTAAGTTATATTACAAATAATTAAAAGATAACAGAGCCGTGGGATTGTTTGTTGGCTTTGTGTTGATCCCATTTTTGTTGGGGTAAGGAGTAGTAAGGTAGATATAAACCACGTATGTATGGAGGATTTTTCTAAAATAAATATTGTTATTAGTCTTCTTCTCTTAGAAAAATAAAATGACAGGTCATGTTAGTGTTTAGATTTCAGATAGTGCAAGGTGCTTTTGTTTAAACTGTATGATAGAAATCAGGGATTTATTATTGGTTAAATCAGTGAGGCAAGCATAGCATGTTCATTACTACTATTGATACTCAGGGATCCCAAATAATTTCTTCAGTACACTTCACATTTCAAATAAAACCTGTGACACACAGAGTGTGTGTGTGTGTGTGCACGCACGCACACACACGCATTGCTTTTTCTCCCACTTTTATCTGCCAAGCTGTCCCTACCATATACCACTGGAAGATCATCCATTTAGTGTCCACTGCTGTCATGGGGACATGAGGCAGTAAGATCAGTCCCTGTATCACTATGGGCTGGTCATGTGCTCCCATCTCCTCTATACCCATCTCTGGGTGTTAAACCATGCCTAAACCGTACTTGTCCCATGTAAAACCCCAAAAACTAAAAATACTTATCATCTAACACCCAAATCCCTTGGCCAAATGAACTGTGGGGCTGAGATGGATGTATATTGTCCTTTCAAGAGCTGAGTGTCTCTTGTTTTACTTCTCAAAACACAGAGAGTTACGAGAGAAAGAAATGGCAGGGGTAAACACCAAGTTCTACTTATACAGTGACTGGCTCTCAAATTTTTTGATTAATGGATTAATGAATTGACTAATGAATAGGTGGTGCCATTCTCTGGGTTAGGGAATGGTGGAAAATGGGCTGAGGTTTGGGAAGGGAGGAATATCATGAACCCAGCATGAAATGGGAAATAAATATTAAGGAGATTAAAATTACACCTTAAATGTACGATTTAGAAACTGGGATAATTGAATGAGGGTCTAGGCTGTCATTTACCTTTGATGATATTAAATGCTAGGTTCTTAAAATGCTAGCATAAATACTTAAGCTACATAAACCCTTTCTGAAACATTTACACATGTAAATTGACACGGTATGTACAAATCATTCTTATGTGTTCATTAAAATAGGACCTTATAGGACCAGTTTGGACATTATTTCTCAGACCTAGAGTTAATCTATATTTTGAAAGGAAAATAAATTACTTCTTTACAACCATTCCATAATTCACTCTTTCCTCAATTCAGATTGTCTTTCTCAATCACTTCAAATGAATGATACATTTATCACACAGTGGCCTTACAAATAGCCAAGCATATTAAATCATAGTTTATATCAGGTCAACATTCTTATTCCAAAGCTTCTGAGAAGGGGAACTTTCTTCTGTGGGTCATAAGACTTCGGCAATTTGTTTGTGAGCCTGATACCAAACTTTCGCAACAGTAAAGCAAAGTATGGAGCAGCAATCATCCACGTGAAAAATACCTCGAAATGTCACAGTCTTTCCCATGCTATGGCAATTTAGCAAGTGATGACATGACTGATTCAGCCAGAAAGAAAATGCAATGGAAATATTGGTTTGGAACACAGTGTGCCTAAGATCTCTCAGCCTTTTGTGTCCTCAGAGGTCAATAGAGTTTACTCTTTGAAATATGAGACATGCAAAAGAATATAACATTTGGAATGTGAACACGCATTCATGACTTACCTGCTTTGAAGGCCTTCTCTAAGGCAAACTCTAATAGAAAACAAAACAAAACAAAACAAAAAAACAATAATCCTTGTCACCCCCAAAGTCCCTACCACCACCACACCACCTGTGGTGAAATAAGACTTTAAAACAGTGATGATAATTTTTATTGATTGATGTTTACCTTTATGCAAATTGTTTTGGTATAGATTTATAAAATGAATGTGATTTTAGGTAAGATGAACTCCTAAAATGGATCGTCTCAGATGAAGAGCTTTTGAGTTAATATAGAGAGAATTCTATAGATTTCATTTCTGGAGTTGTGTAACCTAGGCAGCTAAGAGGAAGACAGATTTGGATAATGGCTCAGACTTGTGTTAATACATGTCCATCTCATTCTGATGCTCTCAGAAATATGGATCTTTAAAAGTCTCATTCTTCCGAATTTTAATATATAAATGAATCATTAAAATACTGACTTCCAGTTAGATTCTGCTTGATATCATATACAATCATGTTAATAAGCATATTGGTTTGCACATGAAAGCTTAATAAATATTTGTCAACCAGATATACCCTTCTTAGATTTAGGAAAATTTCAAAAAAAAAAATTTTTTTTTTTTTTAGATTTTATTTATTTGAGAGAGAGAGAGACAGAGATAGTGAGATAGAGAGCACAAGTGGGGAGGAGAGGGAGAAGCAGGCTCCCCACAGAGCAGGGAGCCCGATGCGGGACTCGATCCCAGCACCCTGGGATCATGACCTGAGCCGAAGGCAGACGCTTAACCAACTGAGCCACCCAGGCGCCCAATTTAGGAAAATTTCAGACCATAAAAGGGCCTTATGTGCTTTTGAATTTTAAAACAGGTCTTTCATTTTATAAACGAAAAGGCTCAGGCCCAAAGAAATGCAATGGTTTTAGCAAGCACACATTCACACTTAAGACTTAATATTGACACCCACTTTAGTACAATGAAGAATATAATGGAATGTTAAGAGCAAGTACCTGAAAGTTCCCTAAAATCTGGGGTGTTGAATACTGACTCTGCCGCTTACCAGCTATTGATGAATTTACATGTGTATTTCTGAAGTTGCCACTCCCACAAGAAGGAAAGTTCCTAACTTGGAGCCAATCCATTATCTTTTGCTCCCTCCCAATAGGAGCTACGTTTTCTTTTTTTTTAATTGAGCTATAACTGACATATCACATTGTATAAGTTTAAGGTGTACGATATGTGGATTTGATACATTTATGTATTGCAATATGATGACCTACATTTTCTTATCCTTAACTCTGACATAGGAAGGGCAGACAGCCAACATCCCAACAATAGTGAGTTCACGTTAGAAATTTTCAATGTGCTATAGAAAAGGGATCACTTTCCTAACGTGTATTTGCTGGAATCATCCTAAGTCACATGGTCACCACTCGGTTTCCAGATTTCCATTACCAAATGCTGCAACAGACATGAGGAAATGCTTTTGCTCCCCCGTGAAAAAAGAAGAATTGATAGTGAAGTCAACGAGTATCAGATTTTTGTCATGGGGATGTCCACGCAGCCATTTCCACCTGTGAACCTGAAGGAGAACAGTGAGTCCAGGTGAACAAAGAGCCCAGCCTGGGTTGTGAAATTCCCACTGCTTATCCTGGAGGAGGAACCAGCCAGCCCTGAAAGAGTTTATATCCTCATGCATTTGGGAAGTCAGGATGAAATCTGCTCTGCTTTTCAGAGTGGAAGTCCAGGATAGATGAAAAAAAAAAAAAGTGGAATACTTGTTTCCATAGATAAACGGGGAAAAAAGACTAAAGAGGTCGAATAAGATTTAACTACATAGGTTGAAATATGCCCAAAAATCATCATAAAGAACGTTCCAACCATTTCTAGATTTAGCCACCATGTCAAATAAGTAAGGATGTTGTGAAATTACAAAATCTTTGTTCAAATAAACTTCAATGTTCTCCAATGTATAATTTAAGTATAAATTTGTATGTTGTTTTCTTTGCCTATTTTAGGTAGATTGAGTGAAAGTTTTAGCTTTAAATAGTGGCAGGGTACAAAGGACTATATTAGGTATCAAAAATGAAGAATGCTGGGAACATGTGAGTTGGGTAAGAATGAGAAGTGAGGTCATTCGGGTAGGTATTTTGCTGAACAAAAAGGCAATAGATACCAATCCCTGTTTTGCTGTATAATTCAGAAATCTTAAACCTTTTAGTTCTAGGATGGACTCACTTACATTCTTTCTGATGAGAGTTGTAAAGCAGATTGTTAAAAACCCAGCAATTTGGGTATCCTGTTTCTTAAATTCAGGTGCATCTTAAGGGAATATTGAAGCTTCTAGTTGGGGGGCGCCTGGGTGGCTCAGTCAGTTAAGCATCTGCCTTCAGCTCAGGTCATGATCCCGGGGTCCTGGGATTGAGACCCACATCATCAGGCTCCCTGCTCAGTGAGGAGTCTGCTTCTCCCTCTCCCTCTGCCGTTCCCCCTACTGGTGCTCTCTTTCCCCACCTCCTCAACCAAATAACTAAAATCTTAAAAAAAAAAAAAGAAAGAAACTTCTAGTTGGAACTGTTATCCATCTGTCTTCCTGTCAATGCAAAGCATAAATGTGGATTACTTGACAGCCTTCACCCTGAAAGCCACTGAGATGATTTCCCTGAAATGAAAGAAAAACCACAATAACAATAAAAACCATGTATATGTTACTAATTTTTCTTACTGCTGCTGGCACTCGCCTGGCAGCTCACTACAGTATTTCTACCAAATCCTTCAGCGGCCTTGCCCAGCCTCTCTTCAGTGGTCAGTGACAGCCTCGAAAGTCTGCTTAGCCACTCACCTCCATGACAGGCTAGTTCATGGAAAAACACAAAAAGAGGGCATTTTGAAATCAAGGCAACAAGGTCCTAACATAGCCATGAACGTGGGATCACAATCTTTCTTGATTTATACGGTAACCACTATTCATATATATTGGCTTAATTATATTTTTAAAACAACTAGGTCACTCTTAGTTCACAGTCTAATAAAGCCCCTGGACTTATTTCAGATAAAATGATTTGGTTTAGCCAAATTGCAGGCCTTCTTATTTATCTCTGTTAAAGTTTAATTCAGCTATCAAGGTAATCTGTCTTTTTACTTACTATATATTTCTCTCTCATATGTATGCCTTCTATAGAATTGATAAGCATGTCACAATTTTTTCCCAAAATAAAAATGTGGAAGTCACATAGCCAGTGAAAGACACTCCTGAAAATGATTTTTCACTCACCTATGAGTCCACCTACTACTTTTACATTTAGTGCACAGAAATGTCATGAAGAATTTTGCCAAATTTCTTGCCAAGACCTCGCAAACCATTCTTACACTCCAAAGAAATAGCAGTATGAAAATGATGATGATGATAATAATAATAATAATTCATTTCTTCTATCAGAAGTAAATAATTTTAACAATAGAAGATATCTATCTTTATTACCCATTTTCATTAGATCCAAATGAATGGGGTCATAAACTCTCCACTGTTCAACAAAAATACCAGAAGTTTTGAATTTTAATAAATTCAGAATTTCCTCAAAGACAGTATTTTCCCCAATTGGCCCATTATTTTCTTCCATGGGTTTTTAAAGAGGAAATTGAAGCAAATTTCTACCACCCCCCCACATTTTTTTTTCAAAGTTCACAGAACAAGCTGAGTTTCACTCTTCGATATCTGAGACACATACAAACACAGGTTTGTAATAATACTGCAATAGGGCTGTCAATAATACTGTCAAGGGATACTTTGACATCACTAAGTTATAGAAGCATTATTTCAGGTGTTCGGGAAGCACATGTGTCAGAAGATAAACGTGACTTTCTTAACAATAAGCAGGATTATTTAGCTATAGTCATTTCATAAAATAACATTGCCATGGAAATACGTTAGAATAAACATACTTATTAACTTAAAATTCTGAGGTTTTCTAAAAATGTCACCATCTATAGCGATTGGTCTGGGCTTTAGCTAAATAAAGCTTTCCATTTGGACTACTGCAGTAGCTGGGCAAAAGGAGTCCTTGTCATAAATAGCCATTATTTTCATATTAGTATTAGAAGAATAAGTATAGGGGCGCCTGGGTGGCTCACCCAGTTAAGCATCAGACTCTTGATTTCAGCTCAGGTCATGATATCAGGGTTGTGAGATCCAGGGGGGTGTTGGGCTGCTTAGGATTCTCTTCCGCTCCTTCTGCCTGCCTCCCCCCCACCCCACCCCTTGCTTGCATGCAGGTGTTCTCTCTCTGTCTCCCGAAGAAGAAGAAGGAGGAGGAGGAGGAGGAGGAGGAGGAGGAGGAGGAGGAGAAGAAGAAAGAGGAGGGGGAGGGAAGAAGAAGTAGTAGTAGTATATGGTCCTCTGTCAATAGGTTTAGCCTTCTCCCACCCCTTTTCCTGATATTTCATTCTTTCCTTTAAACCCTGCCACATATGATTCAGAACTTAAGCACTATGCTTTATGTAATGTCTTGTAATTAATTGTAATGTGTTGAGCGGAATTATCTTGATCTTAAATGATATTTTAAGACGTCTTAAAGGGAGATGCCTGTTCTTTGCTTACAGTCAGGAGAGTGAAACCACTTTTGGGTATTTTTGAATGAATTTGATCTTGGAGCAGTCATTTCTCCCAACCCAAAATGCCTAATCTCAAAAATGACTAGAGTGATCTAAGATCCTTTTCTGAGGGATTTAAAAAATAAAACACACATAAAATGATACTTATCTTCTCCTGCCACAGCATTTAAGGTTTGCATCCATTTAAATTCTAAGTACGTGGGGCATCTGGGTGGCTCAGTTGGTTAAGAGTCTGACTCTTGGTATTGGTTCAGGTCATGACCTCAGGGTCATGAGATGGAGTCGTTAGGCTCCCTGCTCAGGGGGGAATCTGCTTCTCCCTCTCCCTCTGCCCCTTTCCCCCTGCTCATGCTCTCTCTCTCTCAAATAAATAAATAAAATCTAAAAAAATAAAATGAAAGATTTGAAAATTAAAAGTAAGGGAAAATTTATTTGGCAAAGCTCAAACATTTTATAACAGTTCTTCTATTCTTTTATTTCTTTTAACTGGCACATAAGTGTTTGTTAGCTTTTTTTCATTTCAACTTTATTGGAGGTATAATTGACATATAAAATTATAAGATACTTAAAGTGTACATCGTGGTAATTTGATATATTTAAACATTGTGAAAGGATTGCCATCATCTAGTTAACATATCTACCACCTCACATACGTACACACACACACACACACACACACACACTTTTTTTTTTTTTTTGGTGAGAACATTTAATTCCACTCTCTTAGCAAATTTCAAGTATACAATACAGTGTTATCAATTATACTCACCATGTTTTACATAATATCCTCAGATTGTATCCATCTTATAACTGAATGTTTGTATACTTTTACCAACCTCACTTTATCCTCCCCATCTTCCAGCCCCTGGAAACTATTTTTATACTTTCTGTTACTATGAATTTGACTTTTTTTTTTCTTTTATAGATTCCACATATATAAGTTATACCATGCAATATTTGTCGTTCCCTGTCTGACTTATTCCACTTAGCATAATGCCCTCAAGGTCCATCCATGTTGTCTCAGATAGCAAGATTTTTTTTTCTCATGGCTAAGTAATATTCCATTATATATATGTTATATATATGATATAGATATGTATACATATCCCACATCTTCTTTATCCATTCATCAGTTGATGGACACTTAGACTGTTTCCATATCTTGGCTATTGTGAATAATGTTGCAATAAATATGGGAGTGCAGATACCTCTCCAATATCCTATTTTCATTTCCTTTGGATGTATACCCGGAGAGGGATTGCTGGATCTTATGATAGGCCTATTTTTAATTTTTTGAGGAACCTCCATACTGTTTTCCATAGTGGTTGCACCAATTCATTCTCACCAACAGTGCCTGAGGGCACCCTTCTCTCCACATTCTCACTGGCCCTTTTTATCTCTTGTCTTGTTGATGATAGCCATTGCAATAAGCATGAGATGATATGTCTAGGTTTTGATTTGCGTTTTCCTGATGATTAGTGATATCGAGAACCTCTTCATGTACCTGTTGGCCATTTGTCTGTCTTCTTCAGAAAAATGTCTATTCAGTTCCTCTGCCCAATTTTTAATCAAAGTTTCTTTGTTGCTTTTTTGGTTTGGGGGTCTTTGTTTTGCAATTGAGTTGTGTGAGTTCTTTACATATTTCAGATATTAATCCCTTATCAGGTATATGATTTGTACATATGATTTGCACATATTTTCCCTCATTCTGTAGGCTGCCTTTTCCATTACTTGGTTTCCTTTGTTGTGCAGAAGTTATTAGTTTGATGTACTTTCACTTGTTTATTTTTGCTTTTGTTGCCTTGTTTTTATTGTCAAATCCAAAAAATCATCATCAAGACCAATGTCAAGAAGCTTATCCCCTATTTTTGTCTAGGGTTTTTATGATTTCAGGTCTTATGTTCAAGTCTTTAATCAATTTTGAATTGATTTTCGTGTATGGTGCGAGATAAGGGTCCAGTTTCATTCTTTTGCACACAGCTGTCCAGTTTTCCCAAACCATTTGTTGAAGAAATTATCCTTTCCCCATTTATTTTCTTGGCTCCCTTGTCAAATTAATTGACCACATATGAATGGGTTTATTTCTAGCTTCTCTATTCTTTTTCATTGATCTGTGTGTCTGCTTTTATGCCAATACCATACTATTTTGATTATTATAGCTTTGTAATATAGTTTGAAATCAGGACATGTGATGCCTCCAGCTTTGTTCTTTCTCAAGATGGTTTTAGCTGTTTGGAATCTTTTGTGATTCCATACAAATTTTGGGATTTTTGTTCCATTTCTGTGAAACATGTAATTGGAATTTTGATAAGGATTGCATTGAATCTGTAGATTGTCTTAGGTAGTATGAACATTTTAACAATATTAATTCTTCCAATCCATAAGCATGGTATATCTTTCACTTTTGGGGGTCTTCTTCCATTTCTTTAATCAATCAATGTCTGATAGTTTTCAGTGTACAGATTTTTCACCTCCTTGGTTAAATTTATTCCTAGGTATTTTTCTTTCCTTTCTTTTTTTTAAAAATTTATTTATTTATTTTAGAAAGAGAGCATGAGAGGGAGGGCCAGGGAAAGGGAGAGAGAGGCTCGATCTCATGACCGTGAGATCACGACCAGAGCTGAAACCAAGAGATGGACACTTAACTGACTGCGCCACCCAGACGCCCCAAAGATTTTATTTATTTATTTATTTATTTATTTATTTATTTATTTATTTATTTTAGAGAGAGAGAAAGAACATATGTGCGCATGTGCACATGAGCAGGGGTGGGGGCAGAAGGAGAGACAGAATCTCAAGCAGACTCCACGCTAAGCGTGGAGCCCATCTCGGGTCTCAGTCTCACAACCCTGAGATCATGACCTGAGCTGAAATCAAGAGTTGGATGGTCAACTGACAGCTAGCCAGGCACCCCTCTAGATATTTTTTTCTTTTTGATGCAATTATAAATGGGATTGTTTTCTTAATTTCTCTTTCTGATGTTTCATTATTAGTGTATGGAAATACACTGATTTCTGCATATTGATTTTGAAACCTGAAATTTTACTGAATTTGTTTATTAATTCTAACATTTGGTGGAATTTTTAGGGTTTTCTATATATAGTATCACGTTATGCACAAACTGAGGCAGCTTTACTTCTTCCAAATTAGAAAAGTAAATGATTCTTTTAAAAGATCAAAGATTTGTTGCTCAAAATATAAATTTATGGTACTCTGTACGATGGTGGAATGAAGGGGAGATACTTTCACTTAGGAAACTAATTAGAAATGGCTATCATTGGGATGTTATCACAGCAATTTGTCACACAATTCTTTGTGTGACATTTTATAGACATCTCTTTCTTCCGACTGTCACCTTTGGGCTCTAAGCTGTCAAAGGTAATAGCAACGGATTTATAAGAAGCTAATTGTCACACCCTTTAAGTGTTACTTTCCCTTAGGTTCACTAGCAACTTAGCTGGGCTAGGAGACAAGTGTTTGATTCAACTATTTCTTAGGTCTATCTCCTCTTGTTGACTACAAGGTGGGAAAAAGAAAATCTCAGTTAAAAGAAGGCTCTGTTTAAGGAAGAAAGAAAAGTTGCCTAGAAAGAATTCCTTTTCAATTCCCATATGTTGCTAAATTGGGGATGGGATAATTAGGAGATGGGAAAATCCGCACAAATCAATCTAATAAACCATAGATGCTCACTTCAATTTAAAGCAATAAAATAATGTCCTAGGTATTTTCAGGGAAGTCTAAAATATTTTCTTAAGACTCAATCAAAGACAAAAGGTATGCCTCAAACTATTTGAAATATGGGTGAATATAAGAATGATGCTAATTTGACTGGGGGTGATTTGCTGCAGGGGGGAAGGGAATAGGTTTGATCTTGCTGCCATTGCTACTGTTGAAGGAGATGATAATGACATTGGTATAAATCCTTTAGATGACTGGGAATAGGCAGAATTGCATTTTGAATCCAGGCCTGCCTTACTCCGTGACCTTTCCTTCCAACACTACTCAGTTCACCTGTAACATGTGTTCCTATATTCTATTAATTCTTCACCTGTTTCTTTGATAATGTGCCTGACTCATCAGATCCCCATCAGGAATCTGCTTTTTTTTTTTTCATTAGGAACCCATTTGGCTTTTATTTTGCACAATAGAAGCCAGTGGAATTTTTCTAGTACTTTTGAACAAATGACTTTGTTTTAGATAAAAAAAAAAAAAAATGATGCATCTATAAGTATTTAGATGTATCCTATAATCATTCTCAATATAAAAGTTAAAGATACCATGAAAGTAGGATATTAGAATAATATTCAATCACATGACCATTTAATGTGAAAAGAAGTTATTTATAATTAGGTAAGAGAGTAAGTGACAGACTTTGAGGCTTTGGAATAGCTTCAGAAAGAAAATTATTTACCAGGTGATTGACTTCTTCTAACCAATATGGTCTTTTTTTTTTTTTTTTTTTTTTAAGATTTCATGTATTTATTTGAGAGGGAGAGGAGAATGAGAGAGAGAGAGAAGACAAGCGGAAGAGCAGGGGGGGAGGGAGAAGCAGACTCCCTGCTGAGCAGGGAGCCCAATGTGAGGCTGGATCCCAAGACCCTAAGATCATGACCTGAGCAGAAGGTAGACGCTCAAGCCACTGAACCATCCAGGCGCCCTAACCAGTATGGTGTTTAAGAAAAATCTGTTAAGTATTTTGACCAGCTTGCTTTGTAAATTCTCAAAAGGAAAATTGTTAATTTCCATGTTAAACATGCTATTGTTCCTCAGGAAGTTTTTTCGGGTATCAGGAAAATTGGTATAAAAGAATGTTTTGGTTAAATTTGGTAAAAAAAAAATTATATATTCTTATAAAAATAATGGCCTCAAGTTCTTTGTTCTTCACTATTCATGGTGATGATCTGTCTTTATTCCTAGAAATGATATTGAATGTATTCTGATGCCAGCAATCATGTATAAATGCTGTGGGTAATTTGGCTCCTGAATAATAAAGACCCAGGCACCGTTAGTTCAGGAATGTTGGGAGGAATTTTGAGTTTTTACGTGAATGCTGAGCATGGACAATCATGCCCTCACTATTAACTATGAGGACATGGACCACCCACTCAGAGGCGTCTGAGGAGTTTCTGAGTCAGTGTCATCTACCAGTTGTCATCGATTCAGAGAAACCATTCAGAAAAGTGGTTGGGGTGAATTCTTACGTTCCTAAATTCAGGGACTATAAAGGACAAAATCATCTACTTGGGGTATTTCCTGTGAAAATTTTAAAACAGCCTGTTGACAGAAAAGATAAATGTAATCAACCTAAAAATAAGTCATTTGATTGTAACTGAAAAGTAAAACAATTTGGCACCCAAGAATACTTCTAATCCTACCACTGTCAGGGAGAGAGAGAGACAGAGAGAGAGGCACACATTGGCCACTCAGTAGTTTATCCAGAAAGAATGGTACACATGATCCATTCCAAAGTAAATTCAGGTTAAAATCTGGTGCATAGCCTCAACATGCATCATTTTTATTCTTGTGTCTAAACTGTGTCTCTAAAAAATCTAACACCCTTCAATGTTTTCCTACCACTTAGACTGTGTTTCCTTTCTTCTAAATAATATATGAGCTATGAATAGATCAATTTCAAAATAACCCCAGCAATTATTGGATTAAAATTTTTCTATGGAAAATCTTTTGGGCAACTTCTCTCATTAGCCGAGCTAAAACGTCGTCCTATAGTTTTATAGATGGTCTTGGTGCTTGAATTTGAGTCTACAAAAATAAAATGATTTACACAGAATTCTTGGCCAAACTTGAGGAAAGGATTTTGCCTCTGCTTCTCTTCAAATGGGATGCCTGATAAACAAAAGAACTCAAGCAGAATTATAAGATTATGAGCACAAAATCATGTTAGTGCCTATGCATGAACAATCAAACATCTTCTTAGGACCCTCATTCAAAAGTAAATTACCCAGTCTATTGTCATATGCCTGTTGGGGATAAAGACTGTTCTGATCCATAAGAAAAAAATGGATGTCAGATAATCAAAAGAAATGCAAGCTGAATTAAAAGGCTACAGACACAAAGTCACATTGTTACCCACGCATGAACAGCAAACCCAATCTATTGCCATATGCATATTGGAAATGAAAGCTGTTCTGACTTATACAAAAACAAATAGATCGCTATATACAAATTAGTATATATATAAAGTTGCTTTTTATATAAGACTTGGCAAGAACTGAACTTAAGTAAATACAGCTCCACACCACCTGTGGAAACTCATTTTGACACTAATGCACAGAGAGTTCTTTGCTCTGTGGATTATTTGCTGAGGTTCAAAGTAGTCTGTATTTTATCATTGGTTTTCATTGTCTTGGCCCTTGTTCCATCCAATTTAGGAGAATACTTGAAATACTCTCTCTTCTAGTAGCATGCAAACACTCTAGGAATTTGATGCTTTCCTGACTAATCTATGCTTGTTCTGTAAGTACAATCTAAGACACTTTTCCAGAACAGAACAAAAGAAATTAGATTTGTTTTAGTTTAAACTGTCTAAAGAGAGTTCTCAGTTGTGAATTTATTAACGGCTTTAGTACAAATAATGGAAATAGAATCATGCATTTTTATTAGTCATTCAAGAAGCCTTTTATTTCAGGTTCTTCTTGAAAGCTCAATCACCCTGGCTCTTCTTTTAACAACTTGGAAAATGTCTTGCCTGATTAGGAAGTTAGTCATTTCACATTATGACATCTAAAACAATGAGAAGCTTAAAAACCTCACAAATTACATTTATTAGTAACAGGATACATCACTTTAAAAATGAAAATCTCAAGGATCTGTGGCACCTTTCTTTGTTCCTGTTAATTTTATTTTTCTTTTTGAGTGGCAGATGTTTTGTAAATATCAGCATTTGAATTCAAACAACAAATGCTGACGATTAGTTCTCTACATGAAAACATTACGATTTTGTATTGGCAGGTTCTGTATTCCGAGCGTTGTTGACCTTCCTTCTGTTTGATGTTTTCTTTAACAATCCATATTGTTCCAAGGCAAACACGATCTTTGTCATTCAGCTTTAAAACTTAGGACAGTTTTAAACAAACCGTGTTCTGAAAAGGAGTGCTAACGTAGAATTTGGGAAATGTTCTTCCAGTCCTCATTTTCTGGAGACTGTTTATTCCTTCTTGTTTTAGCAGTTGCCTCAGACTTGGTCACGGACATCCCCTGAGGTTTTTCTTTTCCATTTACTTTACCCATTTAAGGTTAACATATTAAGAGTTTTGCTACCGAGAGATTAAAATAAATATGTTTGATGGAGCTTTCTCAAGGCTCCTGGACTGACCACGGCCTTCTTCCCTGACTTCACTGGCATCTTCAATACGGGCCATGTGAAGCCTACCAAGTAGAGTTCCTCTACAAGCTGCCACATTTTTCTGTGTATTCGGGGGAGGGGGGAAGCCTGTGCTTCTTACTTGTATGCACTGAAAAATCAGAGATAAAATTCATCCTAATAAAGTTTCCCTCGTTCAGTCTTGAAAGTCAATTGGCCTTTGGGATGCCTGGGTGGCTCAGTTGGTTAAGCTTCTGCCTTTGGCTCATGATTCTAGGATCCTGGGATCGAGTCCCGCATCAGGCTCCTTGCTCAGCGGGGAGCCTGCTTCTCCCTCTCCCTGTCGCTCCCCCTGCTTGTGCTCTCTCTCTCCCTGACAAGTAAATAAAATCTTTAAAAAGAAAAAAAAAAAAGGAAAGTCAATTGGCCTGTGAAATTTTACTGTAAAATTCACCATAACATTTAGTAACTCAGTATTAGAGATGGCAGCTTCAGGCAAGAATGTGACACTCAACAGAATCAGGTGACACAAAAACACTACATAACAAGGCTATCATCTGTATTGTTTTCAGCTTATAGCTCTAAAAAATAAATTGGAGTGACTATCATTACTGTGATTTTATCCATTCTCTATCTTCGCTGCTTTAGTATTGATTGAATACCAAGGTATTAGGAATTTAATCTAGTCATTAAAAATAAATCCTTTTCCTTTTGGTTCATAATTATGTCTCCTGTCATTTAAGAGGTTTTTTTTTTTTCCCATGCTATTATATTTTGCCATTTCTCACAGACCCTGGGAGAGAAGATAGGTATCGTTGTACTTAGCGGGTGTTCACATTTTTTTTTTTAAGATTTTATTTTATTTTTTGACAGAGAGACAGCGAAAGCAGGAACACAAGCAGGGGGAGTGGGAGAGGGAGAAGCAGACTCCCCACTGAGCAGGGAGCACGATGTGGGGCTCACAAGCAGGGGGAGTGGGAGAGGGAGAAGCAGGCTTCCCACTGACGGGGAGCCTGACTCGGGACTCGATCCCAGGAACCCGGGATCATGACCTGAGCTGAAGGCAGATGCTTAACGACTGAGCCACCCAGGTGCCCCGCGGGTGTTCACATTTTATCATTATAATGTCACAGTAGTGATGAGCAAGACCAGGCTTTCTATAAGAGGTGAACTTCGATGGTCATATTGAAAGGAAACGATGGATAATGAACAAAGCCAACAACATGAGGACAGGAGAAATGGTCAGAAAGGAAGAGAGGGCAAGAACCCTGGCAAAGATAAGAAAGTCAGGGAGCTCATTTGGTGCTTTTTCTAGAGACTGAAGAGAAATATATTTATCAAAAGTCCTTCTTGGGGCGCCTGGGTGGCTCAGCCGTTAAGTGTCTGCCTTCGGCTCAGGTCATGATCCCAGGGTCCTGGGATCGAGTCCCGCATCGGGCTCCCTGCTCGGTAGGGAGTCTGCTTCTCCCTCTCCTTCTGCCTCTGCTTGTGTGCTCTCTCTCTCCTTCTCTGTCAAATAAATAAATAAAATCTTAAAAAAAAAAAAAAAAGTCCTTCTTGGCAGATCATGACAAATTTTTTTCATTTCAACCTTATCCCCACTTAGTCATAATGTATAAATATTTTAAATTATCAGATGTTAGAGTGCTAATGTACACGGAAACGGAAAGTGTGGGACTAGTGAAGTTCATGTTCATCTAACCACGGGTCCTAATCAAGAGCAAAGGCAGAATGGCTGGGGTTAAACATTTCTTTCAGAGCTCTCAATCATAAAAGAATTGCTTCTTCCTATGACAGCATGTCCTTCCCCTTTGGTCTCAGTGTGTGGATAAGTAAGAAACTCTAAAAATGGGCTAAGAACTAAGTCATCTAAGTCCAGGGAAAGAACTAAGTCATCTCACATATCAGAAAATAATACACAATATCTTAAATTTTTTCCTACAGCAAGCAACATTCCACCAACCATTTCTAATGAATTAATCTCAATTGTTATACATCAAACACTTCATTGGGAAAAAACACAGTATCTAATGCTGAAACAGAAATCAGTTTTGTAGTAACTATTTATTTCCTGCGTCTTAAGAAAAAAATAGGTGAATCTCCTCTTCCTTGACTGTTTGTTCAAAATATATGTTCAATACATTGACCTAGTAATATATTGAATACTGTAAGGTCATGATCTCAAATAAAATAAATTAAATGATGTAATAAATTGAATAATATAAGGTAATGACTTCAAAGTACCAGGGTACCTTCCAAAAGAGGATACTTACCAACCAGGTGACCCCTTCAGGCTTAGAAAAGAAAAGCTGTTAGTATAAATGTAAAAGAAATTTAATTTTTCACAAAATTCCTCTCGATTTTCATCCGTGAATGGTCACCATTAAACAAAAACCTAAGTTTATGTTTATGATCAAGAACCAATAATGACTGAAGTTTAACTTGAATACAATTATAAATTCTGCCCTCCTTATTAAACCCTGATTTAAAATAAGACAATGATAATGTGATATTAATGCACAAGTACACCAAAAACAAAACAAAAACACTCTTTCCTGATATTTAGTTCCACACGCAGTGAACAAATTAATGCATCATTTTTTTTCTACAGGAAAACTGAAGACTTTAATAGCAAACCCTCCAAGGTCAAAATGAATACAGGTATGCTGTCTCTGTTAGTTTTAAACTCTTTAGTTTGGTCTTTAAAAATCATCTTGGCCCCAAATCATTAAGTTTAGTCCTCTGCTGATCTGATTAGTCTAAATTCATTACCTGATTTCTTTTTTTTTTTTTTTTTTTTTTTGTGCTCCAATCCTATGGCTGTCAAATGTAGAATTTTCTGTTTTGCTATCTACTCTTACTCCCTTTTCTATAACTGTATCTTGAAATTAACTCCTATAAGCTCTAGGAAAAGGTAGCATGTCATTTAATGCATACATTTGAAATTTCTCACTTAAAATAGGATAAATTCATAGGCAAATAGCTCTAGCAGAAAATATTTAAAAGTTCCCTTTCTATAAACATGTTATGTTAACAGTGTTAGCAGAGTGCCAAACTTCACAGGAGATCAGCTTAATTAATCTAGACACGATACACATAAAGGGGTAAGCATTATGTTTTTAGAATGAGAACAGTATCTCCAACTAGCTTTAACAACATTGAGGTCTCTGAACTCTGTATCACATACAGATTAATTGTACAGTGTTTGTGACACATGCTAGGTACATATGAATTTTTTTCCACAGTAGAAATCTTTTAACTTATATTTTCAGCTTTCCCCCCCGTAACTGTTATATTCTCTACCAAGTAATTCTGTAAAACAACTCTCTCACAGAAATTCTGTAACCTGTGTTCTAAAAATACTCTTTCCTATCCACAGGTGATGTCTGGAAAGTTGTTTTAGGCAGTTACTCCATGGCAAAGTAGAAAGGGTAGTCCCAGATATTTTCTCACATCAAGCTGCTTGCCTTTTTGCTGTCTCTTGTTGTTAGCAAAATGCCCCAAGGGAGGACTAACAATCATTGGTGAGAACCAATATATCTAATCCCTAGATCAAGTGTGGAGACATGGTCACTTGTCTTTGTCCATGATTCTGTGGCTGCCCCTTAGCAGAGACCTCAGAGAACCGTGGGTCAGCTGGCCCCCGAAAATGCAGTTAGAAATGTGGAGAGCAGGGGCGTCTGGGTGGCTCAGTCGGTTAAGCGTCTGCCTTCGGCTCACGTTATGATCTCAGGATCCTGGGCTCGAGCCCCACATCGGGCTCCTTCCTCAGCGGGGAGCCTGCCTCTCCCTCTGCTTGTGCTCTCTCTCTCTCTCTGTGTCAAATAAATAAATAAAATCTTTAAAATAAATAAATAAATAAATGTGGAGAGCAACAGGCAAGACGAGGATATTGGACATAGTAAAATATATAAGGAAAGCTTAGAAATCAAGAGAAATGATAACCCTAGAAATGGACCAAGTAAAGGCATTTGGACAATTGGAAATGTGGCAGGTAGACGCGGGAAATGAAAGCAGAAATACTATTAGGCAAAGGGATTGAAGAAAGCGAAAAGAATAGAGAGAACACAGCTGAACAGAAGTCATGGTGTGAACATCACTCCAGCAGAATGTCCACAGGAGGAAGTTAATATTCACTGATTGTTCTCAGGCATCTTCCCACAGATTTATCTTGAAGCTAACTTCCCAGTATCCTTCATTTTGTGGAGTGCTGATTTGCCTTTATATTATAATGCTGTGAATGACAGAGGGATAATATGTGATTATACTAAATATGCCATATTCATTACAATGCATTCAATAATTAATCTTCCTTGTCATAGAATGCAAGTCCTAAAAGCAAAGTAGGCAAAGAGAAATTTGTACATTCGCTTAGGTCTTTGGGGTACTTGAGCCAAGTTACTGCTCCATCAGCATGAATGTAACTCTCGAAAGTATCTCTCATTTAAAAGGAGTGAGCTCAGCTCTATATGGAATGCTAATTTGCATAGTTATTTTGCTTATCTGGGTGACTTTATACACGTATATACATATAAAATATAATATTCAAACATATGCATACCAAGTTGATTAGAAGTGACTGGAAACTTTTGTTTAAAATTCCGAAGTAATACTATAATGTTGCTATAAAAACAAACCACCTTAAAATATATATATATATAAACATTGCTGTAGGAAATTGAAGAAAGCACTGTTGCTATATCTACAAAATGAAGTAGAGATTCGTTCCTAAATTTCCGTATATAAAACTGGTCTTTATTATCTACCTATCAATCATTAAAAAGATATATTAGTATTTCAATGTCGATGTGTCAGTCACTAAAGCTTTTGAAAAAAATATTATTTTAAGTTAGCTTTTTCATTTTTAGTTGAATACATTATAAAAGAGCCAAAGAAATGGGATTCATTTTTCATACAAATGTATCTAAACAATCTATAGAAATATGCAAAACGTGCTATATTTCCACTCTTAGAACCTGTGGACCATTATTTTCTAAGGAAAATCTTAGCTATTAAAGAAAGAAAGGAGGGGAGCACTGTGAATTGTGTAAGACTTATGAATCACAGACCTGTACCTCTGAAACAAATAACACATTATATGTTAAAAAAGAAGAAGATAGTAGGAAGGGAAAAATGAAGGGGGGGTAGTTAGAGGGGGAGATGAACCATGAGAGACTATGGACTCTGAGAAACAAACTGAGGGTTCTAGAGGGGAGAGGGGTAGGGTGATGGGTGAGCCTGGTGATGGGTATTAAAGAGGGCACGTTCTGCATGGAGCACTAGGTGTTATGCACACACAATGAATCATGGAACACTACAGCAAAAACTAATGATGTAATGTATGGCGATTAACATAACATAATAAAATAAAATTAAAAAAAAAAGAAAGGAAGGAGAGAAAGGCATCAAATAATGCATAGTGTGTGATTTACCCATGAGTGTTTCCCAGCAGTTGGAAACAGCTCCTAGGAGGCCTACAGCTGGATGCAAAAGTGCGCCACTTTGCAGGCCATGAATGAGTGTGAAGATGAGAACAGCGTCAGGATTCTCTAGGATGATCTTGCGTGTGCAGGACAGTATCCTCATTTTGAGATCTTAAAAAAATACCTTCAAGGAATAACAGACAGGATCAACACATAAGTAAGTAGAAACAGAATAGAATAGATTTTTCTCTTCTAACAATTTCACAAACGTCTCAACTTTTCGAGGGGAGCTCTGTACTAAACTGTTAATAAAGACTGACTCTCCATTCATTTTGTGTAGGTCTTAGAACTGCTTAGAAATTGTTTAACACAGAGGTTCCTACCCTTTCTTGTTTTACGGTGCCAAGATATCTTAGTATCAAGCCAAAAGAAATACCTAACAGTTCTATTCATTAAGTAGTAGGTGTGGACAACTTAATAAGTACTTATGTTCTACCAACGGAGAAGCAATTTGAAAAAAATAATATACTTTAATTAAAAAAACCAATCATTTTATCTTATTCTTTATAACCATAGTTACTTACTAACAGGATATGTGTGCCTGTTGGACACACCAAAACTTCTCAGATCATGGAATTTGAGCGTACCTCGCCGCTCTCTTCGACTGGTCCAAAATTATTTTCTTTGCCATAGTGATCACCAAAACTCAGCTTTTCAAAGATGCGTTATCACGTAAAGGAAGACAGCTCAATCTATTACGCTGAAAATGGGAAGTGGCTCAGGCTAGTAGTTCATGCAGGGTCTGATAGGTATCACTGTGTTCTCCTCAAGGACATTAAATATCCTCCCAAGCCCTTGGGAACCTCCTGATGGGTGCCTCGGCACACCATTTTGGAATCACATGTTTAACCGGTGACTCTGAAACTCCTCATTGTGAAATTTTTCTTTCCCATTCCTGCTGGTTTTCAGATGTTCAGAGTTCAAAGAACTAGAAAATAAAATTTCTTAGAAGTCAGTTCCCACTTTCAACACCCTTCACCACACAGTCCTTTTAGACCTTCGATAGCGGCTATAGACCACGTATTCACTGAGATCACCTCGATTTTATCTGAAACACTCCCCCTCTTGTAGCTATTTTTTTTTTTTTGCAGTTTGCTAAAATCCTATTCTGCCTCTCTTAAAGATATCTTTAGTATTGTATGCTTCTACCATTTGTGTCTTTCTATGTTTGATCTTGATTTATTTGAATTCACATCTGTTACTTCCAATCATTTTTCTGTATTAATTATTGTCTGCATTAGGAAATTGTTATTTTAAACATATGTTTAAGAAATTATATCTTGATATGAGAATCATTCTACCAATTTTAAGTTCTACTGAGCTTACTGCTTGTGATTTGACCAGGAATTAATTCAAATTGTAGCTCCAAGCACTCTTAAATTCCCTCACTTCCAATAAACAAAGTGGATACTTAAAAAAATAAAGAAAAAGGGGAAAAATGAGAATACCAATGTGGCAATATATAATGATTATGTTATCATATTGGTGGTTTTTTTATTTGTTTTTCTTGTTCTGACTTTCAAAAAGAATTCAATTTCAGTTGTTTTCCTTCCAGGGGAATGAGCAAAACTATTTATTGCACATTCCATATACAAAGGAATGTGGGAATGAAATTGGAATCTGTTCGTAAATAGCACATGAACCTTCTAATTTTAGAAGTCTAAATTCTCATATCACATTAAAATAGCTGATGCCTTTTCACTTACTTTATCTCACATTGCGATTTGCTTAAAGTAAAAGCGTATAGATCCTCATATACATATTGTTCAATAGCATAAAAACAATATAATTTTTTAAACGCTGGTCATTTCAATACTGTATATATCAATATTGCCTTTGATTCCAAATAAGCCAATTATTTCCATAACAATAATAACTACGAGAAGACAGAGAATTTCTGTAATAATACATGTTTCTTTATGAACCCTATACATCAAATATACCATGCCTGTATCAGTTAACAACTTTTACTTCAAGAATTGAGTCCAGCTACCTTTAGGAATCATAAATAGTTAAAATACAGCAACACCTAAATGATGGATACAAAATAGGTCATACCATAGCTCTCAATATTGAGTCAAGACAGGTTGTCCCTAACCTTAAAAGCTACTCACACTGCTTATAAATTTAATATGAATTGAATTTAAGTGGTATAAACAAAGTTGAGTTCTATATTTGTGTTTTCATTAAAGAAAACCCATAAAATCTTAAGTATAAAATCTGTGTTTTTACTAAAGCATTGGCATCTATTTCTAAGACAGACCCCAGGTTCTTTTTATTCTGGCTTGGGGCGGGTGTGAAATTTTCAGATGTATTCCATGGTTACTAACCCTGACTGTTCATCCTCCTCATGGATGTCTGGCACATTCCACTTAGAATGCATGAGACTGCATGTGCTTTTCTCCTTTGCTGTGGCTTCTGCTGTGTCATTTTTTTGCTTTCAGATAGCGGTGGGTGTGCTCGCAAACGTGCCACCATGTCTGTTACATTAACATCTGTGAAGAGGGTTCAAAGTTCTCCAAACCTATTGGCTGCAGGTATATATAATATCACCAACTCACAGAATGTCACAATCGAATGACTTAATCTGACCTTTCTCTCTTTCCAGAGTTATCTTGTTTGGATGATGAAAGTAGCTGTAAATACCTTTCGAATGCCCTACAAGTTCTTAGTTTTCTTGTCTCAAGAATAGCTCCTATCCCTTCTGGCTTTTTTTGTTCTAAAAATAAAAAGCCAAAGGAAACTGATATCTTATTTAAAAAAAAAAATTTTCAAAAAAACTAATTAAAAACAACAGTCACCTGCCAAAAATGTGCTGAGGAACACAAAAATGTGCTGAGGAACAACTGCAAGTGTTAATTAACTATTCAAGTTTTTTTTCTCATGAACTAAATTAATATAATACTTAGTTACGATAACTAACAGGGGCTTTAGTTGTTCTTCTTTAACCTAAAAACTGTTGGGGGGGTGGGTACACATGGGGGCAGGAAAAGGGATTTGCAGGAAAGTGAATTGTTATTAATTCACTTCTTTGCCAAAGGTCACAAGCAATGTGATAAAATATTAGTTTTGAAAAAGACCTTAAAGCTTCCTTTAATCCAATCAGCAAAGACCCTTCTAATGTAAAGTTTTTAAACATCTTGGTCCAGTTAAGATTAGCACATACCCACAGATTCTATATGTATGTATCTGTAGAAAGTAATTGGGAGTGTGCTATTTCGGCATCCACTGAGGTGCGTCTCTTTATGACCTATGCCTGTGGGTTCAGTCCGCACCGAGAGGGGTTTCTGCTGTGAAGGATCAAAGTGAACCCTGCAACCCCAGTGGCTGGAGGCCCTGAAATAGGCCCATACCCTCTCATGACTAGTTGGTTGGTTGGCTGGTTGGTTAGTTGGTTTGATTGTGGGTTGGTTAGTGGAGGGTTCCTTGTTTTTTATTTATAATATTTGTGGGTTTAGGAGAAGTTGGAGAGAGATGGAGAGTGTTTAAATAATTTTAATTCACACTGTGCCTAGCAGTGTCTTTTACATACATAAATTTAGTAGTTAATTAATACTGAAGATGTCCTTGGTTAAAGCCACTTTGATCCTAAACTAGCCAGCCATGTTGAAGAAAAAAAAAACACGATTTTAGGTGTAGAATTCCCACCCTTACCCACCACCACGTCCAGTTCACAAATGGATTTTGATGTACAAGTTTAAATGGATTTTGATGTACAAGTTTCATTATATGGTGCGTTTTTAAAAAAACACAAACTGCACTGCAATGTATATAGCATAATATCATTTTGGTTAAGAAAAATCTCTATATACGTATTTGTACATGTTTGTTCGTGTGTGTACGCACATGGAAACATGTTAGAAAAACTCAAATGCGGATACCTGAGGGAAATGGTAATGAAGGGAAAAAGAAAATAAACAAACAAACAGATTAAATAAATAGAATTCTAAGGCCAGCAGGTAATTGGAATGCCGAACCACAAATATCATTGACATTTCAACCAAGTAAAATTCCGTCCCAAGCTATTCAGATGTGGACCATCTGAGTGGCCCGTCTAGGGAACGTGGCACTATTTCAGCAATGCCAAATTGTTATGATTTACAAAAGTAACCACGAAAGAAATAACAGTAGATTGAAATAGAGATTGCCATTCTGGAGAGTCAAAACTAGAATACCAATTGCATATCACTCAGCTTAGTGGAAAAATTTTAATGCTTCAGAATCAAAATAACAAAAGATTTAATACTTTAGGAAAATGAAATAATCTTCAGTAGTAAAAGTATGTAATGGCTCTGGACCATTTAAACTTTTATATCACTTGGTCTAAGATTTCTAGAGAATGAAGTCCCCTGAACTTTGTTTTTTGTTACATGAAAAATGGATCTCTTTTGTATTAATTAGACACATAAGATATATCCCCTTTTCAAGAAAGTTTTAATTACATTTTGAAGAAAGAAATCAGCCTCTTTATGCCTCTTTCATTATACGATAGCCTTCACAAGAACTTATTTGACACAGTGTCTTTTTGTGAATCAAAGGGGGATTAGTAAATATTTACTACATTAGATTATTAAAATAAAACAGCCTATAAGTAAAAGACCACCTCCACAAAGGATTCGCAGCTTCCCTCCGTCCTCCCTCAGGTCACAAAGTCAGTATGAACTGCTAGTCATCAATTATTAGTCCCTTAAATCAGTGTGTCTTTGTCAACCCTTTAGAGGTAAAGTCCAGTGAACAATTCATAGCACATCGTGATGTTTTCAACCCAAGCTAAAACCACAGCAATGACTATGTTGACCATTTCATTTTACCAAAACACTTGGCAGTATAAGATAACACTGGTGTGCTCTGGTGACTGGGTCCGGCCAACACCACCCATGTGTTTTATACATACCCTTGGGAAATCTCATCTGTTTATACCTCAAGTTTCCTTTCTTTAAAAAAAAAAGAAAAGAATTCATTTGTCATTTTCCTACCTCTCTGAGAACTTAATCATTTCCTAGACTCAGAAGGATTTGTCATAATTAAATAAGAGTAAATTAAAAAAAGAAATAAAAAATCTTATCACAGTACTTAGAAATACAGTAGGCATGCAATTAGTTGACTTGAATTACTATGTTTAATTAATTCTTGGAAAGCATTTGAGCTCTCTAAAGAAAGGAGCTATAAGAATTAAAATCATCATAATTTTCAAGAAAAGTATAGTTTATAATGTCTAATATAGCATACCAGTTAAGAGGAATTTAAATAAAACCTCAGAGTAAAGATTATGATGTAACAGTTACCACAAACACAGCTACATAAAAACTGTGATGTTGGAATCATAAAATCGGAAAGGACCTTTGAGGGCATCCAGCCCAATCTCCAAACTGAGCCAGGAATGCCTTGCCAACTTCTGTGACAGGTGTCCACCACCTTTTGCCTGGAAGGGGGATGTTCATTGTACCAGTGCAGAGTGCTGATAGTTCTTAATTCTCACAGACCCTATTTATATTCACATGCAAAATAGCCAGGGAATGATAAATTTGTCCCATTTATTCATTCTTAAATTTTCAGAGAAGCAATGACCATCAACTAAAGAATGCCAGGAATTAAAGGCTCTGATCCTTAGAATTTTCAGAAGTGAACAAACTACTGGACAAAACCATTTTTGCCATGACTCTGCCAAATCATTTGCATGCTAGACTTTTTTTTTTTTTTTTAACTGATATTCTCTTTACTTGCCATGGTTCCAGGATGTTTTCTGTTACCTGCTCCAAATCACACTTGTCTTCCCTTCCTAAGCTTTCTTCGCAGAAATTAAATAAAAGCAATCTGTGGTTAATAGTAGTCATGTGAGATAGTATTTATCTTTCAGTGCCTCTGAAGGATTATAATAAAATAGCAAATCAGGACTGGATGTATTAAATATCTATAACTGGTTTTATGTTAAAGAAACAAACGTTGTACACTTGAGTATCCTTAAGAGACCACCCACTTAACAGTAGATTTTAATCATTAACTTAAGACTCATTAAAATATGGGTTCATCCTGAAGTTTTAATCCATGGCCGTTTTTCTCCCTTCTCCTTGCTCATAATTCTACACACTTGTGTCTACCATGTTAAGCAGGGCTCAGTAGAGTTCATCCTTATTATTTTTTTTAATTTGAGTATAGTTTTAAAAAGCTTACCATCATTAATATCCCATATTTCCTGTAGCAGAGGTACAGTTTCATTGGGAAATCCTTGGGCCCAGTACAGGGGGAGAGAGAAGCCGCTGGTGGAGCCCAAAGTGACTGTCCTCTGAGTCTCACACTTAATGTTTATCCCACTGTGGGTTTCCATAATCTCCAGTGTGGTCACCAGTAAGAAGAATAAACTATCAGTTAAAGGGAGTTTGTTTCAAGTGTCCTTCAAATCTGCTCAGTCAATACACCTTCCTCCTCTCCACCATGTCTACGCCACCTCCATCCCCGCATATAACCACACACCCTTCTTTATGAGCTCAGTTTTATCCAACTAAGAGTGAAATAAAATCCCTATTCTTAAGCAAATAATTATAATATAAATAATAATTATTCATGCTGCTTCCCTTTTCACTGCCATTCCCTCAAGTCCCAAAACGTGTTCCTTGTCCACAAACAGTATGTGACATGCGGGTGGTCATGACATCTCTCTCCCTGAGGGCCCCAAAGCAGAATTCTAATGATTGCTCTGTATTGCTACCCTGTTTATTTTCTTTATAGAGTCCTCATTATTATTTAAGTGATAGAGAATTTCAATCACTTCTGCTTCCATTAAATCCTAGAAATAGAGTCTAGTAAGCATTCCACATAGAACTCTTGAAGGCTATTTTTACTTGCGGTACCTATTTTATTACTCTGATTTTGAATTCGTTAGAGATAAATTCCACACTATATTAGCTATTATCATAAAGGATGAAGATTTGTTAGTGTTCTCTAACTCACCTGAGCTGGAGACATGGTAATGTACTCTGTGCTAATTCACATTTCTTTTTCTTCCTTTGATTTGGAAAGAATATCAAATATTTTATCTAAAAGTCAAACTCTCATTTCTCAACTCATTTTTATCACTCCAAATTCATGTGTTTAGATTTCAAAATATCCCATAAACATTAGAAAGAAAATGAAGAGTCCCTTTTACATGTAACATTCATGTTCTATTAGGCATTGAAATACAGCAGTTTAAGAATGGTCTCAGGGACGCTGTCGGGGGAGTCTAGGATTAGATAGAAGATCAGGCTGGATGACCCCCAAGGTCCTTTCTAAAGTTCAGGCTTTATGATTCTATGTGAAGTTGACCATGTGGTATAAAAGAACCAAGCAATACAAACCAATTGCCTCAAGTGTGCATAAGTTACAGGAGATTCTTGAATGTATAATTTGAATAAAACCAACAGTAAATACGTCATTGAGCCACTTTCCAACTGCATTATAAAAGCAATTTCTTAATACTGAAACTCATTTTCCACAGCTTACTGCAAGACAGTGGAATATATTGTAACATCTCTTTCATATTTGAATACAAAATGACTTTAAAATGGCAATAAGGAGGAAACTCAAAGTCTAGAGTAGAGAATGATTTGAAAATATCACATAATATGGTAGAAACAAGTACACTTTCTTAAAGTATAAAAATTAAGTGCAAACTACAAAAAATCGATCACTATCTAACACAGGAGTTTAGTATGCTTAGTAACACCAGAGCACTAACAGCTAAGTATCCGATGTTGATTTAATGCTTGAAGAAACAGTCACTGCTTACAAACCAGATACCTTTTGATCCTTTAATTTGATATTTTAAGATTCATATATGCAGCTTGAGCAATAATAAGATAGAATTACATGGTTGCAATATTATTGAAGGAAAAAAATCAGTGTTTGTTATACGTGTTAATTACATATTATGTTTAATGAATGAAAATCTCATTGAAATAAAAATAAATGCACAAACCTCCCATTTAGTAGATTTGACTTACTTAGAGTTTTAGAAATGAGATAATGTTTGCAAAAAAAAAAAAAAAAAGTGGATGTGGCTTTTTTGCCAAATGATCTTTACTGGATTGTTCATTGCTTGTTTGCTAGTATTAATTTCAACATTTCTTTTTCTTTTAGGGCGTGATTCTCAGTCACCAGACTCAGGTACAGAAAAGCTATTCTGAATAATCATTACATTTGTTGTGAGTTTTTCTTAACATATCCGTAGTCACATTGTTGACCTCGTAGTAAACTTCAATTGCATATACAGTTATGTCTATTAAACTAAATTTAATTTCTAAAAAGAAATCTTCAATTTTAGAAATAAAAATAAATTTTACCAAAAAAATGTTAAAAGTGAATGTAGATATTTTTGTATCCAATTTGTTTTCCCTTAATAAAAGCTTGGAGATCTTACAATGATCGAAATCAAGAGACACTGAATGGAGATGCTACATATTCCTCTCTTGCAGCAAAAGGTTTTAGAAGCGTTCGCCCAAACTTACAAGAAAAAAAATCACCAACTCAGGTAATCCTGCACACTCTTGTCTACTGTGTTATGTTAAAGCATGGTTATCAGACTACCGCTTTAGAGCCTCTTCTCTAGTAACAGGTGCATATTTAGATACATGTTTTATCTTTAATATGTTTTGCTTTTGTATTTGTATTCCTTGCCAACCTTGTATTTACGACATAGAAGACACATTTTAAGTTCAAAACAGGCTTTGTGGGTTTTTATTTTTAATTCAGTTCATAAAGGTAGATCACTTTCTAACATAATGATTACAATTATTTTTTAATTCTTAAAAAGCTGTTAGCTGATGCTTTGGATTTTGAAGTTATGAGGTCAGCAATATGTTATTTATTCAATAAACATGAGTTATGCAACTGCTTATTATATTAACTAAAAGAACTCTGTGTTGGAGATATTAGTCAAATTGTGCCCCAAACGTGAAAAGTGTTATCAAAACAATGTGACTAAATATACAGTACCTATACCTCAAGGTCTAAAAACATGCATGTACCTCAAGGTCTAAAAACATGCCAAGAGAACACATGTTCATTTTAACATAATTTTCAAGAATATAGATGGAGACAAACTTCATAATGTATTCTCTATAAAAACTCTTTTCTCCCTGAGAGCAACTATTGATAATAAATTAAAATGCATTCTAAATGGAATAAAAACGATCATTTCATCTAGCCAACAAAACGTGTAGCATAATAAGAAGGTATGACATTGCTTTACTTTCTTTAAGGGTAATGGTTTCTATAATGACTAACTTTGACTTTCTCTCTGTTTTTCCTTCAACATTATTTCTCTCTTCGGATGTTTTTGGCAATCCAGGCACCCTTTCCACCACCCAGAAAAGAGAGCTTGTGTAGCTCTTTGATAACCAATCCCACAAAGGGTGACATTTTAGACCAATTAGTAACTAACACACACACTCCTTCCTGTACAAAGTACTTTACTAACAAAAAACCTCTTGAGGGAACTATGTATTCTAATGATGACTCCAACCAGACAATTGTGTATTCAGAAGAATCTAACACAACTGTGTCATATACACAAAAAATCACTAACCCGCTACCACCAGCTGCCAGCACTGGTCCCCTACCAAATGCTGATATCAGCACCCCATTTCTACAAGAGGACTACATGCAAGATTCTCAGACTCGAAGAATTTCTACATTGAAACTAATCCATAACCAGGATCTAGGAAGTCGTGTTCACTTTAATACTCCACAGTTTTCCCAATCTGTGGAAGTCCCATCATTTCTCAAAAGGCCTTGCTCACCACCCCCTAACCCAGTGCCTGAGATACACACAGCATCTCTCTCCATTCAGATAAACCCCGTTTCAGGACATGATCCTGAAAGCCACAAACAGCTACCTGAGCTTTCTCCAGAGACTACAAAGATACCTCTTCAGCAAGAGAGACAAAAATCTGCAGTTGCTGCGGCCTCTCAGTCCTCAGACTGCCGGGTGGTACATTACACTTTCCAATCTCTTCTTACAGGTGTTCAGTAGAGACCCTAACTCTTTTGGTTTGGCCTTCTTATATAACCTAATGCTTTGTAGTTCCAAGCAGGAAGGGAAAGGAGAAAGAAACCATCTTCCTCATCTTCCTATTTAGAACCCTACTAAATTAATCAATAAATTTCTAGGTATGTTTTAATTTAAAAAATAGTAATATATATCAATGTGTGTATACATATATATACACACACACACAGATCTTTTATCCAGAAATCATGTTTTAAATTTTTTCCTTCTAAGTATTTATTAGAAGTCATTGATGAATTGGTTATCACTTAAGACTCTGCAAACCACTTCAGCATTCAAAGTACTTTTAAGTTTTACAGTAATATTTTTATGCCAGACCTCTGAGTACCTAGATTTACTTTATTTACACGTACAAATTCTCTTAAAATAATTAACAGTTATAATTCACTTTGGCAGGAAACATGTATCTTAATTCAACCAGCATTTATTCCTTTGTAGCTCAATATTCATTTTTGCTGAACCTTGATCAATTTCTACCTCTTAAAATTTATTGCAGAAAGTATTTCATCAATCCTTAATACCCAGACAGTTAGGAAGTAATTTTTTATTTCCCTATATGTAAAATTCACTCATGGTGTAGTTCTGCTGACCTTTATTCATCATTTAGAAGAGAAATGTGTTCCTCTTCTTGGTTTTTGCAAAATGGCATAGTTTTAAGAGCATAAGCTTTAAGGATAAACATATTTCAGTTCAACTCCATCGCTTCCCCCACCTATAAAGCAGAAAGCTTAAGCTTAGATAATTAAAAAGATAAATGGGTGATTTCATACCTCTACTAAAATATCTCCTTCATCAGCTAATTGTGATATGCAAAATTAATTCACTAGAGAAATTTCTTTGAATTAAGGTAGTATCTTTTGAGAGCCCCTATGAAATATGACAACAATAATTATAATAGCAACTAACAAATACTAAGAGTTTATTATATTCAGGCACTGTTACAACTTATTTACATTTATTAATAACTTCCACAATTCCATGAGGTGGGGAGGACAATCAAGACACTACAGACAGGGTTCTGCCAGTGTCAGAGAGCAAACTTAGTTGTGTCCCAGGACACCTGCTTCCAGGAAGCAGGGGTAGGAGAAGTCAGAGCAAACACTACCACGTTAACAACTCAGGTTACTCACCTAGCATAGTTTGGTTCTTCTAAATGGTTTTATTATGCTTGAAAACTTAAGTTTGATAACTTCCTTTTTAGAAGTTTTGTCGCTATCCATGCTGACCGGAGATAGTTGATTTCATTACATAATCTCCAGAGAATCAGCATGATCCACAAATTAAGATATTTTTTTCATTCAACAGTTATTTATTGGGCATCTACTATGAGTCAAGTCTGTTCTAGTCACAGAGCTGTATTCGAAACCATTGATAATTAGAATCTTGCCAGGGAGGGGCAAGTATTAATAAAAACTTGCATAAGTAGATTACCTACAACAGAAGGAGATTATGAAAATAACTAAGCAATGTTAAGCAGGGATCTGGGGAGCAGAGTTCATGTTACTTAGGATAGTCAAAGAATCCTCATTGAGAAGACAGAATAGCTTTGAAGGGGGAAGCCCATTCCTGCAAGAGAGAGCATCTAGTGTCAAGGCTTTAGAGCTGAAGTATGCTGGGGCTGCTCGAGGACCAGCAAGCAAGCCAGTGGAAGAAGAGGGAGAAAATGAGGTGTGGAGTAAGCAGAGGTGAAGTCAGAGGCCACAGAGGCCAGATGACAGCAATCCCTGCAAGCCATTGCAGGATTTCAACTCTTATTCTCAATAAAAATGGGAGTCATTGGGAGATTCTGAGCTGCCACATTGTTCTTTGACTCATCATCTAACTGAATCACTCCGGCAACTCAGTTGAGAACAAACTATAGTAGGGCAAGAAGGAGAGTAGGCAAGCCAGTCAGGTGGCTCTTGCAACCATTTAAGTGACAAATGATGGTGGCTCGAAGCAGGGTGGAAGCAATGAAGGTGGTGAGAAATCGGATTCTGGATGTATTTTGAAAATGGAGAAAAGAGAACTTCCTAACAGACTGGCTATATGTGGGACATGAGAGAAAGAGAAGAGTTGAGATTGACTTCAAGTTGTTGAGTCTTTGCAACTGAGAAGGACGGAATTTGCCATCCTTTGTCTACAGAGACTGGATAACTGAGGGTAGAGCAGGTTTGAAGAAAGATCGGAGGTTCCATTTGGGACATGGTTAGTTTGAAGTGTCTATTAGATATCCACATAGAGAGGTCAAGTATGAAGTCCGATATAGGAGTCTGACATTCAGATGAAGGATCTAGGATGGAGATATAAGCCATCAGCCTATAGATGGTTTTTGTAGGCAAGAGACAGAATGAGATCACCAAGGCGTGAGTACAAAGCAAACAGGAAGCCTGAGAACTGAGCCCAAGAGCATCACCATAGTAAGAGGAGGAACCAGCAAAGGAGACTAAAAGGAGCGTACGCTAAGGAAGGAGGAAATCCAGGACCATGTGGTATCCTAAAAGCCCAGCTAGGAAAGTGTATGGAGAAGGGACGGTTAACTGCACAAATACTGCTGATAGGACAAGTGTACCATGAGCCCTGCTAACTTACCCTTGACTTAGTAGTGGGGACAGAGACTTTCTCAGATTGGGCTTAAGAGAGACTAGGAGAAGAGCAATTGCAAAGTCAGCCTTTCAAGGTGTGATTATTGTAAGCCCTTTCATCCACTTATTCCACATCCTTGAGTCTCAGTCCTTCATCTGTAAAATGGGAATACTAATGGCATTCATGTCATAGCACTGGAGTGAGGTTTGAGTAAGATACCGTATATAAGGAATTCAGCATAGTGCCTGCTACATAATAATCCCTCAATATGTAGTCATTGTTGTCTTTTCTTTAATAATATCCTTTTTTGGGGCACCTGGATGGCTCAGTTGGTTAAGCGTCCTATTCTTGGTTTCAGCTCAGGTCATGATCTCAGGTTCCTTATACTGAGCCCCGGATCAACTCAGCGCCCAGTGTGGATTCTCCTTGAGATTCTCTCTCCCTCTACCTCTGCCCCCACCCCCACCCCTGCTCACACTCTCTCTCTCTCTCTCTCAAATAAATAAATCTTTAAAAAAATAAAAAATAAATTAGTATCCCTTTTCCAAACTCTGTATCTGATTGGGAAAAGGAAATATATTCTTTTCAACAATACGTTTTTTATGAGTGGATTAAAGTTTATTTCATCTGACCTGCAGTTTGTTCCAAGATGACAGTGTATTGTCTTTTATAGCACTTTTTCAAAAGGTGGCTTAACATTGTTGTAGTTTTGACTTTTTTTTTTTGGTAGTAAGAATATTTAACATGAGATCTACCCTTTTAACAAATTTTAAAATGTACAATACGGTATCGTTAACTACAGCCACAATGTTCTAGGGCAGATCTCCAGGACTTATTCATCTGGCATAACTGAAATTTTATACCTGTTCAACAGCAACCCATCTTCCCACCCCCACCCCTGCCCCTGGGAACCAGCATTCTACTCTCTGCTTCTCTGAGTTTGACTATTTTAGATACCTCATGTAATTTGGATCATGCAATAATTGTCCTTCTGTGACTGGCTATTTCACCGAGCATAATGTCCTCAAGGATCATCCACGTGACAAGATTTCTTTCTTAAGACTGAATAACATTCCACTGTTATTTAGAAACCACATTTAGAGCTGAAGTATGCTGGGGCATTTTAACCACATTTTCTTTATCCATTCACATTTTCTTTATCCATTCACCTACCGATCCAAGTTGTTTCCACATCTTGCCTATTCTGATATATGTCATTTTTAAGTTTGATTTTCCATGTAATGGCCTTTCATAATGGTGACCTTTTCATTTTAAACACTTACATTCCACATTCTTGGCAAGACCTCTCATTAAACGCTGAGAGCTGTAATCAGCCCGATATAGGCTCTATTATAAACAAAAACTCTCTGCACTGAGAACTGAAAAGGAAACTTCAGCGTCCTACCAGTTTCATTTACTTTTTTTTGTTGTTGTTTTTATTAAAGTCTGACCATGGGTTTAAGAAGAAAACAGCAACCTACTTTTAGGCATTTTGATTCTCTCTGTATTTGATAACATACTGCTTTATAAACTTTATATGTTTCAGTTTTCTTCTTACAAAGTTATGAATAGCGAGAACACAAAATGAGGTGTGTTCCCCTTCTGTTACTGTGGGAACAGATATCCTGTTGCTAAAAACGTCACATTGTTCTTCAATGTCAGATAAGTGAAGGTTGAAGCCAGAAGCTTTGAAAAGACAGCAAAAGCGACACCCTGAACATTTTCCCTGGCATTTGTGAACGCTGTGCCCTTTGCTTCAGGAAGATAAACTCGACCCTTCTATTATGAAATAACATAATCAATCATTTGCCAAAGCCTTACTTTCACAGCTGCTGCAGCACATATGTCGAGGACTCAGAGGAGAATTTGTCTCATTGTCATGTAGAAGAAGAAGAAGAAGAAAAGTCATCTCTTTTGCTCCATGGGATCGAGATGGATAAGTTACAGAAAGCAGAATCATGAACAAATGTCAACAGTGTGGAATGATAGGAAAGGTGTAGAATATAGAGTGAGCTTTCTAGACCAATCCCATCAATACCAGCCCAGATCACTCAGGTATGCCGTCAGGTCGGCCAACCAATGTCCCACAACTTCTTCTTCGTTGGTCTGTTATGCTATTAGTTGATCAGGTCTCGGGCAATTGCTTCATCTGACTAATGTATGTCATGTGAATATTTGAGGGATTGAACAGTAGAGCATATTTTGGAGCCTGATATGAATTTAGAAATCACCAAGGATCTCCTCCACAACACCTCCAAACCAATGAATGTGCGTGACTTCTTGAATACACTTAGGCATGGAGAGCTCCGTTACTTTAAGAGGCAGCTCTGCAAAGCTCAAGCCATTGTCGGGTCTAATTATGAGAAAGTATTTATAATATTGAGTCATAATCTGCCCTAACTTCTGCATATTCTTCCCCCAGAGCAAAAGAGGTGAAGTTCTCTCCCTTTTCTATATGACAGTTTCATATTTTTGTTCTCTCTACCCTGCTCTTTGCTTTGTGCAAAGCATTCCTGTGCCTTCCAAGCATTTCAGTTTTTTTAAAAAAATGACTCATTTATTGAGAGCTATGACAACACACCAGACACTGGACTAAGTACTTACATTTCCACACCTAATTTTTACGAGCTTTAGGAGATGGGTTTTATTAATGTCCACATTTTACACATGAGGAAGCTGAGGCCCAGGGAGGTGACAGGACCTGCCCCAGTCTGTCTGACTCCAGATCCACAGGTCAACCAGTAGCTTCCATTGCCTCTGTTTTCTGATATAACTTGACTCTTGAACCCCATCTTCTGGCACCGTTCTTAAAATATGACACCTTCCCATGATTCAAAATCATATTCTCCATCTGAGTACCACAGAGGACTTGCAATTATAGATATATTTTGTTTGCTTGCTACTGAGTTCATTTTATTTTTAATTTGGTGGCTTTAAGGAGGAACATGCCTTCCCCATGCCACCATGGCCCCACCATTCCTTCTTATCTAATGCCTGGCCCGATCTGCACATTCTGGGTACATTCCTAGCCCAGGGTAGGAATTTGAGTTGGCTAGGCCTACACACCACCAATACACCTTTCCACTGTTGACACTCATCCTTCCTGCATCTCCTTGCTCCTTAATTCCTCAAGGAACCCAACCTAGAGTTAGTGATCTCTTTCAACAACAGCTTCCCCTTAGCATTCTGGGTTGAATTCATTTGGACCAAGATGTTCAATGCTATTCTGAATAACCAAATGCTCTCTCTTAGAATATTAAGTGTCTTGGGGTTTAAGTGCTGTCCCTTTCTTTTGTAGAAACCAGGCAGCAACAAACTGATGTTTCAAGCTCCTCCCTCCCTAACAGATTAACAATTGGAGAAAGTAAAAAGGAACGTATACCAACAAAAGTTGGTGAGCCTTGGCCTATAGTCAAACACCTTAACCTTACATGCCTTGAAAGATGAAGACACAAAACAACTAAGATGATTTTCTGCAGTCATCTGTCTGCCACCAAATTCCGTAGGGAAAAAAAAACTACTCTTGTTTTAAGTTAATTTTCCCTACTCTAAATAATCCAGATTAGTAACATATTTCCTCTCCCCTTTTCAGGCTCTTGCTCTTACTCATCACATTTTCCTCAGAGAAACATGTGTAATGTAGTTTCCTCTCCTGCTATGTCTGAGAGAGAATTTCATTAACGAGGAGATTTTGTGTAGGTAGCCTATAGAGTTGATTTTTTTAGTTTCATCTATAGCAGTTTAAGTGTGGTATGACTCACCAAGTGTTATTTCATCTGTTACACACACATATATTAAGACTCAAAATTGTGAACATATCAGGAGATAGTGAGAGAAGTTCAAAAAGTGAAATAGTTCTGCACTCTTTTGGAAGAACCAATGAATGGGTAAAAACCATTCCTACACACGATGCTATAAACCAGATTGATCATATTACCCATGACAATGGTGGTTTTAGAGAATAGGCTTTAGTGTTTGACATGTAGCAACTCCAAAAGGATGCATACAGAGAAGCCAATCCACTGAGGGTTACAGTCATTAGATTTTCCTTTTAATTTTGAAGGGAAAAAACTTCTTTGAGCATATAACTCAAATCCTTTGGCATGATTTATATTACTTAACAAAATTTCCACTTTACATAAGCAAAACTAAAGAGACTCATGTTATATGGAAAACTCTTTAGTGAAACTGCATTATTATAAGAAATTCCATGGACACTATCCTCACCCAAGATAGCTTTATACTGAATTGCATTTGGACCTCTAGCAAGATTCTAACATTTTCAATTATAATTATTGTAGTTTCATAATATTATAGTCTTACTTCATAATAATACAGTTTTACTTTATTATAAAAATTTACTAATAACGTGGATACCTTCCTACTAGAACATTTTAAGTTCTGGCTAACTTGAAGATTTCTGTCAGTTAATTCTAGAGATTTTAAAACTGTATACAGTAAAAGAGTATCACTTTTAATAAGTGTGTTTAAACAACAACAACAATCTTATTAAATAAAAATAGGATAAGGAAATCTGTCTTTTTACCCAGGGTTTCTTAACTCCTTAGATTAAGAATGTGCTTTCCAGTATCCACGAACCCCTTAAGTTTATGCAGAATTTTATGTATACATGAATTTGTGTATTTTTCCTAAGAGAAGAATCAATAGTTTTCATGAGATTTTTTTAAGGTAGCTATGACTAAGAGAAAGAGATATATTTGATTTTAAGTATTCAATTAAAAGTCTGAGAAAAAGAATTAATTATGACTTTTTATGAGATCAATAGCCTCTATGACATCAACTGTTATTAAAATGTTGGCTGGCCAAGAACACCAAATAGTACCATTTAAACCTTTACGAGGCAAGATTTCTAAGTATATACAGTTTTCTTTAATTCATTCCCCATCCTTGTATTAATGCCCTAGAATAGTTCTGGCTATCGGTCTTACAACTGGCACTACATCAAACACTCAAAAAAAAAAAAAAAAAAAACTCTTCTGATGGGGGTAGGGAGGAGTTGAGAAAAAAATTTTTGCTTCAGAGTTTCCTTTACTCATGATCAGGGTGATGCTTATAATCATAGTTGACTGTGTGGATAGACATCACAATGGTACGAAGGGATAGTTACAAAACCTGTAATGGGCCATCCACTCTCTTCCTTTCACGGACAACCCCTCCACCATGTTTAGCCTCTTGGGTTATATAGCCTTGGAGGTATTGAACCTTTTGTTTCTCCAGTTTCTTTCTCCTTTACCTAGACTTAAAACCAACAGCAGCTCTAACCAACTGGGGTACCTTCTAACCATCATCAGGGGCTGATTTTTGTGTCCACTTCATTTTGGCACACAGGTAGCTCTATTTGCACTGCTCGGTTATTTTAAAGTTCAATTCTCTTAGTATCTTATAGTGAAATCAAAAAAGAGATTCACTGAGTGGAAAGGAAACAAAATTCCCTTTCCACTTAATCACTTTTGGTTCATCATTCTTTATATCTGTAAGTCAGAAAAAAATGAGGCAACCTGTTTTATATTCGGGGGACAATTTCCAGGGTGGGGGAGTCAGTAAGGATAAATCTGCTATAAGATTTTTCTACTGAAAGGAAACGAATTCTCCAACCAATAGACAACCTGGTATTATTTTGCTGTCACAGGTACCAAACACAAAACTTCTGAGGGAAAAATTCCATTATGCCAACACTCTCAAAGCTCCCACTCAACATTACAACGCAGTGCCGTGTGAAAACTGGTCTTATTTCCAAAAACACTTACCGGATTCATTTTCTTCATATTTCCATGCTTGTTCTGTACTGTGTGCTGACACCTAATCCTTTGAATGTATTCCTTAAAGGTCTTGCAAATACAGCTGATGATAAAGCTGAATAAAGCCGTCTCTGACACATTGCAAAAAGAGATGTTTTTACTAACTGGATAATGTATATCTCTTTGACTCTTCCCTCAAACTCAGCCTGGAAACCAGAACTTAGCTGCCAGTGTGCTGGAGGTAAATGCTTCACAGACACACAAACCACACCAGGAGCTTCTCCTTCATGCCTTCCTTCTGTGGTGCTTTTTAACTGAACCACTTTACCCAACAGTGGCTCCAGCCAAGGTCACTGACGCCACCACCTGCTGATTTGGGGCCTTCACACCTGCACAAACAACCCCCCCCCACCGCCGACCCTCTCACACTGCTTTTATAAACCCCTTCTCCTTGCTCCTGACCTCCTGACCCACAGTCATACCTCAGGCTCTCTCAGGGAGTCTTCCCCTGTCACCCCAGATGAGCTCAGATGGCTGACTCGTGACACCCCTGACCATTCTGGAACCTTCCCCAACCGGGGGTCAGAGGTCTGCCATGACAGATGGCACCCCCATAACCACCCCTGCTGTCATGCATCAAATTATTCTTCCTTCTTTCACCTCCATCACTTTTTAAACAGATCTCCATGGGACAAACACAAGGACTGATTGATTTCTTGTCTGCCATCTCATTTTGCTGCCAAGCATTTTTATTCACATAAGTGTAAATTATATCTAAACCAACTCCATACAGTCTGTCCTTCCAGAAAATCCTTTACAGTCATCCTCATAAACCTACTTTGAGATGAAAAAATCAACTATATTCTCCTCACTCATTTTAGAGTCATTTATATTTATACTGTGTTGCTCTAGTTAATGAGTTGTATAGTGGTTTGCCTTGATAATATTTTTAATCTTTAAAAAAAGAAATTGTCTCAGAAATTTAGATAAGTATATATATAAAATATTATTATGATTAGATTATAGGGAAAGTATAAAATTTTTCACAAATTTTAACCCAGTATTAAATCCTGGTAGATAACAGTTTACCTCTGAGATTCATACGAACGTGTTCTGTGTGAATAGCTCATGTATCCTTGTTTCTCACATACACAATTGCTGCCTGCATGATGCTTATTCTTGCTTCTCTCTCACTAACAGCTACATCTTTTGAACCTACCTGTCTTACAGGGATGAATGATGTAGATACTCTTAGTCTACAATGCAGAAATTTAGACCTCTGATTTTTTGGAATTATTTTTCCTGAGCCATTCCGGCATAGAAATTTGTGAATTCGTTTATGGTTTTATATATCAATAATGTATTTTCCACTTAGAGCAATATAGAAATACTTCCTATACATAGGACATCCTTTAAATATGTCTTTATGACAAGCTGTCCCTAATAAATGATTCACAAATGACTAAAATGCTTTGAAATTTTAAAGTACAGATTTTCAATCACATATAATGTATAGATAATGGCTTCAATTTGAAAGTTACATAACTCTAGGCAAAAAAAAAAGGAATTCTTTTCTAAAATTGATTTCATAATGCAGTTCGAAATAAGCACTGCTATAAACAAAATTTTAGTTATGGTACATAGATTTTATGTTGTGTCAAGGTCATAAACCTGAAAATTTCATGCAGGGAGAAATATTATAAGCCATATGTTTTTCAAGTTGCAATTATAGAAGACAAAAGATACTAAAAACTTTTTAGTATCTTTCTTAAATACTTAACAATACTTTACATGGGATTTCATATTCATTCAAAGCCTGGATATAAAACTTTGCTGTGAAATGTTCCAGTTAGTGACTGGGCTACAGAAAAAAAACTCACTTTGCAAGGGACACCCCACCCCCTATCACCACAGCCAGGAGCTCAGCAGGCCTGGGCCTCTCCTCATGTTCTCCTGTGTTTTCACAGGATGATATATCAATTTATGCACCAATCGATTCAATTTGCTGTTTTCAAGACTCCTCAGGAGCCTGAGAGGCATGCGTATAGTCCTGTGGGCAGAACCAGAGCTAGCTGTAACTGAACTTAGTTTCAAGTTACAACTGAAATTGCGCCTAGGTTCTCCAAGAGATGATTTTCCTGATAATTATTTCACTCTAACAATAAATTATTTTCTTGAAATTCTAAGGGTATTATTTCATTAGTAAACTCCTAGTTGGTTTAACAGGATGAAAGCCTAAGTCTATCTGCAGTATTTATTTTTTTACCCATAATCAATGTTACTGAAACCATCAAAATAGGATTCAAAGCAATTTTCCTAAGTTTAGTAACCAAGTAACATGATGGTTTTTAACAAGAATTCTCCTGCTTTTAAACACTCACTGTAACACCTTATAACAATAGGATTGGAATTATATTTACACAGAACAACCAAACTGATTTGGGCAAGGTGGGAAAAATACTCTCAAATAATCCGTCAAAGTTACAGACAGGCTCTGAAGCATTTGGGGTAGGTCAGCACCTCACACCGTTTGAATGTCCAGTGCTCTTCGGGGAGCAGACCTATAGGATATGGTGGCTTCTGTCAGGAGAGTGGTTTCTGGAACAGCTTAGAGAAGTACGTAATCAGCAAGCACCATTATTATAATGGAATGTTGATTGACTATAGGACAGATGTGATATGGCTACAAGACAGTGAAATTAGATTAACTCTTGGTCATTTCAAAACACCTGCTTTAAAGTGAAAAATCATGGAAATATGCAATTAATTGACTACCTACATTTCAGGCCTGTATTTTAGAAGTTTAATCTGTTTTAAAATAAGGAGGAAAAGTTCACAAATGATGGTTCTTTTTCTATGTGCATATGTGTGTTTGTGTGTATTCAGCTGTAAGGTATTTTAACTAAATGCTTTCACTAATGTTTTGTCTCATTCCCATGCATTATGTAATCTCTACCATGCTGGGTGCTGTGTTGTGGATAGAGAGGCATCCTTAACAGTGGTGAGCTCAACCTCTTGTGAACTCAGTTGATCCATTTCAATTACAATATATATCTATTGAATATCTACTATGTTATTAGCCCAGGTTGAACGCATAGAAGCAGATATATGACTCTCCAAGAAGTATCTTGAGATATCACTGGGGATATAGAATACTCAGATATAAAGCAATCAAAACAATAAATTATTAAGAAACCAAAAAGAGACCCGTAAAGCGCTAAATGAGATTGGAATAGGGAGAAGCCAGTGGTTTATCAGAAAAGCTTGATTCTTCCAGAATAGACTGCTTCATGATATATAAATCCAAACAGTTGTGTTCCTTATGTTATCACCTCGCCTAGAAACATCCATTCACTAGAAGATAGCCCTAAATCTGAGAACCAGTGCCCTTCTTCCTATCCAAGAAGATTCCTTTCAAATCCCTCACGCAGAGCAGTGTGACAATTTTCTGACCACTCGTCATGACTATAAAAGCAAATTCACCCTCCACGTTTATTTTATACTGACTCCCACGGATGCTTTTGGCATCTCTCTTGGCAGAGTGCCATGTCAGCTGCTTCTATTCTTCCTAATTACCTCCTGTGCCCTCTGACATATAAGACAGTGATTTCAGAAATGAAGGAAGATAGAGAGGACACTGAAAAAATGTACCCGGTCCGTCTAGACATCAGTTTTCAAAGTAAATAAACATTTGACAGCTGATGACTGTCAATGTGAGTGAAGTCTCCTATTGTCATGTAAAGGAATGATGTTTACAGAGGACTATGTGCTGTAACAGGATGTCTTTGCTCTTTTCTCAGAGCCAGATAACAGTGAATGGAAACTCTGGAGGTGCTGTGAGTCCAATGAGTTACTATCAAAGGCCGTTTTCCCCTTCAGCTTACTCTCTCCCAGGCTCGCTCAATTCAAGCATTATCATGCAGCATGGCCGCTCACTTGGTGAGTCATTTGATAGTCGTGATTTCCATGACAATTTCAATATAGCAAGTACAAACCACATGGGAAGATGCCAGAGTAATTTTTCAAAAAGGGAGGAAGAAACATTCAATACTCCACTATTTAATGACCCTATCCTAGGGGAGGAACTAAGAGCTGAGGATTCAACACGGGAGAAAATAGGCATCCAGCGAACCCAAAATGATGATGGCTGCATCTACCTCTGAGGCTATTAAGTGTTTGGGGGAGAAAGAAAAAAGTGGCCAGTTGGGTAGGAGAGTTCACACGACCAGAACATTCACGTAGCACATTTCCACGGATGGCAAATACCTCCATGTTCAACACAGCCTTTTTGTGGAAAAGTTTTCATTGTAGAAAATGGTCTTGGTATATGTAAAGAATTGTTTAACAGTTAAAACAGTCGGAATGCCCGGGTGGCTCAGTCGTTAAGCGTCTGCCTTCGGCTCAGGTCATGATCCCAGGGTCCTGGGATTGAGTCCCACATCGGGCTCCTGCTCCGTGGGAAGTCTGCTTCTCCCTGTCCCACTCCCCCTGCTCATGTTCCCTCTCTCACTGTCTCTCTCTCTCTGTCAAATAAATAAATAAAATCTTAAAAAAAAAAAAAAACCACTTAAAACAGTCTAACAAGGGGACAGGCTGCCTCACCAAACAGTAAACAGTAAACTACTGCCTCACAAAGTGGGAAACTACTCTTCAAACTGAGACCAGAAGACCATCATCAGTCAGGGATAGCAGTTCCTTTAAAGAATGATCCCTGATTTTTATAGAGAGTTCTTAATCCTTTGAAAATTTAAGAATTTGATGAAAGGGATTTCTCCTCCAGGAAAAAAAAAATGAATATTTGAACATTCATAAAAAATTGTAAGCATATATTTCATGGGGCTTGTGACCTCTTTGAAACCTCCTGGATAAGAACTTGTACCATATAATGACAAACATTTTTATGTGGCAAAATATAATAGGACTGTTTAGAAAATAAGGTATTTCTTAGTTTTTAAAAATGTTTAAAAAAAAAACACCGCAAACACTAAAAATCAAACCAAATCAAACCATCATCCGAATTCAAGCTGAGAAAGTTTCCATGATGTTGAGCGACTGGAAGGCTTCCAGACAGCAGGGAGGAAGGTGGTGGAAAGTGAGCCAGCTACACACCTCTCAGAAAATCAGGAGAGGACCGATGCTCTGGCCACCACCAACAAGCAACAGAAAGAACGTAGAACACAGGGCTTTCACTCCCATTTCCTCATTAACAGCAAGCAGCATCGTCCCCAACACTGTTTGTTGAAAGACGTGGTGCCATCAGCTTACCCAGGAACATTCAGCGTGTACATTGCGGATCTCAGCTTCTGTAGTCAACTGAACCTCTCTAACACTTACAAGAAGCCCTGAGACTCATTAAAGAAAAGTCTAAATATACTTGTGCCTTCTCTGATGCTGCTCCTGGGGATCATCTGGGACTCTTACAATGATGTCCTTTTAGAGCATAAGAAAGTAGAATGCCTTTGTGCCAAGATGTTGCTCTTAAACAATCAGTCCATAGTGCAGGATTATGACGGGAGTCCATTATACCTAGATTTTTTTTTACAGAGCTATGCATTATCACACATCTATAGTAAAACTACAAGTTATTCTAGGTCGTAATGTTTTCCCAAATAATTATTATCGGAGTCTGACTCTCTGTGCTCATTACCTGTCTTAATAAACACAACTTTGTCCCTTCCACCCCAAGAAACAAAATATATAAATACTTGAATGCAGACAGGCTTTCATATTAGAACATATCAATGGGTAGATTCACATACAAACCGTACTACATGGAAAGAAATTCCCTCTATAAACACAGTCGAACAGATTCCAATCGGCCAAGTGCTGAGATAGGTCCTGAGGAGAATATACAAATCTATCCTGCCTTAGAGAAACTTTATATTGCGTTGAAGCCAAAAGACTACAAAAATGAGAGTAAGTGGACCTATAAAAGACAAATAAAATAAAAGGCTAAACTTGTATTATGTAAGCTATAAATTCACTGAATCTTGTGAACCGTATGTGAAGACAGAGTTAATACTGTTTGCTTGAGCTGGGATTTTGCACATAGGAGGTGCTCAAAAAATATTTGCTGTTTAGTAGAAATACCACCATCACAGTTCCCAACTCAATTCCTTTTGGGGATTAAGTGGGAAATCAGAGTCAAATACCACATTGTGTCTTCATCTGGAGTTGCATGGAAAAGATACTGCTTTTACATACAATGACAGATGAGGCCATTCTTCATCAGAAATGGATCGAAAATGCTTTTCTGTTGCAAACTCAATTGAACATAGCCATAATAATAATGATAGCAGTTATAAATGTTATAAGATTTTAGCTTATAGGGATCCTCACTGTACTTATCTCTATAATGATGAGTTAAATCTTTTTAAAATCTTACTTATGAAGTTTTATATAAATTTGTTACAAAAACACAGTCATATCTTTTGAGAAAGAGAGAGAGAGAGAGAAAGAGAGAGAGAGAGATAATCCATTAATGCTGAAACATTAGAACTTTTCCATAGCCACATAAAAAGAGACCTTTTTGAGTACCAGATCAGACAACCTATGTCAAGAATCATTCTTGCTCACTAAAATTTTGAAATTTATTGTAAAAAAGCAGGAAGTCGTATTATCAATTGTACAAAATGAATGGTAATAATGTTGATCTTCATAGATATCTGTGAACTAAGAGTAAATGGAATATATAGTACATAAAGTCCTCTCTGTTTCTTAGGAAAGTATACTAAAAGTTAGTAAACATGGCATGAAGATAGGAACATGAGAAATCGCATCTAATGTATATGCGTAGGGCAGTTTTTATACTCAAGGGGCAAGAAATGGGTTTTGGTATTTTAAAGTTAAGGCAAAGATATTATGGCCATCATAACTACTTAAATAAACATCAATACCAATAATTTAAAATCATTTATTTAATCCGGAAGCTTTCACATCTAAATATATGTTCAGAGGTGAAGATTTCTTAATGTGATTTTTGTTTTTATTTTTACAAAATTGCCGCTGTACACTTGACAGTCATATCTTTTATTCTCAGAGGACATTTCAGCATTTTTAACAAATAGTAGTCAGAGTTTCACAAAAATAATATTAACGTCTCAGTTTCTGCCTCTTCATCTATAGAACGGAGCTAACACACTAGAAGGATAAGACGAGGTAATACATGTACTTTCTTAACACAGCGGCTGTTACATGGTCACACCGTCTTTCAGCAAATGCTATTCTTTCCTTCACCCTTCTTCAGAAAAGCACCTTGTTGTTATTGTTGTGTTGGGTACCTACCTGCATATTAACAATAGACGGCTCGAATGTAAGGTAAACGGGTTAAAAGAGATAGTGATGGCAATGGATTCTATGTTAGAGTTGGCGTCAATATACAAGAGGCGCCTTCAATTCATGATTCCTTGTGCATCCGATACATTGTATCTCCCCACACGGTCTCCGCAGATTCCGCAGAGACATATCCGCAGCACGCGCAGTCGCTGGACAGCACCATGGGCAGCTCCATACCACTGTACAGATCCTCAGAGGAAGAGAAGAGAGTGACGGTCATCAAAGCCCCACACTACCCGGGGATCGGGCCCGTGGATGAATCCGGAATCCCCACAGCAATTAGAACGGTAAGAAATGCCAGGGTGTGCGTTGTTGCAGGGCCGGGCACAGACTCTACAAAGGATGGATTGTCGATGGCTTTGTGCATTCCGATGCTCTTATATAATGAGGATGGCCCTCTGTGCCATCTGAGTTCTCAGGAAATATTATGCTGTGTGTGGCAGAGAAAGAGAAAAAGAATTTGTCGATCGAAGCTGATCACACAATCTGTTTTTGCATTTTTAATTGAAAATCATGAAAACTGTGATCATGGGAAACCAAAAAAAAAAAAAAAGAATGTTTTTTGTTTTACCTTTTTCCCAGGAGTGTTAGGGCAACAGAGAGAAAAGAGAAGGAAGGAGGAAATGTGAATTCTTTGGCTGCATTAAATTCCCACGTGCATTGCAAATAAACCAGCGATTTGTTTCTTGAAACGGCTGTGTGTTCACATCAGGAGATTGGGAGCTGTGAATTGGGCATTGGGAGGTGAGATGATTAGAGTGAAGGGAGTTAATGTCATGGAAAGGAAAAACTGAAGAAAAATACACATTTTAGTGTCCCTCTTCAGCTGTGCCCGCTGTAAGCCCTCAGGGATGATAAATGAAAGTGTTTGGATTTTTTTTTTTTTTAAGTCTTTAAACTCTGCCAAAGCATTGCTCAGTGTGTCAGGGCAGCCCCTTCTGGCAAAGCTCAGCAGAGGCAGCTATTGAGAGAGCCTGGGCAGGCAGCGGCTCGCTGACCAGTCTCCTTGCAGAGAAGGTTGGGGCTAGCCGGCAGAAGGAAGACTCTGGGAGCCAGGATGAGAGCAGCCGCGCCTCTGCAGGTGAATTGGGGGGCTATGCAAGAAGGGGGCGCAGGCAGAACACAAGTGCCTGCAACACCCACATACCTGGGGTGGAGGGGGGGAGGTGTTGCCAAGAGCTGCTTCCCTGGAATGCAAACCCTGGGGGGCCAAAGACAATAGCGGATAGAGGAAAAGAATGGAAAAGGGATCAGGAAAAAAAGCAGTGGTAAGATTGCATCTCTCATGTGGGGATGAAGCGTTCTGAGAGAAGAGTTAAAAATTGATTATTCCAAGCATCTGTATTAGAACCGAAAGCCAGAAAGTCAATCGGTAGAGCAGTTGCTGGGGTTGTAGACTCGCTAGATTCTGGGAACACTGAAGGTGGCTAATTACAAAGTCGCACAGATCTATGTTGGAACTGATGATTGTCATATTTAAGTAACAGAAAAAGTTCAGAGATTGTGACTGACGGTCCTATGACAACTACATGTTTCTGGTGATGGCGTCTTGTCATTTGTTTGCCTTTTAAGATTTTGGACTCAGAATGGTTAAATTTGAAATCTTTTTTCCAAATAATGTAGGGATGCGGTGTCAGACAGGAATGGTGTCCCTGGTTTTGTTTCCTTGACCCTCAAGTCACAGAAGATACACACATTAAGAGATCCCTGGTTCTATGTTGTTATAGGTTTCTGTCTGAAAGGATTGTATCTGAGATCTCTGAGTGTGTCTTTAACATAGATAAATGATATATAAGAAAGAACACAAAAAGCTGGACCATTTTTTTTATCCATAAGTCATAATTTTCTTACATAGCAAGGACTTGCTTGTTAGTTTTCAAAAGGAAAAAAGAAACAGACGTCATAGATGGTTAGTGAAAATCAAGGAGTATTAAAATTCTATATTGTCTTTCTACTTGCAAATCAAAAGCATGTTTAGATATGCATAAGCAAACACATGTACTAAACATTCAATGCTAGCTTTCCTTCCATAAAATAGAAAAGAAAATATAAGCAGCCCAGAAGTTCCTTATAAGGAACCATAATTTTTATGTACAGCTGTGCTCTTATTTAGACTTTTAAAACTTTACAAAGAAGGTGCAGGTCTGTGAAGACTCTTATTCACGGTCCCTATTTTTTAGCCTTGCTGAGCACATCCCCAAGTATAGCTGTGTTTATAAATGTTGAGTCAGGCCATCTCTGAGCCACAGCAGGCCAAGAATCTCCAAGGTTGTTTTTCTTTCTCATCCGTGTAGAAAGTAATGATTATCAGACTCAAATTGCTTCACATGGAATTCTGCTCAGTGTATCCACCAAAATAGTCCTGTCTCAGTGTATCATGTTATGGTCTCATTTTAGACAACCAGCCTATACCAAGGAAACAAAATTTTGTAAAGTAAACTAGAAACTCTAGAAAGCCAAAAGTCAACAAATGTACCTTTGAGTTATTTGAACGAAGGCTCCCCCGTCTGCTCTCTCTCATGTGACCTGGGAGTCTGTGTTAGCCTTTTACTGCCATTCTTAACGGCAACAAAAATCGCTAGGGTTCAGGTCCCAGGAGGTTGTCTAATTAAAGCCAGCTAGTTAAGTGAAATACAAGAATCTTTTCTTCTAGTTCAAATATAACACTGTTTGAGCCTTTTCAAAGCTAGAGAGGGGCAAAAATAGAATAGAATCCCTGTATACTCTTGTGTAGAAAATATGTGTCCTTTCCCTTTTTGGAAGTCTCTGCATGATACATCAATGTAGAGTTCTGATGCTTTGTAAACTGTAGCAATGTAAAATGCAGGTGTATTCTGTCAAGATTATAGGAAACAACTGAATAGTGAATTGCTAGTACTTAACTGTGCACACAAAATAACCTTGAAGGACACATACGAAAGTAAACATCCGTAAATTTGAGTAGACTTCTATTTACTTCATCTCAGTATTAGCCATAACACGTCCATGATGCCATTTATAAAAGAAACTTTAAATGCTTAGAGTGCTTCTTTTAGAAAGGGACAGAGAGTTTTAGTATTGCCTTATACCAGTTTCATATTCCTCTTTGCCAACCAGTTGGGCACTTCCTGGCATCTCTGCGCTCACCATATAAAGCTAGCAGATGGCAGAACTGAGCTCCTGCCTGATCCATGCCCTCCAGCAAGTGAAGAAAAAAAATCCTGTCAAGATACATTGCCATATACAGTGATATAACTTACTTATTCGATTTCCTTGTTGCTATTGGTTGTGTCCAGGATGGCTGGGAAACGTGTGTGCGCAAAGTTGTCTTATTTTCTGTTGCTGAATACCTGAAGGAAATAAAGCTTAACCAAATAGAAATTGATCTTTTATGAACATGTCCCTGAAAGATACATGTTCGCTACTATGTTTAAACCAGCAAGGAATAAAACTAGACGCCTGCTTCATCACTGCCCCCCTCCCACCAGCTCCTGCCATTTGAATATAAGGTCAATCAACAATCTCCTCAGCTTTTCCATTGTAGAAAGAGCCTCGAATGAATGAAGAGGTGATTCATAACAAAGTCAAGTAGCTCTTAATGTTAATCTATATTTATAGCGATTATCAGAACCATATATCCTTAGAGACAAAAATAAATTTAGATATGGCACAAACCCCTCAATTTCCAGATGAAAATGCAATTACCACATTTCTGAGGGAAAAAAATAGGATATAAGATCCATACCAAAGCTCAGTCTAAAAAAGTACAAGAATATTTTTATGGCAGTCCTAACAGAATATTTTACATCAAGAAAACTGTCTCGGAAAATCCAGTTTATTTATTACTGTACACAGAATGATTGAGTTTCTTGCTGGAGTATTTCTGGAAATGTTGAGATAAAGATCTTGCCAAGCAAAATCATTATTATTATACAGGTATAGGTCTACTTTCACAGGTGTATAATCAGGTAGCGTTCCATCCAATAACCTGGATTCATTCACTATTTTATCCTTAAATATGTAATGTTCCTTGAGCATAGCTTATATTCTAGGCATTGTTCTAGGTCTTATTGTATATGCGGCTTCGTTCCATTTCCATAACAACCCTCTGATGTAGATATAATCTCATCTTAGAAAGGACAAACCTGAGGCCTAAAAGCTTACCTAACTGGCCCAAATTCATATTGCTAGGAAGTAGGAAACAATAATTAAAGGAAGCAAGATTTGAATCTAGGTTGAGCTGACACTAATTTCTTCTTTCCACTACAGTCCACTGTTTCTATCATGCCCAAACCCCGGGTGTGTCAGGAGCTTCTACTCTCAAGGAATTTACAATTTAGCCAGGCAAATGTTGCCTATATTTTATTATCATGTTTAAACAACTTCAAAACAATATTTACACCTTTTTTAGATTTGCTGCAGGACTATGTCATATTTTTCTCTAAGTTTAAGCTGATCAGAATACAGTTTGAAAGTCAAAATTATCCCCTAGTTAATTCTAAAAATAATGTTTTGAACAGAACACTCACTAAAATGTTTTTAAGGATAATGATAATTATCACCAAAAGGAGTTAAGCAAACCATGACCACACCACAACTTTTATTACGTGCATTTGATATAAATATGTTTGTGCAAATATCAACTATCCAGTGCTGGGCACAGTATGATTTGCAAAAATTAAAACCATAGCATATAATGTGCCAGTTCAGCCTCAACTCAAACAAGGGGTGACATATTTACAAACTGCAGACATAACTGGAGAAGTTACTGTCATCATGAACTAGATTTTGTTTTTAATCCCAGAACAGAAATCTGCTATGAGAAAAGATACAATATAGAAGGAAGAACGTTAAGGAACACTGTTGATTTGGAATCACTTTTTTTAACTCCTGGACATTCTCTTTTATAGACAGTTGACAGACCAAAGGACTGGTACAAGACAATGTTTAAGCAAATTCACATGGTGCACAAGCCGGGTATGTATGCTACTCTGTTTTCTGATCAGATCCTCCTGGCGGAAGGATGTATATGTAGACTCCTGTATAGTTCTGGTTCACACAAACTGTTAAGGGCCTAGCAACACCACAGCCCTCGCTCTTTCTCTTTTGCTCGCCTTCTATCACCCTCCAATCACAGACACCTGTGCTCCTGCCTCACTCCTGAGCTGCCAAGAAGCCTCTTGTTAGCTGACCCTTGGAGGGCTGCCAGGTCCTCTGCTCCCTCCCTCCTTCCCTGTCCATGATCTGGAGCGGTGTGGCGTGGTGTGTGCTTAGACAGACTCATTGTTCCTCTGTCCACACATGTCAGCTGCTTGTCGAGAGAGTGAGCAGAGGTAGGTCTCACGAGGTTGACACGAGATCTTTAAAGCACTTCCCCGAGGAAATGCATGATTCTGAAGAGAAGGTTGCCTGAAGAAGCGAGGAAAAGGCATTGGCCTTGTATGCTGGGGAGAGGGCCACCGAGCAAATAGGTTACAGACAAGCGAGGACAAACTGCAGAAGCCCAGCAACAAAACAATATTAGAAAAATTTTAAAAATGATATTATGAACTAGGAAAAATACATTGGTTTTCTTTTTTTTTTTTAAGATTTATTTATTTATTTATTTGAGAGAGAGGAAGGGAGAGAGCCAGCCAGAGAGAGCAGGAGTGGGGTGGAGGGACAGAGGGAGAAGCAGACTCCCTGCTGAGCGAGGAGCCCAAACGGGGCTCGATCCCAGGACCCTGGGATCATGACCTGAGCCAAAGGCAGACGCTTAACCGACTGAACCACCCAGGCACCCAATACATTGGTTTTCTACCAAATTTGTTTGTTTGTTTCTCTGAAATTCTACTATCTTGTTATGATATGGTGACCAAATCTGTATTACCATAATATTTATGTTTCGTTTTCTAGATGATGACACAGACATGTATAATACTCCTTATACATATAATGCAGGTAGGACGGGTTTCCTTGCTCGCGATGAATACTGTATGCTCGGCAATGCTTGGAAGCACTTCACTCTCACTTTTTTATCCCTGTTTGAGCCGCATGTTTTCAGTTTATACAATCAAGAGGATGCTCTTTCCCTTTTCTCAAAGCATGCATGACCAAAGGATCGATCTTTTCTCATGGAAATGAGAACTAATACTGTTTTCTCTCATTCATTCTCACTGTCATTTTATTCTGGGCTTCAGGAATGTTTAACCCAAGTCTGAAGGACAGTGTGAAAGAACACACTGTAACTAGGGTACAAAGTCAGATAAAGATCTCCTTTTATCAGCAGCAGTGAGAGTGATCACAATTGCGTAAGATCTTTCAGATACACTTCACAAAAAACAAGTCCAGCAAAGTATTCTGTGACTTTGTCCATGCTTGTGCTCCCAAAATGCAACCATTCATTGAAGGATTTTTTAAAAATCCCACTCTGCCGGGCCACTTTCCTGACTCAGAGTTGCCAACAGTCCTCATGGCACAACCACAATTCTGGGCGTTTCTCCTTGCATTTGAGTGTGTTGGTATCGTGTGACGTGGTTGCAGGCTGAAGGGCCCCTACAAAATGTTTCCCTTTCTCCTAAATGTCACATTAGGGGATCCTATAGAGGACCTCCTGTCCCCGCTCAGCCCCAGGCTGGAGACTGTTGTACAAAGTCTGGTTTTCCTTTCTTTAGAGTGGGCTCGGAGGCTCAGGCTGCTCACCTCCCCACCAGCTGCAACCTCACCTCCCGTAGGGGTCCCCTTGCCAGCCTGGCCTAGAACTGCACAACATTCTCCCCTCCTTGATGCCCGAAGGCCGGCACTCGGGCCCCTTACCTGTTAGGGATTCTGCTAACTAGTCTCCAAAGACAAATGAAGAAAAACCGGGCAGAACAAGGTTAGCCAAGCAGCAAGACCTCTGAGGTGTCGGTCCTCCCTCTTCCCGGTGATACCGGGAAGCCCAGGAAAATGTTTCCCTCAACTTTTATTCCTAGCCACAGACTCACCTCCTGGGTTTAGCTTGTTAACAAAACAAAATTCAGCCAAGTAAATTTTAAAGATATTTTTGGCTTTATTCAACGATTCACGAATCCGGCAGCATCCAATCTAGCAGATAGAAAGGAGCTCTGAAAGACTTTTATAGACAGGAGCCAAACAAGGAAGCTATACTAGGCCAAAAAAAAAAAAAAAAGTCGGTAGGTGATTACAAGGTTACTTTTCCTTTGGGGGATGGCAGGTGAGCTCACTAGTGCTGGTCAGGTGATTCCTGATTGTCTGGTTTTCTAGCAGAGCCAAAACTGTAATTAAGTCTCCATTCGGTGACATGGGGCTCAGCATACATGAGTGACTCCATTTGGGGCCTGTTTTGTTTTTAACAAGCTGTAAGTTTGAAGTCTGATTGTAGAATCCAGGCAAAATAGTAAGTGCAGACATTGTCTTTTTCTTTTTCTTTTTTAAGATTTATTTATTTATTTTAGAGAGGGAGGGAGGGAGAGCGCCAGCAGGGGGAAGGGCAAAGGGAGAGGGAGAGGGAGAAGCAGACTCCCCTGCTGAGCTCGGAGCCCGAGGCGGGGCCCCATCCCAGGACCCTGAGGTCATGACCTCAGCCGAAATCAAGAGTCAGATGCTCAATCAACTGAGCCACCCAGGCGCCCCTGGACATTGTCTTTTCATTGGTCACTGCAATTTGTATGGACCCTCAGGAGAAGCAGATGAATGAAAATTGACCTAACTCAAAAGACTGAGGTGGCAGGAGATTCAGAATTTTTATAATGATTTTTACTGAAATTCTGTATCCATTAGTAATTAGTAAATTGAACAGTAGTTACATATAACCTTGCAGAGCCCTTTCGTGATAGTTTCGCTGTTTCTTTGGTAGACAACTGCAACCACCCTCTCCCCTCTCTACAAACCCTGCGTGCCGCTGGGCTATGTCCAGTCCTTCCTGCCTCTTTTTGTTTTTGTTTTTGTTTTTCCTAAGCCATCTCTGCTGCCCACTTCCCTCACCCACCCACCCAAACCAATCCTCCAGGGCTCACCCCAGTGCCATGAGTTCCATAATATCCCCTCTGACCAATCTACCATCTTCTAAAATCTTTAATTCTTAATATGCATTTTCCTCATTTGGCCTTTATCATGTTACCAATTATTTTTGATCACAATTCTATCCATGTCTCATTTCCCCAGATACACTACAAGCTTAGAGAGGATTTTTGTGTCCTTAAGCCTTGCTTAAGGCTTATACGCAGCACATATACAACTTGCTCAATATTTTGTTTGATCGCAATTAACATGTCAGTTATCACATGTAAATCAGAGCTTTTAAAGTAATAGAAGATATTTGGAAACGGTTCTGTGAACTATTTTTAACCTTCCTCTGAAAACTATGTTATTAATTTATATCATCCAGGAGAATAGTTGCCGAGTACCTCTAAATTTATTCCTAATGCCAGTCTGAATTATTACTAATTTCAAAATGATTGTTGAAGATTTACTGTAATCAGTCATTGTGGACAGAATGTATCAATAACAAATCAGTATAGTAATCATGCTGAATAAGTTAATAATATTCATCAATCGATTCAGAAACACTGCCCAATGCATGCGTCATGAATATGCTTACTGATAAACATGTTGGGAAAATTACCGGATATTTTGTGGGGTATAAATAATTTGATGTGCTTTTAAAATGTTATCTGCTTCTGTGTGTTCTGTTGTGTTGTGTTTCACGATAGGCCTGCACAACTCACCCTACAGCACTCAGTCACATCCTGCTGCAAAGACCCAGACCTACAGACCCCTCTCCAAAAGCCACTCCGACAATGGCACCGAAGTCTTTAAGGACGCCTCCTCCCCTGTCCCTCCACCACATGTTCCTCCTCCAGTCCCACCACTTCGGCCAAGAGATCGATCTTCAACCGAAAAGTAAGGCACTTTGCCCCAAAGTGGCCTATATTTAGTTTAGGATAAAAGTAAGACCATCTGACATTTAGTAGAAGACTCAGTGCTTACGTTACCGAGATAGGACACGTAGAACTTGAGTCAACGCGTGCGCCATGTTGACCTCTATTGCCATTGTGGCAAGCACAATCTTGATTCATAGTATCATAATCAGCGAAGCTTGAGGTAACAGGAGCACAGTCTTTTTGATCAATAAATGCATGTAAGAAGACAAATAAATAGAAATAACTGACACATACTTCCTTTGACATTGCATGTCAGAGACTCTGCAGTTAATTTTCATTTTCCTCAGATTTGAAATGTTAGGTCCATTAATGATTTACAATTTCCCCTCTGGTACACAACAGTCTCTTTTTGAAAGCAGGCAAGGTTATTCACAAATAATAAATAAGGCATTAGTTAGTGTCTATTTGTGACTCATTTCTACGGGCTTCTCAAGATGATACTAATTTTCATTTCCCCACTGAAATTTTTATAGAAACTATTCACATGAAAATAAAAATTTATAAACACACTTTTACTGCACAATTTTTATTAGGATTATGACTTATAATCCTACTTATAGGTAACCTTTATTGAGAGCTCACTATGAGGCGAGCACTATGCTAAGTACTTTCCCTCTATTATGTCATTTAATTCTGAGAATGACCCAATGAGATATGTTCTATTCTAAACCCATTTTAGAGAGAAGAAACTGTGGTTTAGAGAATGAAAGTAAATAGCTCAGCTCATACAGCTCATATGTCCAAGCCAGGATTCAAACTCAGCTCTGACTAAAGCGATAGCTCATGTGATCCTAGCAATTAATAACAATATAAGAATTATTCAGCATTAATGCTAATTATTAAGCACCCACCTATCATATCCATCCCATAAATATTATATTTACCCCACTGTACCATTAAGAGTAACTGATGATCATAGAGGATACAAGATACCACGAAATAGACACATATCACGTGTGAAGAGATCCTCGCTTTAATCTCCTCATGATAAACTATATGTTTGTAAGTGTGATGCCTTAAATTTGAGAAATAATTGTCTAGACACAAAATGGCATCTCTGCTATTAAAAAAACCAAAATTAACTCAAATTTAAATGTATTATTTGTCCTATGTTTAGTAGAAATAAATCATTAAGAAATATGATAATGTCTTAAAAATTTCTAGATGGCTTCCATATACATTGTCTCAAAGGAAGCCTTCTTTCGCCCTCTGGCTACCTAGAAAAGCTTTACTTTCAAAGTCCTTCGTTGACCTCCTTTTGAAGGATATTAGTTCAGGAAAAAGAGCCGCTTCCAAGGTCTCTTATGCAAGAGGATGGCTGTCTGACTCTGGGTTTTCAAGGGTAATATCAAAGGAGGCTCTTCCCTGCCACACAGCTTGCTTCTGTGGATGGCAGCCCAAGTGACACTTTTGTACTTTCCCCAAACTGTGACGCCACTTGCAGGATAAATAAGATCAAGCATGGCGTGCGCATTCCTCCTTGTCACTTTGGATCAAGGATGCCAGGTCACAGAGTGGTAAGCTAAACTCACATAACTCAATGGACCATAACCGCCATTTACTCTAAACACAAATATACACAGCTGTAATTTGTATACCATCCCAAGGGTTTCCCAAGCAGAGCACTGGCTGCATGTATATCCATATGCCCCTTGTGTGAGTTATTGAGCCTTCAGGATCATGTATGGAAAAAAAAATTAGAGGAAAATATAATATGAAGTAGAAGAATGGCTTTCTTTAAATCATTTATGTAAAACAACATATGAATGTGGTGTTTTTTGCAGATTAACTTTTTATCCTGAGATACTTTTTAAAAATCTATACTAAGATTAACTTTGTAAACAGATAGCAAGTGGTTTTCTAGTACTGCTTGAAGCATATAGAATTATTTTTATATAATTGTTGTTTATTTCTAGGCATGACTGGGATCCTCCAGATAGAAAAGTGGACACAAGAAAATTTCGTTCTGAGCCAAGGAGTATTTTTGAATATGAACCTGGGAAGTCATCCATTCTCCAGCATGAAAGACCAGTAAGCACTTGTCACTAAACAGAATGCCAGTTCTCTAGGCTTCTGGGTTCCCAAGCAGACCTGAAGTTTGTATCATTTAGCAATGTTTGTCACAAAGGTAATTTGTGGATTTGGCAGTGTTTAGAAATCAAGTTGATTTTGTATCGTGATTCGTGCATCTTGTCTGAGAATTGAAGATACGCTCTCTAATATATTGTCCCTACCAACCAAATAGGGGACCCATTTGCATTTAACTATAGCTGTGCTTAATCATGGCCCTGAGCTTAACTGTTTAAAAATTCATAAATGCAATACTTAATTACTAGTCTACATTGCTAATGAGAAAAATCATTCATTAGTCTCTCTGATACAAATGGGCCCACACAGTCCCCATCCCTTCCTATATCGTTTGCTTAATATTTCTTTGGATTAAGGGGAAATTTCCCAAATGCCTTTCTTTAAAAAAACAAGTTGTTTTAATTGATTCTTGTTAAATCTCTCTCAGGTTACCAAGCCTCAAGCTTCCTGATTGTCAATCTAATGGATCAAGATTATATTTAACTTGGCAGAATTTTTTTCTAGTTATTTCATATACACAAACAAAAAGATACATAAACTTGCCTCTTCTAAGTGCAATTTAACAAATAGGTTATTCCTTGGCCCTCTCGGTTTTTATTTTCCCAGTCCTCCTTTCTGAGTCCTCTGCTTTCCCTCCTAGATCAGTGCCCTTGGGATCTCTTTGAAACTGTAATTCCTTTGCATCTCTATCAAAACCTGCTTCTAGAGATCCATTTATAATTTACACTCTTCCGTTGTTTTAAAAGAATTTTGGGTGCTGTCAGTGAACAGGAAAAAGACTTTTCTTTGTTCACTCCTTTAAGAGTATCCAAGAAAGCATATTATTATATATAATGCAAGGCCAGCCCTGAACTTTGATTGGAAAACTTTGCCTTACCACACCCAACATGAGTGCCCTTGATTTAGTTTTTGAAACCCTGTATTTATGGTTATGTTCTTAAGAAACATGTTCAAAAACCTTATAATCACATAATTCCTACATAATATTTATGTAAGCCTTCTTTGCCTTTCTTCAAATAACTCCTATCTTTTAGAGTAACAGAATTCACCAGAAAAACTGAAAGAAAAAAAAAAAAAAGAACACCATTGGTTTGCAGGCTTAGTGCAAACTTAGAACCCGTTCACTAGCTTATACGATTGAATGTCATGATACTTTGAAATTTCTAGTCTGAGAATTGAGTGAACCACGATGTTACCATTGCATAAAACTGAAAGTAGCAAACTAATTACTGCAAAATAATGAGCCTTAGATTTAAACGTAAATAACAAAATGATCATTGATGATCTTTCTAACAATTTATAAGTATGTTGTGATTGTACTGAACACTTCAGTAGCTGTGGTCTCAGGAAACAGGATTGATTTTAGGAGCTTCCTCACCAGGATATTTCTGTTATTTACTCATTCAACAACATTTATTGAGCACCAACCATGTGCCAGACATTGTTTTAGGTGCTGGGACACAGTAGTGAACAAGGCACAGTCTCTACCCTGAGGAACTTTGAGTCTTTCTTTTGATGAGTATGCAAAGCTGGGCTTGTATTCTAAGAAGAATAGAAAGTTCTGGGAGCATTTGCATAGCTGGAGATTTAGGCATGGATAGGGCTCAGCAGCCACAGGGAAAAAGTGGAAGAAACCAAGAAACTTGGAAGGAAATGAGAATGGATATCTTATGGAGAAGTAGAAAGAACCAACATTTTTATCCCTCCTAAACAATTTTGCAGGGGGACAACGTTGTGCAAACGTATTTGGGCTAGTCATCTGTATCATTTTGGCCAGCCTTTTTTATTCTAGGACCAGGCTATTTTTTCCCTTGTCATCAATCCTGAATTCATTCTCATTGCCTCCCTAAATCAGAGAAAAGACAAAAGGCTAAGTGTGCAGTGATACCGCAGAGACTGGTTATCTACTGCTGTAATTTACATACGATTCAGGAGCATCTTCAACCCACAAGATGGAGAGGATGGAGAGCAGATTGGCTAAATGCAAGTAATGTAACAGCAAGTGAACAAAACTGAAGGATTTCAATGGAATGCACTCTCCTGTCTTTTTACTCCCAGATGGTTTGTGAGCATTCCTTTGCTCTTTTCCTATTTAGTTTTTGCAAATAATACACAACCTCTCGGTAATTTTCTGTTGCTCTTTTGAATTCCTAGATGACACCATCATCTGCCCAGTCTTCCCAGGTGTCACCCTGGACTCCCCTCTCTCCCAAAGATCTCGAAGTCCTACCCCTGCCGTTCCTCTCTTCTGGCCCACAGTGTTTCCATTGCCTGCATGACAGGGACAGCCACCTAATTAGTGTCCCTAATGCTCCTCAAGTATCCTTAGAGCAAAACCCAAATTTCTTCATGTAATTTCCAAAAAACCTTGGGATCTGGCCCCCACTGACCTCGCCAGCCTCACGTCTCTTCCTGCCCTTCCTGCCAACTCACCATACTCAAGTTGTGCAGACAGCCTTCAATGCCCGCCTTCCTGGACTTGTCACAGGCCCTTCCGCTGCCAGGAAAGCTCTCTCTCCATCGCATTTCACCTGTGGCCTTGTCTCTTTTCCCCCAGGACATCATGGCTGACGCCTCCACCCCCGGGGGGCGGGGGTAAACCTCCCCTGCTGTGTGCCTTTAGCATGAGGCATTTCCTCCTCACACACTGAATTCTAATGGCCTGTTTCCTTGTCTGTGTCCCTCACTGGATGTTAAGCATCTTGAAGGCAGGGACCATGTCGAGCCCACCCATTGTATCCCCAGCACCCAGCACAATGCCTGGCACATGGTAGCTCTTCAGTGAATGTCATTGAATGAATAAGTGAATGACTGAATATAGGTTTTACCCTTGCAGTTAGTGGGTAAAATTGGTGAGGCTGAATCCCTGTTCTGTGGCTCATCTGTGAAGTCTATACTCTCCTAGCGACAAAAGGCACAGTGGGTCTCCATCACAGCACACACAATAGATGTGACACATGGCTTTTATAACTGTGGTTCACTAATTCCCTGATTCCCTGGAGTATACGGTGGGCAGAGGAGGCCGTACTGCTTGAATAAAAGTCCTCCCCCAGACTCTGGCCAAAGGGATCCCTTTCTTCCTTAGGAATCAATGGAATAACTGTTTATGGTTTTAGCAGGAAAGTAAAGGTCAACGCAATTTTTTGAAGCATGTAGATGTTCATTTGACTATAAATTTGAAAACACTGATCAAAGGGGCCTAACATTTGATCTACAAAAGTACTTTGCAATTACCAGGAATTTATCTTTAACGGACTTGAACCACAATGTAGTCCATGAGTACAAACTCTCTGCTGAGATTATATTAATAAAAACTTTACATCCCATCTGGATTGGATATATTTATAGGTGAGCCAAAATTAAATTACATTAAAGTAAATTAAATTAAGCACTTATTCAGGATCCATCTACACATGATAAAATGAAAACAATATGAAGACATTACCTTTCTCTACAATAACTAAGCCAGCACATAATGAATAAAGCAGAAAGAAATAATCTTCGAAAGCATGGTGCAGAGTTGAAATGCAATTTAAACCCGCAGTTAACTTACACTTCCTTATCAGTGAAGATCGTCAAAGCTTAACGTATAAAAATTTGGGGAGTTTCATCTGGTGGTTTGAACCCAGCTGACAATTTGTATATCATTTATCGTGGAACCACAATAAATATAAAACATAGTGGTGAATACCATTAAAGCTTTAAAATCTAATGAGCATAAATTTTAAAGTATTAAGTTATATTGGCACTTCTTTTTGTTTGGAAAAACATATAAAAATTATATACCTGCAATGAGAATATTGAGAATAGTAGAATTTCTGTAACCTCAAAAGCAACTAAATGCTTTGAAATTGTAGAAAACATAAGAACTTTAAAAATGGTTCACCCTTGGTTGCCTTTAAATAAGAATCCTGTCTGATTTATAGTTTTAGATTTTCTTAAACACTTCCTCTTGCACTGATACACATTTGTTTTCAGCACAGATTTGCCGGGTTTTTCAAAATGAGAAGAGAACAAAAAAAGATTAGAAAAATGTGCAACAGTGTATCTGCTTTTTTGTTGTTTTTATGAGCAATTAGAGTAACATATAATCATGCTTCTTCCTAAGTGAGATTCCGAGTGCTCATATTGGTGTCAAACAACTCAAAGGAACTTTCAAGTTACCCACGGACAGTGTTGATTTAGTGAGATTATCAGTGTATATATTGTCTGTTGGCTGACCATGTGTATATGTTATCACTGACTTTTGTGAGGCTTCTGTGTCCCTTAGCAGTGGATCTAAATTGCTACATAATACATACCATTGTTGCATAACTAAAGCAATTCAATAGGTCAACCACAGTGAAAAGAAAATTCTAGCTCTGCCGCTTGCATTTCTTTACCATAAAGGCTATACTCAAATGTATGCCTTTCATTAAGTTCGAAAGTTATAGATAATTACCAATGATCATTGTTTGGGGCATTCTCTCTGCTAATTTCTATTGGCATGGATTCTAGATAGCTGCCCACTGAGACTATAAATTAAATTTTTAATCTATAAAATCATAAGTCATGAAAAACAGTCATTCTGAGCTATGGTGCAGGATGGTAGATATTCTTCCTTTTCCACATTCTAATTTTAGTATATGTGCTGCCGAAGCGAGCACTCCACATTCTATCACAGAAATATATTTCTATAAATCAGGATTTCGTATATCTGTTTGTTACATAATTTCTTAAAGTGGAAGTCAAAGTGAAGTTGTAACCACTGGTAAATACACTTATTTGTTTAGTAAATTTGCTGCCCTCTGCTGTTTAAAATATTTTTTAAACAAATCTGTTTTCTCTAAGAGAAATTTCTATCTCCCTTTAGCAAAACAAAGTACTATATGTGAAAGCAGAATTATAAAATCAAGAATTGGTAATATTATTAAGTTTATAATATTAAAAACAATGAGATTTGAAAGAACCAAAGATTTGTTTTCTTGTGGAAGAAGTACAGGCCTCTCTACACAGAACAAAAACTACTAGAAAATTCTCTCTAATGTCAGGGAACCTGCATGGCTCAGTCGGTTAAGTGGCTGCCTTTGACTCAGGTCATAATCTCAGGGTCCTGGGATCGAGTCCCACGTCGGCAGGGAGTCTGCTTCCTCTGCCCTTCCCCCAGGCTCGTGCTCTCTTTCTCTCTCTCAAATAAATAAATAAAAATCTTAAAAAAAAAAAAAATTAAGAAAGAAAAGAAAATTCTCTCTAATGTCAATTACCCTAAAAATCAGCTCCAGTAGAACTATTCCATAAAATATTCATATCCTGCAGCCAATATCTAAATGATAACTGGAGAAAAACAGCATTTTGGTTAAGATCAAAATCTCAATTAGTACTTTTGTACTATTGAATCAATTGTAAATTGAATCAAGTTTTTTTCAACATTTGCCATAGTAATTACAGGATGTTCTCCACAACATTATAATAGTAAAGGAAAATAATATTTTAAAAGAAGGAAAAGAACAATCTCAATACCAGAACGCCATTGCGGGTTGTTTTTTGTTTTGTTTTGTTTTGTTTTTGTATATGTGTGTGTTTTCCTCCTGTGCTCATCCACACACAGGCTTTGTGATATCATTGTAAATATTGTACAAACACATGATCATATTCAGCTTGTATCACTCACCATTCCACCATAAACATCCCCCAGAGTTACTACACGGTCTTTATCATTATGATCACCACATATTTTGGATAACTTAGGCCCTTTCACTATTTTGTTATGATGCCTCAAGTTTTCCTGTCACTGTTTGTAGCTACACCATTACAATCTCCTATTAGAAAATATTGAAATAAAATGCTCATCTCTAAAAATACTCTGGATATAATTGATTATTGCACACAGACTCTATACTATTAACAAGATGATTGGGAATTCAAAAAAGCAATAAAACACCTGGACAAGCTAATGTCAAAATAGTGACTTTTGTTTGAATATGGACTACTATCTCAGAACACTCAATATTACAAAGAATATGTCCTCTCCTGGCCAGGGTGAATGGCTTTTAGGGAACTGGGGTGTTTTTTTTTTTTTTTTTCCTGACTTAAAATATTAGTCCAACTGCACCATGTTTAATTAGTGTCATGAAATAATTGTCAAAGAAGTAATAACCCATATGTAGTACGTGAAGCATCTTCATTTAATATTAAGTCAATGGCCTGAATCAGTCTGATCAGGCATGTAATTATGTAAAAGCATTCAGGATATTGTTGGATGAAGTAAATGCTCCATGTCTGGTTTTTCCATTACTAAAGCAATTGTATGTATTTTCTCAAGCTGTTTATATTAACACCCCTAGTTTTCCTATCTTAAATACAATATTCAGAAACCACCGGAGGGGAGCAAGTCAACTACAAAAATTGGCTTTTTCTCTGAATTACACTGTCAACCAAACCAGAGTGGGATTCTCTTACTCACCCTCTCCCCACCCTTAGCCAGCTACAGTAGTGTGAAAACCCAACCCCCTCCAAATCCATTCCTCCAGCTGAAGGTAGACAGGTAGAAGGTGATTCTTGGGTGGTAGCTCATAAAATGTGATCATTCCTCACTTTCTGGGAGGCTCCTCGTCTTCACATCTTTTCAGGGGTCCAGACCATTCCTAAGTTATCTGGGTCTCCCCAGGGACACCTTACTTTTCTGAAACGTTTCCTCCTGATAACTGGTGTCCTCTTCGATCCATCAAGAACCTCCATCTAATGAATCAGTGTTTCCTTCACCCCTCTTTCTTACAGCCCCCTCTCCCAACAACTCCGACACCTGTTCCAAGGGAACCTGGCCGGAAGCCTCTTTCTGTTTCACCATACGGAGAAGTAACTGGTAGCCCCTCCCCTCCGCCCAGGACTGGCCTCCCCATACCAAGCCCGTGCACCCCGGCTCTTTCCCCCACCTGGGTGAGCTCCTTCCTTCATTACCTTTGCTAATGCCCTTCGGGAGAACTCAGGGGTAGCCCTTGCTCTCCAGCAGCTAAGGGGACAATCAGAGCCTAGCTACTCACCACCACCCCCACCTTGCTGCCCCTTTCTTTCTCAACTAGACCCCAGGTTCTTTACGCCAGTCGACCCCTAACAGCCTCCCAGCACCTCTCACTCCTCCCCCCCCACCTCTCTTCCCACCTTTTCCCTCCCCCTCTCCGCCAGGCTCTCCATATATCTGCACCCAAGCCAACTGTCTGCAGAGCAGCCTTACATGCTGGGATCAATGAGGGCAGGGGCGGTGGAGTGACTCACCCAGATGAGCTACTTGGTGACTAAGTTGAGTCTATTTTAACTTTAATCGGCTAACGTTAGCCTATTTCTGGTGTGCTATCCATGCTCCTTCTGGCCGTCACAGAGTTTTTCATAGTTTCTGCATCAAAGCTAAGGAGCAAACTCAAAAGAGAAGACAGAGGTGGAACAGAGGAAGTGACTAGGGGCCTAGGTGATGCCATCGAAACTCATCTTCATATCCTAATTTTACACATTTTACTTTACATCCTTTGTTCTGTCCTGCTGAGATTTGTTGGATGAGAGTTGGTGCATGTTTGCGTGCGAATGCGCGTGCGTGTTTTTCATACCACACGGCATTTCCCTCACTCAGCTCAGTGTGCCTTTTCCTTCCCTTTTCCTTCACATCTGCTCCAGACTGATCGCATAAATCCAGATGACATAGATTTAGAAAATGAGCCCTGGTATAAATTCTTTTCAGAACTGGAGTTTGGACGCCCGGTAAGTGAGGCTAGACTATTAATATAAGAAAATTAGGGGAATGTTGTTTGATTGATGAAACATACCATTATCAGAAGAGATAGGTGTCATTTACAGAACAAAAGCCAAATGTATGCTATTTAGACAAATTGGGGACGGCTGAGCCCACATCCACTTCTGTACCAAATGGTTAAACCTGCTCAGACACTTCCTATGTACTTTTTCTCTACCATGCATCATGCATTAGGATGATTATATCTAAATGCAAAATGCTGAGATAGTTTCTGTCCTAGAATATTCAGGCAATTGTTAGAGGTTTATAGAAGATTTATAGTTGTTTACAGTCCATTTTGGTCTAGTTCAATCAGAAGAAGTATCGTGACATTTATAATAATAATTACTGTTATTGTAGCTCCCATTTGCTGAAGAACTACCAAGCACTGGCGAGTGCTGGGTTCTGAACTCATCATCTCAGTGAGTTCTCTGGAGGCCCCTCCAATAAGAAGAAACCCGAGACCAGAGAGGTTAAGTAAGTGGATAGTAAGAGGATAGTAAGTGGTAGAGTCAGAAGCTAAACCCAGGCCTATTGAACACACCAAAAATCTCTGGGCAATTCCCACAATAGTATGCTGTCAGTATACTCCCACAATAAAATACCTCATTTACTCTTAGGGATATAAGGAAAGAGAAAAATAAAGAAATCCTGTGGACCTAGATTTCTAGTTTTATGCTAGTGAAACATCTTGTCCCCAAACCCCCACCAACGGTGGGCCTCACGAGAATTGCCTAGTCTGTTCGGGATAAAGAGTCAACTCAAGCCCTAAATAACAATTTCCTTTACTAGAAGTTTCACTGGGGAACTCTATCTACTGATAGCTATACATTTGATATGTGTCAATTACATACTTTTTATACTCTTACTGATATTTCTGAATTTTAAATTCTTAAAGAACAGAACAATTCCACTGGACAGAGCTTTACTAAAGATCAGAGAGTATAATCTTTCTTTTACCATATCAGATACTGATTTATATACTCATAAACTGACCATATATTAGATATTGGGTGGTTATAGTTGTCCCTGTCGTCCATTGAAATGCCAAGGACACTTGGTTAGATTCCTTATCTTATTGAGCTGGATCAAAAGTGACTGTAAATAAATATAAACCAAAGAATTTTTCCTAGAATTTATATCCCTAATAGGAAAAGTGTTTTTCTCTCATTTTTTTTCCTAATTTGTATCCAACTATTCACATAAATGCATTTTATTTTAGAAAAAAAAATCCTCTAGCTTTATTTTATATGTATTGTTATTAGTGATTACATGGTTTGTAGGGACTAAACCAATTTCTGTTCTGAGCCTAAATTACCAGCATTTTTTATAATCATTTTCAGCCCCACATGGAAACTCACCTGCATGCTATCCACTATTCCTTTAATGTTTCTTTAATATACCTTGCATTCCTTTGTGGCGAGAGACTATGAGTGCTCATTTTGATTCTGATGAAATGAGTTTATAAATATACTAATCCCATCACTAGTAATTTTGCCCAGTGCTTGAGAATATTTATGAACATTGCACTCTTCCTCCTAGGCCACCCCCATTTGGCTCCATTCATGCACTCTTTTTGTGTGTCTGATGCTATCAGCACTCAATTTCTAACTGTTGTCACCTTTTCCACATGTCCATTCCTTGCTGCCATTGACTCTCCTCCATTCCATCTCTACACTTCTGCTTATGTGGTGCATCTACACCCAGCCTCCTAAAAAGGCTCTGGACTATGTTCAAGATCATTCTTCTGGTGTTTCCAATGAGGTAAAAACAAATTATTCTCTTTTTCAGATTCCTCTCTTAGGAGCTGTTACTGTGATTCTGAACGATCCGTGTTTTAACAATTCACCATAGAGTCTAAGCTATTTTGGAAAATCTCTCTTTGCATCACTGTGTTGTATCCAGCATCATTGCTTAGACATTAATTATTCCAAAGTTGTTGTTGGCTCTTTCTAAAATGTAGGTGAAGAATCATTCCGGCCATAACTTTCCACTGAACTATTCAACACAGTCCTGGTATCCAGGAGTGTGACAATTACAAAATCAAAAGTAGCACTCTCAGTGCATGTATCAACCGTCTGTTTTGATTAGACTCTGTCAAATACCATGCAGAGCCATTTTATCATCATGCTTGGAGGTGCAGAATGACAGGTTCTTAATTACATGTTTATGGCCCACATATTCTTAAAATTTACGTAAGTCTTTCATTTTCCTAAATACAATTTGTGGATTTGAGCATCAGATAAAATCAAGAATAGAGCTGACAAACAACGGGCACACAGGTCACAATTCCCCAGTTCCACATCCTTGACAGGCATTCCTAATCCTTCTCAATGCTGTAATCCAGGCAGCCAGTGTAATAGATTATAACTGGCATATGAGATGAAATGCATTTGCTGTCTCTGTTTTAGAAGGCTCATGACAATCTGCTAGGTAAAAAAATGTATGCCGGGCAATGTCAAATTTTATTTGATTTAGGCAAAGAGAGCATGAAAGAGGAAGAAACAATCCAGAGTCAAAGCTTTTTATCCTGGTTTCTGCAAAGAAAAAAAATGAAATTATTCTGGAAAGCAGATTTAAGACTTACTGGTTGACATAAGCAAAAGTGACAGTTTTGCTAAACATCAGCCTCGCCTGTGGTAATTCTTAGAAGCAGCTAGAATGGGAGCAGAGTACATAAACTGGTTTTACACGGTAGTTTCTCTGTGGTCCTAAGTATATACAAAAACACTTAATAAATAACTTATCCTCATCAAAAAGTCTTAACTGGGTTAAATATGTGCAACTAGAAAATAAAACCAGTGAGCCACCGATGCCTCAGAAAGTCCCCCTGACACACGGGGGTGACGACTGTGGAAGAGTCTCAACAGGAAATCTCCAACTCCCCGAAGCTTCCCTTTGCAATTCTGAATTACGCATCAGAGTGCATGTTCACACCAGAGAAGTAATCAAAATATTTACATATTCAATAAAAAGCAAAATAGAGTAATCAAGAACATTCTAGATTAATGAATGCAGTCATTTCTACAGGATTATGTTTTGTAGACAGGCATAGGACCTAAAGACAAATACAACAAGCAATTCTATTCTCTATGTTATGTTACCTTCACATCTGAAGAAAGGGTATCATTTCAACATACGAAGGGCCCAAGAATTTACTTTGGAATTCAGTTTGGTCAGATATATTTCTGATTTTTTGGTCAGATAGTTCTAGGATGTTTTGAAGGTGGTTCTTTGAGAACTGAGAGAAAATTTAAAGATCACTAATTTTTAAGTCAAGAAAAGTAGAGCCCAACGATTTTTTAAAACTATGTCCAAAATTACAAGGTCAGATGGTGGCAAGTTAAAAATTAAGCAGATCTAGAAGCCTTCACTTCCATGCCATTCCCTTTATACCACACTTCTTAGCACGTTCAAGAGATGTATTTGGAATTCAAATCTTTTAGAAACAAGTTATTTACTTAATACTATTCCTTGTTAACTATTTTTGTGAAATAAGTTCCTATAATTAACATTACACAATAACTCTTGGGCTAAAGATAGTAGAAACTTAACTCTTTGCATTCTACATGTGATGGTATCGGCAAAAAAAAAAAAAGTAACATAAAAAAGCACTTTGCTGGTGGTTAAACTAATTTGCCATTATCTATTTGGAATTGAGAAGGAATATTGTATGATTCTGTAGCATATTAATTTCACATAATGGTGTTTCAGAGTGTAAAAAAATATTCTGATAAGGGACTGGATTCTATCTTCAGTACCCTTATGTAAAACATTTCTGGTAAAATTTGTAATTGATTACACATTACCTTAGCTACCATTTATCAAATGCCTAGCATATGCCATGAATAACATACTTTCTAATCCATAAAACTGAGAAACTGGCATTAATGAAGAACAATTAAAGACTTTTAAGCAAAGTTTAATCATATGATCACTTAGCAGAAAGAGTGATTCAGTGTCCATACTTTATTAAAATGAACTTCATTTAGGTATGTTAAAATATGGTAATACATAAACTGAGTAGATCATAATAGGTAAAATAGGTTACCTCTTTTCTAGAGACAATTTCCATTTCAGAATGAGTTTCATTCATGTGATTATCATAAAGTTTCTCTCTTAGTCATCTATCTAGACCTTTTACTGTTTCCTTATAATTTAATATTGAACTTTTTCCTTTGACAATATATAAAATCACAAAATTGGTTTCAGTTTATTTTGGATTGTGGAAACCAGCACAAGGAGGAATCATTGTAGTTCCTTTGCCTAAATCTAAAACACAATTAATTTATCAGTGGAGAGCCTTCACTTCTTATGCTATGTTTTATCTCACATTACAATTTTGTTTAGGCTCATTCCAAGCTTGCAATTTGAAATTTCTAATCACTTTAGGGTGATTACTCTTAGGATGTTCCTCAATTGACACTTTTTGATAATCAGCTATGGTTTGTGGTTGGGTGTCCCATTAATGCTGTGATCCACACACACAGCAACGCTCTGAGGCTATTTGGTGATGCTTTTCTGAAAACATAGAGAATTGATATTTCTACATCAGAATATAATTATCTGGTTTTATTTGTTTACTGGTTTGCTTTCCTTCTTATTTAGTATTTATTTTTTTTTACCTTTCCAGTGTCTGATTCAGAGTTCAGCAAGCTAAGTAATCATGTAAATTTGTCAGATTAGTGGACCAAATTTTTTCTTCTAATTTCATATTTGTTGAGAACCTAGGAATCTAAATATTTTCTAGGAATTACAAATATTAGAATATGCTTTTTCTGTCTAAAAGGAGGGAGGATATTCTGTAGCAGAAAGGTGCTTTTGTTTGCTTCTGGGCAAGATTCCATTCTCACTCAGTAAGATGGAATTAAATGAAAATATTAATTAACAGAACCAATTTTAGAGTTATGCATAAGAGGGCTTCTCAGACTAATCTACATAAAGAATCTACATAAATAATACTAATATTTTAACTGGTTAATTGGTGCTTATTTATAAGTAGAAAACAAAGTAGAAAATAAAAACTAAGTAGGTTTTTAATACTCTGGTAAAATATTTCTATGTGATAGGAACTTAAGATAAAATCTGTCAAATCCTGCCCTTTTTTTTGGCTGATATTTTTAAACTTTCATATGGAAGGACATTTTTAAACTAGAATTTCAGTTCCTCATCAGTTTGTGATAACTAACTCATCATCAAATATGCCCCAAACCAAGACTATGTATATATATTATTATACATATATACTTGTATATACATTTCCCTGTACATTCTAGACATCACACCGCAACTACTTTTGCTTATCTTGCAGTGTCATTTCAAATACTCAAGAGCTCAATACAGATCCTCTCTTGCCTTAAATATTTCAGCATTTATTCCAGAAGATGGTCGTAGGCAGTGAAAAAGTCATATCTAATATTTTTGCCTAATATCTGTTTAATTGTACTGCTCAGAATGAAGGAGTATGAAAATGGTGTGTACAATAGACATTTGGAATTATGTATCAATTTGTATTTTCTATATTTCTTTATTCCTACAACCATGGACAACTGAGAGTTTATTTTCTCATGAAAATGTTAAAAATCCACTTTTTTAAAAAAAAGTTACATTTTGGTTCATTAATCATTTATTTTATACCAACCCTGAACTTAACTATTTTGAAAGATGCCAGTCTGCACCTGATTTAAGTACCAGGCAGTTCAGTTTAATTTCAAAACAAATTCTGTGGTATTATTAAATGCCATGTCTGTGTTGACAGAGGAAAGATGTCTCAAGTTCTGCTTAAATGTTATATTTTAAAGAGAACACCTGGCAACATAACAAAAAAATTATAAAGAAGGTTTATGTTGTATAAAGGCTGAATGATGATTACAAGTATTTTTTTAAACATCAAACCATTACTTTATGCAGAAAATTTCTGTTTACAGTCTATTTCCTACATGAAGAAGTGGTTAACGACTTTTCTTTTCTCCCCCAGATAGTGTTTGGACTGTGGATAATTTGAGTTAGACAGAGAAATACAGTGTGGTATACCAAAAGAGAAGGTAGATAGGAAAAAAGTAGAAATCAGGTTACATGTTTTCTCTTTGAAAGACATTTTGTGATCAAAATAAATGGTATTTTTCATCTCAGTTTTTATAATATTCTTTTTAGGATACCTAATTTAATGTCCACGGACAAATGAAATTTTGCCCTGGTAAAAATTTTCATGGAACTATTTTTCTATCTTAACAGGCCTCCTTGTATCAATCCTCTATAGACAGAAGCCTGGAAAGACCCACTAGGTAAGAACGTCATTACATCATACAACCAGAATATTCTAGACCAGTGGTTTCTTTTTCAATAGGAATACTACTCAGTGAAATAATAACAAGGATTATGTTATCACTCACTATTATTTGGAGCACCATACTTTATGAAGTTGTTTTATTTTGTTTTTGTATCATTTCATATGACCATATTCAAAAACTCATAAAAATTAAGTGAAATAATTCTGGATTCCTTTACCAAAAAATTCTTCCCTTCCCTGTCTCCTCTAAACCCAGCTTTCTTTTCTTTAAATGAGAATTATAAAATCTAATTTTCAATATTATTAGCTGATATTTATAATAGTATATTTGAAAAAAATGTATAAATTACTAGAAAATTTCTAAATTATGTTCAATACCTATTTATTCATTATATGCTCACCACACAAATCAGAAACATTGTTACTACCAATAAATGGGGGCTTACTATATACCAGACATTCTAAGTACATGATACTGTATTCAGACCCAGACATAGTCGATCCTTAAGACACCACAATGAGTTAAGTACTATCTTCCCCATTTTATCTCTGAACAAACTAAACTTAGGCCGCATAACTTACCAAGTTCACACAGTTGGCAAGGAGCAGAGATAAACTAGAATCGAACCAGAATAACCTGGAACCACTAGTCCTAACTGTTCTAGGCGTCTGCCAAGGTAAGTTCAGTTCCTGGGCTTTAAATATCACACTTACCTTATAGCGTTGCAGAAATTCAGACACAGTTCAATAGCTATAGTGAATAACACAAACTCTCAGCCACATTGTACCATCAACAACAAATAATGATATAACATTAATTTGCCCTTCTATAGATTTCTATCAATGTAAGTCAAAAACTTTGTAAATCGGGTCCTTTGTAAATTGGGTTCATGCGTGCCATCCAATGACATCAGTGTCACTAAGAAAAAAGCTCCTCCAAGTCCTCCTTTTATATCTTTTACATCTATATATGCTCCTAAAATGTTTGAACTTTAGAGTTCTAATCTGACCTGAAGACTGCCGGAAAGACATACAGACCCTCACATGACAGGATAGGGAGAGCAGAAACAGGTCTAGAAGAAGACGGGCATCCTCTCTAGAAGAACGCAGACAAATTCTGAGGTCTGGCCCCATCTCTATACTTGCAAAGTGTGTGTTCCGTTCACTCATTTATGAAATAGGGATAACTGAGCGTCCCTCACAGGTTTGCTGTGCGGGCTACACCAGACAATAATGTCAGCAAAGCAAACAGCGTATTGCTGGCTCACGGGACCTGCCGGTGCTCTGACTGCCATTGTTGATGTAATTTTATGTAATGATTTGACAGGTGGCATGCTGGGTGCTGTATATCTCCCATTCCCTGGTGTTTGGCTTAAATGATACTGTATTCAGAACCAGACCGTGATAAAAACTTCCTGCCATGACAGACTGCCGACACCACTTCATACAACTGGGTGAAAGTTCCCTTTAATATTTTGCTTGCTGGCCAGATTATTAGTCATTCATTATTTAAATAGGAAAACATTAGGGGCACCTGGGTGGCTCAGTCGGTTAAGAGTCTGCCTTCAGCTCAGGTCATGATCCCGGGGTCCTGGGATCGAGCCCTGCATCGGGCTCCCTGCTCCGCGGGGAGTCTTCTTCTCCCTTTCCCTCTGCCCCTTCCCCCGTTTGTGCTTTCTCTCTCGATCATTCTCTCTCAAATAAATAAATAAAATCTTTTTTTAAAAAAATAAAATAAAATAAATAGGAAACTGTTGGAATTCCAGTATAAGGGTTTTCAGACTAAGAGTAGTAGGAAAAGCCATAGGGAAACCTTGAGATAAGAGAAATTTGTCTCACCAGCTGTCTTCCTTTTTGGAGTCTTTTCCTCCCCTGTGGCTTGCCTTCTCTGGATAGAGTCATGTTGCTGGAACTCTTCTTTAGAGAGAAAAGATACGTGACACAAATCACAACACTGAATTGTCAGTCACAACATATTACACTAAAAGAATTTTTACTTTAGAACATTATTATAAACTTATATCCACACACATAAGAAAACGGCACATGGATGTTTATAGCAGCTTTATTCATAACTGCCAAAACTTGAAGCGACCAGAATGTCCTTCAATAGGGGAACTGAGAAACAAACTGGTGCATCCACATGATGGAACAGTACTCAGCAATAAAAAGAAATGAGCTATCATGACACCAAAAGGCACAGAGAAATCTTAAAATCAGGATATTCAGCAGAAAACAACCTTAATAAAAACTATGGACTTTAATTACATTTAATAATAATGAATCAAGATGTTCATCAACTGTCACAAATGTATCACAGTAACAAGATGTCACAGTAGGGGAAACTGTGTGCGTAAGGAAAGGGAGCATAGGAGAACTCTCTGTACTTTCCAATCAATTTTTCTGTAAACCTAAAACTTCTCTAAAAAAAAAAATTACAGTCTATGAATTTTTTAAAGAGATGATTATAAAGAAATAGTGTTTATTAGCAAGGAATGAATTCTTAACACTGCAGTTTGGGGGAAGGGAGGGAAGAGTGGTCGTGCTGTCCCCAGCACCTTCCATCAGTCATTCTGAGTCACGGGTGAACCTCCTCCAACACCAGCCTAACGGACGCTGATCCCTTCTTTTAGTTCTGCGAGCATGGCCAGTGACTTTAGGAAAAGGAGGAAGAGCGAGCCTGCGGTGGGGCAGCCCAGGGGCTTGGATCCAAGTGCGAGCAGGACTAGCCCAGGGCGAGCGGACCTCCCAGGATCAAGTGGCACCCTGACAAAATCTTTCATCAGTTCTTCTCCTTCTTCCCCCTCAAGAGCAAAAGGTGAGCGATAATAGATTGACATGCAAGCAATTTATGAGCTTAATTTTAAACTAGGGTACCATGTGAGAGCTGGTCCAGGATAACCATCCAGAGAGAGCTAGCATTTAAATACAGTGTCTTGAATACAATATAGTTTCAGAACTATAATTTATCTTTTTTACACACACTAGGTCGGGTTGGTGAGCCATTTGAGTGGCTCGATGGACTCTATCATTTAGCATATTCATGCTTTTTTCCTCCAAATATATCATTTGTGGGTTTTTCTTGAACAAATTCAAAGTATCTAACTTACTGTCAGGCTATTAAAAGATTACATTTATGAATATTTGCATATTGTCAAAAATGTTCTAATGTTACTACACCTAGCAAAGTTAATCACATTTATAGAATAAGAATTAGAAGTAGCAACAAAGAACATTATTGCCTAAAACACTTTGATTTGGGTTTTTTTTTTTTAATTATTTAGTTCTAGATAAAAATGTGTCTGACCTACTGAAGTTATTTCTTTAGTCATCTGTTCTATATTTTGGTGAACATTCATATAGACAGTAGAATATCTGTGTTCTGCATGGTACACGATGTTTGATTCAGAACATTCCACTAGTAAGAACTAACTGGTTTCAAGCCATACTTAGAAAATTTAGATATCACCAAGCTATTTTTCCATATGGCCTGTCTCCTCTCCGGAAATTCGATGAGCTATGCTCAGAGAGGGCAAGTCTCTCCTTCAGGTCTCTGAAAGACTGCTCAGTGCATTATTGCTGTGCTAACCAGAACATTCCCAAGACGGAGACTGAGGCTTGACCCGGCATCTGCATGTACCTGAGGCCATACCACATTTGGGTCCCCACAATCTCCCCCAGTCTCCTGGGGCTGAAACAAAACACCAAAGGAATTTGAAAGGTGTGAAGAACCTGAGCTCTAACAGAAGTTTCCATAATATAGCACAGATTCAGCTACACATATCAAATGTAAGCACTAAAAGTGTTGCCATGTGGTGATTAAAGTTAAGCAGTAGCTGGTTTAAGGAGTGAGCCCCTTTTATGACACCTTTCATCAAATTCACAGAGATGCTTTGATCAGATTCTACTGATTTATGCAAATGAATGCCTTAAGATAATAAGTCATGAAATACCATTGATTCATTACACTTGGATAGCACCCAAATTTAAAAGGTTTCTGATTAATTTAGATAATTGTTTTTATCCCAGGGAGTGTTAAGTCAACTTCCTTTCCCAAATATTACATATCTACTTAATATGCTTATCTACTTTTGAAAAAGGTGGGTAAGATTGTAAGACAGCAACTGTCAATACGGGTATTTTCCTTCATGGGGTTCCCTTCTAAGAAGGAAATTTCCCATTAGATGTACTTTGGCCTTTTATTTATTAGTGAACTCAGCAGAGCAAAAATAAAGAGTCTTTCCAAACACATTCCAAATTGAGGTCAGTTTTAGCTATTATCAAATTGCAAGTTATTTTTTAAAAAAACAACCTCCCTGGAAAAAAGCAAGATGCATTTACCTCTGATGGGAGTTTTATATTATATCCAATTATCCTTATAAGAACCTGCCTCATAAAAGGTTGGAAGTGGAGCAATTAAAGAGGTAAATTCATTTATCTAAAGAGGCTCCACTTAATTTTTTTCTTGGAAAAATATTGGCAACAATAGTGCACGACATCTTGGTTTTGCAATTTTGGAAAATACTTTGTCTTACTGCTTTTTGTATCTAATGCCCATGAAAAATTATTTGCTACAGTTATGGGAGTGGTATTTCAATGCAAGTTTATAAATTACTCTTTACCTCTCTGTCATTATAAATCAAATGAGACTCAAATCCTGACCCATAGTTAATTAAATCGATATCACTTTTGGCCTTAATTGTTCAACCCTTAAATGACTATCAGGTCGTGCTATTGATCAGCTTTCGAGATGCTATTGTGCTTCCGGCACACCAGGTTTGCCAAAAGATGTGTAAACACAATCAAAATAGGTAGATTAGCGACATTAATTTTTTTTTATACATGGTTTTGTTAACTCTAATATCTGCAAAGCTACCTTCATTGAAAAAGTATTACCTTGCTTTAGAATCAGGCTTTTTTCTCTGGAGTTGAAGCTACGTGTGTAACAGTCGGTGTCTAGACCAAACCATACTAACTGCATTCTCTTTGCTGTGCTGTCTGATGCTAAGTGACATGCTCTCCTCTTTGTGAACCTTTTAACTTCTCCAAATGTCTCTCTTCCACCACGCTGCCCTGGATTAAAAGGTGGGGATGATATATGTCCGTCCCTTTACGGTTACTCAGGGTTCAACGGCAACCCCTCCAATGAGTTAGATTACTGTAACGCTTACAGACAGCATTTGGATGTCCCTCGTGACTCACAGAGGGCCATTACTTTCAAGAATGGCTGGCAAATGGCCCGACAAAATGCAGAGGTCTGGAGCAGCACCGAGGAAACGGTTTCCCCCAAAATCAAATCCCGTAGTTGTGACGATCTCCTAAATGACGACTGCGATAGCTTTCCCGACCCCAAAACCAAGTCAGAGAGTATGGGTTCTCTGTTATGTGAAGAGGATTCCAAGGAGAGCTGCCCTATAACGTGGGCTTCCCCCTACATCCAGGAGGGCCGCAGTAATGGCAGGTCAAGACTCCGGCACAGGTCAGCCCATGACGCTCCAGGCTTCCTAAAACTGTACAAGAAAATGCACCGCATTAACCGCAAGGACTTGATGAATTCAGAGGTGATTTGCTCTGTCAAGTCGAGAATAATGCAGTATGAGAAGGAGCAGCAACACAAGGGCCTGCTCCATGGATGGAGCCAGTCCTCCACGGAGGAGGTGCCCAGGGACATGGTCCCCACCCGCATTTCTGAATTTGAAAAGTTGATTCAAAAGTCAAAATCCATGCCCAATTTAGGAGATGAAATGTTATCTCCCATAGCCCTAGAACCTCAACAAAATGGTTTATGTCCCAAGAGGCGATTTTCCATTGAGTCTTTGCTGGAGGAAGAAAATCAGAGTAGACACCCTTCTCATGTACAACGAAGCTACAAGCCTAAAACCCTGGTGCCAATTCATATTGAAGTCACCAGTGATGAGCAACCGAGAACGCATATGGAGTTTTCCGATAGTGACCAAGACGGAGTTGTGTCTGACCACAGCGATTACATTCACGTAGAAGGATCATCCTTTTGCAGTGAGAGTGACTTTGATCACTTTTCTTTCACATCCTCTGAAAGTTTTTATGGATCCAGCCACCATCACCACCACCACCACCACCATCATCACCGGCACCTCATCAGCTCCTGCAAAGGCAGATGCCCGGCCTCCTACACTCGATTTACCACAATGCTAAAACACGAAAGAGCTAAACATGAAAATGCTGAAGAGCCCAGAAGACAAGAAATGGACCCTGGCCTTTCTAAACTTGCATTTCTGGTCAGTCCCGTGCCTTTCCGGAGGAAAAAAAATTCGACTCCCAAAAAACAGACTGAAAAGGCAAAATGTAAAGCGTCTGTATTTGAGGCTCTGGACTCTGCCCTGAAAGACATTTGTGACCAAATTAAAGCTGAAAAGAGAAGGGGAAGTTTGCCAGACAACAGTATCCTGCACCGTCTTATCAGTGAACTTCTGCCAGATATTCCCGAAAGGAACTCATCCCTTAAAGCTCTCAGAAGGAGTCCCATGCACCAGCCTTTGCACCCACTGCCTCAAGATGGTGCTATTCATTGCCCATTGTACCAGAACGATTGTGGGAGAATGCCTCACAGTGCCTCTTTCCAAGACTTGGACACCACCAACAACAATTACCACCACCAAGACCACGAGAGTGCACGGAGTCTCCAAGGTGGATGAACTTCTCTTTCTTTTTCCTTGTGGTTCAGACACCCACCATCCAGCACTTTCACCTTCCATTCCTACATCTCATCATTCCTAAGCCGTGAGACCACTCGGCATCATTCTGTGTTTTGAAGCAAATGCTTGTTGTGCAAACATGTCTTACTGAATAGTCTCATTTGCCCATGTGATATTCGGGCTGGATGTGTGGCTTAAAGTGACCACTAATTCACAAAAATTTACTCATTCAAAATCAAAAGGGAAATCCATCTTGTAGCTTAATGTTAGGGCTGAAACCACTTACATCAAAACAACAAATTAAACCTATTTTACCACTTTAAAAGGATTCCAAGACAGAGACCATGATTGAGTATCAGTATCCTTAAGAAACTGACAACTCTTTTTTTTGTTGTAAAGTGAATCAAAACCAGTAACTTAACAAATAGCTTTTTCCTTGATTATATATTAACTTCATAAAGCTATATTCACTCAATAAATAATTTGCTTACATGCAATATAAAGACACTACATCAAAACACTCAGGAAGCAAAACTGAAGTATGTAATGAGTAGTTGATGGACAATGAAAAAAGAATAGGATTTGTTTAACGACTTTCTTCATTGAAAGGACACAGTGGAATAAAATTTTTGTGAATGTATCTTTAAGCTATATACACAGAAGTCTCGTCTCCATCACTCAGTGTATTTCATTTTCTCTGCCTTTCCATATCTTTATTTATTTTCTATTTCCGCTGAAAGAATCCTCTATCGACATGTTAATTAGACCATGTAGGTTAAAAGTGACTCCCAAGCCCATTTTCATAGATGGACTACCACTTTGAAGTGGCAACACGAGGACAAATAACAGTTCAAATGCAGGGGACTTTTTTGAGGTTTTTTTTTGGGTGTTTTGACATTTTCATACAATCTTTATACAATTCTTTTTGTTAATTCTTAAAGTACATCTGTTTACTATGTAAATTCTAAGAAGCCGGAAAGAACATCCCATGCTGAAATTTGGATTATCAAAGTCTTCTATGCACGGGACTTCTATGCAAAGTGCTTTACACACATTATCTAATTAACACTGGCCTGAACCTAGGTGATAGGTGTTATTATAAGCACTGTTTTACAGTTGAGACCCAGGGAAGACAAGAGATTTGACCCAAGTCATTTAGGAAGTAGGTAGGAAAAAAGAGATTCAAGCTCCTAATAATTCAGAATTTGTAGTATAGGATATAATTTCAATAGGCAAAAAAAAAAAGACAATTCAAATTTCATATTAATGTAATATATGTGGCCCAGCTGTTAGCTGCCATTGCACACATTTGCTTATTAGTATTTATCTTTGCTTCCATTTATACTACACAGCACGCTTCAAAAATAACAAATTAGAATTTTTTAAATCAATGCCTACAATTGGAAATTTTTACTGATTGAGACATGTCATAGTTTAAGTTTTTGATTAATTAGCTACCTTTTCCAGTTTTTCAATATTGGACAATTCCAGTTTTTCAATTAAGTAAATCAATAATCCCCTCTAAATTTTATGCACAGAGTACATTATTGAAACATGATTTGAGAGGGCTTTGAAATGCATTTAAATAAAATAAAATATTTACTTTCCAACTTTGTTTAGCCCAATTGAAAAATAGGTTATATTCCAAGGATTAGCAGAAGTAATTTACAAGTTAATGACCAGTATGAGAGCCCTATGATCATAAAAGTATATGTATTTAAAATGGAAAATATATGGCACATAATCCTCTCTCATTCTTAAAAATAACTGATTAAGTTTTACCTGAAATACCTGTGGCCATGCTACCTTACTAAACCTAAAGACTTTGGAATTCACAACTGATAGATATTTATCCTTATATGTTGTCCCATAACTGAGATCCCACCTGCTGTTAAGTAGACAATTCTTCCTTATAGTCAAAGCAGTCAAAATCTTTAAACAATGTTTTCTTTTTATGAATTGGCATTTTAAATTCCTTTATAGCTGTATTTATTTTCTTTTTAATGCTTCTTGTTAACCAGTATAACTAGCTTTATTAAAGGCTAAGAGAAAGAATCTACTAATTTTGACCCAGTTACACTGGTAGAATTCTATAACAGAGATTACTGGGATATTTGTAGCCTCTAGTTACATTTCCATGTATAAATGTGTAAAGTATGAGACCATTAAGAGATACTTGTAATCACAATTTTGTGATATAATTATTCATACTTTGTTTTAAGGTGAACAGAAACAATTCAATGTTTCATAAGCAGTTTGGCAAATAATATGATACTTTCTGTTTAGAGAATTTTTAATCCCTTTGTTTCTTGGAATAAATATATACTTTCTGATAAGGTAGCTGAGCAAAAGGGAAGGCAAAAGATAAGAGGCCTTTTAAGCCTTCAAATGACGTCTTAAGACTCACTAATGTAGAGGGAGCAGCAAGAAGGGGTTGGGGGATGGACGCACCCATGTTCTGCCATCACCATACTTTCTTTTTTTTTTCTCTTTTTCATTACTGCATTCTCAAATTGTTCCACAAAATGTTTTAGTTTTGTAAACTGTTGCTATTTTCAAATTGTCCATCTTCTGTAGGCCCTATAGTGTAATTATAAATTGGAGGCAAAAGGAATTAGAAAGTATTAAATCTTTGAGATGAGAAATGCCCGCGACTATGAATGGTCTACACCGGATGCTGCAGCATAACTACACCAACAATGTAACAATTATATTTGTGACTAGAACACTTCTGCCACCTCGAGATATTTTTCCCTTTTGAAATGCGCTGGCTTTGTGTCTTCTCTCGCAACTTTGTAATGACCTTTGAGTTTTATACCCATGTCTTCCATTGTGGTGTCTCTCTAAATCTGAAGGAGAAAATAGTTACCACCAGGGAAAATGGCTAAAAGGGTCAGCTTTTAACTAAGTGGATACTCACTCCGACCCCGTCCTCTCCCGCAGACCACGAGTCCCCTAGAAGTTACGCTTCCGCCATGAGTGACCTGGGGAGAAGTGCACCGCGGGAAAGAAGAGGAACTCCGGAAAAAGAGGTAGTGTGTTTAGCGCTACTTGAGTCTTTTTTCTGCAGCGTATTTGGCAAAGCACTTGTCAGCCAAAGTGATGTCCCAAACCAGTAAAGAACCCAGATTAAGAACATAAAAATGACAAGAGAGAAACTAGAAAATTTCCCTGGAGCCTGAGCAAAGGACTCCAAGCAGGATGCCCTCCGACCCTAGCTGCACATCTCCCCCAGCTGCAGCCCAGTTTCAGCAGCGAGGCCTCTCTGAGTCTCGACCTGATACCCATGAATTAACAAGGGTGTTCTGCCAAACTCTTGAGCTGGGTTGCCCCACAGAGGAAGGAGATTTCCCTGTGCAAATTTCCCCACTGATGTAGGGGAGAGCCCTGGGTCATCTGTGTAGCAAATCCATACAAATTCAACATAAATGATTTTTGCTGGCCTGCTTTTATTGGAGAACATCTCTGAAAAATCACTGCTCCTAGGAACCGCCTACCAACTAGCTCTTTGTCCACGGCTCCGGCTCAGGGCTGGAGCTCTGGTGCATGCTACCTTGGAGCTGTTTGACGGCAGCTGAAAGCTAGTCTCGGACTGGTAGCCATTTCAGGAGAATCACTACAGGTGTCTCCTATAGTCTCGCACCTGTGGGACCTGCAAAGACGTCAGGAATGTTCCAGGTTGCCTAAAGTTCACAGAATCACGAGGAAAGAGAGTGGGGTGAGGGGATTACTGGGAAGTGGAGAAGGAAGAGCTGGGGTGGCTAGCTGTGGGGTGCAGGTGATTGAAGGAGAGTGTGTGTCACATCTTATCATGACGAAAAGACGGGTTTGCTATGTGCTAAAGAGTTCCTGAGCCCTCCAAGGAATGCAAGATGACCAAACCTATGCTTTGGGCCACTGACTAGCCTCCCAGTGATAACTGGGCTAATATTTCTTTGCTACTATGTTGATAATTATTTAGTAAAAGGGATGATGGTTTCCTTCATGACTTTTCCCAGTCTTTTTATTATGATTCCGAAGGAGTTATGTCAATACATAGAACCTAGAGCAACTAACCTTCTGCAGTTATCCCAGGAAAAGCCAGATTTATACCTGGGACAGAACCCTCGGCAGAAGCCTATTCCAGCATTCATCTTCCTTAGTTTCTGAGACGAAATATGATATCCAGTGGTTATGATGAAAAAGTCATCTACTACATCCTGTTATCACTTAAATACCTAAATGAAGGACTAATTGGTTGATTTATAAATTGCATAGAGGATTTAAGTTATATGTTTCATCATTCTTTGTGCTTTCATTTCCCTTTAATTCACGTGAAATTGCTTTCTTGAAAAAAAAAAATCCAAATTGTAAGTTAGTGCTAATTGTTTACCTTCCCTTTCAGAAATTGCCTGCAAAAGCTGTTTATGATTTTAAGGCTCAGACATCTAAGTAAGTAAGATAAGTGTTCATTATACGTCTTAGGGTGGCTTTAAACACTTCAGTAATATTTAAGAGGTAAATATTGCAGTGAGGTGTATTATAAATAAGGTCTAAGTCCCAATTCAGTAATCGGCTGTAATTAGTGTTTCCTTCACAATTAACTGCGATAGGGTTAATTTTATTTTCATTTGAAGTTTAGTTGAGAAACACTGAGTTTTAAATGACATTAAACATATTAGAGCACCATGAGTTCAAAGGGATAGGAAAACAAAGTGATATTAAGAACCTTTGTTTCCAGAATTTTCATGTCAAGAATGAAATAAAAGTAAAGTGCTGGGGAGTAATTAACACTAACTGAGAGAATTTAACGACATTTATCTATCCAACTAAATTCAGGGTAGTTTGTGGGGTAGAAGAGTAGAACTGTGTACAAAGATTCCCATAGTCAAATCTCCATGTCTTAACACTTTAACTTTGAGATTCTGAGCAAAATTCTCTCCTATGGTCTTTGATGTTGGTGTTTTCATATTCCTATGTTGCAGTATTTTTTTTTTTTTTTTTTTTTTTTACCTTTTGTACTTAGGAACTTGTTCATCAGGTGGGCATGTGGTTAAGAAAGGCTAGTACTAAGCACATAAAGAGGCTTAAATAGGAGGGAGTCTTCCAGATCTGTCGTGGCCCATGTGTATAGACCTGATTTAAGAAACTTTGAACTCCATTAGAATTCAAGATATTGAAATCATTGTATATTGGCATTAAATTATCCCGTGTTGTTTAGACTGAACATATATAATAACAAAAAATTTTGTTCATAAAAATGTATATTAACTAATATTATATTAATCAATTAATAGTTCTAGAAACTGTCTCTGCCATAAGACATACAAAAATAAAATCACTCAGAATTTGGTAATACTGCTGAGATGGTGAATGAACTAAATAGGAAAATGCTACTTAGAAATTAAGATGGCTTAAATCTAGTGTTTAAAAAAATCCTGAAGAAAAGCTTACCCATCTGTTTTTTTTTTTTTTGGATGAGATAAATAACATCTGCTTTGTTTCTACTATACTCTAGTCCCTATTACTGCTCTTTGGATATGGTGTGACGATTTGTATGATGCATGCCGATTTTACAAAATAATGATATAGAACATGTAAATGTCATTTCTTCCTTGTGACAAGCAATCAAAAGCTTTTTTAAATGTATGAAACCCTGGGGAATGACAGGGCATATAACACAGGAAAGGTATCCACCCAGGGCCCACAGCTTTTTAAGAAAGCTTAGTAAAAAACAAGCTTTGGGAGAAAGATGATGTGCAGTGCTAAGGAAAGTGTTTGGGGTGTTAATTGTGTTGCTGAGTTTTGTTTGCTCCAAGTGCCGAGCCTTATGCCATCCTCCAAGGCCATGTCCTCATTGCAAAAGCTCTGAGTTAGCAAAGGTTCAAGGCTTGTAAATGGCAAAGCCTTTCTGAACAGTTGTCAGCACCACCCCCACCTTTCACGAAAATCTTCCTAGACCCACAAAATCTAATTGCATAAACCTTCAGAGAAGTCAATCCAATAATCACCCATGGAAGCTATCCCCTATTTTTTGTAAAAAAAAAAAAAAAAAATGTTTCCCACATACCATAAGTAAACTGGTCTGATTGCAGCTTAATCATATTCCTCTCGTTCCGTTCTCAGGAAATGTAAAGAGCAGCCCCCGGTGTAGTTACCCTATTTGACACAAAAGTCGAGGTTATGGATGACTCACAAAGCTTTAAAAGGCTCACACACCCAGAAGCACTGAATGTCCTAGAAGGGCTCTTAATTCATAGCTAGATGTGAGTGCTTTTCGTGCCTAACATCTTATCAAGAGACAGATAGATGTATCTGTTTTAAATAAATATCTGTTTTTTTAATTTTATTTTATTATGTTATGTTAATCACCATACATTACATCATTGGTTTTTGATGTAGTCATTCTGTTTTAAAAGCTATTTTTCTTTACCTACTGCAAAAAGTTTAATTTACAAAAATACAGCTCAGTAACTCACCCAAATGTGATGTCTCAATTGTTAAAAAGGAAAAAGAGATAAAATGTCATTTCCAAAGGTTATCAATGGCCACTATTCAAAAGGTTTAGGGGAGGGAGGAAACAAGCTTTACCATAATGGGGCTCAAAAAATCTAGATCTGAGATGAGAGGGACACAATTTTGAAAACTGATAAGCGAGATCTCTGTCCTTTATCTAGAAGCCCTCAAAATTTTAAATACAAGCCTTTAAAAATAGAAAAGATTTCTTTTCATATTGAAAAGAAAAAGTTTTCTCTAATTGACATTTAAAAACAAAAAGCTAAGCTTCCTAGTCTCCTTTCCAGAAATCAAACACACCTGGTGCTAATAAAGCTGTTGGACTGTAAACATTAAATATTTTGCTTTTTGTTTTCTACATCAGGCACTTCAAGAGGGAAGTGTACTGTATTTGAATGTAAGGCTCTGTGAGTCTCCTTTGTCTTTTGGGTTACTGGAAATTTAATGCACTTTCAATGTGACTATTTTATTTTAGCACTTCTAATTGCTCGATCATTCTTTTAATATGCAACAGCTTTTTTTCCAATTAATTCTTTTAATCAATGAGAAATATTCTACATCTGATATCCACCTGTCTCTTCATTATCTATTCGGCACAAATAAACGACCCAAATCCAGATTCTGAATGAAACGATGCAGAAGATTCAAGAGTGGGAAGGCAGATATCTAGGAAAGTGGGGCTCTTGGGAAAAGATAGGAAATGAGTGTCCTCCAACAAAACATAATTATGGAGGCAAAACAACAAACAAATACAATTCCCTGGATAACAAAGCCATGAGAAACAGACGCAGGGAGGATGAGCAGGTAGGCATGAATTAGCCAAAATAAGGAATGTCTTTAGAACTTGAAATTACATACCCACATTTACCTGCTTAGGAGAGAAGCAGGTAAATAAGCTTCTCCTTTGAAATAGCCCAGATGGAAAAGCATAGTTAGTGTCTCAAAAGTATTTTTATTTTTTAAAAACAAGGGGTGCCTGGGTGGCTCAGTCAGTTAAGCATCTGCCTTCGGCTCAGGTCATGGTCCCAGGGTCCTGGGATCGAGTCCCGCATCGGGCTCCCTGCTCGGCAGAGAGCTTGCTTCTCCCTCTCCCACTGCCTCTCCCCCTGCTTGTGTTCTCTCTCTCTCAAATAAATAAAATCTTTAAAAAAAGAAGAAAGGTCTAGGGGTACCTGGGTGGCTCAGTCAGTTGATAATCCCAGGGCCCTGGGATTGAGCCCCACATCCAGGCTCTGTGCTGAGTGGGGAGTCTGCTTCTCTGCCCCTCTCCCCCTACTCATGTGCACGCTCACTCTCTCTCAAATAAATAAATAAATCTTTTTTTTAAAAGGTGTAAAGAAGGCAACAAACAATTTGTGCATGTCTTTACACCTAAAACATGTTTATCTCTGCTTCACTGAAGAATAAAAGATCTTTTTCTTTACACAAAATACATTCCTTATCAAGACATTCCACTTAAATTCCTGACAACCAGCTTCAAGGACCCATAAATAACAATTTTTCTGGTGATAGCTCTTCTGTGCTAAAGCTAAATATTTATTTTCCTTATTGTAAGCGTTAGCACATCAAAAGGAGACAGAAGGAGAAGTCAAGTATCTGGCCAACTAGCTAAGCAGCTTCAGGATAAACAAAATCAGTGCAGAACTCATCTGCCATTATGCCAAGCTTCATCACTCCTCCACTGTAAACTCATGATTACACAGCAATCGCACGCCCCTGCCTTTAAATTTCATATGCATCTGCCCGTGATTTATATCAAATGTGATGTTTATACTTGGTCTTTTTGGAAATCACTTCTGACGTTATAAGGTGATCAGTGAATTCTAAGAGTTTGCAAGGAAAATCCTTATGTAACTGGGCTCGAAAAAGATTATTTAATATGGACAGTATATTTCTCAGCCAAATGCAAATCAAGTGAGAGTGTTGATCTTAAGAGTAATTGCTCTACATCAGGGAAAGACCCACTGAAACATGTCTCTTCCAGGGAGCTGTCATTTAAGAAAGGAGATACTGTCTACATCCTCAGGAAAATAGATCAAAATTGGTATGAGGGAGAGCACCACGGGAGAGTGGGCATTTTTCCAATCTCATACGTCGAGGTAAGTCCTTTCCTTTCCCTCTTCCATGGTTGTTGCTTCCCAAGTCACCACAGATCAAGAATAAATAACTCTTTTCCCTCATAGAAACTCATACCTCCTGAAAAAGCACAGCCGGCAAGACCACCTCCCCCAGCCCAGCCTGGAGAAATCGGAGAAGCTATAGCCAAATATAATTTCAATGCTGACACAAATGTGGAGCTTTCGCTGAGAAAGGTACCCTGGCTGTTTTCTTCAACAGTGCATTTTGAAAGGCTAGATATTTTCAAAAGTAAAATAGGTTACCTTTTTCTTAGACAATTTTTGTGTTTTCCCCATGTGCTACAAAGGACTCTATCAGGGCCGCCCTGAGGCGCTGTTACGCACCGCTCCCGTGTCCTTCCCGATGCGGTCCCCTACAGGACACAAAGCTTCTGAGAGACATTCCCTCCCAGGCTTAGCATGGCAGGCTCCAGATCCTCTCCTAGGGGCGCCTCGAGCTGGATCTCCTGCAGCTATCTATATATGGAAACATCAAAAGGAAAAGCACTTTCATGCACCTCAAAATTTTGTTGTCCTGCTGCCTTATTATTCAAATTTAAAAAAATAATAATGTTCCAACATTTAATTTTATCTTGGAATCAACGAATAGTCCTCACGTAATGCAGGTACTTCTCACTCCAGAGCCTTTTTGAGGAGTCCTTTGTGCAGTGCTGTTCCCTTGATCAGCCCCCTCTGGGCCTCATGACCGACCCAAATTTCACTAGCAACCTATCCAATTCCAGTATATCAGAAAGAGCTCCTTTTGACTTGCAACTTTACACAGTGAAGAAAGAGCAAATGAACAATTGTCATTCTGTGCTAAGCCATCATGTTCATTTGTTTGAGGCAACCACAGATCTGCACAGAGCACGGGCTAGAGAGTCACACGCTGGGGGGTTCTCGAACCCATACCGGGCAAGTCCTCAGCCGGGAGCAAGGAAGGGAAGTCCCACTGTTCTTATCCTGGCAGAACCTCATCTCGTTCTCCCTTCTTTGCCCTGGTTCTGCATCATCAACCGATTCTTGTCCACCCTCCAAGCTGCAACACAGCTTTCCATGAACCAAACCAGCTACCGTTTCCTAGTAAAAGAGAAGCTTCTGCCGATGCGATTTATAGCTCCAGCAACAGCCTAGAAACAGTAGTGTGTTACCGAGAAAATCAGTACAGATTTTAAGAGTAGGGAGATTTCCTTTTCTTCAGTATGTTCTGCACGGAGGCGGTGTGGGACAGGCTCTAGGAAGACTGGCACCTCGAGTGCCCCCTGCAGGAGGCCTCCCTACTGCCCTGAAGCTTTGACTCTGTCCCCCTCCGGGGCCCCATCAGCAGCCCAGACTTCCGTACCACCTGCTGGATGCGGATGCTGCCATTTAAACCACATTTTGCCCTATTTATTTCAGGGCCACACGTGGTCTCAAGTTGAAATTTAAGCTGGGTTTTGTGGCATTGGCCTGATCGCTGCCGGTAGCGGGAATGGTGACCGTAGAAAGTCCTATTATTGCTAAAGCCAGGGGTTCTGTAAATATGTTTAATGACCACTGTGGTGTGGCTGCCAACCAGTTAGAATGGACAGTGTTGCTACAGCATCGGGATGCAGAGCAGGTGGAGGAGAGCCCTGGCCACAGCTGGGGATTATGGAGGGGACTATCTCTGCCCCGTCCTGCCAGCCTTACTCTCTGCTGCTACTTGGCCGCATGTAGATGGAGAAGAAACGCAGTGTGCCGTTCAACTTCATCCCTTCCGGAGGCTGATTTCGGCAACCCGTTTCAGACACACTAGCACAGCGCGCCAAGTTGCCCTTTTCTGAAGCTCTTCCTACAGAAGGTCATTCCCTTGAATCCATCAGTGATAGGATAACGCTACTGTCAGTGAGCTTTTCCCTGTTAAACCGTTCTGCTTTTTAAAGTAACTGATGCAAGTCATTTCACACGGTACCAGTGCGAACATGTGAAAGCCCGTTCCCATTAGCCAGGCATCCCTAGGGGAGATTCTAATGTCATGATTGATGAAATTGCATATATGTGGATAATCTGTAATTCGGGTGTGAGCTCAGAGACTTTGTGTTTTCCTGACAAAAACAAACAACAACAACAACTGGAGGTATCAAACTTTTCCCAAATGGAAAACTATTGTTTATTAGCCAACATTGACAATTACACTTTTTGTTGTTGTTGTTATTACGTCTCTATTTATAACGCATTTTCCTATTTTTAGTGTATGTGCTGCCGAAGCGAGCACTATAACGCATTTTCCTAATATTCCTCACAGGGAGATAGAGTTATTCTTCTGAAAAGAGTTGATCAAAACTGGTATGAAGGTAAAATTCCAGGAACCAGCAGACAAGGCATCTTCCCTGTTTCCTACGTGGAAGTTGTGAAGAAGAATACAACCAAAGGTGCTGAGGATTACCCTGACCCTCCAATCCCCCACAGCTATTCTAGTGATAGAATCCACAGCTTAAGTTCCAATAAGGTAAGAAGACATTCCAGCATATTGGTATAATATTTGGGAGCCTGAAGTAAGATCATCAATATGTGACGTTAGGCATTAGGCTAGAACATCATATCTATTGCAAAGCATAAATGTGTATGTTATGTTTCTAAGTGTGCGTGCCATGTCAAGTCAATATAATTTCTTTTTCTGAGGGATGCGAGCACAAAGGTTTGATGCTTGATTTTGATAATTTTATTCTCAAATTAAAATACTGAAGGAGAAAACATTAGTATCTTAAAATCCCATATGACATATACCTGTATATATATACACATTTATCTGCTTTTTGAAAATTTTTCTGAAGCTTGATTTTTTTCTAAAGCTTGATTTTATTTTTATAGATGCATCTTTTACATGGATTATATATAGGTATAAGTAGTATATATAAGTATATGTGGATAGACAGATCCCAAAATGGTCTATTTCATCAGCACATGGTAATTAAGTTGACAAGATTCTATAAAAGTCTTGGGGTTTTTTAATATAGAAAGAGAGAGATTAAAGAATTTTAATTAAGGTGCGTAGGTTAGTTGGTTTATTAGTTTGAATGAAAATGTCATTGGTTATGAGGAGTCCTCAAGTTTATTTTATTAGGTTTAGGATGATTTTGTGCCAGATCTACTGTCTGACTTGAGCTGTTAGCTAAAGGTCGTTACCTTTCTCAACATGTAGTCTAAAAGGGACTTTGCTTCCTGAACTGGTTAATTAGGAGAGGCTATTCTACTTTCTTTACTCACAGTGTGAAGTTCTCCTTAATTTTCTATTGGATTATAATATGTTGTGTTCTTTTCATGGATGGTATTTAGGGATTTCTTTCTCCTTCTCATTAACTTTCAAGTGTAAAACTTTAAATTACCAAGGAATTATTCTACTTCCCAACATTTTAGACATTTTGTTTTGCATAATTCATTAAACATTTTGATTGAAATCAAGGCTGGGACATAGAAAAATAAACCATTTAGAGTTGGCAGAATGACATCATTATCAGACGTTATCAAAGTGCGAAGTCATTTCATGTCCCAGCGTAAGAAGGCATCCCCGGTGACCCAAACTACTCCTTGAAAATGAGCCTAGAAGGAGTTTACATATGTAAATGATCAAAGAGTCTACTCTCTCAAGAGAAGTATTTTTTTAATTTATTCTACTTCTCTTTGAAGACTAGGTTTCAGTTGCAGGGTAATTGCTCTCAATCCTTTATCATTTGATAATAGAGCAGTTTGGTACCATCCGATTTTGTCTGATTGATTATAAAGTTTTCCAGAAGCTTCTTTAGTGTGTTTATTTCACTACCAGAGCTTAGTTTTAGAGATCAACATCCTTCCTTCAATAGTTCCTACTGATATAAAAGAAAAGATCAGAATTCTTCACCTATATATTTGTTTTAATTACCATTCAGTCATCTCAAAAGAGCGACCAGCTAAATTTCAAAAGGACCATACCTCCAAGTAAAATTTTATAAGAAAGAATAAGCATGTATCTACAAAGCCTTATTTAACATGTAAGAAATTCTTCCATAATGTCCTAATTAATTCTGGCAATGCAATATTATAGATCACAGCATTTTAATCTTGATTGTGAATATGATTTAAATGTATTTTCAGTTTCCTAAGTTTTTTCTTAGAACACCAGATTTTACATTTTATAAATAGAGAAATTTCACTAATAACTAATTAGTGTTTTATTCTCACTGCTGGGAAGAAAATATGTTGAAAAGCTCATGTCTATAATTTGAAAAAAAAAAAAAAACACTTAATGGTTTCATCCCATCTGGTAATCTATTCTATGATATCACTGGCTTAATGAAGGAAACTTCTCAGTAGTGTTGAACTGGACCGTTTTCAGAAAAAAGAACTGTAGTGTTATATATCCTAGTTTCTAATTGATATTTGCAAAGAGAGGAAGGAACTCATTGACTCATGAATCACTCTTTGACACTCAAGTCACAACATACTATATTTTAAGGGAGATTCAAATGTTAGTTGATATTATTTCTGTTTTTAGTGTAGTCGAGTCCAACTCTAATGCTTTAGGGAGAAAAGGTAATTATATGATTTTTGTATTATAGGTATATTTATGTTATATAGGTAACTCAGATACTTAATCTCACCGTTAGCTGAAGTAAGTCCCTTGTAAAAGTAAGCACTTTGAACCTGTTGACATGCATATTGTCGACCACGGTGATAATCGGAGCAGGTATTAACAGTGATAGTAGATAGTGGTAATCATGACCGTAGTAGGACTTAAAGGTCTTTCTTCCTCATCCACATAATATTCCTGACCATGACAGAAAATGAAAGTGAAAAGTCTCTTACGGTGTTATATAACAAAGAGCATAAACTAGAACACTGGCCAATAAGAGAACTTCTCTAGCCTATCAAAGGAGACTTAGGTAATTTCTGTCTTATTAAAAATTGAACATAGACAGGCCAGCTAGGAGAGGCTATCTATCGAGTAACAGACCACATGTATAGTATTACTCTGTATCAGGTGCTCGGCAGCCTTTTGTCCTAAATCTTCCACTAGAATGCTCCCATGAGCTTTGTAACTCTTTGCCTCATTTATCCCACCCCATGATGACAGGACATCATATTTCCTTTTTTAAAAAGAATAGCTAAATAAATTCTATTAATGCCCCATTCCTATTATAGGACACAGAAGTCAAAAGTTAAGTGACCCTAGGACCAAGAGTGCCGAGTGCGTGAGTGAAGTCTCATCCTAAACAACCAACTAGAAAATGCATCTCCAAAAATCTTCCTTGAAGATTTTTTTCTTTCCAAACCCAAACCATCTACCTGGAGAGAATGAAAATAAAATGCCATCCACCAGACTCTCAAGGCCTTCATATATCTAGCATGTAGCATTCTTTCTAGTTTGGCAACAATAGATAAATGTCTTAGAATATTCCTAGGCAGCACTTCTAAAACTACTTTTAAGGAATTTCCACTAAAATTCTGTTTTGTTCAATATATCCAAGATATAGTGATAATATTAAGATACACAGTATTTTTGCTTCAGGAGATTAAGTTTCATAAATTATACTCCACAGGTTTACATAAAGGAATGGGAGTCCTAGCAGAAGTTTACTCCCATTAAAATCATATGTTCCCTTTCTATTAAACATTTACTTTGGACTTTTTAAACTTTGAAGTAGAAGTTAACGTAAGTTAAGTTGTGTTCTGATCCTGAGTTTCTGTTCTTGAAAAATATTTTTCAGAATTTATTCATTTGGAAATGTGTTAATGTTATACATTGCAAAATAGATGTGAGTGAGAAAATTATGGAAGTTCAGACATAAGTGAGAAACATAAGTGAGAAAATTATGGAAGTTCAAAAGATTTGGCAAACATAAGTGAGAAAATTATGGAAGTTCAAAAGATTTGCAAACATAAGTGAGAAAATTATGGAAGTTCAAAAGATTTGCAAACATAAGTGAGAAAATTATGGAAGTTCAAAAGATTTGGTACCATTACAGGAAGAAAGAACACTAAACAAATTCAAGGAATAAGAAAGGTTTCATTATTGAAACCTTTCATTTTACAGTAACATTATTTCAGAGGCCTGCATCCTAAGTCAGTATCTGAAGGCTAGTTTAAAAGAGCTAATCTATTAATAAAATCACTTAAGGTTTCACTGTGTGACCTTGTAATCTCTCTGATAGCTTTATCTTATCCTGACATCTAAGACCCCTTCCAAATACTAGGAGAGTTTCAGTGTTCAGATAACCTTCTAGTTAACATGCTAATGATTTTATTTAAAGTCAGCAAAATATCTTCAAGTCGAGACCATAGCATAAAATATTTTTATATGTATGACCATACCTTTCCTGCATTTCTCTGTCTCTGTGTTTTGATGTATTATTATTATTTTCTCGGTTTATTTTTTAACTCCATAATCCCTGCTCATTTCTAAGTTGGCTTCCAGTGAACCAGCCCCTCCTCCCATGCACAAAGCTTCACCTGGCTCAGATAAAACAGCCCAGGGGTGGCTGTCCCTGACAGCCACGTGTCCACCGGCAAATCCTTTGACCCCAACGCCACCTCCTTTTCTGGACAACTTCTTGGATGAATTAGAGAAGCTTGGTGCTTTAACCTTAGCAGCTGACCCAGCCAAACCAAATATCCTAGAGGAAATCATCCTTGAAATTAAGGAGGAGCCCTCAGTACCCCTCTCATTGCCTCCAGCTTCTGTACCTGCCAAGTCCGCTTCCTCTCTGCTACCTGTCCCCCGCTCAGGGGTGACCTCAGCCGCGGTCCAGCCTTCTGAGGCAACACCAGTGCAGGATCCCAGAAAGACAACTCAGAACAAGTTTGCAGAGTTGACAAAAATGGGAAAGGGCTTTGGAGGCCCCAAGAAAGGACCTGAAGTCCTAGGTGATCAGTTTGTGGCCTCCGCACACACTAATATGGGTCCCTTGCCCAAAAGTCTCCCTGTCATTGGAGAGGAAGATGAGGATATGTGTGAGGGGTTTACGTCAGGCATCCGAAGAGGGCCAGAATCTCAAGAACCAGATGCTCTGTCGTGTGCCCATGATGGCCCAGAGGTGACAGCAAGCCTGCACATCGAAGAGGAGGAAGAGGAGAGGAAACCTGTGTGCTTAAAATATCCCATAGCCACCCCCACAGACCCTAGGACCCCTAAGGAAGACAGCAATGCAGCGAAGGCCAGTAATGAGGTATTTTAATCTTGCCTAATTACTGAAGAACTAACCGGTCTTACTATATTTAGATAGTACAGTTAATCACATTAATAAACATCAATTTGAGCATTGCCCTAGAAGGCTTCCTCTTAAGAAACATAAGCACTACGTAAGTTGGGGGTGGAGGAATGGATATACACACACCAAATTCCAGTAAGACAATGTAAATATATGGTGTAATTCCATTATTTATTTATGACTATAAATTCATATTAGAACAGTCTGTAGTGTATAATCTTCCTGATTTTTTGTTATTAATAATGATAGCCACATAGTTGAGCTCTTACCACCAAACACTATTCTAAGAACCCTTCATCTGTACTTTTCATAACCCAATGAGATGGGTTATATTATTAGCCCCACTTTAGAGATGAGGAAATTGATACAAAGAGATGAGTCCAATTCAGTTTGCAAAAAAAGGAGTGAGAGAGAGAGAGGGAAAACAAAAAAGTACTCCATGCTCTTTTAACTCTCTGAAGAGAGTTATTTCTTCTAGGTGGTGGCTACTTAAGACTACTAATGCATTTTCATCTTACAAACAAAGAATCTTGGGCAATGATTTTAATTAGTAAAGAGGGAAAATACCCTAAATCTTTAGCCTGTAAATTTTTTTCTTAAAACAAAAACAAACCTTGATCTCTCAAATATGCCACCTGTAAACTAAAAAGAAAATGTGATTACTGACAAATACTGAAATTATGAAACAAAAAAGAATGTTTTATATCATGTTACTATGCAAGTCACTGCCCCCCATGGATCCTCTATTTAAACATCTTAATTTCAAAATCCCCTAGTTTTCTATGACGACCTTACCAGTAACACATACAGAGGCACGTGGCCTATACTATGGGGTGGTCTTGGGCTTAAATAATGATCAGTGCCCACGAGACCCCTGGACACCCACAAAACCCTGAGGCTTGGCTCAGTTCCTCAACCAGGAGAGAAAAGGTCACCTGAACAAAGAACCCAGCCACGCCTGTACTTGCGTAAAATAAACACACTATTGAATACAAGAGATCATTCATTACAAAAAGTCAAACATGTTTCTAAGTCAGCTATTTATTTATTTGTTTAATTTAATTTAATTTTATTCTGTTATGTTAATCACCATACATTACATCATTAGTTTTTGATGTAGTGTTCCATGATTCATTGTTTGTGCATAACACCCAGTGCTCCATTCAATACGTGCCCTCTTTAATACCCATCACCGGGCTAACCCCTCCCCCTCCCCCCCTCCCCTCTAGAACCCTCAGTTTGTTTCTCAGAGTCCATCGTCTCTCATGGTTCGTCTCCCCCTCCGATTTCCCCCGCTTCATTTTAAATAATTCATTTTCCCTCCAGTCAATTGTAAGGCTCGATTAGATATGTGGCTTGGTTCCCAGGAGCCTGTTGCCAGCAGCTCCTGGGCCAGGTGGTGTGGGGGGTTTCACAGCAGTTCCCACCACGTACCCACAGGCACACCCCCCACAGGCACACGTCATCACTCCCCACTCCCCTAGCTTTGCAACAAACTCTCTAGAAATCGTGATCTATTTTACCAGCAGGTTACAAAGAGTCATCGCTTTTCATTGTTTTTCCCTCATGTTTAGAAGGAGCCATCCTGTAAATATAAAGTTGTAGAATCTGGAGGTTCCTGTCTCCAGCCACCCACCTCAGAAAAATGATCCCAGTGGGTGGGATCATTCTGAGTCAAATTCAAAAGAAAAAGTTAGTGCTTTTCAAGCAAGAATTTGTCAAATGTCACTTGCCAGGGCATTTGGTAACATTAACATTATTCGAGGTTGGGGGATATTCTCTGAAGACCAGGTAACCTCGTTCTGGCACAAGCCGTAACCACATCTTGTCTTTCCTCAATCTTTAAGCCGCCTTCACTTTCTCCGGGAGATCGAACGTCTACACCTTTTCCCAGCTGTCTCCTTCCCTCCCTCCCTTTTCATTCTCCCTTGGCCTCTGTCTCTGACCTGGCCTCAACATTTTCTCAGAATCCCCAGCCCTACTCACCTCCCCTCCTCCCTAAATACCCTTACCAACAGGAGATAAATTCACCAAAATTAAAGGTAACTGCATCTTGAGTGTGATTTATTGCATGTCTTTAAATGAATTTTGTTAATTAGATGTATTTAGATTTGTGCCATCTTACAAGTTCTAAAAAGCCATGGAAATATTGGTTGCTAACTTTTAACATCATTGGCATGGCCCCTGTCCAAACCTTTATAAGACACACTTACACAGCAGCTATGTCCAGACTGAGGAGTAAAGCAAACTAAAATGTATTTTTTTTGGAGAACCATCCCATTCAAAGACATCAACTTTGTGCCTGTCATCCTCAGTGGGCTCATTGCCTCCCATGTGTCCTGCCCATCAGCGGGGTCAGCAGAGCCTGAGGGCAGGATGATCTTTGGCGCTGTCTTGAGCCTCCTTCTTCCACAAAACTGAAGTAAATTAATGAGAATTGCGGGAATGACGCTTTCTTCTGTTAACAGTTCACAAAGCACTCAACTCTGAGTCTTGCGGGCTGGCAGCCCTGCTGGTTTTTAACTCTCCGTAAGGATACCATGTAAAAAGACTTCCAACGAAATTAATGGCTGGCTCTGGAAAGGGATTTAATGACAAGCGCGGCATAAAATGAATCCATCACAGCAAAGTTCTGCTTCTGCAATCAGAATGATCCTGAAATCTCTTCCTTTAGACAAAAGGTGATAGACTTCAAATAATAACCCATCCTCACATTCAGTCTTTGGAACTTGAAATGGGAGCCTCTGCAGTTAAGTGAAAACACAAAGGTTTTGGTAGAATCCAGTTTCTGTGCTAAGAAGTACCAACCCCCAACTCCCAAGAAATGTCATCTGCACAGTATTGCAAACTCCCATCACTGACTCCATCCACCCAAATAGTCCAGTAACGTGAATTCATTTTACCTATGAGAGGAATTTTTTTTAAAATGGAATACTGTAAAGACTAGATGCTCTTTGATCTTCGAGGTTTCATTTTGGCCGGCATGAAATAATTAGGAAATTTTAAAAATAATAATAATAATAACACTTTAGATAATATCTAAGACTAAGCATTTGCCTTTCCCCCACTCTTTCTCTGGTTTTCTTTTTAAGGCCAAAGTATTTATTCCTTGCCTTTCCCTTACTTGTTCTTTAGCACTTAAGCTTAGTCAACACATGGCAAAGCAACTTTAGAATTGGACTTCTCTAATTTATTTTTTTAAGATTTTATTTATTTATTTGACAGAGACACAGCGAGAGAGGGAACACAAGCAGGAGGAGTGAGAGAGGGAGAAGCAGGCTCTCTGCGGAGCAGGGAGCCCAATGTGGGGCTCGATCCCAGGACGCTGAGATCATGACCTGAGCTGAATGAAGGCAGGCGCTTAAACGACTGAGCCACACAGGTGCCCCATGAACTTCTCTAATTTAGAGAGATGAAGATCTCGCCATTGTAGTATGAAGGACAAAACCAGGATTTACACAGGTTTATTCTCCTGCAAGAACCAAGCTCAATCTCATACACACATTAGGTTTCAGTTGTTTGCAGAATGGTATGAGAGAATGGAGGTATTCACAGTAACGATGTTTTCAAAGAATACTTTCATAACTACATCAAATAACTAACTCCAGAAAAATGAAGAGTTTTTTCTCTATTTTATCTTACTCGAGAGCAAATGAGCATTTTAAATGCCCCACTGAGCTTTCTGAAAACCTTTTCTGTTCATAGGAAGAATATAAGTTGAAGTTATCTGTGCTTATAAATATAGATGCAAATTGAATCAGCAGCAAAGTTTAGGCCATTATTATAATTTAACCCCACATCTGACACTGATAAACTGTGCGGGCTTGAGTCCTCTAAGAAGGCTGCCTATTTCTTCCATTTCAAGAATGTTACGAGTTATGCTCATTACAAAGAAAGTAACCCTGCACTAAAAGCAAAGACAAAATCAAATTTTAATAATGTTTTAGTAGGTATAGTATAGTATGCATGAAATCATTACAATACTTTTATCAACCCCATCAACCATTGTTTTACTTAACACATGCTAATTTAATGCAATTTTATTCTTTTAAAGTATTTTCTGAGACAACGTAAATCTTTCACATACAATCCAAAATCTTTCCTAAAAGTAAAATTCACCAACACTTTATAGATGACAGAACTGAAATGTACATATAAATTATGAGTGATATATAAATCAGAATCCGGTATTTTCTCTAGTCTTTTGAGCATCTTTTTTTTTAAATAATGGTTTTTCATACTAAAAATTATCACAATTCTCTATTCTTCTATAAGCTGAACTTCCCCTTCCAGCTAAGAGATTTATGGCATGTGGACTCAAATTGCAATGTAAGCTCTTTATGAAGAGATAGAAAGATTCTTCTTTGGGTTTCTTCCAAGAAACTCAGTTATTGTGGGCTCCTAAGGAAATCTCCTCACTCTAAAACCATCCCATCAAAAGTAATCCCCTTGAGCACAGTTTCCAACATGGAATCAAGCACTGATTCTTCCTAATATGTCCAAATGATCTTTCCAGCTGTTTATCCACATCATTCCAACAGCTAAATGTTTTTTCTCCATGAGCCTTGATGTTCATAGAACCCCTATATTAGTCAAGATTGGGGCAGCTACCACGACAGAAAACTCAAAATAATTTTAGCTTAAACAACGTACGAGTATATTTCTCTTATGCATAAATGTAGGGCATCTAGGGCTGGTATGTGGCTCCAAGTCATCCGGAAACCCAGGAGATTCCATTTTATTTTAGCACATCATCTTCCTCAACAAGAAGCTTCCACTGTGTGGTCCAAAGTGGCTGCACCAGCTCCAGCAGTCCCTTCCTACTGCATATATCCCATCTGTCAGAACTTACCACATGAGCACATCTCGATACAAGGAAGGTTGAGAAATAGACTTTATTCAGAATGTCCATGTGCCTATCAGGATTCTACTACAGAGGACGGACAAAGAAGAGAACTGGAGAACATCAAGCATTCTCTGCCATACCTTTTAAGAAAAATACTTAATGTATTTCATACCTAAAGACTGCAGATTTGAGGTCAATCATTACTAATTATTATAAAAATGTTCCTCAGTAAGAGTTAAGAAAACCACACGCTTTTTTTAAAAAGTCCTGCTGAAGTTCCCATAAGCAAATCAAATACTTGTCTAGCGCTTTGGACAAGTAGTAGATCTTGTCCACTCCTGTGGAAAGAAAATAAAGCATCCTCACACGAGAAAGGTTAGTTGATTCACTGTCATATTAAAAATCTTATTTTGAAAGTAGGCCAAAATAGTCACAATGTGGAGTTAGGACAATATTCCTAACTATTATAATAGTATTTTAATGATATTTTACCATTTTTTTCCAGAAAAGCCATGGTTTCTCCTTATGTGTTTTTTAGTAAGTGTGCCCCTGACCAATGATTGAGACTTTTTATGAAACTCGATGGGTTTAAGAGAAATTTCTATCTTACCTTGCATCTATTCAAATAAGCACAAAGAAAAGAGGTCAAATCTGAGGCTGTCTTGAACGCTGTTGTTAAACATTCTATTAAAGACACACAAGTTCTTGTATGTGTTCTTAGCAATCGACATTGCACTCAAACATCTTCTTGATGCAACTTCTCTCCGTAAGTCTCTCTCTGCTCTGCCTGTTGAGTTCCGTCTGAAAGCAGCACTTGTTGCCTGTGGTGTGAAAACTGCGGGCAGCCAAAAGAGCTGTCTTCAGGCTAACTGGTAAACCCTCCCCGCTCTGCTACTATTCAAGAGTTTGGCATGCTGCGTGTGCATGAAAAAACAAAACAGGAAAGCTCCTCCTGAAGGCCATAGAATGAAGACAAGAACTAACTAACTTCTTATGGCTTTTCCAGGCTGACTTAAAAAGCGAGATATTTGTCTTGGGTAAGCCTCCGCGTAGCCCAGTGATGTCTAGGAGATCCTGCGGCTCGCCTGTCAGAGGGCTCAGCAGTTCCTACAGGGTAGGGTCAGAACACCCCGCCTTGTGCCAGGCACCCTGGCCACCTGTCCTCAGTAGGCTGGTTCTTCCTTAGTTGTCATTGCTATGTTTTGCCCCTAAACTGGGGCTAGAAGTACCCCTGAGATGCAGGGACCACTGATGATGAGCTGTGAAATCAGATCAACTCGAAAATCATCTCCTGTCTTTGGGCAACGTGTTTCCCTTTTATGTCTGTATGTGTAAGCTTTCCAAACGCCAAAAAGACAGAATGAGATTCTCATGGGACAAATAAGGGTGTAGTGTATGTTGTCTTCTCCATCCGTCTCATGCTTCCATGTTCTCTGTAAATCCCTGCTTTCCTTCCAGTCACCGTTTTTAGTGCAAAGAATAAAGCTGTTGCTAATCATATACTGGACTCACACGCTTCCAGTAATGTTTGCTTCTGTGGCATTCAGTTTACTTCGACTTTTTTTCTTAAATCCACGATCCTTGTTGCAAAATATCTTGTTGCTCTGGTGATGTGTGTTACATTCGCTCCACAGTCCTTTTTAAGCCTAAACCAGAGATTCAAGGATATTTCAGTACTCTGGACTATAGGTACTCCCAGGCTTTTGACATCTCTGATTGAATTTAAAGGCGAAATTACTTTTCCCTATAACTCCTTAGTTTTGTAATATCAAAAGCATTTTCATATGAATGGGTTCTAAATGGTACTATCAGTTCTGAGGAAGGCAGCCAAGGCGTTTGGGGATTTCTGTCTCTGCAAAAGTCAGTCTTTTCACCATTTCTAATTTGATAAACCCTGGTTTAACCTTACCTGGTCTATTACATGACTATGGTTTGCAAATTGTTAAGGGACCAATTGGCTGCAAAGAGAATTTCCTTTTCCACTTTCAAAAAATGTAGATATCTCTGTGTTTATGCCATTTTTGTGCTTTTTGCTTGCATAATGAGACCTCACTTTGTTTCTGAGGCAGAGATTTGGGTTGCCATAGAGAAAGAGGAATGTTGATTTGAAGAGATTCTTGGGCTCACTCACAGAAGGGCCTTCCACAGCCAAAGCAAAAAGGAAGATTTTTCCACAATTAATATGGCCCAGCCATAGATTTCCCATGGTCAATGAGATGCTATGTTTTAGGTTATCTCAAGGTTTTTTCTTTGCCAGATTTTTACATTATGTACTTATAAGTTATATGTGTTTGTGTGGAACATAGATATTCTATATTCTTTAGATTCATGCAAAGTTGTGTATCATAATTTAAGAAGGAAAAATAAGACTATAAACATAAACATGGGATTGTTATTAGGAGAATTTTATCGAATTCTGGTGGGCAAATACTACAGCTAACACTTTCTGGAAAAAAAAATTGAAGAACTCTAGAAGTGCTTATAACTCTTTCAAATATTCTTCCACATTAGTATTTAAAGTGACAGTCAATTCTTACTTAAGAATTACTGAATATTAAATATAGCTAATCCTCCAGAGATGCCCCTGCAGAAATACAGATAGATAGATGGGTTCTGGACAGACCGCATCTCCCCATCTGAGCTAGGGAAGTATATGTTTTACTACAATCAGAGATTCTAGGATATTTCAGACCAGTTCCCTTATGAGCAGTGGGTTGGTTCTGGTTTTGAATATTAGCATGTGTTGAAACTTGTCTCATTTGTATCCACTTTTGATAACCTTAGAAAATAACTACACTAAAAGAGAGAGGGGGAAAAAAAAAAAAAAAAGATTGCTACATTACCAAGGGAAAAAAGTTAAATAGGATTCTATGAAAACAACATGGTGCTTCACTGGGTTTTCTAATTTTTATTGTACTCTTCAGACACACGTAAGACTCTCTGAATGTCACAAACGTATATGCTATATTGATCACAAAACTGCTAAGAAGTTACGAGTCATGAGCAGAGTTAAAATAGAAGTAAGCACAGACCCAAAACACTGGTGGCTAAAAAGTGATCCTTTCTCAAAAACTTAAAATGTGGGAAGGAAAGTACATAGTCAGAAAAACAGATGGATATCTATTCCACAACACTCCGTGGTCTTGTAAAATAACCCTTCCAAAATGAATGCAGGCTGAAGGAACTTTGCAGAGCGGTCCCGAGGTATATGAGCATGTTGCTGCCAGTCCTAACCACTCGGGGGCAATAGAGTGCAGATACAGCCCAGATCTTTTCCTCAAGGTTTCTGCCCTTGGAGTTCTAACACCAGAGTGGGGGAAGGCAAAAGATAGTCTCCTGAGATAATTTCCTTGACTATCCATATAGAACATAAACCCTTGCCTAAAGGACAAAATGAAGGTGCTGATTTTAACCAACTTAAGCCATCTATTCCATCTGAGTAATGCAAGAAAGAGTGCCAGTCAAAATTATAATTGTTTCTTCTTTTTACTTATTTGTGATACTAAGAAATGATCTTTGAGTTTGGGTTTCCTGATCTGAAAAATGAAGCTGAATGGTTACTAGGATTGCTTTTACATGACTGGGAAGAATAAGAAAATACGATCTGATTACCTGTTCTTATCTTCAGAGAAAAATGCTTTGTAAAACACATTTCATTGTGCTCTTTCTGCGTGTTTAAATCATTCTAATATTTTTAAGTTGAGTAAAAGTTTGACTTTTCATCATGGCGTCCAAGGCTTGGTACAACTGGTGGGTCTAATTTCTCTGACAAGTGAGGGGTATGGTTGATGACGGCACCTATACATAACGGAAGAATTATACCTGTGGACATGTGGGTTCCCCCATGGATTCTCTGAAGGGGACAAGATTCTAATCACCGTCTTGTCCAGTTCCTTAATTTTAGAGATAATGAAGCTGAGGTGCATATCCAAAGTTACATTGTCAATGACAACACCAGAAAGACACAATGTGCCCTCATGAATAGCTACAAATGCTACTTTTCATCTATTGACCAAATACATTTAAAATAAATTAATTCAAATACTGTAACTAGTCATCTTTCCTCAAAACTGGTTCCTAATTATCCAGATTCACATGGATATGATTCCTGTTAAGGTAACTTTAGAAAAGTTCTAGAAGTCACCATAATAATAGTGTCAATAAAGGCTGGGGTAAACCTTGGCCTGAGCATGTGGACAGTATAGGGACCTGGTAAGTCAGAGAGGAGGGTGGGGGGTGGGGTTCTCCTAAAGGCTGTAAAGGAAAAGGAAAGATATTGGGAACGACTGATAAAAGCAAGGACATTGCTGACTGGCACACCCAGGAACACGACTCCTTGAGACGTAGACACCTGTGGTATTAATGGAGCCGCATACTTCTGGCAACAGGCCAATGTTCAGAATTGTCAAAGGGGTGAATTCACTTAAATTACTTACGGCGTGAGTCAAATGAAAGGAATTAAAGTGGTAGAATTGTAATGATGACGATGAAAAGGTACTATATGGACTTTCAGAGTAGGTTGTTTTGTATCAAGGAACAATCTTTGATTTTTAAAAGTCATATTCACATTTTAACATAAGAGAGCAAGGAAATTAGACCCACCAGTTGGACCAAGCCTTGGACGCCATGATGAAAAGTCAAACTTTTACTCAACTTAAAAATATTAGAATGATTTAAACACGCAGAAAGAGCACAATGAAATGTGTTTTACAAAGCATTTTTCTCTGAAGATAAGAACAGGTAATCAGATCGTATTTTCTTATTGATAACTGTGCTGTAAATGGTGCAATGATGCTTCTGCGAGACAGAAGCAGCTGTCCTGGTATGTGCTTCAAAATACAGCATTTTCCATTTTTTTAAATTACATTTTTATATTTTTTGAGTGACTAATATGAGCATTTTCAATATCACGTGGCTTGAACGTATAATCTTTGGCCAGAAATTTTAACTCCTGGAAATGTGTCCTAAAGAATGGTCCAAAGCAAGGAAATAACTCTTTGTATAAAAATGCTTATAACATTGTTGCTCGTGATAGTGAAAAGAGGCTAGACCAACCTTCACTTCAAAAGCAAAAGGGAGGAATGGTTAAGAAAACTAAAAAATATATCTACACACATGTGAGGGAATATTATTCTGCAGTGATTTAAAATGAAAATGAAGACTGAGAAGAGAAGACTGGAAAATTATTATAAAATATTAATAGTAGTTGATATACATATATCTTATTCCTGCATAAAAGTTATGTATACATGATTAGACGAGAATTTGAAGAAATCTAATAGGGCACAGGCTTATGGATAACTTGTATTTATTTTACATATATTTATTTTTATTCATCTATTTATTACTTATATATAATAGTTATAGAATTATTCAATATGTTTACATTGAATTAAATGGCCTTAACATGGCTAGAAAAATGGTTTAGTCTTCATAATTCTTAAAATAGTATATCTTATCATTTTAATAATAGATACATTGTTAGTAACTTTATATTGACTTAAAGAAGTATTGTGCTCTTAAGTCATGCTTGTGTCCAATAATTTTTATCCACTCTTTAGTCTTAACTTTATATATTCCATGCAGACTGTTGAGTGAAATTTCTAAGAATAGTGTGAGTAAACTTCCCAATAATAGATGGAATGCTTCAAGTTTTAGTAAAGTAAGTACTTAGTCTTATGCTAGATAGACAGCTTGGATGGAAGGGAGCAGATAAAGAATTTAGGAAGGAGAGCAGATTATAGACTCAGACTGAAAGGAACCCCAAATTTCTGCATCCATTCTTGGGCCAGGCGTTGGTGGTATAGTGGTGAGCATAGCTGCCTTCCATTCTTGGGCCAGGGGGATTTCTATGGACAATTTGTAGAGGATAATTCCCAGCCTGTCAGTAATCCATTCATAACTCTGGGACCCAGCAATTGGCCCTAATTTCTCAGGACATGGACCTACCAGCTGATTCAGTAGTCATCAAGAAGAAGAGGATGCTTTTGAAATGTGTTGTGAATGAATTGTAATGTATTTCTTTTCCTAAAATAGTAACATTTAGGTAGTCAGTATAAACAATGTTGAGTTTACATATTCAACAAACATGTTAACTTTCAATCGTTGCAATATTTATGTGGATATATGGGATGCTAAGGTTTGTCATTTCCAATATTATAAGTATCTATTACAGATACTGGTCTTGATGCTTAGTTTAAAAAGAAAGGAAACTCTTTTGAGAGTTCAGTGCACTGGGAATTTCTACCAATATTTCTCTTCTAAGGTAAAATGTTACATGTTACCTGGATATTGTTTGTTACATTCTATTTAAAGTTCTCTGTTTTCTCTTTTTAAAAATGCATGTGTTTTCTCCACACTGAGAACAGAGAGTGTTAATTGCAATGTAGCATGGGATGTCTGCCTATCTATATTTTCATCTGTACTGTATGTGAAAATGTTGTCTGTGAAGGAAAAGTAGAATGAATGTGGATACTTTGCTGTTAGACTAAATGTGGCCTATTTTCTGCTTGTTTGAGAAAACGCTGAAGAGTAAGGTTGTATGAAGGTGTCCAGACTTCTCATTCTAGTGGTTTGGTGTCTATGTTCTTGCCATATTCCTGGCCTTTGAAAAATCAATGGGACTAAACCCTGACTTTTCCTTAATGCTTGAGCAGATTAGACTGTAAATATATTCAAAACATTTGACCCTTGGTTATTTTGATTTAATGTAAAGCATCCTTCAAAATATTTGAATATTAATCCTGCAGAACCCCTTTATTTGGGTTTTTTTTTTTTTTTGGTTTTTTACAACAGGAAATATTAAATGTCAAGAAAAGACCATGCCATTACCAAATTATCTTTTACTTAGTACCAGTTTAAACACTGATTACATTGAAAATCATTTCATTTCAGCCACAGCGTCCTGTGTTTACTCATGAAAACATTCAAGGTGGGGGGGAACCGTAAGTATTCTTCTTATCTTCTAAGTTCCAGACTAACTTTGACCCAAAAATAGACAATTGATGTACCAAAACAGAGGCCCGTTACAACTTTGCAAGTGAGAGAGAACAAAGTAACTAACATGAGGCTCTTCCATGAAGAGAAATTACAATGGTCTCCATCCTTCATAACAGAGAGCAGAAGTTCATTTTAAAAAGAAACCCGTGACTTTGTATAGAAGACTGATTTACACACCAGAAAAACTTTCCAATGCCCCAGTGATGCCCAAGATTTATGAATCTGCCTCCCTCTCTGCTCTACTCACCATGCAAATTCTAGTAACCACAGCTTGAAAGACACAGAAATGTCCTAACATTGTACACATTATTTGAAGACCAGAAGAATGTCAAAGTAGACCAGAAGTGTTAAGTTAGTAACATAATTCCAGAGTTACATTCTTACAAAGGTCTTTGGAAATGGCAGTGTATTAAAGACATTCACTGTCATTCAGTTAAATGCTTTTCCACACTTTCAAATTCCCTCTCCTTTCTGACCTATGAGTCAATTTAAATTGAAGGTGTCACACATTGTCTTTAAGATTCTCTTTGTGTGTGTGTGTGTTTTTCCTGCTCCGTTTTGCCCATGACAGATGTTCAGAGGCTATCTACTTCCTACTGCCCACTGCCTAGTCTGTAAGTCAGGAGCTAGACCCCTGGGAAGGAGCAGGGAGGGAACTAAAAACCTTGTCAGGCCAACCTGACCACCAGCAGAGCCTCCCTCTGGAGCCTGCTGCCCACATTCTGCTCACCTGGGGTGAAACAAGTCAGCAGGGCCTTCTGTGGGGCCTGGTGCCTTCCTCACCACTGACCCCCTCGTCACTCCTCAGAGACCTGGCACTGAGCTAACAGCATGCTCTTCAGAAACTATCTCTAACCTCTCACCGAGTACAGCCAGAAAGCTTTGCTCCTTAGGGAAAAGCTTATGAAAAGAACAGGTTGGAAGTAAGAATCACTTAAAGCTTCACTTAATTGGGGGGGGAAAAATCAAATAAGACTTGTAATTCTAAAGTTTTGCTTTGTTTCCTTATTCATACAGATGATAGGAACACATCACCAAAAAAAATAAATTCCAGGCCTGTTCAGGTCTATTGCATTACCAACACATTGTATTTAAGCAGCTGTTAAGGAGTTTATGAATTGATAGGTACATTATGTTATACCGTTTTATGTCCTATAAAGTTAATACTTCTACGTGGGGTCATTTGGGTATTTATGCAACCACAGAGCTCACAGGTGGGAAAAGGCACATTTTCAAGGCCCTGCTATGGACATTGGAAAACATTCTGTACTAAATTTCTATCCGATTACAAGCCCAATGAGTGGGATTGTGGGGTGTCACTAAATCTCTTTCATCTAAAAACTAGATTGGAGTGCAAATAGGAACATCATGTTATAATGTTGCTGCAATTCAGAATGGTGATAAACCATGTCATAGGAAAAGTTGCAAGTTTATAGAGAGAGCTTCAAGCTTGGCTGAGCATTGCTTATTTAAAAGACAAATTTCTTTTTGAAGCATCCTGATCCCACCACCATCATTCATCTCACCAATACATCTTTCAAAATAGCATTTTAATTGTAATTCGGCTGCATTTCCTGTCGTGCAACACTGATTTTGAAAGCCAACAGAGGCGGGGGGGATTTCCGGAAGGTTTGTTTGTGTTTCCATGAAACTCCCAATTTTTTCTTTCTTTTTTTTTTCTTTTTTTCTTTCTTTTTTTTTTTTTTTTTTGTGGCATAATTAAACCTGAATGGTAAGTAAATTTTGACAAGCACACTGGTTTTTGTCATACCAAAGTGAAGTAGGAGTTTGTGCCAATTTTGGTGGGGTTTTTTTTAGCTCTTGGGACCTTGAGATTCCTCAAGCAGCTGGGGTTTGGTGGCTTAAATAGGCCTTTCTCCATATGAGGTTGGACAAGCGCCTGGGGGAAAGAAGGCCAAAGTCTGTAAAGCTCAATCAGAGAATCAGGGTGTTTCCCCAAGTGAGAGCTTCAATGTATATCCACTGAATTAGCCCAGGAATGACTGTGACATCAGAAAAGGGACCAGGTTGAAATCAACTTTCCCCATATGAATATACAAAAGATACCATCCCTTCACCTAAGCAGCCTCAAAATCAAATCCTTAAAGCAAACAACAAAATAATCTGTCTACTCCAATCAGGGCTGGCCCCATGCAAACACCCAAATTAAGCAGTGTTGGTATTCAACCCTTCCCTGTCTTTTTTTTTTTTTTTTTTTAACCACTGCTCTGGGAATCTGGCTACCTTTCTCTGTCCTTCTCCACAATCAGAATCCTTTCTCAACAGAAGACATTAGATGCCCAATTTCAACAGAGTACAAGGGGCAGAAAAGATTTTCTGGGAGGACAAAATATTAACAGGGAAAGAAATCTCTCAGGTGTGATCTCAGGGTTTGGTGCCGCCGGGGTAGATAATGTATTCCAGGAGATGTTAAGCACCACACCTTACCAGCTCTCTCCCAGACAACTACCACCGCGCCCAACGCCTGCCAGAAGTCAGCTTTATCTGGGTCCCCCAATCTGAAAACTTTCATGGACAGAGAGGGAAGCCAATGGAGCCATGTCCCTGATTTATGACATGTTAGAGTTCAAATGATAGGAAAGCTTTGTTCCACCAAAATGTGATTTTCTGACTGAAGGAAGTAATTAGAAATAAATCATTCTTGTCCCAGCAGTATTCAACATTATCTGCTTTCTAAACTTGACTTTAAAAAATCCAGAGTGCCCTGAAATGTGGTTCTTATTATCATATATTGGCAGAATTACATAACTGTTAGAAGACCCAGCAAAAACAAATTCACTGATTTTTTTAAATCCCCCTCATGATACTGGTAATATTTTGGTAGTAATATGAAGTTTTCATGTTCTCTGCATATCAAATGCTTCCTGAGCTGTGCAGATGCTAGAATTTGTGTTTTCACTTTCCAAAATGCCAGTCCACATTAATATGCATTAAAATAAATACTCTTTTATTACCACAAATTCGATTTTACTGATCAATGTCACCAAAATAAAGGCTCTCCATGAATTCAGGCAATGTCACCAAAATAAAGGCTCTCCATGAATTCAGGCAGAGAAAGGAAAGTGATAGCATTCTATCAGTAATTCTTTCTGATACAAAATTATTTCAGTAATCCCTTCTCATTGTTAATTGCTGAATAATGCACACATTACTTCTTTTATAATCTGTACTATTATTTAATGTCCTCATGATATCTATCACTAGACAATTGGAATACAGGTCTGATTTATAAATGTCAAAATGTTTTAATCCAACTTGTGGATATTACAACAAATATTCCTCCTTGTAGTTTTGAAATGCTATCAGAGTGGGTCTAAGCCCCATGAAAGTCCAAATATTTCTATTTATGTTACATGCTTACCAAAGACTTACACTATCTAATTTTACATGTTAATAAGGATAGAAATGTTCAAAGTAAAATGACTACGTACAATCTTCTGTAGTTTCACAAAGGTGTAAAGATTTGTCTTTAAACACATCCATTTGTCCTGTTTAAGGTTTCAGGCTCTGTATAACTATACTCCTAGGAATGAAGATGAGCTGGAGCTCAGAGAAAGTGATGTCATTGATGTGATGGAAAAGTGTGACGATGGATGGTTTGTGGGTATGTGAACACTTCCTTTCAGATGCCTTTGGCCATTTTATAATTTGCTTGCATTTGCTCATTTGTGATAGTCAAGCTTTCTTTGATTTCATGATGCCCCTGATCTTCCACATATTACATATGCACCATGTAATCCCAAAGCAACATTGCATTGCATTTTATTTAAGTAGGCTCCACTCCCAGCATGGAGCCCAACCCGAGGCTTGAACTCACAGCCCTGAGATCAAGACCTGAGCTGAGATCAAGAGTCAGACGCTTAACTGACGGACTCACCCAGGCACCCCTGCATTGCATTTTTAATATGGTTTACTCTTTACTGCTTCAGGTATATGTGATTTTCTGCTGGTTTTATTTCCAATTCAATGGAGAGAAGAAAATTTCTTTGAATAGCACCAACCAGGAAAGACTGAGATCTAAGAACCATAACAACAGTGTTTCCTAGATGAGAAATATTAACACTCTGTTCAGTGGGCAATGTTAGGTGTCAGCAGTGAGGATCTAATTGGAGAAAACAAAATGAAGTCAGCAATTCATCTACTTATACTAGGTCTGATGTTAAATACCCTAAAGTTCAATGATTCATCTTCATTTTAATTTTTGGTAAAAGTAGGGAGAAGTTCCATTCTTACCACTTAAAAGACAACCCCATTCTTACTTTCTTAAAAGAACAATAGGAGGTGCCGGGTGGCTCAGTTGGTTGAGCAGCTGACTTGATTTTGGCTCAGGTCATGATCTCAGGGTCATGACATTGAGACCCACCTCAGGCTCCCTGCTCAGCAGGAGTCTGCTTGAGGATTCTCTCCCTCCCTCTTCCTCTGCCCCTCCCCCCACTTATGCACTCTCTTTCTCTCTCTCTCTCTCTCTCAAAATAAATAAAGCTTTAAAAAAAAAAAAAAGGAAGACTAGAGCTCTTCTGAGAAAACATTTGTAGACAAGATCATACAATGGGACACGTAACCCCCTGTTGAAGAGGGGTGACAGACCCCTTGCTCACCGAGCCCTGCTGTTGAGCTCCACTGCTCAGCCTTGACTTGATTCAGATTGCACTTGAGAACGTCACTTCCCGAGAGCTTTCTGGTCCTCACTCTTGTCTAGCAGCCTTGGCGATGGAACATCGTCCCGCCTAATATCATTACGTTAAAAACCCACCTCCTCAGCAGGATGGTCTTTCCCTTCGGGCTGAGAGGCTGAGCTTTTCTGTTTAGCCTGGTTGTGTCTGGGAGGGCAGCTTTTCAGCTTGAGAAGCAATGAAGGCACCAGGCAGTACAGAGAAAACTGCTCCCTTAGTCTTCCTAGGGTCTTAATGTGAGCTTTCTTTCTTTTCCAAAGCCCACAAGGCTTGCTTTCTTCGTGAAGGTTCTCGAAACTGAAGAGTTTTCAAGCCCACATACATAAACTGATATTTCATCGTTGCTCATTTCATTGATTGCTTCTATTTTCAGGAACCTCAAGAAGAACCAAATTCTTTGGTACTTTTCCCGGAAACTATGTCAAGAGGCTGTGAATCACTCTCCCTCCTTTTTATGCCGCATTTCAGCACCACATCTGCATAACCTTGCCCGAAAGAGCCCCTCAGGCCTCCCGCTGTCCTGCCTTCCAGTCTCCTGTGGAAGTCACCCACCCCTCACCATCTCTACCTGCCTCCAAACCACCAGCAAAGGGACCGCCGCTGCCGAGCCCGGGGGAGGCTGGAGACTTGCTTCCGTGTGAACGTGCATATTCCTGATTTCTGCTCTAAACTTTGAAAAGTCGCTATGCGAGATCAGAAAGAAAAGCATTATAGTTAGAAAGGGTTAAGTATTTGAGGCAAAAAAAAAAAAAAAAAGGAAATATCTGAAGAATCTCTCAAGTCCACTTTCAACGACGTTCTCCCCTCAGGCAACCAGAGATTGTTTATTCCTAAATGCTGTGGTTTGCATTTTCACATTCTTAGCTTGGCAGTATATTTTCCTTTCACGAGTTTGCCTAGTGTCCTGGTTTACACGACATGAAAACTGTACTTCAGCTATTGTTTGCCTGCACTTATATATTGTAATACGCACAGTGATTACAAAATCTAAAGCAAGCGTAGGAAAGTTAATTCGGATGAGTGTGATTTTGTTGATTGAATGTGAGTTTTCAAATAGGAGTCTTTTCCTGCAGTTTTTTTTTCTGTACTTTTTAGAAGTGCAAACCGTAAGTGAATAAGAGCCTTTGGTAATAATCATGAGAGTATAAGAGGTTTAGCTAGACTACAAAAAAACAAAAAACAAAAAACAAAAACCTATTGTGTTGTAAAGTTGCATTGCTATTTTATATTAAAATGTAATAATCAGCATCATGAACAATGAGCTCTTAGTGTTTTATTTATCTGGTAAAATTTTAATAAAAGCAGTGTTAGTGAGAGGTGCAAAGAATTATTCTAACGTAGACACTTGAAAGTATCTGTAAGCAATATTCATAAGTAAGCTTTCACTGTGTGCACACACATACATTTGAGATTGTGCAAGAACAGACAATCCATATGGTATGTTGTACATTTTATGGAAATGTAAAGGAATCCCACACGTGATTTTATAGAAATAGAGTACTTCAGAAGCATCACAAGTATTAAGGCTGGTTTTAGCAAGGATTATGATCAATACAATTATTTTTACTACAATAGTTATTTTTCTTCTATGGAACTCAGAATCCTGGCAACATTTGAGGACAGGAATATGTTGAGCCTGATTTTCCTGGTGTGTGTAAAATATTTCCTTGGAATCCATGAGGCACTTTTTAGAAGCAATGTTAAATCATTCAGGTTATATTTTCTGCCCTGAAGTAGAAATTTACAAAATGGCTTTGGGACCTGAAAGATTTAATGTGGCTAGCAGTGCCTGAATTACACATACTTTGAGAACTAGCTTTGTATTTCTTATGACTTTGCATAAGAACTATTCATATTTGGATCTTGAGCACCTTATAGATAAAACTTTTTATGGCTTTCTTCTGTGGACAGTGATTGATCTTTTCACAATGTATGTAGACTCTAGAATTTTGTACATATGTTTGCTCTTTTTTTTGTACAGATTATTTAGTTGTCGAGACAATGGGAATTTCTTAATTTGGTCTTTATCTTTCACTTTAAACTAAGCTAAAACACTTTCCAACAGATTATCCTTTACATATCCCACAGATCACAAGCACGCCTTGATTGTGCAATTCTATAAGATAGCATTTATGCAAAAGTTTATGGACTTAAAAGATCTTAGCAGCCAAACTGAAGTGTACTGATTACAGAGGAGTTTCATTAGTAAGAAGGTAAAGAAACATCTTTGAGTAGCCTACCTTGGTAACTGTCAAGTTCACAACCAGCTTTATATCTTAAAGGCTTTCGGTTTGAAATTAAGTCAACTGCATGCAGCTTTGCTGATAAATGAATAATTATCTTTGATGCCATTTATGAGAAAAGATTTCAATATCTGTTGCCTGTCATATTTAAGAAAAATTACTGTTTCTACTCTCTGTATCTGATTTTAAAAGAAAAAAATATTCGTACCTGGCTTTCAGGTAATTGACTTTGAATTCTTACAAGCGAAGGTCATTGTGTTTTTCTTGAATAGACACCTAATAAATTTTGCTTGGAAGTATACTTCAGTTTTTTCTTTTTGACATTTATCCTTAAGAAAATTGTGTAGTTTACCCCAATTTCTTTGATAAACCAAGAGAAATTGCATTTGTTCTATGTTCTCTTGAGACACAAATGGAGAAAAGATGTATATGCATCAGCTCCCAGAAGAAATATTCTTTAAACCTGCCACTAAAGCTCATTTGCTAAATACTCTCTGGCTGGAAATTACTACTCAGCTAAAACAACACATTTAAAAGTATTTATGCCTCAAAAACAGCTATTTTTCCAAGAAGAAGTTAATTACAAGAAGTTGTAAGCACTTTCTCAATTCAATCACCTTAAATTTTAAAACTTCTTGCCCTAAAAAGCTTTATCACCACCGGCATGGCAGTCTCTGGTAATACCCACAGGCTTTCAGTGAATTTTAAATTATGTGCTTTTCTCTCACACAAATAGTAAATAGCTAGCTTTCCTACTTGGATCCTTTCTTCTTTCTTTTTCCTTTTTTAAAATTTTTTTATTTAAATTCAATGTAGTTAACATATAGTATATTATTAGTTTCAGGGGTAGAATTTAGTGATTCATCCGTGGCATACAACACCCAGTGCTCATTCCATCACGTGCCTTCCTCAATGCCCATCACCCAGTTACCCCATCCCCCCACCCCCCTCCCCTCCAGCAACCCTCAGTTTGTTTCCTGAGATTAAGAGGCTCTTATGGTTTGCCTCCCTCTCTGTTTTCGTCTTATTTTATTTTTCCTTCCCGTCCCCTATGTTCATCTGTTTTGTTTCTTAAATTCCACATATGAGTGAAATCATATGGTTTTTGTCTTTCTCTGGCTGACTTTTTTCACTTAGCTTAATACCCTCTAGTTCTATCCATGTCATTGCAAATGGCAAGATTTCATTCTTTTTGATGGCTGAGTAATAGTCAATTATATATTTTTATATATATTCTATTATATGTATTTATATAAATATATTCCATTCCATTATATATAATTCCATTATATATTTCTATAAATATATATAATTTATATATATGTAAATATATATAATTTGTGTATATATATATACACACACACCACATCTTATTTATCCTACTTGGATCCTTTCTAATAGACCTTGGACCCTTGTGGCTCTATGTGTTTTGCCCCTCTCCCAAATCTATGTCTCACATATTCAGAAACATATTTCTCTGTTGGCAATTCAGTTCTGATGTGTTTTGCCATGTTGCTTCACCCTGATGCCCACCTTGATCCCTTCTATTTCAGTGGATAATTTCCACTGTATATTAGCTTTTCACTAAAATGTGTTCCCTTTGTGTGAAGAATATGCCCCAGAATATTCTTTTGTACGTGTTTTCATCAGAACATTTGTGGGTCATTTAACTAGGTAAATCAGAATCGGATAAGATTGGGATGCTTGTTTGTGTACTCAGGTTACTCCCCATTGCTCTCCTCCAGTGAATCTCTTGCAAAATGATCAGCATTCTAAAAATACATATCTGGGATTTTAAAAACACATGCATCAAAATCTAGATTTCTTCTTCCTACTGGAGAATTAACCGTTTGTGCCTCTCTGGAAAATCTACTGAGATGCCTCAGAAGATTTCCTGAGCTCAGGAACCCCTCAACACCTTTGTGGTTTGCCCAGACTTCAGTCACAGCCATACCAGACACTGCCGCGAGGTCTGGAGCAGCGGCAGCCACGGTGTGACTGTCCTGCCATGCTTTCTCATTGTGGATGTCAGCATTCTGGATGGAATATTGAATTATTTTTTGCTTTAGAATCGTTTAATCCTTAGTAACGTATTTTGCTTGATTTTATGTCAATGCACACGCATCAACATACACCACAAATTACTTCAGGCATCTCGTTTATGTTACTGAAGCCCGCCTCCTCCCCCCTCCGCCTGCGTAGGTGGAGCAGGACTCATTGTTGCGAACCCCATACAGACAGGTCTTATAAAGCACTGTCTGCTTATCTGCCTCTATCTGCTATGGACTCACATCTGAGCATTAACTGTACCAGGTCAGTGGAAGAGTGGCAGCAAGGGACCCAATGGTATTTGATGGGCCAAATTTTAATCCTTCCTTTAGCTACACTCTCGCTAAAAAGCAGGCATGTCCATTTCTTATTTGATGGAAAGCAAAAAGAACCCGTTTGAGTAACTGTTTCCATGAGCTTTCTCTGCTTGATCTCTCTGTGTAGGTGGTCAGTTTGTGTGGCCTGATCATTTCTTCCTACTGTTTTCCAGATTTCAGCCACAAAAGGAGATATTCTTTAAAGAAGCATTTAATCAAAAAGACTAAGTACTCTGTCAGCTTCCAAAAGCTTGTTTATTTAAAGATTTAATCATTTCATCCTCCTTTCCAGATTGTAGCTTTCTAACGGTTGCTTATGTATCGGTTATGGTTTCAAATTATTTCTTCATCATGAATGACTGGGTCAGAGCACAAGCAGAGATTGGCATTATTAATAAATGGTCTAGGGGCGCCTGGGTGGCTCAGTTGGTTAAGCGACTGCCTTCGGCTCAGGTCATGATCCTGGAGTCCCGGGATCGAGTCCCGCATCGGGCTCCCTGCTCGGCAGGGAGTCTGCTTCTCCCTCTGACCCTCCCCCTTCTCATGTGCTCTCTCTCTCATTCTCTCTGTCTCAAATAAATAAATAAAATCTTTAAAAAAAAAATAATAAATAAATAAATAAATAAATAAATGGTCTACACCAGGGATTAGTAACCTAAGGCCTGTGGACCAAATTCAGCTTGCTACCTGTTTTTTTATGGCTTGCAAATTAGGAATAACCACGGTTACTCCCATTGTTTGTACAGACGCATATATATAATTTGGTGACAGGGAATACTAATTTTGAACCCCAATTAAGTGAAATGTTGTCTCCCCAGAAAAAGAATCCTTTTCTTTTCACTGGTAGATCTATATTATAAAAACTTTACCCTGATATTGTTATATTTTGAACTTCATCAATTAATTGGTAGAAATTTGGTTTTTTTCTTTGTTATGTAAGTATGTACATTGTATCTTCAATTTTGCCTCCTGGCCCACAAAACCTAAAATATTTACTATCTGTCTCTCTACAGAAAAAGGCTGTGAACCCCTGGTCTATGCCAATTGCCAGCAACAAACCTGAAAACTGACTAGAGGGAAAGGAATATTGAGCATCTGCTATATTACCAAGCGGTAATTTACACGCGTTCCACTTATCCTCAAACAAATCTAAGAAGACATCTGCTTTGTGCCCATTTTATAGGTGAGGAAGCTGAGGCTCCAAGAAGCTGATAGAAAATATGCAATGGAAATTAAATTCAGAATCTGGTTTATCTATCTCCCAAGCCTGTGCTCTTTCTCCTAAATCATCCAAGCATGGTGCTAAACACACTGTTGATCAAACTGTGCACCCAGAGTTAAACAGCTGCATCCACTGACCTCCTTCCTCCCCACCATTCTCACAAACTCTGCCATCATGAGCAGCCAGCCACTCATAACAGCACCTCGTGGTGCACAAGATGACAAGGGAGATGTATGTGCTCGGTGTTTCCCTGAGGAAAGCTAACTCTGGTTTCTAAAAGCACACAGTAACCAGCGAGGATGTAACTTTGATTATTGACATGCTTTAATTGAGCATAAGCCTGTCCATGCATTGTGATTCATTGTGATTCATTATGGCCCTAGAGGAGACTGCTTGGAAGCCTGCTCCGCGGTGGGTGGTGCTTTGGGAAGTGCTTGGTATTGTTGAGCCGCTTGGAGACAGACAAGCCCAGCATGCTCTAGGAACGCAGTGTGCTTACTGGATGTCTTTTCAATATCCTAAGTCCCAGGATACACTAGCCATTCTCCACTGGATGACTTGCTAAGCCTTAGCTCACTGCTAAATTCAGCCACTCGGCTCAGGAAAATTCCATCTGAGCTCATGCACATACATATATCTTGACCCAAAAAACTTTCAGTACAAGACAGAAATCTGCCTAGCAAATCTTCACCTGTTCTTTTGGGGTTTCTTGTTTCATCCTTTTCCCTAAAATACGATGGGTGACTCAGTAGTAGTCCCAGCATCTTCTAAAAATAAGTGCCACTTCAAACAAAACTCCTGCTACCATTAACACCACCAGTAGACAAGTGTCAAATCTTGCACTGATTTTACAGGAAGCTTGAGAATGACTTCTTTTTATTTTTTTATTTTTTTATTTTATTTTATTACATTATGTTAATCACCATACATCACATCATTAGTTTTTGATGTAGTGTTCCATGATTCATTGTTTGCGTATAACACCCAGTGCTCCATTCAATGCGTGCCCTCTTTAATACCCATCACCAGGCTAACCCATCGCCCCACCCCCCTCCCCTCTAGAACCCTCAGTTTGTTTCTCAGAGTCCATAGTCTCTATTTCCTTTTTAAATTACATAGACAACAGACACTTATTATAGAAAAAATTAGAAAATATAAATGAGCAAAAAGAAGAAAGAATTACTAACAGGCCCATTTAAGTTAAAGATCACACTTTGGGGGATGCCTGGGGTGGCTCAGTCTGTTAAGCTCCTGCCTTCGGCTCAGGTCATGATCTCAGGGTCCTGGGATCGAGCCCCATGTCAGGCTCCCTGCTCAGCCGGGAGTCTGCTTCTCTCTCTGCCCCTCCCCCTGCTCATGCTTTCTCTCTCTCTCTCTCAAATAAATAAATAAAGATCTTCTTAAAAATTAAAAAAAAAGATTACACTTTGGAATATACCCCTCCAGGGTGTTTTCTGCACGTGCATATTAGTGTACGTGTAGTACACAGCATGTAGGCAAAAGTGGGATCATATTGAACATACTATTTTATAACCTGCACTTAATATTGAGCAGGACTCTGAAAAAAAAAAAAAAAGAATAAATCAGGTTTTTAAGTTAATTTGACATTACCAAGGTTTATAAAAAGAGTGAGGAAAAGTCAAAGTCAATCCCCAGGATTTATGAACATGTAATTATTTCAAAGCCAAGAGGCAAGAATTACAGAATTACCACTAAGCTAGAAAATCTGTTGTAATCTGAAGAATTACTATGGGAAGGAAAGAAAAGATGAAGAGGGAAAAGAAAATAATATTTATTATCTCCCTACCATAAGCCATCACATGCATTAGGCATTTTTATAGCTAAGGAGGGGCTAAAGGAAGAGAGATATTAAACTGAGATATACGTGAACTGCAGAGCCATGGGATACAACATCCAAACCATCCTGGGGGTTAGCAAAGTACACGGGTTTTGAATCAAAATTTAACAGAACAGATAAAAATTTATTTTGAAAGTAGATATATTATAGATAAGTTAGATCTAAAGCATTTTTATAATGTGCTAGCACCGTGCTTCTCACCCAGGATAATTTGGTTTTTCTCCCAGGGGACATTAGGCAATGTATGGAGACATTTGCACTTGCCACAACTCGGGGTGCAGGGTCCTGGCATCCAATGCGTAGGGGCCAGCGATGCTGCCAAACTTCCCCAACATACAGGATGTCCTCACAACAAAGAGTTTTCCAGCCCAAGTTGTCTATGTGCTCGGGTCCAGAACCGCTGCCTGGGGGGACCCATACTGCTTAGGAGAATCATACTACCACTCATTTTGTTAAACATTTTTTTAAATCCAGAATTAAAGAGCCAAGAGCCAGAGACCTAATGGTCTCTATATTCTCCCTACATTTGGCAATAGCAGATCTTTTGGCAGAAAGCAGTCCCTCCTCCCAAATTTTGCAGGTAAGAACAAAATACATATGAAAGTATGTATGGAGTAAGATAATAGGTGAGATTTGATGAGGTGCAAATCAAACAAGTGCTGATAGATAAACATAATTGGTGAAAGCATCTGTGTCTGCTGCTCAAGCCCATCTAGAGCAGAGGACACCCTCACCTACAGGGGCTCTCATAGAAGACTGTAGGTTTGTCAAGAGGTGACATGAGTTCAGCTATTAATAAGCAGTTCATAGGGCTCCTGGTTGGAGAAGAGAGACTCCACCTCCTTCCAGAAGATGTGCAGATCATAGGGAGCTCATGACAAGGCTAGCCTGGGCTCTGAGTGGGAACCTGGACAATGCCATCTCCTGAGGCTTAACTTGGGGCATCCACTTGTGCCCCTCTAATCATTCACACCAGTGGGAATAGTCTCATCTCTAGTTAGCATCTACAGTAATAGTGACTGTTTAAATACAAGACCAGGAGCTCAGTCTTTGGTATGGCTGAATTATGTCCCACCAAATTCATACATTGAAGCCCTAACCACCAGGACATCAGAACATGACTGTATCTGGAGGTAGGGCCTTTTTAAAGAGGTAATTAAGGTAAAATGAGGTCATGTGGGTGGTCCCTAATCCAATATGACTGGTGTCCTTATATTAAGGAGAGATTTAGACACAAATGTGCACAGAAAGTAGACCATGTAAAGACCCGGGGAGAAAACAGCTACCTACAAGCCAAGGAGAGAGACTTCCTGAAGATTCTAAACTTATTGACACTTTGATCTTGGACCTGTAGCCCCCAGAAGTGTGAGAAAATAAATTTCTGTTGTTTAAGTCACCCGGTCTGTGGTACCCTATTATGGCAGCGTTACAAAAATAATCCAGGCCTTCTCTCAGGGCCTCTCCTTCTGTGCTCCTCACTTCTCAGTGGGCGATAAATGCAGAACACGTACCTCGCTCCAGAGGTGACGACTGCAATTCCCCCTCCTCCTAACCCTGTCCTCAATTTGGAATTTGAAACAAGATATAACAAAGATAACTATTGAGTAGTTCTGGCCTATGCCTTCACCAAGAGAAGAGACCCCCTTCCCCTGGCGAGCGTGCATGTGCACAAACACACACACAGAGCCAGCTTAAAAAAATAGCCAGTGGTATATCCAGTAATGCAGCAAAAGAATACCAGGTCCCCAGGGGGTAAAACTTTAGCAAGATCTTCTTACTCATTGGTAATTACACATCAACTTGCATTGACAAGAAAACCCACCATCAACTCACCCTACAGCATAGGGCTCTATCTGAGTCAGTGGCAGTATCCTTCACAGGGAAAGGGGTCCCTGACTCTGATCTGAACTTTCTCCATTGTCTTTTACATGTCTGCACATCAATCAGAACTTGAGTACCTCCAGGGAGTTTGGAAGGTTCAGTAATAACATACTTTATGGAATCATAGGTCATTGAACAGCATTTTGCTGAATCTTGAGAATGTAAAACCAGGTATTGAAGCACCATCTCATTTCAACAAACTTGCTGAACTCATCGTGGTGGTTAAAGCTGTCTGCATAGGGTCTATTGAGAAGCTACCCAAAGCCTTTTATGTCTCCACAAGCTCCAGGGATTTCTGGATTATTCTCTTTGTTAGCCTTTCAGAACTCTGGATCCCCAGGTTTTGCAAGGGTGCTGCCATGATGGCTACCCCCTCCACGGGGTACACATTTCTAATGATAATTGGACAACTTGGAAAGGGTGAGCTGGTGAGGGAAAAAAACAAAACAAAATAAATAAATGGGTGCCTGGATTGTTTCAGATGATACCTCAAGCCCTCAGTCTCTTTTGAGGTCTTTGACAGGCAGTTATTCCACAAGACCAAGCTATTTGACCTATTTTGTATCACCAGATATTCTTGATATGATGCTTTAAGAAGTCATCTCAAATACATACTCAGAAGAGCCTTCAAGGGAAGTGTCAGCAGTCTGCTAATTTCCCTTCCACAAGGAATGGAGGATGGCATGAAACATTTCATCAACTCCTATTTGCCACTGAGTATATAAAATATATACAAATATGTAAACATTTACAAATGTGTAAATACATATACATATATATTTATACAAGAGATATATATGTATATCTTTTTATGGACAGCATTAAAATACGAAAAGATAGAAACTGACAGCTATTAATATCAGAAGTTGTTAACTGGATAATCACAAAACATCAGTGTTCTTCCTTAGGGTACAAGTATTAAGGCCATGATGAGTTATAAGCTCAAGAATTTGTAGATAATACTTACCCCAGAAAAATTCCTTTGGAATCAGTGTGCGTTTTCTAATGACTTAGTCATATCAAGTAAAATTGGTCTCAAAATTACATTGGCATAAATACTGATGTTATTGGGTCCATAATGTAATACCACCCAGTAGCACATTTTTATTGTCATTGCTCAAAGACATTAGACTATATTTGAGCCAATGCCACTGGTTTTTTCCTGCAGATGAGCTTTGATACAAGGAATAGGATTTCAAGACCAAAATTCCACACAAAGTTGGCACTCAAGGCATTCCAGCTTGAAGATTCCTGACTGAATGCCACCAACATCTCAACTAAGCACCCTGGAGGGTGACACTCAAAGCTGTTGACACAGCAAGTCATGACTCTTTCAGATAATTCCACTGCACTCCTCTTGGTGACTCAATGTCAATAAAGTATGTTTGATTCAAAACAGAAGAAAATACACACACAGACATCAAGCTATTCACAACCTGTGTATGTCCCCATGGATCAGCCCAGAAACATAAGATTTGCTTACTTACAGAGCTGTTGATAGCATAGGCTTCTCCATAGAATTATTGGCATTTTCCCCCCACCAAGCCTTCAGCAAAGAAACACAGCTACTGGCAGGCAGAAATGAGTTGGAAATAGCAAGTTTATCTTTGATCTACTCCCTAGGAAAAGCACTGATATTATTTGTTCAAAGTATTTACAACAAGACTTCTAAAATAATATCTCTACCTCTCCCTCCCTCTCTTTTCCTTCTTCTGTCTCCTACTGGAGGAATCTTAAAATGCTCATGAACTCTAAGCTAGTGCTATCTAGACCTCCCACCCATGCAATATCCCTCAACACACACAGTTATGCCTTTGGTCAGCTGTCAGATGATCTGAAAACAAGCTCAGCAGACATCTGCCCATGGATTAATGGGCATGGTATTTCTTTCAGGATCAAAGATAAATTGCTAGACAGCTGCATTGAAAACCACAACATACTTCTCAACACTGATGATGCACAGATGAGATGACCTATTTCCTAAATGGTGTCATGAATAATCTTCCTACCTCAGGAGACAGTTTTCCCTGTAAGAAAAGATTTAAAACAACAAAGGCACGATGTAAACTTCCAATCCAAACGTGTCTAAGCTTCCTTCTTGACTGTGTATGGGTGCTGATAATGACATGTTATTTGAAGATCATTCTGGAATTCAGTTTACAAGAAGAATAAGTATAAAAGAGTGAATGACTTGCTTTGCTAACACCAATCCTATAAAACAGAAAAGCATATTTTTCAAATGCAGACTCACTTGGGTTTCTAAGGAAGTGGCCCTGACCTGGTGACAACTTCATTTAGCTTGTAAAATGGGTACAATTTTTAAAAATCACATAGCATTTATCTGAGAAGTAAATGAGTTAAAATATAAAAGCAGAATCTAACACATTGTTGGCACTAAATAAAGGCTAGTTCCATTTCTCCTTTTGAAGTTACCATTTTGGCTGATTCTAATTAGCATCAAACATTTGGATTTACTGTTAGATACTCCTCTTGGCTACACTGCCGAGTTGTAGAGGTGGGGTGTTTGAAGAGGACAATCAGAATACAGCACTTAAAAATACATTTTTAAAAAGATTTATTTATTTGAGAGAGAGAAAGAGAGAGCAGGGGAAGGGGCAGATGGAGAGAGAATCCCAAGCAGACTCCCCGCTGAGTGCTGAGCCCAACTCAGGGCTCCATCTCATGACCCTGAGATCATGACCTGAGCCAAAATCAAGAGTCAGATGCTTACCCAACTGAGCCACCCAGGCAACCCTAAAAATACATTTGAAGCCAATAAGATTTTCAAAGAAAATATTGTATTGTATAAAACACGTGTTGTAATTTTTCATCATAAGTTAATCAGTTCTAAAGAAGGAAGTGACATAAAAATGGAGTTAAAAACTAGAAATGGAGAGGGAACGAAGCAGAAAAATTAGATAAAGGGCTACCAGCCATTGGTTCTTTTGATGGTTCCAACACAGAGATCTAGTCTATGGTAGAGGCAGCAGAAACCCTGGTAGGACTGAGGGGTGATAAGATAAGCAACCAGACCAGAAGACTGGAGCCAGGCATTATGGAGCTCTGAATTCTGTCCTCATATGATCTGTGATATGAAGAAGTTACTGGAATGGCAAAAATGTCAACATCATCATTGGCGACACAGAGAAAATCAACTGAATCATCAAGATCCTTTCATTTCTGTACTGCCCAGGAAATGTTTACAGAAAATATTTTAGGAAAAAGACCAGAAGACTCAGTGGCAACTGGATATGGATCTCAAAGAAGTGGAAATTCATAAACACTGGTTCTGAGGCTAGCAATCCTGCCATGGAGTGGGAGTGGGAATTGGGGACTAGAGGTCAGACTGTGAGCTCAGTCTCTACCCATGTAGGTTCAGTGAAGAGTACAGCACAAATCAAAGGGCATGAAGAGACTGGTTTTTTAACAGATAAAGACAAAACAAACATGAAAGTACTAAGCTTATGAATAATTAAACAACCCTAGAAATAAAAAATAAAATAGGTAAAATAAATAAATAAATAAGATAAAATAAATGATCATTTTTCATCTAGAAAATTGGCAACTATGCAGAAGTTTATCTCCATATCATGTTTATGGGAATGCATATCGATAACATTTTGGATGACAATTTGACAATTCACAACAAAAACTTTAAAATACTATAAATCTATTGCCAGCAATGTCATTTCTATATATTTACTCTATATATTTCTAATATATCTTTATATATTATTTCTATATATCCCATGTATATATTTACCATAAATAATTATGAATGTGTTCAAATATTTAGCTACAAGTATGCATTGTCATGTTATTTCTTGACATCAATTAATTTTTAAAAACTTAAATACCTAACAATAAGAATTGTTAAATAAACTGTGGTACTTCTTACTATGAAATATAATGTAATCATTTTAAAAGACTTCATGGAACAATATTTAATGATGTATAAACATGTTCACAATACATTGTTAAGTGAAAAAAAATGTTACAAAACATTTTGATCCTGTTTTTGTGAGAATATATATTTTTACATATATGTATATGTACCAAGAAAATAGAAGGTTGTATGTGTGTGTGTGTGTGTGTGTGTGTGTGTGTGTGTACCTAGAACAAATGTATTAAGCTGGCCCTATGAAATTGTCAATTTTTTAAGTCAAATATAGTCAAATAACAATCACTTCATAGGGTTCAACCTAATACACCAATACATAGATATTGAAATGAGACTAGAAAAATATTCACAAAAATGTTGACTATGACCATATCTTAGTGATTATGGATACCTTTGTTTTTCAAACTCTTTATAATTAAGATGTATTTCTTCTGATATATGAGAAAATTATAGTGAGGTCAAATATTTAATTACATACAAGTTAAATAAGCCTAAAATATGTCATTTCTTAGCTTCCAAATCCCCATCTTCTGGCTAACAGAAATACATATTATAGATAATTTATGTAATATTTACTTACAATACACTTATGTATTATGTACATACATAATTAACCAAATATATAATATATATAATTATATAATGTATATATAATTAACCAAATGTGTAATCCTGTTTCAATGTAATCCATTCCAAGGATTTAAGCCTCATATTAGGAATGAATCACTCATCAGGATAAAAATACTTGGTCTTTCAGAACTGCCTCCTCACATATGCTTCCTTCCCAAGATAGTCCCCAAGTGAACGGGAAGAAGGAGAACTTAACATCCTCATGGTGGTGGGAAAGATCTGGTGGATATAGCACAACGTCCTCTACCTCTTCTGGTCTCCAGGGCTGTGTCCCTTATCCCCTGGGTGTCTCCTGGCCTTTGGGGCTGAAATCTGAGGATGGTGTAACTGGTGATCTGATCTCCCTTGGTTTGGTCAGGAATGATCACTTCCTGGCTGACTCAGCCTCATGTTAGCCCCTGCAGACTGCGGACTCCTGAACATCTGCCATGTCCTTCCTCCAGCGTCTGGCCCAGCAAGCAAACACACCCAGCCTCTGCAGTGGGGTCACCTCACCTTGCCATCGTGTGCACCATTATAGATTCTTCATTTCTCAATTCTACATCCCCATGAGATAAAGAACGAGGGCAGTCTGGAAAAGCTAAATCGCAGAGCCTCCTTTCTGCCTGACCGTACTGCCTTGTCCAGCTTATTCTGATGTAGCTGAGGTCCACATTGCTCTTCAAGTTAATTCACCTTAAAGCAGAGGCCTCCAGAGAGGAAATCAAGAGACACCCCACTCTCTTCATTCTTTCTCTCCTTCTCCATCTTTCCATCATTTCCCATGACAGAATATGGCCTGGCTTTTCTTTTACTTCCACGATACCCCATGTTGTCCTACCCCTACACCAGCTAAGTATACACAGGTCTCTTCTCTGCATTATGAAAAACACTCTGAATGGTGCCCTCTATGCTCTGTTATTATTTTGATAAAGGGAAGTAGGAAGCCTTTCTCAAGAAATAGTTTGCAAGGGAACAGTTTACATCATTCTGTTTTTTTTTTTTAAATTTTATTTATTTATTTGACAGAGAGAGACAGCGAGAGAGGGGGCACAAGCAAGAGGAGTGGGAGAGGGAGAAGCACACTTCCCGCCGAGCAGGAAGCCCGATGTAGGGCTCGATCCCAGGACTCTGGATCATGACCTGAGCTGAAGGCAGATGCTTAACGACTGAGCCACCCAGGCGCCCCTACATCATTCTGGTTTTGAATCACATAATATTAATATTGAATATTACCCTAGTCTTTGTCCCGGCACGTCTATGAAAATTTATATTTAAATAAATGCTGAGGGCAGAAGAAGCAAAGGTTGTTGACTCAACAAAGCAAAAAAGAAAATATTTTAGAACTTTATCTCCATTATAAAGTTATTTGAAAAAAAGAGCTGGCATAAATTACACCTAGATAAAACAGGGAGACACCAGGAGAGGGAGAAAAAGGCTTAAACAGATACTTGGAAGCTAAAACATAAGGAAGGGAATTCAGAAAAACCAATGCAAAATACAGAGAAGGTTTGGGAGATAAAAATGAAAATGTCCTGTATATTTTTATTTGTAATATTTACTGTTTCTTTATACACTCGAGTTGCCTCAAAGAGAACTAGTTATGTTCTCTTCCTGCCATGGGCATTAAACTTTTGGGAGAGCAAGATAAATAATCAAGACACCAAAGTCCATAGTTCATTTCTCTTCTGTCTTTTTTCAGAAAGGATTTCGGGCAGCTAACAGGGATAACTCTCACACTGCAGGAAAAATGATTAGGGAGCTTCAAAAAAAGAACGATCCTTCTTTAAAAAGGCACTTAAACATGTAAACTTCCTCCTTCACACAGACAAAATAGAATTTGAAGAGAAAGAAATTTTGGAAATGATATAGCTTAGTGAAGAAGATAAACCAAGGTATGGAAGGAAATGATGGCTCAATCAAAGGAGCCTTGGTGAGAGAGTGTGGGGGGAAGGGACCCGGGCAGCATGAAGCTTTAGGAAGATGACTCTGGGCGTTTTAAGAGAATCAAGATGGAAGCCGAGAAGCCAACAGCCATCCTGATCCAGGGATATACATGAGAGAAGGATTACAAAAATACAGTAAGCAAAACTTGGCCAGTAAAGAGAAAGGCTTCCTACTTCCCTTTATCAAAAAACTTCAAGTAGGGATTGAAGGAGATGGTTGGGATCCATAATGACTATGAGGCTTCAAGCCAAGCCAACCAGAGGAATGATAAAAACATTACAAGAAACGGCCCATTTTCAGTCTTGCTCTTAAAATAGAATGACAGCAATTTATTTTCCGCATATGTGTTTTCTGTTGTAGCAATATAAGTAGACCAAAAAGTAAAGAAGGAAAATTTTAAAAATCCAAAAATTTGTACTGAATAAGTATATTTAATGGCAGTAAGAAGTACGATGCATATGTTTTCAACAAGTATTCTGATTTAGAACATATGTCTACCTTATCTTCAAAGGGTGAACAAAATAAAAAAGCATACCACTTAACCAAAAGTGTCTGAACTTCCACATGTCATCTCACATTGAGTTCATATATGTTGTGGATCGCTTTATTATTGCATTGTTATCTAAGAAGTACTTTTTGCTTCAAGTGGTAGTTGAGTTGCATTCTGACCCCAGTTGAGTTTTTTATGAAGTTTATTATTTTGGCAAAACAATACACAACTCTATATAAACTATTATACAACATGGTACCAGATTAGGATGTTTGGAAAATCAGTGTTTGATTAACAGTTCTCATATGGAGGGGACTTTACTCATACCACTGCTCAGATGTGTGAAGAAAACTCACAGCTTCCTTATTTTCTTTATCCAACCTAATCTCTTCCATGTATTTTTTGTTGGGATATAATTCACATACCATGTCCCTTTAAAGTGTACAATTGAGTGGCTTTTAGTATATTCACAAAGTTGTACAACCATCACCACTATCTAATTCCAGAACATTTTTGTCACTCCAGAAAGAAACGTCACACCCCTTAGCAGTCACTTCCCACTCTCCATTCCCCTCAGCCCCCGGCAACCTCTAATCCACTTTCTGTCTCTCTGCATATGCCTATTTTAGATATTTCATACCAATTGAATCATATACTGTATAACCAACCAAACCGCCCCTATGAATTCCAACCCCATTGGGTGGCAGTAAAAATTTACTTTAGCTCTAATTTAGCAACCAATAATATCTCAGATGTTTCTAATTTAAGACAATTTAATTTTCGTAAAGACTCAGGAAGCTTGTAAACTAACAGATTTCTTTCTCCCCTTCCTTCCTCCTTCCCAAGTTGATCTGGGCACAGGGGAAACTTTATGAGTCCTCGTAGCAATGGTGGGAGGGTGGGCTGCCCTCCTGAGCTGGCCTCTGCAGGGTGGTGGCCTGACAATCCCTGGGCTCTGGATCAGTGCCCCTCTCAGGACAACTGGTCCCAACAGGACTTTTGGCAGATGACGGCTTCTCTCGCTGCTGACACCAGAGCCCTACACCGCCTCTTGCCAATCCAGACCACTGCCCACGACAGCCTCCTCTTGCCAACTCCAGGCTTCTGCCAGCTCACAGTCCTCTCAGCACCTCTGTGTCCACTCTGAGGGTGAACCTGGGCCTTTTTTTCCCTACTGTACACCGAGCACCTGTCATAGAATCTAGCATATAGTGAACATTCAACAATACTTTTTGAATGGGTGAATAAATCCTTCAAAATTCAGCCAAAATATCTCCTCTGTAAACCTTTCCTTAGTACACCGACCTTTCCCCACCCCCAACTGCTTGCTCTATGCTCTCGTAACAAGTGAATTTTGATGTCACGGGAGCATTTGTGAGCTACATTATAACCCACTGTACACATGTCATCTCTCATATGTGATAAATCCCACCTCTCCCTCACTGTCCAGGTGAGGAGCTTCTCAAGGCCTCCCTCGGAGCCCTGCCACATAAACAATATTATTAATCAATCAATTGGTAAATATTAATTAATCAGTGTTAATCAGTATTCATTCATTAATTAGAAAACATTAAAAGTCATTGAAGCTTTCTTATTTCTAATTAGCTAGATTTCTTTTTTAAAATACTAATATGTAAATTTTACCACAAGTGAATATAAAAAGAAAGCAAAGTCTCCATCCCCCACCCCCACTTTTAAGTAGGCTCCTGTTTATAGAAATTTAGTTGTTTTGAGCATTTTGCTCTTCAAATTTGTTTCATTTTTCATTTTTTTTCCTCAAGTTTGTTTTTATTTTTATTTTTTATTTGCTTTTTTGAGAGAGAGAGAGCACATACGCACACATGCAAGGGCATGTGCAGGAAGGGGGGAGGAAGGAGAGAGGGAGAATCTTAAGCAGACTCCTCACTCTGCACGGAGTCTGACTCAGGGCTCAATCTCACAACCCTGAGATCATGACCTATGCCAAAATCGAGTCGGTGGCTTGACCAACTGAGCCACCCAGGCATCCCTCGAGTTTGTTTTTAAATAAGTGGGTATTGTATGATCACCCGAGTTAGTAGAAGGGAAAATTTAAAAGTTTCTAGTAGATGGTGGAGCTGTGGCCTGACTCCAGGAAACTTGGTTCAGTCAGAACCAGTGCTTACAACCTTCTGCAGAAGGTATTAAAGGCAGAGACAATCACATTTGCAGAATCACCTGTAGAAGGATGGATAGGTGACTAGGGGCCATGTGGGCTGTCAGTCTGAATTTCACCCTGAAAGCAAGGCCAAGCCTTACTTCCTCGGTTTTCTGTTGACATATACGTATCTCAGCTCTTCAATGGGATTGAAATCTCTCCAACAGGATCTTAAATTTTTCTCCACTGATGATGGTTTGATCCCCTGACGCCATGTACTTAAGGATCATTTCTGACACAGTTTGGACCCCAGATTAAATAAATCCAAGCACTTCTGAGTTAAAACAGAAAATGTGGAGTAGTGGTACTCAACTGAAAAGTTCAGATTTTGTACTGTGTACTGAAGAGAAAAAAAAGTTAACCTTAAACCTTTGCCATTCTTTTCACATCAAAGTTCCACGTGTTTCTTTCAAAGTCATTTCCGGATTCTACACATATAATGCTCCCTTAGGGGAAGTGGAGGGAAAAGAGAGGGAGGCAAGCCAGGCATTCTCCCTACTAAGTCAGTGAGAAAGCTTTTTCAGGGCAGTCTCCCCAGAGCCAGGAGAGCTGTTGGTCAGCTGTTGAGAGATGGGGAATGAAGTCGAGACTTTGAGAACCACTGCCATCCCGATAAGAGACAGCACGGTGCAGCGGCTGGGAGCATTAGTTCTGAACCGAGCTTTCTGGATTCAGACGGGAGTTCCACCACTTACTGCATATTTTGGACAAGTTATTCATGCCCTCTTTCCTTGTAAGTTGAGTTTATAATAGTACCTACCTGCTGGGGCTGTGCAGAGGGCGACATGTGTTGATCCAGCGTAGAGAACATTAGGAAAGTGCCCCACCATTGTCCCTGGCATCAGCCATTGCTAACTCTAACCTCTCAACATGATCCCTGAGTAAAGACTAAATGCCCATCCTACTTCCACTAAACCCCCTTGTCAAGAAGCATCATGTCACAGCCCTCTATCTCATCCTAGGCAACTGTTTCTTTTATACTGGAATTATGAAATGAAGGACTCAAATACCCACTTATATATTAGTGTTAGGCAGAAAGATGAGTTTGTTTTCTCTTTGCATAATGCTTTTCTAAGCTCCAGCCCAACCAACATCATCCTGCTCTAGGGCACCACCACCAGAATGGAGTAAATCCCCCCAAAGAGTCAAGAAAGATGAACACGAATCCAGGCACTCCTGGCTTCCCTTTGCCGGTTTGTGACACTCCATCCTCTGACCCAAAGGTGAAAGAATCCTGTTCTGAAAATGGATACAAATCCTGCTGAGATTTGGCTCCTGTTAAGCAAAAGCTTCATTGAGAAAGAAAAGACTATGTCATTTTACAATCCTTTCAAGTTATACAATGCTGATTTCTGGAAATGAATTTGTCATTGAAAGCATGAGGCAAACACCTTTTTAAATTATTTCAAGCAATCTGTGGAAGCATGATGCCAGCCAACCCTTTCAAAGCCCTCATCGTGAGCGTTTGTGCTCGGAGGCTGCTAATTGCTGGCCTCCTTCCATCCTCCTCCTGCAAACACACCATATTTGTCTCTCAGCTGTCACTATTTGTTAGGGGCCTATAAACAGAGAAGATTCTTTCTTAGCAACCACTGTGAACAAGTAGAACCCTGCCTTCCCCTCCCCCCCTCCAAAAAACCAAGCTGAAATGAAGAAAGAAAGGAATAGGAACCTTCCAAAGTTACTCGTGAAAGTCAAAATGACAAACCAACATGGAAAGTTTCCAAACTGCTGGCTGCCTTGGTTTGGGGCGGGGGGGGGGGGGGAAGAACTATTGAGAAACTTTCAGAAGCCAGCTTCCAGCAGATTAAAAGGCGACTAGAAATGATCTCACCACCATTTGCCGACGTCTGGTCACACCGATATCTGCAAGATAACCAAGAATAATCCAGTTACATGGCTCGATTTTATTTCCTTAGAGAATGCTTTGAGCTTCATCTTGCTATTTTTAGTCTTCAGCGTCAGACGCCATGTGAAGCCATCACCAAGGCAGCTCAAGGATTCTACGTTCATCCAGAACAGGTAAAAGTTCTGGGAACCAACATCATCAAAAAAGCAGCTGGAGATCAAAGCGTTTGAGAGATTCTGGAAAGGAGGGGCAGTGGGAAGACAGACTTTTTGGATGAGAGCCACAGAACAGTCTCTGATGGCTGTTACGGTCTGGACAACTACACAAAATCGTATTGTTAAAGAAAGCATGAACCCTGACCTTAAAAGAGAATACTGCAGAGGATCTGTGGGAGCACCCCTAGCCATTTAAGCTTTCAGGAAGTTAAAAATGTTTCTGGAGTTAAATCAGTTCACTCTTGCCAGCCTGAGAACAGCTAGTTTGGAAAACAGGACTTGTAGGCATGGAAACAGCAGACGTCTTGGTAACGAACCTCATTACAGGGTTTAATGGAGAAAAACTGTGGGGAATCCTCAAGAGGGAAGGACAGATTTGGTCCAATTCTGTGAGGCCGGATAGTATGAAATCTATACCAAGGATAACTAAAATATGCTAAGCTTCAGTAATTAAGTGGAAAGAATTAAACTTTTGTAAGCCATGATCTTTCAAGTGCTGCTTGTCTGCAAGTATCAGCATCACTAAAAATCAAAACAGTAAAAGTAAAAGACAACCAGAAGAACCTTTTCTCAATTCTATATTCCCATTATGCCATTGAAGACATATGACAAGAGATTGTTCAGAACTGAGCTCTCACAAATATTGCTTCAAAACTGGAAAACATGAGGAACATCTGGGTGGCTCTGTCGGCTAAGCATCCGACTCTTGGTTTGGGCTCTGGTATGACCTCAGGGTCTTGGCATGGAGCCCCATGGGGTGCAGAGTCTGCTTGAGCTTCTCTCTCCTTCTGCCCCTCTCCCCCCACCCCGCTCACACATGCTCTCTCTCTCTCTAAAATAAAAAAATAAAATCTTTTAGAAAAACTTGGAAAACGTGAAAGTATCACAACTCAGTATTCACTGAGTGCCAGTTTTCACATCATCTCATTTTGATCTTCACAATAACCCTTTAATAAGGGTGTTAACTGCTGCATGACAGATGAGGAAACTGAGGCCGAGGAGTTGAGTTTGGTTAGACCCAGAGCCAGGCTTCTGATCTCATGCCAGGACTCACCCATCCCTTCCCCCATTCTCCATCCTGCACAGGCTGTGATTTAGGTAAGAATGCAGTGACACAACCAGGCACGACGCCTCCCTCCTATGGTACTGATGTTCCCCTACCAAATGCCACTGCAGGATTAGGCAGAGGTTACAGTGGGTATGTTTCATGTAAAAATGGGAAACTTTATTGCATACTGTTTTTATATTTTTAAAAAGCTCTTAAATATACAAATAACAAATTAAAATGAAAAGCTTTTTTTCCTTGGTCACAAATGTTTCCCTTCTGTTTTCTCTTCCTCTCCTCATCCTCTTTTCTCCTTTCTCTCTCCACTTTTACCCATTCACCTTACATTGAAGCTCACACATTCTTTCTTTATTTTTTTGATGTAGTGTTCCATGATTCATTGTTTGCGTATAACACCCAGTGCTCCATTCAATACGTGCCCTCCTTAATACCCACCACTGGGCTAACCCATCGCCCCACCTCCCTCCCTTCCAGAACCCTCAGTTTGTTTCTCAGAGTCCATAGTCTCTCATGGTTCATCTCCCCCTCTGATTCCCTGCCCTTCATTTTTCCCTTCCTAATATCTTCTTTTTTTTTTTTTTAAACATGTAACGTATTATTTGTTTCAGAGGTACAGGTCTGTGATTCATCAGTCTTACACAATTCACAGCACTCACCATAACACATACCCTCCCCAATGTCTATCACCCAGCCACCCCATCCCTCCCACCCCCCACCACTCCAGCAACCCTCAGTTTGTTTCCTGAGATTAAGAATTCCTCATATCAGTGAGATCATATGATACATGTCACTCTCTGATTGACTTATTTCGCTCAGCATAATACCCTCTAGTTCCATCCACGTTGTTGCAAATGGCAAGATTTCAGGGTTTTTTGATGGCTGCATAATATTCCATATATAAATCGTATTGGTATATATATATATATATATATATATATATATATATATACACACCACATCTTCTTTATCCATTCATCTGTTGATGGACATCTTGGAGCACCACACATTCTTATACACCATCACCATGTCTGAGGGAGCTCTCAAGAACTGAAGACCCCCTAAAGTACTCACTAGGGCCAGATGGTACTTCAGTGACCACCCCACCCATGTCCTCCTACCCACTTAGGACTTCTACCCCTTTACCCCACTCCAGCTGCTCTATGGGCTGCTAACTGAATAGTAAGGCAGAAGTGGCCTACAGAGCAAACTGGAGAATGAGTCAAGGCTGCTGCCAACTTCTTATGACCTTTGGTCTTAGGAGGCCCTGTTAACATGGCTCGAGAAACAGTAGAAAGTGGAAAACTGAGGAGAAAGCATACTAGAGGTTAATAGCTATGGTGAGGCCCAATTTGGCTACCCAGCCTTTGAAATCTAGAGGTAGAGCTATGGTTTGAGGACATCAATATGACCACATATAATTGGAACTACTGTGGAAATCACCATATTCCAACCTACTTCCCCCTCTCCCACATACAGTTTTTAATCACTTTTTTTCCTTCTCCATTCCTCCCAGTTGTAATTTAGAGAGTTAAGAAATAAAAAATTCTTCCTGTCAGAATACTAAAAGTGGTGCCTGTTGTTAACCTCAGCTACAGTGGGTTAAAGGGCCCCTGGTGACTTGAAGAATATGATTTTCTTTCCTAAGTATCCAATTTAATATAACATAAGAAAATAAAAGTAAGAGAGAGGTCCCAAAACTTTTCCGGTCACTAAAAAACAAAAATTCTCCAGATAATTTGTAATACACATAATTGTACACATTTGCAACTACTGATTCACATGAAGTTACACTTTAAGAAAATGCATATATACTGACAATGCCAAGTGTTGGCAAGGACGTAGAGCAACTGGAACTTTCATACACTGCTGGTAGAAATGCAAAATGGTACAACCACTAGGAAAAACCGTTTGACAATCTCTTAAAAAGTTAAATATACACCTTCCATAGGATCCAGTCAGTCTAAACCTAGGTATTCACCCAAAAGGAAAGAAAACAGAAGTTCACACAGTTATACAGAAATGTTCACAGCAGGTTGATTCATAATAACCAAAAACTGTAACAACCCAAATATTCATCAACAGGTATGGATAAACAAACTGCAGAATAATCATATGATAGAATACTGCTTAGCGTGAAAAATAGAAAGCCAGGGGAGGAGTTTGGGTAGACAACTGTCTGGTCACTCCATCACAGTGTACATGCTAAAAGGCAAATGGCTTTATATGGTAATAGAAAGAGATGTGTCACCAAGAGCTATAGGTTTGGGACCCAGGAGTTTTGTTATGGGATGTTCTTGGCTGAACATGAGCATGAGGGACCACCAGGAGTAGAAAGTCCATTTGATGCCCTCAGCGACCCACAGGGAGGCAGAGATGCTGGTGACCAGGGAGGCCTGAAGGTGCAGAGCCAGCCTTATAGGGTCAGAAGTGCTCACACCTGGCTCTGGGGCTCCATCTTCCCCAAAACTCTATGGGCCTACCTGTTGTGCAAATGTGTCACCTAAGTACCACTGTCCCACTAGGAGGAAAACAGCAGAAGGTGTGCTCTCATCACCTGTATCTGGACTGCCTTCAGGCTGAAAGGAAGAGACCACAAAAGAGCAAATTGGGAAGATTTGTCCTATTGTGTTGAGAGTCAGTGTCTGAGGGAAAGAGACCCAGACCCATTGCAACATCAATAACACTGGAAGACTTGGAGCCTGTCCTGCTCCACATTCTCCCAAATGCCAGAAGGCTGCTGGCATTTCCATCTAGTTGACTCCTTCCTGCAGCACATTAATGGCAACAGGGAAGAAGGGTCCCAAGGAGACCCAAACCAAGGAACAGAGCCACAGTCATTTCTATGCTTAGCATCAATACTGACTTCCCAAAGAATCTTGTCTAAGTGAAAAGTCACATATATCAATTAATTTTTAATATTGCATACTTGGAGTTTATGACTTTATTCTTGACTTAATCACAAATACAGTCTGTGCTTAGCTGGCCAGCTAGGGGAAAAAAGGAATGTATGTACTTTCCAGTTTGGAAAGGAATGTGTACTTTGTACACATTAGTCTTATTTATCATGTTTGCTCAGTTTTAAGCTTTTTGAACCGTAAGATGGGCTTAAATAAAGTAAAAGGAAATTGGATTCCATCAATCAATACACTAAAACACAACCAAAATTAGATGTCATAAGGTCATGCCATTTCATCACTTGTAATTAGTATTGTCTGTGTGGGCCTCTTTTGAGGAAATATGTATATAATGCTTCATTTTCTACAAAGAAATGCATCTTCTGGCTTCCCCACAAACTGAAAAATTACATGGTGAATGAGGAAAAAGAGAAAACTATTGTCCTCTCATTAACTAATGTTAAAGTGAAATTTATTATAGAAAAATATTCTTCCTTCTAATACTAGTCAGAAAATGAATTGATTTTGAAGCTTTCTACTTTTCTTAAAGAAAAAAGTCTGACTTTAGAGTAACTATAGTTTTTAGGCCATGTAATCACGCTTTTGCTCAAATCAAAATTCAGCGTTAATATACTTATCAGGAATAACTAGAAGAAAATGTCTGAAGCACAGTTTTTTTCTTTTTCACTAGAAATGTTCATTTCTCAGATCAGAAAAGATAGTTTTTTCTCATGTTTCCCTCTTTATGTGTATTAAACAGAGTTTTTTGATTCGTTCAAGGAATTACAGCATTTAGCAATGAGGGAGCTAGGAATTGTGCAAAGAGTCTGGGAAGCTAGAATCAAGCTCAAGAACTGGAAGATTCAGGTGCCACCATGGGCCTGGGTGTGGCAGGCAGAATTCTAAGATGGTTCCCAAGATTAACACCACAGTACACTCCTTGTATAACCCCTCACCTTGAATGGGGAGAGACTGGGAGTATGGCGGGATAGTTGCTCCTTGATTACATTGTTAGAGAAGACACCACAGTAGAAAAGTGGAATGAGATCCCCCCTGTTGGCCTTGAACAGAGGACCAAGCTAAGCCATGCCTGGACTTCTGACCCACAGAAATTGTGAAATAATAAGTTTGTTTGTCTTAAGCCACTAAGTCTGTGGTCATTGCTATTCAGCAATAGAAAAGTAATACACTGGGTTACCTTCTTGCTCCTCAGGGATAAAAAGGTGACAATTCCCACCATTCTGGTAATAAACAGCCCACATCTCTTCTCTGCTCTTTGGCTCCTTACTCATGGCTCCCTCACGGTTTCTTCAGGAACCCTCTGCTTCATGTCTATATGTTGTTTCTATTTATGTTTCCACCAATAATTGAATGCCTCTCTGTCTCAGAGAAGCTGGGCAGACAAATAGATGTCCTTATAAGCAACTTAACTTAGTGAAGTACCATCATAATGCCAACTAATCCTCACAACAACGCTTTGAGGTGAGTGCCATTATTAGTTTTGTAATAAATAGAGGAGTTAGGTGACTTGAGTGGGGAAGCCAGCCTCAAACCCGAGACATCCTACATTGTGTCTTTTGCTTTTTTCTCCTCTTCTGCACTGCTGCTAGCTTGAAATAGCAGGAGGTTCTCCTGAATGCCACACAGATAATGAAAACTCTACCCTGGAGAGCACTGATAATACACATTCGATTCTTTCCTCTTGAGACAAACCAAGGACAAACCCCTCTGAAGCCATCACCAGCTTCTCTAATTACGTTGCTCTTATTTCCCCAAGTAAAACCTGAATCAGGAAGGCGTGAGTGCAAACATGCTGGCTCTATGACCTTGGGCAGATTAGTTACCTCTATGAGCTTCAGTTTTCAGCTGCCAAATGGAGCTATAGCAGTAAGCTATAACTTACTCCTAGGGCTGCCAGATAGAAGCTCACAAAATGGTACTTGTGGGGGTGGTGGCAGTAGATATTCACCAAGGTACTTAATTACATCACAGACTAATTTGAATGGATGACCATACTGGTGGAGGAGTTTCCACGAAAAAAAGAACTGGCTCTTTTTTCTTACGGGAACTAATTTCTGAAGAATTTAAAAGCATTCAGAAGTCCCTGCAAGAGTATACTAGGAATGTATTTATTCAAGACATATGGCAATCTTGCTTTTTGGAGCTCTCTGAATGGGCCAGATCATCACCAGCAGAAAATCGCCAGAAGGTTCCACATTATATGTAAACTACATAGAATCAACCTGTGTAAAAAAGGTTAAGACAAGAGCATGGACTTCGTGGTTCCATATACTCAAGGCTTCCCTGAGTTAGTATTTACCTTATTGTGTCCTGGTCTCCTCATAAGTAAAATGAGGATATTAATGATGTTTTTGTGGTGTTATGGAGAGTACTAAATGAGCTCATATACACCCACAGTGCTTAGAACAGTGTCTGGAATGTGATATGCACTCAGTAAATTTTAAAGTCTGGATATTCAACCACAGTTATTGAGTTCCTACTGTATACCAGGCACTATGCTAAGCATTGTGAATATGAATGATGAGAATGGAAGAAGAAAAAGATGAATGTTTATTGAGTCTTTATAAACAAATCACTCTAACAGATGCTTTACATATATTATCTTAGTTTTTAACTAGTAACCTTATTAGGTAGATATTATTTGCACTATTTTATAAATGAAGAACATGGGTAAAGAGAGATTAACCATGTTTCTAAAGTTCACAGAGCTAGTAAGTGGTAAAGCAGGGATTCAAAGCCAAGACTAGGCTCAATCCTGCTTTGGCTATAAATAAGACACAATCCCTGTCCTTAAGGAATGAGCCATTTATAGAGGAAATCTGCATGTAAACGATGAAATATGATAAGATAAGTGCCAAAGTTGAGTTATATACAAAGTGGAGGTATTTCCCTACAGGAGTAATTCCTCAGGGTACAAGAGAAGTGACATGTGAAGGATGAATAAGATTTCGCCGGGAGAATAAGGGCACTTGGGGGGGTGGAAGAACATGGGAGGGAACTAGTCATAGATTCAGAGGCACAAAAAAATGCCTGAGGTATTACCGGACCAGCAAAGAAAGTGACCAAGAATGCTGCCCCATGAAAGGGAACTTGGGTGGGAGTCCAGCCGTCTTCCCACATAGTGTGGTGCTACTTACACAATTCCAATGTCAGCAAGCAGTTCTCGTGGTAAGCACCAAGCAGCTCGGCATCACTGCCTGTTTTCCAGCAGCCCAAACCTAGGTCTATTGCACACCCAAGCTTCATTGCACCTTTGAAGTGCTTCTGCTTCCCTCCTTGTTCCTTGGTGCCCATGGCAGTTTTTGTCACTGCCCTGATGCTCTTCTGATTGTGTCTGGATTGTTCCACAATAGCTTTTTACAGCCTGCTCCATCAGCTTTATCTGCTTCAGATTTTTTCCATCAGTTCCATCTGCTTAAGAACATACATTTTACCAAGGTGTTTTAGCCTTGCCTCCATTCTAGGCAAAATTAATCCTTCTGCTTCATTACCAGGCTACTTTCTACAGACCTCTTTAGAACCATTATGTTGTATGGCTGTTCATGTGCCTCTTTTCCCTAATGTGAATTCCTTCAGGCTTCAGTCTTATTCATCCCCAATGTCTAGTCCAGTGCCAAACACATAAACATTTGATAAATGAATGAATAAGCGAATGAGGGAATGATAACCCAAAGGCCCTTGCCAGATGTTTAAAAGCCTCCATCAGATGGATCCATCCAACCTATCTAATGTTTCCTCCAACAACCTTAACAAGAACACTTAAGGCCAATCTTATCTTTACTCAGTCTTTCCCCTACTACTACAATCATTATCCAAGCTCCTCACTGCCTCTTCCTTTACCTGCAATCCATACAAGATGCTTTTTTCTACCTACATAGTTTTGCTAATGTTTACCAGACCACAAAGCTAAATCCTCTCTTCTCTGCCAACTAAGATCAAACATTTCTTTTGTGATGTGCAGAACATTCAGGTATCTTGCCCTGACTATTTCTAATCCCTGCAATTTTTTTTTTTCAGAATTGTCTTTAACTTTTGAAATTGCTAACCCTCATTCTACCTATGTATTCCCCAGAGGTTACTTTATACAAGCACATCTTGTCTTCTCAAGGTCAGGGAATGTCATTGCTTGTTTCATTTTTATCTGCCATTACTCAATGCTACAGACAGAAGTTTATTAAATAAGCGAGAAGCTGGTAGATTCATAATGGTTACTTAAGGGTTAATCCAATATAATATTACCCAGAATATTTCTAGTAGTGATACTAAATTACTATTTCTATGACATATGCACAGGCAATTTTATGAGGGACCAGGCTAATATATCCTCTGGTAAGAGAACTGAGACATAACTGACCTTTACCATGTGTAAGGATTTTCAGGGATATGATGGGACATACTTAGATTCAAGGCTGTGCAATTGTTCCATAATTGGATTTTGCTGGCTTGAGAGCTCTAAGTTTGATCCTCTACCACACAGGCTCTGAGTCTATGGGTTTCATCTGCCCTCCTGGGTCCAGGTCACGAGGTACACGTACTACAGCCTTCTTTCTGATCCCTGTAGCTCTGGCAGATGGCCACACTGCTCCCATCCAAACTTTCTCATCTGGAATGAGTAGATCCATCTTTGCCAGAACAGGCTTTAGCCCTAAACCAAACAGGGCAGCTGTTTGCCAAACTCAGAAATGACGTTTGATTCTAATGATCAACATGGAGCTGAGCTACTGAGGAGTAAATGACAGGATGGAAAATAATGATGCTCAATTTCCAGAGTTACCAGCCATCAGGGATTTTTAAAGGATCTCTCCAGTTGGCTCTGGCCTGTTGGGCATCAATAAAACTCATCCTCGTTTACATTCTTTTTACATTTGTGGGAAGAATGTAAACGGAATGGTTACTTTTACAAAAGCTTCTCTTAATGCAAAATTAAGCTGGAAATCTTGAAATTAAGGGAATTTAAAAAAAAAATCTTAACATGAATAGAAGAAAGATGGAAAGAAAACAGAAAAGAAAGGAGTGCTTTATAATTCTCCTTTCTTGGTTATTCATTGGTTTCCTCTCAACACCTAACATTTCAGCACATCAAAATTTAAGCTGAATATCTGGCCCAGACTAATGAAATCTCATTCCCAGGTCATTCTAACCTGGGATAAAAAGAAGGTCAGAATTAAAGGCTGAAGACTACAATACTGGCTCTGCCCCAACAATTCTATAGGCCCTCCAACTTCCCCTGAATTCCCCAATTCTCCCCTGCCTCCCAGGAGTATCTCACATGTACTCCACCGTGCCTTCTTGCACGGTCCAGCTCCAACAACTGTTTACACCGGAAGTGGCAGTGTATGCCAATGAAACATGATGAAGTCAAAATCACCAGCACTCAGAAAAGCTGCCATCACTTCTGCCTACGCCCATTGAAGTCACTGGTCCTGAGAACAGTTCCCAAGGGCGTGGGCAATGGGACTACACCAATGTGTTCCTTCCCAGAGACAATGATATTGCTGCTAATGTCTACAAGGCCCAGCAGCTAGCCATGCCCAGTGTTGAGGGTGCTCCTGGCTAAGGAAGTGGCCCTCTTAAAATACCAGTTGCTGGCACTCAGGTAACTAACAGTATGTGTGCTTCAATCGCATAGATATTTCCATGAAATCACTCCTTGCTTTAGGGCTTAGAAATACATTTATATGGCCAATCTGGAATGATAACTACTGGATATACTCCTCCCTTTTTAAAGCAGTCTGTGGACTCTTCCCTTAGGATCAATTTCTTCAGAAGGGGTTACTTCTGGGGCATCTGGGTGGCTCAGTCATTAAGCATCTGGCTTCAGCTCAGGTCATGATCCCAGGGTCCTGGGATGGAGCCCCGCGTTGGGCTCCCTGCTCTGCGGGAAACTTGCTTCTCCTTCTCCCGCTCCCCCTGCTTGTGTTTCCTCTCTGGCTGTCTCTTTCATTGTCAAATAAATAAAATCTTTTTAAAAAGTGGGGGTTACTTCTGATTTAAATAGCCAGTGAGTACCTGGTGGGCTCACAGGTCCTTCACTCATGCCCAGATAATCTTGAATCCCAAAGCATGCCTGCTGCAAATATGGGCTTTCTTTCATTGAGAGTATTTACTTCAAACACAATGAGAACTGGTCTTATCTTTATTCATGCCAAGTGGTAAAGAAACCTAGAAATTCAAAATTTGAATGCAAAAAGCATAGGCTATCCGCTCTATTTGAACGACTTGGTTGCTTTGTTTTTCTTCGTTTTCTTTGTTTGTGTCCCTAGAAATAAGCCCACGATCTTCTTTAAGTAAATTAAAACCTGTGTCCTAATCCTGAGAGACAACCCATTAAAACAATAATATAAACCATGAGAGACGATGGACTCTGAAAAACAAACTGAGGGTTCTAGAGGGGAGGAGGGTGGGAGGATGGGTTAGCCTGGTGATGGGTATTAAAGAGGGCACGTTCTACACGGAGCACTGGGTGTTATACGCAAACAATGAATCATGGAACACTACATCAAAAACTAATGATGTAATGTATGGTGATTAACATAACATAATAAAAAAAAAGAAATTAAAAAAAAAACCATAATATGGGCGCCTGGGTGGCTCAGTTGGTTAAGTGACTGCCTTCGGCTCAGGTCATGATCCTGGAGTCCCAGGATCGAGTCCCGCATCGGGCTCCCTGCTCGGCAGGGAGTCTGCTTCTCCCTCTGACCCTCCTGCCTCTCATGCTCTCTGTCTCTCATTCTCTCTCTCTCAAATAAATAAAATCTTTAAAAAAAAAAAAAGATTCTTTCTAAAAAAAAAAACCATAATAGAAGATGGTAAAGAAATCTAACATCAGTAAAAGAAGTTCCCCTGTTCCTGATAATTCATTTAAAACTGCAGTAATCAATTAAACTTGAATTTCCTAACTGGGTATAACAACGTAAATATCTTAAGACTGTCTAAACACTTCTGTAATAAAGACAGCTTTTCTAATTTGAGGACCTCAGCGAAAGACTCATAAGAAGACATACCACCGAGGACTCTAAATGTCCTGGTAGCCACTGCTCTGGCCTCCACATCACAGCTGGATGACCAGGCAATATTAAAGCTCCTAGACAGACTAATTCTGTGTCTTCTATTTTAAACTGCTTTGTAAAATGAAATTGGACATGGCTGCAATTCTAGGAATTCCTGCTAGGCCTCCAACCAACCTCTTGAGTCAATCACCATCTCATTCACCTTCAAAAAATATTTAGCTAAAAAGATATCTTGCTTCCAATGAGGTCCTGTGTTATTCAAAGTACACTGTAAGTTGGGCAGGGGTCTAAATTTAACCCATGAGAGAAAGAGACAACATAGAATTTGCCTAGGACAAAGCATATCTCCACTAAATAGATTCACACAGGGCACATGAATAACATAGATACAAATTTTTCTTTTTAATCTTGGCTTCTTTTAAATACCATGCTGCCCAATAAATGTACAATTTATTATTTATGTTTTAATTGCCAACAAGCATAACATTCAAACTATTTTACTTATATTTTTAGGCAGCACACTATCTTAAGAAATACATAACTAGCATTTTTCAAGATATCTGAGACATCTCAAAATAGGTTTTAAATCATTTTACAGTTTAATTTTCAGGAAATTAGTAATCTGTAGCAGGTCAATTTTCTACCTGGAGAATGGAAATTTTAAAAATGCAAACCAAAGTATTCAACTGTCATATTAACGAGCAGATTTCAACCCATTTCATGCCCTCAGACCACAGCACTGAGACCAGCCAAACACCAAAAGGATATAGGTCCCTAGTTACAGGGAAACTAGATGAGAATATATGTACACAGCAGCAAAAACCCATAACATTGGTAGAAAACTTCCCAAAGTCCATAACCTCTTGACAGGCATTCATTTTTGCATCTAAAGAAAATGTATAATTTATATCTACCTTTTCCAATTTTCTGAGAAGAGAGATGACCCCAAGAACATTGCTACCTTTCACTATCCCAAGAATGAAAACACACACCAGCTTCCTGTCCCCAGATGATTTTTAGGCAATCAGCGCCAAGGAGATATCACTCCATGACTGTAGGAATTCAGAAAACCCTCAGAGAAGACTACAAATTCCAACTGAGTATCAAAACATGGAAGAACTCTAGTTGTCTCACTGGACATATTCTGTAATTTGAATAGTTATATGTGAATTATGGATCCAATCTCGTCCATGATTTAAGCTAACTTTTTTTTTATTGTGGTAAGAACACTGAATATGAGATCCCTCCTCTTAACAAATCCTTAAGCCTACACCATTGTTAAATTAAATGTTGAATAGCAGATCCCTAGAACTTATTCATCTTGCAAAACGAAAATTTTATATCCATTAAAGAACAGTACCTCATTTCTTCCTCCCCACAGCCCCTGGCAATGACCATTCTACTCAACTTCTATGAGTTTGATTATTTTCAATACCTCATATAAATGGAATTATGCAGTATTTGTCCTTCTATGACTGGTTTATTTCACTTAGCATAATGTCCTCCAGGTTCATCCAAGTTGTCAATATGGCAGGATTTCCATCTTTTTAAAGGCTGAATAGTGTTTTGTTGCATGTACATACCACACTTCCTTTATCCATTCAGCTGTCAATGGACATTTTGATTGTTTCCATAACTTGGCTATTGCAAATAACACTGCAGTGAACATGGAAGTGCATGCACCTCTTTGAGATCCTGATTTCAATTGTTTTAGGCATATATTCAGAAGGCAGATCGTTGGATCATATAGTAGTTCTATTTTTAATTTTTGGAGGAATTACCATACTACTTTCCATAGAGGCTGCACCATCTTACCTTCTCACCAATAGTGCACAATGGTTCCAGTTTCTCCACATTTTCTCCAACACTCATCTTTTTTTTTAATAATGTCAACTATTTGATAGTAAGTCAACTTTTGATAGCAAGGAAGATTTGGAGACTCTCTTACATTCTCTGGCTCTCTTATAAAGAAAGGTGAAGTAGGAACATTAACTTTTCTGCTGAAGCTGTGTATTCAACAAACATTTATTAGCACCTACTATGGGTCAGATCTCATATCAGACATGGGAAATGGAAAGTGATTAAGATGGGCCTCGCCTTTAAGAAGCTTAATGTCTTTAGAAGCCCTGCATTGCAATAGTATGAAATACAATGTGTATTTGGAATGCAGTGGCATTGTCTCTCCCAGAAAGGACACTCGATAAGTGATTGCGGTATGGTTGGTATGTGCTAAACTAGGGGAATGCACATGGTCCTATAGAAAAACAGAAGAGAGGCATATAACCTATTCTGGAGAGTGGGGATGGTCAGGCACTACTTCCCGGAGAAAGTAATACTCAGATTCGAAGGCTATGTGGAGTAGGCTAAATGAGCCATGAAGATGGAAACAAAAATATCACCCTCATTATGATGAAGTTCATTGGAGAAACAGATTTGGTTTGTAGTCAAGTGAACTTGCTAATACTCTCTGCCCCATACCCCACCCCACCCCAATCTAGGCACTGACAGTGTTCCAGAGGGAATTTGGGGTCTACAGAATAGGAATACCATCTCACACTGGGCATGACAGCAGAGGGAAGAAAAGGCACAGAATCCCCAATCCTTGGAGTTTGTTAATAGAATAACTCCACCTAATTAAGAAATGCGGATCAATGGCTTTCAAATACCAGTAAGGGAAAAGGAAGAGTAAGGAGTGGGGTAGGAAGATGAGAATAATAGAGAATCTCTCCACATGAAAATAAGAAGGGTACAGACTACGTATTCCTTTCTACCATCACCCTAAGATCAAACCATCATCTCTCACTTGGATTACTGTACTAGCTTCTTAACTAGTCTCCCTACTTTCACTAAAATCCAAGCCCCACACGCAATGCTATGGACTGAATTGTGGTCCCCCTCCTCCGCCCCGCCGCCACGCCCCATATTTATATGCTGAAGTGCTAACCCCTAATGTGACCATATTTGAGGTAAGGAAGTAATTAAGGTTAAATGAGGTCATAAAGTTGGGACCCTGATCGGATAGAATTAGTGTCCTTATAAGTGAATACATCAGAAAGCCCATTCACTCTCCCAGGCAACTGAGGAAAGGCCACTTGAGGAAAGGCCATTTTATGTTCCCACCAGCAGTAATTGAAGTTTCCAATTTTTCTACATCCAGCCAACACTTGTTATTTTAGAAATAACATAAAATGGTGCAGCCACTGTGGAAAACAGTTTGACGGTTTCTCAATAAGTTACTTTGCAGAGTTACCATATGATCCAGCAATTTCACTCCTAAGTATACCCCAAATAATTGAAAACGTGTTCAAGCAAAAACTTGTACATGAATATTCATAGCAGCTCTATTTAAATAGCCAAAAGATAGAAACAACCCAGATGTCCACCAACAAATGAATGAATAAACAAAATATGGTATATCCATACACTACATCAAAAACTAATGATGTAATGTATGGTATTAACATAACATAATAAAAAAATAAATAAAATAAAAACATGAACCTGATCATATCACTCCTCTGTTTAAAATAAAAATTAGACTCTCCATTACGGCCTACAAGGTCCAACACTATTTTGTGTCTGCCTGCCTCTTCACCCTCATCTCTTACCACTCTCTGCCTCAATCTCTGAACTATAGCCACCTTGGGCTTCTTACTATCCTTTAAAAATGCCAAGGGCATTCTCAACTCAAGGCCTTTACCTATGCTGTCCCAAGACCTGATGGCTGTTCCTGCCCAGCAGAGATCTGTTTTCAAATAGACCTCCTCAGGAGAACCTTCCCAGAGAACCCCATCTAAAGAAGTCCCACATATTCATATATACCTTTCAGTACTTGCTATCTCATTACGTTGGTTCATTGCCTTCATAACCTCCAAAACTATCTGCAATTCATTGTCTGCTTTATACTGTCTTCTCCCAGTAGAATGTGAGTTTCATTAGAGTAGGATCTTTGTCTGTCATGTTCATGTTCACTGCTGTGTCCCCAGTAAGTGTCATGGTTTCTGGTACAGAATAAATACTTAACAAATATTTGTTGAATAAATTACTTAATACATGAATGAATAGATGAATTCTAGGCCAAAGAAGCATCACTGTCAAAGACGTATCAACAGTAAGCAGTTTGGTGAGTTCTGTTAGTCAAGAAGTGTTACGTGGCTGGAGAAAGGGTGTCTGGTCAGAGTGCGGAATTTGAGGCCAGAGATCTGGTTTGAGGCAGAGCAGCTAGGCCCTGTGGGCTAAGCTAAGGAGTCTGATATTTATCCTGGAAGCTACTGGGGAGTCCCTGAAGAATTTTAAACAGCTAAATAAGGGACATGATTACTCTTCTATTTTAGAAAAGATCACTTCAGCAGCAGTCTGCAGAGTGAATTGGAGGTCATGAAACCAAGGACAAGGAAAGAAGTGAGGAGAGTTTGCTAGTCAGTCCAGGAAGAATGTGAGGTGCCTGAACTAAAGGAACAGACCTAGAGACAAGGGTTTTGATACAAGAACTAGTAATGTACTGAAGCAATCCATGGGACTGGTAAACAGTCATATATTACTGGTGGTAGTTGAGGGCAGGAGTGGAAGACAACGTTCAGATTTGAGCCTCGAATAACTCCCCTGGTGATGATGCTGCTCTTCATCAGAAGAGGACAGAGGAAGGAAAAGGAGCAAAAGATTTGAATTTTGGACAAGTTGAGTTTGAGTTTCTCTGAGAGAAAGAGTTGAACAGACACTTCAATATCTGGATCTCACGTCCAGTAAAAGAAAAATAGTAGTAATCAGATATAAATTTGATTGAGGGAGGTAGGCTTTCATTTTTAAGCAGAAAAAGCTATGGGTTTTAATGAAAACACTTAATGAGATTCCAAAACATTGCATGAGCCTCACTGACATTTAAGAGGTAGTTATAAAAGGGGCTTTTTGAAAGAACTAAGAAGGAACATCCAGTGATCCATGTCAGAGAAAATCCAGAATATTGTGGTATGGCAGGGAGGATGAACAATTTTAACAGAACACCTAGGCCCAGAAACTTCACTGAGTTTGATTTTAATTTGTACCATGAACATCCAAGTCTATGTCTAAACTTAGTGATTTCATTATTCTAGGGGAACAGCAAGTGTATTTTCCTTACAGATGGCTTTCCTGTAGACGGAAGACTTTCCCCCCAACCATTATCACCTGGGCCAGGACTTAGAATCTACAATGTTCATTTCCTTTACGGTGTCACCAAAAAACTTGGGAAAATAGGACAGAAGTACTAATTCGCCTCCACTCCACAATGTGTCTCCCCCATAAAGGAGGCTGAGCCTATTATTTTAGAGTCGGGATAATATTTTCCACATAATTTAAATATGCACTATATAAATTATTCATTAGTTATTTATCCCCATTTTTCACCTTAAGTTAAAGAATTTTTTAAAAAGAGAAAACCAGACACCATTAAGATGACTATATATGGGACCCAGTTCTCTCAATTGACATGTTGAGTACAGAACACACACATTTTATTTGTTAGGAGACGAGCCATGACTCCCAGTGGTGAAACAGGTGGAAATGCTCAAGGAGATGGCCAAGGCGTCTGTGATAGATTACATTCTAGCATTAATGCTTCACTTCAAACCTCCTGAGTGACTAAACCCAGGCCAGGCATTCAGCCATCTCAATCTAGAGCTCCCTGTACAGTCCCCAGGGTTTCCACTGACTCCATTCTCATCTGAAATGTTTTTATAAGGATGATAAACTGACTCCAAATAGAAAAGCCCCAAAACACATGTTCTCTGTTACTCAAGAATAGGTTCAGATGTGTTTTTATTGTAAATATGCATCCTGGCTCTTCTGATTGCTCTCTAGTGTCATTAAAAACATGAAGGTACATCTACAGAGAAACTGAGGGCAGTTAACCCTATCAAGTAAAATACTATTCAACTGAAAATGAGGCCTTTGATTTCCTGAGACACATTTAAGTAGGAATTTCTAGGATCCAGAAAGCAGCATTAACAGGCTGCAGTGAGTGAGACTGACTTCAGCTTTCTGGGAAGTCCATTTCCACAGTGTTTTGTGACGCTACCTAAGTCCCCACAGAAAACGAAACTTCAGTGTGAACAGAGCTGCTGGCCTTTAAGTGACCTCAGACAGTCTGCAGAGGTTGTCAGAAGCACTCTGGGGTCAATAAACCTTAGCAAATGTGCCTTAAAAGGCAACATGGAAGAGCAGAAGATTCAGGAAGAGGCAGAAAGAGGCCGGTCTAGGGTTGAAGCCAGCTCTGCCACTTACTGGATGTAAGATCTCAGGCAGGTTCCTTATCCTCTCACAGAGCTGAGAGCCTAGGATAATAATATCTATTTTGCAGGGTTGTTTTAAGAATTAGAAATAATTAGCATGTTAAATGTTCAGCACAGCGCCTGACCCATCATGGTAGCTCTTCTGATCAAGTTTACTTTCCCAGAATCAAAAACAGGTGACTAGTGCATGAAGAAAGAAGCATCTTACTCAACCGGCCAGTGGCAGGAAGCAACATGCCCTCATTCAGCTTGAAGTCCACCCAGAAGACAATCCAGTAAGGATGAAAATGCTAACGTTAAGCTGCTTCGAAGGGAAACATGTTAAGCTCTTCCCTACTCTGACCAACACACACTCTCTCTCTCTCCTCTCTCTGTCTCCATCTGTCTAAATGATTCTGCAGTTTGCAAAAGCGCTAGCACTAAAATGGCGGCCACCGGCAGTAACAGAGGCGGGTGCCCAGAAGAGGCCTTTATTGGATGCTCAGCCCACACTGCCTGGGTTCATGTTTCCAGCATACTAATGATTCCCTTGATTGTTATTAGTTAATTCAGTGCAAGAAGTGGGAAATCTCAGTGACATTTCAGAGGGGAATACCAAATGAACTTGAGCTGAACCATCACCTCATCCCAAGGAGTGTGACGACGTGGGAATGAAACAATATAGGCTCCTGCCAGCACTGAAGGCGGACACAAAGCATGGAATTCAGTGTGGCTAATTCCCCAGAAGAGATTTCACAAGGGCCCAAATCCTCCAAAGCATGAAAACCACACGGATTCCTACCAAAGAGGAAGTCAGACACAATGTGTGGAAGGGCTTGGGAGCACTGGCTGGCTGCCCAGGCCCTTGGATGCATAGCTTTGCACAGCCAAACCAGCAAGTACATGCAAATACAGCAACAGCAAGGTAAAGCTGAGGGAGATGAAACTGTAAACAATGGACATAATGGCAATTGTCAAGGAAGGTGCTTCTGATAGGACTACTTAGAGGAAAGAATTTATAAGGAAGAGCTAGCTTCCCCAACCAATAGATCTCAAGACCAAAACCTGTTTCTACCTTCCAATAATAACTGACCACTTCCTCAGTGCCCAGCACTGGATGGCAGTGGTGGTAGATTCTAAATAAATATAGCCCGTGTCCTAGAGGAGCCTATTGTCTAGTCGGCAATGCAAAAATAGCTCCATGAGAACGTCACCCGTGTGAGATTATGTGCCTCTCAAAGTTCAGATCCATGCCCTGTTGCTTTGTGTAACCCCCGCACACTGCACTGCCAGGTGCTCAGTTAAATCGGAGAATAGCTAAGTTTAAAACTGCGATATATGGACTAGAAAGAAGTATTAAATAAAAACAAACTTTGATGTAGATGCAGGTGGTCAATCATGTCTTTCCAGAAAATGTGAAAAGGGAATGGGATGTGATAGAGAAAAGAGAACATTTCAGAAAGGAAGAACAGCACATATAAAGATATAGCATTTAATTACTTTTTCTAAATGTGTGGTCCATAGACCACCCACAATGGGTTTGACCCCAGAAACTGAATTCAAATATCTTGTGAGTGGAGCCCAGAATTTGCATTTCTGTTAAGCACCTAGGCTCTTTTAAGGCTCATCAAAATGCAGAACCACTGGCTAAGGTGATCTCAGACTTAACAAAGACACACTCTTCCCTTAAAGACAGGCAGAAAGGAAGAGAGGTAGGGAAGGAAGAGAGGAAAGAAGCAAGGAAGAAAAAGAACAGAAAAACATCGAAATGTAGGAACCAAGATGGGAAGGGGAGTCAGGGTCCACTTGGCCGGGCTCTGCAGTGACTGCTGTGTGATGAGGAAACCAAATCTGAATACAACCACACACACGTCACAGGATAAAAGGCCCTCCAAGCCCTTCATCAGCAGAGTTGGCCTCTATCCTAGGGATAAGAAAGTGCTGTTACAGGTTCCTAACCAAGAGAGTGACAGTATTTCAATCTGGCAGTAGTCTCTGAGGTAGAGAGAATGGGAGAGATTTTTGGCAAGGAGATAATCTCAGAACACTTACCACCATTAAGAGGTGAAGGCACTGAGTGCCTGAAACAGTCAGGCAGCATTAAAATGAAGACAACTAGATAATCAGTTGGACTGCTCATACACCTTAATTTATGGGAACGCCATCTACTCTAAGAAGAAAAGGGGTCTGTCCTCTTCAAGACTTAGACCTCCACCTCTTGTGTCAATCCCCCAGTGGTGCTTCACCCGCATCCCTCTCCCTCAGTTCTTCCAAATCTTCTTCCCTCTGACTTCAGCAAACATCAGTAAGCTTCCTATTTAAAAAAATAATAACAAAGTTCTTTCTCTTGGCCTGCATTCCTTCCACTGACACCTTTCATTTACCAATTCCTTGAAAAGGTAGTCTGTACTCACACCCTCCTCCCATTATTCTTCAAACCATGCAGTCTGCTTCTGTGTCACCATTTCTGACCCTCCTCTGAGACCCAGAAAATCACAATTACCAGATCTAATAGCACTCACCATAGCTCTACCCTCTACCCTCCACCTACCTGTGATATTTGCTGTCTCTCCTTGAATTCTTCTCATTTGTCTTCCATGTCACCTTTAAATGGTTTCTTTAAACATTTTATAAGAGGAAAACCATCTTCTTCTACTCCTGCCCTTGAACTGTTACTGTTTCTGCTGTTTCTCTAAGTTTAATCATTAATCATCTTCGTGTTGCTTCACACACCTAATTTCCTTGGGTGATTTCATCCTGTATCAGTTACTATTGCTGTGTAACAAATTATCCTTAAGTTTAGAGATTGAAAACAACCATTGTATTACATTTATCACAGAATCTGTGGTCAACAGTTTGGAAACTATACAAGTGAGGATGACTCCTCTGTGCTCCACAATGTCTACAGCCTGAGCTGGGAGGACTTGGAGGCTGGGGTGACATAAAGGCTGGGGACTAGAAGGAGGAAACTTTTAAAAATCTCCTTTTAATTTGAGTATAGTTGACACACAATGTTACATTAGTTTCGGGTTACAACATGGTGTTTCAACTTCTCTATACATTATGGTAAACTCTCTACAAGTGTAGCTACCATCTGTCCTGATTCATCATTTACAAAATCATTGACTATATTCCCTATGCCATGCCTTTTATTCCCACGGCTTACTCATTCCATAACTGGAAGCCTGTATTTACCACTTCCCTTCACTATTTTGTCCTTCCTCCCTCCCTCCCTCCTGCCCTCCCTCCCTTCTGGCAGTCATCAGTTTATTTTCTATATGTACAGGTCTGATTCTACTTTTTATTTGTTCATCTATTCATTTGGTTTTTTTTTAGATTCCACATAGCAAAATCATACAGTGTTTGTCTTACACAGTCTGACTTATTTCACTTAGCATGATATCTTCTAGGTCCATCCATGTTGTCACAAATGGCATGATCTCATCCTTTTTAAGGTTGTATAATACTCCATTGTGCACATGTGCCTGTGTGGTGTATGTGTGTATATATACACACACACACACACACCATTTTTTTCTTATCCATTTGTCTATCAGTGGACACTTAGATGACTTCCATAATGTGGCTATTTAAATAATGCTACAATAAACATAGGGGTGCATATATCTCTTCAAATCAGTGTTTTTGTTTTCTTTGGGTAAATACCTAGTAGTGAAATTATTGTGCCAGTTTACATTCCCACCAACAGGACACGAGGGTTCCTTTTTCTCTACATCCTCACCAGCACTTTATTTCTTGTCTTTTTGATTTTAGCCATTCTGACAAGTGTAAGGTGATATCTCATTTTGATTTTGATTTGAACTTCCCTGATGATTAGTGATGTTGAGCCATCCTTTCATGTGTCGGTTGGCCATCTGTATGTCTACTTTGGAAAAATGTCCATTCAGGTCTTCTGCTCTTTTTTTTTAATCAAATTATTTGTGGGTTTGTGTTTGTGTTTTTGTTTTTGTTTTTGTTTTTTTGGTGCTGAGTTGTATGTGTTATTTATATATTTGGGTTATTAACCCCTTATCAGATATATCATTTGCAAATATCTTCTCCCATTCAGTAGGTTACCTTTTTGTTTTGTTGATGGTTTCATTTGCTGTGCAGAAGCTTTTTGGCTTGATGTAGTCCCAATAGCTTATTTTGGCTTTTTCTTCCTTTGCCTTAGGAGACATATCTACAAAAATGTTGCTATGGCCAATGTCAGAGAAATGACTGTCTGTGTTCTCTTCTAGGATTTTTATGGTTTCAGATCTCATCATATTTAGGTCTTTATTCCATTTTTAGTTTGTTTTTGTGTATGGTGTTAGAAAGTGATCCAATTTCATTCTTCTGCAAGTAGCTGTCCAGTTTTCCCAGCCCCATTTATTGAAAAGACTGTCTTTCTCTCATTGTATATTCTTGTCTCCTTTGTCATAGATCAACTGACGATTTAAGTGTGGGTTTATTTCTGGGCTCTCTACTCTGTTCCATTGACCAAGTTCCGTTTTGTGTCAGTACCATACTGTTTTGATTACGACAGCTTTGTATTATATCTTGAAATCTTGAATTGCAATACCTCCAGTCTTGTTTTTCTTTCTCAAGATTGACATGGTTATTCAGGGTCTTCTGTGATTCCATACAAATTTTAGTATTATTTGTTAGTTCTGTGGAAAATGCTGTTGGTGTTTTGATAAGGACTGTATTAAATCCATAGGTTGTTTTGGGTACTATGGATATTTTAACAATATGAATTCTTCCATCCCTGAGCATGGAATATCTTTACATTTGTTTGTGTCATCTTCAATTTCTTCCATCATTGTTTTATGGTTTTCAGAGTACAGGTCTTTTCACCTGTACTTTTGGTGTACTTTAAATGGAATTGTTTTCTTAATTTCTTTTTCTGCTACTTTGTAAATTAGTGTATAGAAATACTACCAATTTCTGGGTATTAATTTTGTATCCTGCAAATTTACTGAATTCACCTATTAGCTCCAACAGGTTTTTGATGAAGTCTAAGTTTTCTATGTATAGTATCATGGTCATCTGCCAATAGTGACAGTTTAACTTCTTCTTTACCATTATAGAGGTCTCTTATTTCTTTTGTTTGTCTGATTGCTGTGGCTAGGACTTCCAGTACTATGTTGAATAGAGTGGTGAGAGTGGACATCCTTGTCTTGTTCCTGACCTTAGGAGAAAAGTTCTCAGTTTTTCCCCTTGTCTTGTTCCTGACCTTAAGAGAAAAGCTCTCAGTTTTTCCCTGTTAGGTGTTTCATAGATGGCCTTTATTACATTGAGGTATGTTCCCTCTAAGACCACTTTGTTGAGAGGTTTTTTTTTATCATGAATGGATGTTGAATTTTGTCAAATGTTTTTTCTGAATCTATTGAGATGATTAAAGGATTTTTAGCCCTTGTTTTATGTGGTGTATCATGTTGATTGATTTGTGAATATTGAACCATCCTTGCATCCCCAGAATAAATCCCACTTGATGGTGATGAATGATCCTTTTAATTTATTTGCTAATATTTTGTTGCGGATTTTTGCATCTATGTTCATCGAGGATACTGGCCTATAGTTTTCTTTTTTTTGTGGTGTCTTAGTCTGGTTTTGGTATCAGGGTAATGCTGGCCTTGTAGAATGTATTTGGAAGCCTTCCTTCCTCTTCTGTTTTTTGGAATAGTTTGAGGAAAATAGGTATTAGCTTTGTGAGTACATCTGGTCCTGGATTTTTTTTTTTTTTTTTTTTGTAGTTTTTGATTACTGATTCAATTTCATTACTAGTAATTAGTCTGTTCAGATGTTCTATTTCTTCCTGGTTCAGTTTTGGAAGATTGTGTGTTTCTAGGAATCCATTTTGGAAGAAGGAATCTTTACTCACATATCTGGTGTCTTGTCTGGGGCTACCAATAATAGTACCAACATGTGACTTGTAGCTTGGCCTTTCTCACAGCATGGCACCTCAGAGCCTTCACATGGCAGCTAAAGACTTCTGTCCCAAGTGTTAAAATCAGTAGAAAGACAGCAATTACATCACCTTTCCTGACCTCACATCAGAGGGCACTCAATGTTGCTTCCACCATATTTTATTAGAAATATAAGAGTCACACGTCTGCACAATTCCAAGGGGTTGGGATACAAACTCCACCTCTCAAAATGAAGAATGTCAAAAAAATGTCTGACACTCACAGCAATAGATTCTGCTATCACTCCAAAATACTCATCTCAAGCCCAGATCTCTAGATTTTTATATCCAACTGCTCTATATTTATATATCAAATTGCTTACTGTACTATTATCACTACTAATAATAGCAAACAAAAAAGTAAAGCTCTCATTATTTGCAGATGACATGATATTACATATAGAAAACCCTAAAGACCCCATCAGAAAACTGTTAGAACTAATAAGCAAATTCAGTAAAGTTATAGGATACAAAATCAATACACAGAAATCTGTATTTCTTTATGCTAATAAGGAACTATCAGAAAGAGAAAGTAAGAAAATAATCCCATTTACAATTGCATTAAAAATACCTGGGAATAAATTTAACCAAGGAAGTAAGAGAACTGTATATTGAAAACCACAAGACAATAATGACAGAAATGGAAGAAGACACAAATAACTGGAAAGATATTCCATGCTCATGGATTAGAAGAATTAATACTGTTAAAATGTTCATACTACCCAAAACTATCTAAGGATTCAATGAAATCCCTATCACAATTTCAATGGTATTTTTCACAGAAATAGAACAATCTTTAAATTTGTATGGAACCACAGAAGATCCTGAACAGCCAAATCAGTCTTAAGAAAGGAGAACAAAGCAGGAGGCATCACATTCCTTGATTTCAAACTATATTACAAAGCTGTAATAATTAAAACAATATGGTTTTGGCATAAAAACAGACACAGATCCTTGGAGCAAAATAGAGAGTCCAGAAATAAACCCACATATATATGGCCAATTAATTTATGATATAGGAGCCAAGAATATACAATGAGGAAAGGACATTCTCTTCAATAAACAGCGCTGAGAAAACCAGACAGTGACACATAAAAGAACAAAACTGGACCACTACCTTACACCATATACAAAAATTAACTCAAAATGGATTAAAGACTTGAACATAAGACCTAAAACCATAAAACTCCTAGAAGAAAATATAGGCAGTAAGCCCCTTGACCTAGATTTTGGCAATGATTTTTAATCTGACACCAAAAGCCAAAGCAACAAGAGTAAAAATAAACAAGTGGGATTTCATCAAACCAAAAAGCTTCTGCACAGTGACGGAAACCATCCACAAAATGAAAAGGCAACTCACTGAATGGGAGAAAATAACTGCAAATTATTTATCTGATTAGAAGCTAATATCCAAAATATATAAGGAATTCAGACAACTCAATAGCAAAAACAAACAAACAAAACCCACAAGTAATCCAATTAAAAGTGGGCAGAAAATCTGAAAAGACATTTTTTCAAAGAAGACATACAGACAGACAACAGTTCCATGAAAAGATGCTCAGTATCAATAATCATCAGGGAAATGCAAATCAAATCCACCGTGAAATATCAACCTCACACCATTCAGAATGGGTAGTATAAAAAGGCAAGAAATAACAAGTATTGGTGAGAATGTGGAGAAAGGAAAGTTTTGTGTACTGTTGGTGGAATGTAAATTGGGACAACTACTCAGTATGGAGGTGCCTCAAAAAGTTGAAAATAAAACTACCTTATGATTTAGAAATTCCACTTCTGGGTATTTATCTGAACAAAACAAAAACACTAATTTGAAAAAATATCTGCTCCCCCATGTTCAGTGCAGCATTATTTACAGTCACCAACTACAGAAGCAACCTAAGTGTCCATCAATGGATGAATGAAAAAAGAAATTTTGATATGCATGTGTGCATATATACATATATGGAATATTATTCAGCCATAAAAAATAATGAAATCTTACCATTTGTGACAACATGGATGGACCTTAAGAGCATTATGCTAAGTGAAGTAAGTCAGACACAGAAAGACAAATACCATATGATCCCTCTTATATTTGGAATTAAAAAACAAAACAAAGTGAAACAAAAAGGAAAGTAAACCAAGCTCAAATTAGTGATTGCCAGAGGCAGGGAGTAGGGAGGTAAGGGAGAACAGATGAACTGGGGTTTTTTTAAGTTTAAACATAATTAAATAAAACAAAAACAAGTGTTAGAGACTGGCGTATGCCTAAACTCCCAACAATCAGGACAAACAAATTAAAGAGATAAAAGGATAAATGCATGAATCTCTTCACCCTGGGCTCCAAATGGGGAGGTTGGGAATTTAGGTGAGCAGGGGAGGCTGTGGGTGTCCTTAATTATCATCAGAGAAGGGCTACCACACATGGTTACATCTGTGACATGATACACATCATACTTCTATGACATTATAGTCAGTTCTCATTATTCACATTAGTTATGTTCTATAAAGCTGCCGCAAACACCAAATTAGCAAATACTGAACCATTGCTCCTAGGGGAAATACAGGGTTAGGTTCCTATGACCTTCTGGTCACAACATTTTCATCAACCAGTCAACACATAACCTTGTAAAGACCTAATAACTGCAAATTCTAAGCATTTTGTACTTGTTAACTCATATAAACCTCATAATAACTCCAGGGGGCAAGTACTATGGTAATCATCGTTTTAATAAAGATGATAGATAATCTGCCCAAGATCATGCAGCAAGGATATCATTCAGGCAGTCTGGTTCCAAATTTTAGTTTTATGATCAGTATACTATATAGCAGATATTCCACAGGTATTTCAAATCCAGCATTACCAAAACTGCTTCAATCTGCCAAACCCTCATTAAAATAAAAATATCTTGCTATACTTCTTATATATTTCCTCCTTGTTAATAACTCAAACATTCACATAATACCCAAATGAAGAAGTCTGAGAGCCACCCAAATGACCTAACCTCACTAATTCCCCATGTGAGATCTGTCCTCAGATTGCATCAATTAACCTTCTTAATGATTCCCATGTCTGCCCATTCGTCTCCATCCCCACTGCCCAAATTGACATCTTCCTCCGTAAGTTTTAACTGGACTCCCTGCTTCTTATCTCTTGCAACTGTGATTCATCCTCCCAATGTCCAAAATGATGTTTATAAAATGCAAATCTGATTATTATACATGTTGCTTAAAACTCTTCAAAGGATCTCAATAAGATAAAATCAAAATGTCAGTGTAACAGATGACATCCCTCTGATATGGTCCCTGACTACTATGACCCTTTTCTCCTGTCCCTACCCAGAATGATAAGATCTATCCATACCAAGTTACCTGCCATTTCTTAATTTGCCATCTGTTTCTTTCCTCCCTGCCACCGCACATCCTATACAGTCTTTTCTACCTTGAGCGTCCTCCTTCCTTTGCCCCTTTCAATTCCCAGTCACCTGGAAAATTCTTATTTACCCGTCAAAATCCAGCTCTAATATCCCTTCTTCTGGAAACACTGCTTGGTACCTTCCCTAAAAAGAGTTGATTACTTCATTCTTCATCAGTGTATAGAACGTTGTCCCAGCACTTATCCCATAATGCGGTCATGTTTTACATCTCCACCTCCCTTGTTTTATCACTGACTCCTAGAGGACAGAAAGTGGGCCTTATTCATCATTGCATTCCAAGTGCCTGACATGTCAGAGATGCCCAGTGAATGCTTGTTGAATGAACGAACAAATGAATAAACCACAATACATAGTGACATTTGGCATATAGAAAATAAAGAAGAGGAAAAATTTACAGCATCTATTCTACAAACCTGGAACAGTAGTAGAAAAATGAACAGAAATGAGAAAATTGAAAGGCATTGAAAGGGACCAGGAAATCAGCTTGAGGTGACTAAAGAAAATGATGGGGTTGGGTTTGAACAGGTTGGATTGTATATGTACCAGTAGGTGGTTAGAAAAACAAGATCAGAAAATTGATGAGAGCTCAAGGTTAAAATTGTAGGTTTGAGAATTAAACTAAGAAGATGATTTTTTTTTACCAAGAGTTTCCCAGTTATATAAGAGTAGAATGAACAATTTTTATCGACCCTCCTCTAAAAAGAAAATGTTCAAGAACTTTCTAAACCTGGTTTAAAACAATAATCATGAAAGTCATATTTAACAGAATCATAAATTGTTTATCGTAATCCCTTTTTTTTCAGGTGGTCCTTCTGTTTTTATCTCTACTATCCTAATTCTTAAAAAAGGGAAATATAAAAAGAAAATACATGGAAGGGTCATCCAGAAAGCACTTCTTAGAATAGTACCCAAACCAGAGGCAGAAACATCTGAGAGTGATCAGGGTCGGGCCACTGCTTCTTCCTTAGAATTCTCCCTCACAGCTATTCCCACTCCTACTCTGACAATCACCTCTGAACACTTTCCTGCTGACCTCAGGGAACAGTAGGATACAGAAAAACTGCCCATTTCATGTCCCTGATCTCCATTCTCTCTGCAAAGCCCGAAGAACTCATCAGCTATTATATTAATGTTGTACAAATGTTGCTTATATCTAAATGGCACCAAAATGACATGTAAAAAGGCAGAAAACAAAAAGCATATCATCAACTGGTTATATAAGCCAGCTAATGATGTGAGGTGAGGTATAAAAGATTGATTATCGCAATTACACCATGCCAAATATCTTGTCTGGTTTTTTTCTTTCTGACAAAAAGACTTTTCTGACCTTTATACCTACACCAGGCAGACAGGGATGTCAGGCAAACGTGGGTTTGTGATCTTACACAAACTACTCAACTTCTAAGAAATTATTTCCTCACCTGAGGGGGAAAAAATAGGAATAAGAATAGCATTCTAACGGACTTGTCACGAGGATGAGGTAAGGTGACACCCGCACAGCGATCACCACACCACCTGGACCCCAGAGATACTCAGTGAACGCCTGCCCTGCGTTTCCTCCTCGTGCTTTCATCTGGTCTGGGGGTCCTCTTAGACCACCTTGCTCCACTCAGCACCCTCCCTCTGTCTGAAGGCCCACACAAGACACTCTCACCTCCTAGGTTTCTGTTACACTCACCTCCCATGTGTCAAAAACTAACTTTAGAGACTGACTTTGAGGGAGGTGACAATTGCTCCAATCAAAATTAAACTATAGATATACTTTTTAAAGATTTATTTATTTATTTGACAGAGACACAGCGAGAGAGTGAACACAAGCAGGGCGAGTGGGAGAGGGAGAAGCAGGCTTCCCACTGAGCAGGGAGCCCGATGCGGGGCTCGATCCCAGGACTCTGGGATCATGACCTGAGCCGAAGGCAGACGCTTAACGACTGAGCCACCCAGGTGCCCAAAATTAAACTATATTTTGAGTATAATGATGAATCATCTTCTCATGTGTACTTTTAGATGGTTCCTTGGATCGAGCATGACATTTTCACTTTTACATTGTTTTGTTTTTAAAAAATAAATTTTGAATATATTCCTATATGTATTAATGTATATTATATATACCCATAACTATACGTGACTGTAGGTACTTAGTTGCAGAAACGCTTGATAATTACTGATGCTGTGCCAGGCACCGCGCAGAAGGAGCTCGTTGAATTCTCAAGGTATAAGCCTACGAGAGAAGTACAACGAGTACTCCTGTTTTACAGATGCAGAAACTGAGACTTAAGGACGTTAGGTAACTTCACTAAGGTCACACAGCTAATAAGTAAATATCAGCGCACTCAAAATTGCTAAATAACTGACTGCTTTTGTTTTAACTGGAAACATAGAAGCTGTGGTTTCACTGCTTTTAACTTTGAATGGAGCGCGCTGCTGAGCTCCGAGTAGAAGACAAACAGGAGGACAGGTGTTACTTTAAGAGACTGCTAGGGGTTGTAACCCGAAGCCTCCTCCAGCGCCCGCCGAAAGGTCTGGGAGGCTGCACCCAGCCGGTGTTGGTCTGTAAACTCCCGCGGGTCTGGCGCGTCTCTTTCTTCCAAAGTTGGAGCTCTCCTTGGTGGGAGGGGGTGGGGAGGAGGGTAGGCCAGTGACGTCACTCGGGAGCGGGGATAAATCTCCCCGGCCGCAATCCGGGCCAGGGCACTTTCTGGGGAGTGGAGTGGCTGTCCGGTTCGGGGACACTTGCCGTGGGCAGGGCCGCCCCTCACTGCGCCCCAGTCCCTGGGAGCCAAGGCGCTCCGGCTCGAGGCCGCGCCAAGAGCACCATGCCCCAGAACGTGGTCCTCCCGGGCCCTGCGCCCTGGGGCTTCAGACTGTCGGGGGGCATAGACTTCAACCAGCCTTTGGTCATCACCAGGGTAGGTGTTTTCCGTTCTTTGGCTGCAGGTGAGGGGCTGGCGTGCGGCGGGTCTCCCCGGATTGGAGAGTGGCCAGTGAGCCCCGGATGCGCTGGGTGGGTCCTCCGCGTCGGGCTCACAGTTGGAGGGGCGGCAGCAACTTGGCAAACTGAAGCTGGGAGGATGCGGAGCAACTTAGAGAGTTTATGAAGTCAGCTCCAGTGGTCTCTGTCTGCATCCTCTCTGTCCCCAGCAACTTTCTAGGAGAGTTGAACTGACAGCGTGATTCCCCTGGGCTCAGAGGGGGCTAGGCTGCGAGGGCTGGGGGGCCTTCTGCCTTCCACCCGCCCCCCCGTTTCCTTTCAGGAACAAAAGAAATGAGGTCCCAGGAAGAAGGGAGGAATGACTGACATTGGTGGTTGTTCCTCGGAGCTAGACGCGCACCTGAGCGCTTTTCTCCTATGGATGAAAATTTCAGCACAGTGCTGATCCCAGGGCACAACCTGGGTCGGCCAAGTTGGAAACGCTCATATCAGCCCAGACGGGGAAAATATTACTAATGTGTTTTCCTAGGTTTCCAGGCATTTTGAAAAAAATATTTTCCAAAGCTGGGAATTTGGCTTAGGAATCATCACCTATAACTCAAACTACAAAGAAAACGCGTCATAGTTTAGTTTACCTGATGGAAAGTCACCAGTCAGCCTAATAACTCTGAAAAACAGTACTTTACTATAAGAGCCAAGTTTTCCTTACTTAATATTCCCTAGAGTATTGTCTAATTAGAAAAAAAGAAAAGAAGAAAAAGGAAATTTTGGGATTTCTGTCCTGTCAGTAAATTTCTAGTTGGTCTAGTTGATTTTTTTTCTAACACAAGTGTTTGTCTTAATAGAAAATTATTGTTATTTCAGTTATCAATAAAAGGCATATTAAACATAATCTAAAAGCATAAACTTTCAGAATATTATACTTTCCTTACGTTTTCTTTTTTTCCTCACTGCTTATATTGTATTTTATAAATGTATGCTTTATAATTTGATTTACTCATATAGATTTTTGAACAAGGCAATACATTTTAAATTCTGTTCTACTTACATATCTATGAGATTTGGGAACCAATGTCTTTTTAAAATATCTCAAAACATGTACTGTACATGCACATACCATGGAACACGTCATGCTTTGTTTTACATTTTTCAAAAACATATAAACACATCTGACATGTGTTTTTGTATGAGACATGAAAACCTAACATACTCCCAAAATGTTCCTAAGTAAATTAAGGAGAAAATGGTTCAGTGATCTGGGCCAAGCAATGAATGCCTTTTATGGATTACCAACCCAGTTTCCATTATCTCTACTAAGAAATATTTTTAAAAGTTTCTGAAGTATAGTTTTCTTTTGTTTAGACTAAAGGAAAATAAGCTTTTGAATCCTAACAAAGGATAAATCATATTTATAGTAAATCCTAAAAAAATAATTTGGTCACCAAAACCTTTTAAGTGATTTATAAAAGAAATACCTTGCTATTACTATGTAACATGTCAATATGATTAATCTTATGTTTGAAATGTTGAGTTGTTGACATTATAAACAATGTTTATTTTAAAGCAGTACTTACATATTGCAGTTGGACTACAGGAATTATTGGCAAATGTATTTGATATGACAATTATTATTTGGGAAGCCAGTTCTTATTTGAATTTCTAATTCGTTACTAATTTATATCCCTCATTTTGACATAGTTCAATAATAATGCATGAAGATAAGTGATGTATGCCTTTTCTCTTCAATTAATTTAACTCAAGAATAGCAGGTAAAATTCAACTATTTTGTATTCCAAGTGTCCTCCAAACCACGCACATAACAGGTTCATGCTGAATATATGAAAGCCTATTCCCTTGAACTTTTTGTCTTAGTGAACACCTAACTGAGAATGTTTCCACTGAAATTATAAGAACAGTAAAAAATCACTTGTAAAAAGACTAAAAGATCTTTTACAAAACTAATTATCAGTGTTGTAATTAAATAGTAAAATTCTATTACTTTTATAATTGTTGTATTATACTGAAAGGTAGTGAGTAAGATTGTATGTATATTATTGTACTCCTTTGCTTGCCATGAATGTCTCTTAGCCCTTTATATGCACTAACTCACTTAAGCCTCACAATAATTCTAAAAGAGTAGCAGTAGTAATATCTCTTTTTGCAGATGAGAGAATGAGGCTTCAAGAATTTCACTAACTTGCTGATGGTCACAAAAGGTGGGACAGAACTTGACACTCGTTCTACCTTCCTCCAAAACCTGCATTCTGAAGTCTACATGTGTAAAACAAAAAAAACAAAAACAAAACAAAACAAAAAAAACCTGTTTATTGTACAGATCTTTCCAAATAGGTGTTTTGTGCCAACCACTTCATCATCATCTGGTCCTATTGATTCTCTATCTTTAGGATCTCCCACTTCCTTTTTTTCTTACCACTGTCCCTATTCAAGCTTCTATAGCTTCACACCTAGCTCCTTGTCTCCCCTCTCCAATTCACTCTGCATATTTCTTACCAGCCGTCTTTGGGAAATGCTAGGTGGCTTCTATCCTCCCCATTCTTAAAAATCCTTCAATGCCAACACCAGTTTAGAGAGAATAAAATGTGCGGTCTCTGAGCACATTCACAGCCTTCACCCTCTTCCCAATTCATGTTTCCAACTTCATTTCCTCCCTTTCTCTTCCTTTTCTCTCCCTTTCTTCCTCTCACTTTGTAGATAAGCGGTTGTGTCACCACCCCAGACAACTTACGATTTCTCTACCTGTCTACACCCGCTATCATTTTTCTCCAGATTTCTCCTCCCCACCCAACCCACTGTCCTCTGCTAGGAAACTCAATCAAATACCACTCCCCTAGGCTTCTTCTCATAATAAACATTTCATCCGTTTGATTACCATAGCTTTTGCCCTACAGCCTCTCCTTACATCATGTTTTGTATCACAGATGTTATTTGAGTACATCTGTATCCCACAAATTCCATGCTCCCTTAAGGCAGGAATTTTAAATTTAGGGGCTACTCAGTGCTGAGCATCATCTGTGTTACAGAAATATAGACAATATGAATAACTGATTAAATTTTCACTTTTTATATAACTATTATTATCATAATAGGTGCAGATTATATCCTCAAAGATATTCCACAACAAAAAAAGAGAATTGCTTTATTGTTCATTGATCTGTTTTAGATAAGATCTTACGTATGCAAAGAATTGAGAAACTAATGCCTGAACTTAATATCACAAAAATTCCTGAGATACATTCCTTAAGTCAAATCAATTTTTGTCTTCTTGCAAACTATCACCTTCCCTCCCTGCCTCACACTTTGCAAATGCAAATGCTCCTAGACAGTGGACCTCTACTCCACCAGAGTTGGGGGAGGGGTTTACAAATGTAACTTTCTCCAGCAATTGAAATTACAATTCACAAAATTAGGACAAAGTGTCCCCACCGTAGAAATAATTTACGATCCAATTAATCAGCCGGGTGAATCTGTATCATAAAAGACACCAGAAGGGGCGCCTGGGTGGCTCAGTCGTTAAGCGTCTGCCTTCGGCTCAGGTCACGATCCCAGGGTCCTGGGATCGAGTCCCGTGTCGGGCTCCTTGCTCAGCGGGGAGCCTGCTTCTCCCTCTGCCGCTCCCTGCCACTCTGCCTACTTGTGATTCCTCTCTCTCTCTGTGTGTCAAATAAATAAATAAAATCTTTAAAAAAAAAAAAAAAAGACACCAGAAGTAAGGTAAACCAAACACCAGACATTCTCAAAAAAATTCAGCAATGGGGTGTGATACACACATTTTGTAGGAAAACGGTTTCTAGGCAATAGGTGTGTGATACTTTGTGCAATATAAATTTGAGTTGTGGATGTGGAAGGGTTGTTACCGCAAACACCATATATAACTGGCCTCCACATTTCACAGAATAAATCTGAGGTTCACATCTCTAAGTGAGCAGCTTTTCTTTTTCTGCCAAGAAGATTCTAAGGAGTCTCTTTCTTTTTTAAGTGTTTGGACCACCCAGAAGGTGGATCTACCATCAGAGCCAAGTTACAGATGGTTTGTTTTCACAAATGGTCCAATTTGGAATAAAGTACAAGTTTCTTTTGTGTATATGATGTAAGATTATTATATACATCTGATGCTGACATGTCCTTTCCTGCTCAATGCCTCTTCTCCCCCTCTTCCTCCTTCTTTCCTATTCAGAGCACACTCAGGGCCAAGGTCACTATAACTGAGAACACTATATGGGTACCAATATAGAAAATGTTACTGTATTCTTAAGTTTTGCAGGCTTGAACATAGAGAAGTATATGACTTTAATATAAACTATATTTGAAATTCGAGCTTTCAGAAAGAAGTGTTTACAGTTGAAAGCAATCCTTCACCAGGATTCAAGTGCAGTAGGAAGGTTGATGGGAAAACCTATTTAATTTTATTCTACCAAAGATGTCTGCATGGAAATGCTGGTTCATATGTTCATAACAGTCCTATATCCCACAAATATCTATTAAGTGCAGAACACCCTGAATGTGGAAGGCACTGTGGGGGATACAATTATAACTTAATAGGTTTCTACTCCCTGAGACACTCAAATATGAGAAGAGAAGGCACATACATGTACATAAACTACCATGACATAACCTGTCCAGGACTCCATGAGAAAAGTATGGCCAAAGAGATAGGAGGAGTCAGGGCAGAGATTACCTGCAGTAGTGGCATTGTAGGATAGTGGAAGAGCTTGAGCTACAGAGCCAGCCCTATGAGGAAATGCAGATTTTTACTGGATGTGTGACCCGAAGCAAGTTTCTTAGACTCTGAGAGCATCCGTTTTCTCATCTTAAAAGAGTGTCTTGAGAATTCTGTGAGATAATAATTCTCAGGAATACAATGCCAATAATAATAACAATACCACAAATGGTTCTCAACCCTGGCTGCGCATTAGATTCACCCAGATAACATAGGAAACTATCAATGCCCGGGTGCTACTTGCAGAGGATCTGAGGTAACCGACATGAGGTATGGCCCTAGCAATGCAGATGACAGCCAGGCACTAGAGGGCTTTAGATGCCAGGTGGAGCATTGGAGTTTATTTGTAGGCAACAGAGAACAACTGAACAATGGGCTTTCTCACTATTTCGATCCATGCCCCAGAGCATAGCCCTTCAGTGTATACTTGTCCATAACTATTTCATTTTTATTCTTAACATAAAAGTCTCACCAGGGGGGCCTGGGTGGCTCAGTCAGTCAAGCATCCGACTCTTGATTTCAGCTCAGGTCATGATCTCAGGGTCATGAGATGGAGCCCCACATCGGGCTCCTCACTCAGCAGGGAGTCTGCTTGAGATTCTGTCTCTCCCTCTCCCTTTTGCGCTCCCCCCTCAAATCAATCAATCTTTAAAAAAAAAGTCTCACCAGGGCCATATCTTGTGCTTCCCTCATGTCTCCCCCAGTAAGTAGAATATTATAGATGCTTTATCTGTGATTTAAATTATTTTTTTCCAAACAGACCCAAATAATAGGTTGATGTGAATAATAGAGATCATCCAAGGTGCTTGTTAAAACACAAATTCCCCAGGTCCTCTCCTAGAGCTTATGATTTGTGATTCCAGGCATCTGGAGTAGAATGGGAGTCTTTATGTCCAGCAAGGGCCCCCATGTGATTTTTCTAATTAGAGAAGTTGAAAACATGTCTAAATGATATGGCAGTACTATTTTCAATGTTTTCTCTAATGCTTTTGATATTTGAGACTCCAATGAGCCTAATAATAAATACTCTATTGAGAAACTCTTTGCCTCATTGTAGCTCTCTCTTCTCCTGATTTGGGGGAAAATGTTAATAATAAACTATGAGCAATAACATAAAGTGATAACATAATAAAGTAATAATATAATGTAATGCTGAGAAATATATCTTTATGTCTAAACAGATAGTTTAACTTACTAAAACCAGACCAATTTAGTGGTCATTTTCTCATTACTAGCCTAGCTGAACTTAAGAACTAGAAGAAATGAGGGGACCATATGTTCTCTTCTCTCTCCATCCTTTTTTTTTTTTTTTTCTTATCAACTCCCTCCTTAGAGATCCAAGGACATTAATCACTAGGTTGAAAGCAAAATCAGAAGTGAGTTCTGGCATCACCATCAACCACCTTTCTTTTTTTACTTAAGATTTTATTTATTTATTTGAGACAGAGAAAGAGAGCACAAGGAGGGGCAGAGGGAGAAGCAGACTCCCCGCCAAGCAGGGAGCCCGACTTGGGGCTCGATCCTAGGACCCCAGGACCACACCCGAGCCCAAGGCAGACACTTAACCGACTTAGCCACCAAGACCTCCCCAACTATCTTTCTTATTTGGCTTCTGAAACCATTGCTGACATAGCCAAACAGCTGTTCCCATCTTAGTAGGAAGCCACAGGTTACTTGGACATTTACCCTCTTCTGAAAAAACAGTCTTCATCATCCAGCTTGCCTTAAAGTTGTTGCAATGGTCAAAATTATTAGGAAGAGCTTTGCAAATATGATATTTGGAGTAAATATAAGACAGTGTTAATATTTATGTATTAATACTCTTAATGAAACTCAGTATTGAAGTTCAGTATCAAAGTTCAACACACACCAGATGTCTCAGTTTAAAATTGATATAGACAGACACACACACAACCCTACCTTCCACTTATCCCAACCAGAGCTAAAAAATGATGTTAGGTTTTTCTAAATCAAGATTGAGCATTATATAACAAATCTATTTAAGTATATTAGAAAACCTAGGTGAGGTTTTAAAAGCAAACATATTGAGCCATTCTTTCTCATTTTTTAACTCAAAGAAAAGACTTCTGGTCTCCAAAGTTCAAAAATAGATAGTACTGATTTTGACAAACTGTAGCTAGAGGAGATTAAAAGTTTAAGATTATTTCTATCCCTGCAAGTCACAGTGGGGATGGAAACTTTTATTCTAACAGTTCTGGGCTTGGGAGAATTTCCAAATGGAAAACAGCTATGAAATGCCTCCCAAAGGCTGGGATATAATAATCCCCATTGTCTTTTTTTTTTTAAGATTTTATTTATTTATTTGAGAGAGAGAGAAAAAGAGAGAGAGAGAGTATGAGAGGGGGGAGGGTCAGAGGGAGAAGCAGACTCTCCGCCGAGCAGGGAGACTGATGTGGGACTTGATCCCGGGACTCCAGGATCATGACCTGAGCCGAAGGCAGTTGCTTAACCAACTGAGCCACCCAGGTGCCCAATAATCCCCATTGTCTTCACCAAGCTTCTGTCAACTGTTCCTATTAGAAAATAATCATAATCACTACAGTGAGATGATCACAGAAATGAAGTGAGTACAATATACATTTTGGTGATTAGACTGAAGATCTCAGACATGTGAGAATTTATTACCTTCGCAATTTTATTCATTTAGATGAATCTTGGCTATCCCTTAGAGCCATAAAGTTAAATAGAATCGATAGCTAGATTAATTAAGCAAATAGAGAAAAAAATGAATGAATGACCCTCAAGTAAAATATTAGGAACTATCTAGTTTATTCCTGGAGCAGTTTGAGGTTTAAGTCAAGTCCCATGCATTCTTCTGCTCTAAACAGTAGGAACTTGCAAATGCAACAATGATAGGTTGACATTAATAGCTATAATCTTTGGGTATATAGGAAGTAGCTCTTTTTGTTTCATGAGCTCTGCTTTAAATAACGCTTTCATTCATTTTCAATTATCCATTTATTCCAAATACTGGAATACAAACTGTGACACATTAGAAATATACATAATACTATACATATCCTCAAGAACTTCCAGTCTAGTTGCAAAGACAAGTAAATAAACAAACATTAAAGTACAACTTGTCTTCAGGAAGGAAATGAACAAAATGTAATGGTGGAGAATGATGAGGGGAAGGTCTGGAGAAGTTACTTCAGATGTTTGGGGAAGTCTCTTTGAGAATGTGACATTTAAGCCTAGACCTAAAGGATGAAGAGGAGCAACCGGGTGAAGAGTGGGGGAAATATTTCAGGCAAAAATAACAGTGCATGTAAAACCCTGACAAGGGTACATGCTTGGTATATTTGAGGAACTGAAAGGAAATTGGAATATAGCACAGTGGGTGGAGGGGAGCAAGAATAGTAGAGAAGTAGGTAGGGTAAGACCAGGTAAGGACTATTAGGCAGTTGTAAATAATTGGGATTTACCCAAAAAAATTAGGAGTATGTATAGCAATCAAAAACTGAATACCCAACATAGTAATTAATAATTTCAAATTTGCTATATTTTAAACATTTAATAACCATGTTTCCCATATCCTTAAGTATTCCTTTCATCCACCTCCACACACACCCTGCCAAAAAGAAAGAAAAAAAAAGAAAAGAAAAGAAAAGAAGAGAAATCCATGTGGGTATAAAATTGGATCCATGTGGCATAAAATTGGATCTTTTTTTACCTACTTTTGACAATCTCTGTTAAAACACAGAATATGATGTGTTAGACCATTTACATTTAATGTAATTTCTTTTAATTAAAACCTAGCATCTTGTTAGTTGCTTTTTATTTGTTCAATCTGTTTTTCATTCATGGAGAAGACACTGTGTATAAATACAAACTTCTCTTGTATCTGCAGTCTCCAGGGGTTCTAGACTCTAAATGTTAACTTTAGTGATTTGTTCATCATTTTAGCTGAACTCTATGACCCAAATGCTGCCTCCATCTTCCTCTGTGCTCTGATGCAAGTGGTACAAGTTGCTTACATCTTGACTTTCCTTGGAGGCACCTGTCTTTCCTTAGATTCCAGGCTTAGTTGGTTGCCCTGCAGCTTTAGCTCTCTGAATAGCTCATGAAAAGTTATAATTTTGTATTATATGGCTTCTTCTTATTACTGCAGGAGTGATTCTCTTTCCAGTTTTCTACATCCTAGATGCCCCTTCATGTGAATTTTAAAGATCATTACTTACAGCAATGCTACAGTAGTTTCAATTCAAATATAAAAGCTCCCTAAATGTGGTGAGGTTGTACTCCCAAATAGGGAGTTACGGATAAAAAAAAAAAAAAAACCCTAAAGAATTAATTACTTTGTTTAAAACAAAGAAAACAGAGCGTTAAGGAAGATGTTTTAGAAGAGAATAAGAGATGTCATGATAGATGAAATGTGGTTAGTGAGAGACAAAATTATTTAGCATGGTGGAAACATAGAGCTAACACAATTGATCATTTAAGAATTATTTTAAGTTAGATTTAAAATTCCCTGCCCTTGGGGCGCCTGGGTGGCTCAGTCGTTAAGCGTCTGCCTTTGGCTCCGGTCATGATCCCAGGGTCCTGCATTAGGCTCCCTGCATCAGGCTCCCCGCATCGGGCTCCCTGCTCAGCAGAAGCCTGCTTCTCCCTCCTCCACTCCCCCTGCTTGTGCTCCCTCTCTCGCTGTGTCTCTCTGTGTCAAATAAATAAATAAAATCTTTAAATAATAATAATAATAAAATAAAATTCCCTGCCCAGCGAAACATTTAAAATATTACCAAGCTGAATTATAAATGTCAGGCAAAAAACTCAAGATATTGCAGAATGTTGGTTTTTTAAATGATGCCATGATTTCTTCCAGGTTACTCCAGGAAGCAAGGCGGCAGCTGCTAACCTATGTCCTGGAGATGTCATCCTGGCTATTGATGGCTTTGGTACAGAGTCCATGACTCATGCTGAGGCACAGGACAGGATTAAAGCAGCAACACACCAGCTGTGTCTCAAAATTGACAGGTGCTCTTTAATTAATGGTGTTAAAATGTGATCTGTTTTGCAGGAGAACCCGACCCAGAACTATAAATGATTTCATCCTCCCAATAAGAAAGAGTTTCACAAGACCTAGAATTTTGACAGACTTTTTTTTTTTTTAGTATAGCAGCCACTTTGGTCTGTTCTTCACTGATGTCAGTCAATCTAGTAGTTGTTAACAAACTATTTCTGAAAAGAATTCTCTGGAATGTCAGAATAAGGAAAGAGGCTAAAAGAATTCTTTTTCCTCTTAATTGACTATGAAAATAGAACCACTAAAGGTACTGTCTACAGAAACACTGCACAGCACGACGACTGGTACTGCTGTTCTAAATGTGGTAGAGAATGGAATGGAATTTAAAGATTCTCCTAAAAGAATCTCTTGACTTGCCAAAATGTGAGCATATTGAAAACTGGTTGCTAAGAGCCTGTATGCCTTTGGCTGTTTTGTACAGAATTCAGCCCAGAAGAATCTGACAAGGTGTAAGCATGCACATGCAGTGAGAATGTTAGAAATGAGACATTTCTAACCAAAAAAAAAAAAAAAAAAAGGAAATTGAACCTGATCTTTTGCCATCATAGGCCTGGTCTGAAGCTGAATTGTGAAAATAATGTTTTGTTATAGTGGTTGTTAGTGTGTGTTTATCCTGTTGCTAGTATATTCCCAACTTTCCCTGCTGTGGTTCAGAAGGCCCAATCAATCAGCCAATCTGCCATTTCAGGGGTGAAATTGACTCTTTCCCTATTTATGCATAACTAATGCTCCTGCCAAGCACACAGTCCCTTAGGAGCACATGGTCCCAAACAGATACATGAGAAGGACATGAGATTAGATAAGGCTCATTTCCTTGATGCCAACAGCAAATCCCCCTGGCACACCACTCAGTCTCCTGTGGTGGCCTGGGTAGGATGGGAGGAAAGTAGAGGAAACCTAGGGAGTTTGCCCTGTGGTCATGTCTCCAGAATCTTCCTTTCCTGTACTGTTTCCTGCAGGTACTACAGACCTACTCTCCCCAGAAACTGTACAATGTCTTTGCCTTAGTCAGTTGGGGCTCCTATAACAAAAATACATAGACTGGGTGGCTTAAACGAAAGTTTATTTCTCACAGTTCTGGAGGCCGGAAGTCTGAGATCAGGATGCAGCATGGTCAGGTTCCTGATTATTTCCTCACATGGCCTTTCTTGGTGCGTGGACACACAGACTGAGATCGCATGTCTCTTCCTCTTTAAATAAAGACATTAATCCTATCATGGCAGCTCTAACCTCATGACCTAAACTAATCCTAATTACTTCCCAAAGACCTCACCTCCAAAAACCATCATATTGGCGGGTAAGGTTGCAACATAGGAACTTGGTGGGCGGGGGGGACACAAACTTCAGTCTATAGTTGTCCTCCATGCTATTTTTATCCATTCGAGTTTCCCCAAAAGTACCCAAAAAACAAATTAGATGGGAGAATACAGAATAATGAGCACGGAGTATTGTTTTTGCTTAAATTATCAAGGTTCGACAGTATTTTCATACACGTTATAGTAGATTAAATTATGCTAAAACCAGAAGTACCATTAGAATTTAGAGTTTACAAAATTTCTTTTATTCACAGGGCAGAAGCTCGCTTATGGTCTCCACAGGTATCTGAAGATGGGAAGGCTCACCCTTTCAAAATCAACTTAGAAGCAGAACCACAGGTATGAATTTTAGAATAAATGATATTCACATTATCTTTTCTTTTAAATGATGCGGATGCTTCCAAGAGGAAGAAATGACAAATATAAAAAATCAGAATAAGCCACCTGATGGAGTAATTGTCTATCTTCACCCTGTGAGATTAATTTATATTATCCATGTCTTTTTATATCAAGAGAAAAAAGAAGTATCCCCAGGCAAGTGCCTTGTTAAAAGACAAATATGTTCTCAGGACAAAAATTTGGCTCTATCTACGTACAGTCTACTTATTTTTTCATTCTTTATGATGGACTTCTGCCAAATGACCATGACATAATCCAGGAAGTTTAACATGTTAAAACAAAGCAAAACGAAATTAGTGTCTACCATTTGAAACAGGTGTCTCTAATCTAATAATTATTGTGAACTTTAATTCTTTGAGGTCTTCATCCAGATCTTATTTTACATCCCTTTTTAATTCTCAGTTCTGGCGTTCTATAATTAAGTTTACTCTGCAAAAAGGGTTTTGCATTATGTAATCATGGTGATACTCTACCCATGCAGTAGAATTACAGAAGATAGAGGATTTTTCCCTTGAGGCAGTTCTAATGAGCTAAATTAATCTAATAATCTGATGCTTATCTGATGATGTCTACTTTCAAAAACTCCAAAAAAAAAAAAAAAAAAAAAAAACCCTGAAATGAAACCAACCCTCAGTTGTGCTGTGTGGGAAAATGTAATTAAGACAAGGATTTTAGAACCTCTCCTTAGCCAGAAGTGTCCCAAGTTTAGAGAGACAGATATATAAATTGGGTATCCCTTTTTAAACAAGTATTCATGCTAAGTGGATTAAATATTCCCAAACTGTAGTTTTCCTATATATCTATTGAAAATGCATTGAGAACATATTTGTAACTTATGCTCCAGCAGCATTTCCTTTATCCAGGATCACCAACTCCTGAATTTGTGCTTCCAGTTTTCCACTTTCTCCATAAATTTACCTCCACTTTCTCCTTGATAAAATACACTTAGAGTAACACGAACCTGTATCTCATAGGGCTTCTCAAAGATTTAAATACAATACTATAGAAAAAGAACCTGGCACATCGAATTGCTCCTAGAGGTACTCAATTTTGTGGGAGCTCTTGGTAATACTGGTATGGTACCTACCCCCTCCCACCAGGCTGGCCTTTCCTGACAGTGAAATGGGAGGCTGCCCATGTGACGGGACTTCCTGGACACCAGGAACGCTTTCCACATTACTACTACAGGGGTCCTTACAAATTGCTTTGGATTAAAACTTTACTTTCAGTTCAGATAACATCCCCCTAGGAGAAGAAACATCCTGAGTGGCTTAACCTTTAGAGGGCATGAGTTTATTAGATCCTTGCCCTAGAGTTTTGACTGGAAGAAAGGAGGGGCCTGCACCTAAAAATCACTAAGAGCAAAGGAGGAGAAAACAGGCCCCAAAGCGAGTGAGCAGGGTACGGAATATCCATGAAGGTGGGAGCTGCTGTGTCTGTTCTCTTTACTTGGGAGTCTCCCAGCATGGCGCATAGCAAGCGCTCAATAAATAGCTGATGAGTGAAAGGAATTGGAGGTTCTACGGATAAACTGCATTTTCTAACACTGCCCAGGACCACCCTTGGGACCCAGTTCTCAGAATGGTGCTCGGCTGCCACCAGCCCCTGCTGCTGCGTGGTAAGAGTGCAGGTTGAATGGGATTTAGGTCAGGTCAGAGCTCAGCTCTTCAGGAAGAGTGAGTGAAAGATGAAATAGACAAGCCAGATAATAAATGTGGTGAAAGGGGTCTGAATGCTGGTGGTGGCCTACCCCCTGGCATCGAGGTGGATTGGTGAATAATAACACCTCCAATCAACATTATCTTTGATAGAAGAAAAAACTGGAAGGAGAAAAAGCAAAGCTCTCCAGGCAGAGCTATCACTTGCAGATTGTCCTTTGCAGTAATGCCCAAGCCCACCAGCTTCCTCCCACCTTCATTGACTCATCACTTAGAGGCAACACATGAGAAAAAGAGATCATGTGGTGTTTTAAAAAACAACAGGAAGAAGTGAAAGTTTAAGGCTCATACATATGCATTGGGGCACCTGGGTGGCTCAGTTGGTTAAGCGACTGCCTTCGGCTCAGGTCATGATCCTGGAGTCCCAGGATCGAGTCCCGCATCGGGCTCCCTGCTCAGCAGGGAGTCTGCTTCTCCTTCTGACCCTCCCCTCCCCATGCACTCTCTCTATCTCATTCTCTCTCAAATAAACAAATAAAATCTTTAAAAAAAAAAAAAAAAGGCTCATACATATGCATTAATTAACCACCCAATCTCTTATTCTCACCAGGACAAAATGGATAAAATTCTGAATTTCCTTGCCGTATATAGTACACATCCAAAATTGTACTGCACCCTTTGCAAATTATTCATTCATTCATTCATTCATTCAAAATTTCTCCTAATTTTTAAAATCCAATTTCACCAATATGAGATGCTAAGATATGGGGTCAATGAGACAGATCTGACCAAAGTACCAGATCCCCAGTGATCCCTGACCATGTTGCAGTGTCTGGCATGTGGGTGACTCAGCAAGTATGTATTAAGCACGGGCTGAGCTTAGGCCAAGATGGGAGCTTGTGTTTTGCTAACATCTCTCCAGAACTGGAGTCTAAGCGCCAACTGTTTGAGTTTCGTTCTCGAAGAAGCCCCTTTTATCAATCTACAAGTACTAACGTATGACCATGATTATCCCAAGAACTGGATTTTTAAAAATAGCCCAATTTTAAGTGCTCTGGCCTCTCGTCAATCATGTATTAGCCCACATGTCCTACATTTTGGGGTTAGGCAATATGGACATGTATGATAGTACAAATGGGGAAAAGATAGAGAATGAGATAGGTTTGAAAAAAAAAAAAAAAGGTGAAGATTGGGTTAAAGGCTCCAGAAGCCAGTCAGATGGAGCCTTTGAACATTCCTTTAGTTTGAGTCATGACTAATTCTTACTGGCACCTCCTCCAAGAGGCCCGTGTTTGAAGGTCTCAGAGATAAGAACCATTTCAATTCTTCCCCTAATGGGCCAAAGGATTCCTGTCCTTCGGATCCTCAGGCCAGATTTCTGCATGATCAGTTCACATAACTTGGCACTTCAGAACGGACATTCCCTACAAACATAGCTAAACTCCAGCATGACCCTTGCTATCCGAAGCGCCAAAGCATAAACTTAACAAAATGCAGTGATTAAAAAAAAATACAAGCAGTGAATTTAACCTGTAGCATGAGAGTGGAGAAAAGCTAAACTGAGGTTATGTTTGTCTTCTTATTTTATCTTTTTGTTAACACAAGCCATGCAAAAAGAGGTCTTGCAAAGAGAGGTCTTCCCCCATCCCCACCCCGAAAATGGGAACTCTGCAAATGAAGCAACTTTCTGGGCAACAAAGATGTGTCCATCTGAGAAACACATGCCATTAATATATCATGCTTTCAGATGCTACTGTAGATGAAGAGAAAAGGCCATTGAGCAATACAATATTTGAGTTCTTGTTTCTCAACCCAAGTGAAACTTTAACTGCAGGTTTTGTGATCTTTGCTATTGGAATATAATACTCGTCCATTTTAAAAATAATATATATCCACTGGGGAAAAAACTCATTATATCCTACCATTTAAACCCAGCCACAAAACAAAAATGTTAGTGTATTTCTTTCCAGTTTTTTCCCTATGCATAGATTTAGGCTTTGGGGACTTTTTCTTAGACAGTTATAGCAATAACTGACATGAAATTTTAATACCCAGTTTTTTTTTTCATTTGTCCATGTTTTTATTAAATACTTACATTTTGTTTTTATCAGTTTAGACTTGAATCTTAGGCTTAAATAGAACCTTAGAAGTTATTCCTAGCCATTGAATAAATGTTACTTATTTATTTATAAAAAGTTACATATTTATATATAAAAAGTTGTTCCCAGCCATTGAATAAATGCCTTCTATACAATCCTGAATATGGCCTATGAGCAGACATATGCATTTTCCTATACAAAGCATTATTGCTCTAGACTAAAGGTGTTTTTAGAGCTCTGTGTCCTTCTCCAAATCTGGCATTCTCAAATAAAACATTACCCTCCTCTTTGTTTAATGATAGTTAACTTAAAATTATAATGTAGCTATCCCATACAGGAAAGATGCTTTTCAGAAACAAAATCATTCTGGGCGCCTGGGTGGCTCAGTTGGTTAAGCGACTGCCTTCGGCTCAGGTCATGATCCTGGAGTCCCTGGATCGAGTCCCGCATCGGGCTCCCTGCTCGGCAGGGAGTCTGCTTCTCCCTCTGACCCTCCCCCTCTCATGTGCTTGCTCTCTCTCATTCTCTCTCTCTCAAATAAATAAATAAAAAATCTTAAAAAAAAAAAAAAAAAGAAACAAAATCATTCTTTCCTAAAAGAGAAGATAGCTGTGTCTATTTCCATAAAAGGACTGCATCCTTGCCATAGAAGATTTAATAATAAAGATGTATAGGAACAACACACAAAATCAAGTGAGATATGGGTTAAAGTTATTTATATTTTCTTTTTTTTTTTTTTATAAATATTTTATTTATTTATTTGAGAGAGAGAGAATGAGAGACAGAGAGCATGAGAGGGAGGAGGGTCAGAGGGAGAAGCAGACTCCCTGTCGAGCAGGGAGCCCGATGCGGGACTCGATCCTGGGACTCCAGGATCATGAGCTGGGCCGAAGGCAGTCGCTTAACCAACTGAGCCACCCAGGCGCCCCAGTTGTTTATATTTTCAAAATATACCTTTATCCTACAATTTGTTGATAACTGGAAGGTGGATTACAGAAAACAAGGTTTCTTAAACCCCATTTCCCAGCATTTCCCCAAACTCTCCCCCTATTATATATGGGAAACACTTGAAACAGATTGTTGGGGGAAAAAGTTATAAGGGCGACTTTATTTTTCATTTGAGGGGTGAGCAAGAGGTAAGGGTGGTGATTGTTCATAAATTCCAAACATGATAAAATACTGTCAGTTACTCAGTGTGGCTTGGTCAAGTATATGATCACTTGATATAGTTTGTTTACCTTATTTCCCCACCACTGTTTTTTATAAATAAATAAATAAATACATATACGCACATTATCGAACATGTTGTTTCTGTTGGAGCTGGTAATTACCTCAGTTCTTGGACTGAATCTCTATCTCTGGACAACTTCTTCCAGTAAGAAGTTGAAAGGTGGATGTGTCTGTGAATGCTGTCATTGCTGAGGTTATTCTAAGGGCTTGGGAGATGGTTGTCAAGACCTGCATTCTCCTGATATCAGCGAATCTCTATCCAGTTACCTAGCTTTGACTCTGGCAGCTTGAGCATTTTATGAATTCAAAATATTATTCCTTAATATAAGCTCCTAACATTTAAAAAATACTATTGAAAATGCATTAATTAGGTGTAGTGATTACTTATTGAATTCCTAAAAGATGAGAATCATTTGGATGCTATTGTCTGGGAAAAATAAACACAAGAGCTGGACTACATTGACTGGTATATAATTTTTTTTTTACTGGTATTTTCTGATACTAATGATTTTCCTGAAAAAGTAAAAAGGAATTAAAGTGGAATAGCAAACTTCTCATCGGTTTTGTCTCTTGATTCAGTTTGACCATCAACAATGATGTAAGATTTGGATAGAATGTTGCCTCTCCGTGCCATACTTAAATGTTTACCTTTGATGTATACACTTCATTATGCTTTTTTTTGGAATGACTCTAGCAGCCCTTAAACTAATGCTTTGCAAAGCCTAAATACAAATGTTTGAAGGCTATCTTAGAAACACTTCCTTTTATGATCCTTTTATGATTATGTGCAGAAAAAAGAAGGTGTTTTTTTTTAACAAATTACCATTTGCAACTTCTGCAATATATAACCCAAAATGAAAACAGCAAAGAAAAAGCTTGGAGCTCATTAACTCATATGCTGTTTTTTGGAAGCACTACTAGAGATTACCAGTGCATAAATATTTCCAGAGAAGTTGCCTCATTTATAGGACAGTCACCATCCATGTTTATTTATCATTTTAAGACTAAGAAGTAATAAGGGCAGAGACATTTTCCCCGTAAAACCATCATATGGCATTAACTAATTTTTATAATTTTAATTCTATTTACCAAGATCTTTAAGGTATACTTAAATTAAAAGAAAAACATTTTTTTAATTCCACAAAGCTTGAGTCCTTCAGTTCTGCCTGATTCATTTAATTAGCCTAAGAAATTTAAAATACACCAAAACTAAATGAGACAATTAGCCTTCTGTCTTCTTTCATACCAAAAAGAGTAACAAAGGCTTGAATCATGGCCACTGTCATTACTTACAATTATTTCCATTTCAATTTTTCATACCATAATAATGGCTAATCAGAATGGTTAATCATAAAAACCCAATCAAAATTCATTATTAAATCAGCCAAAACAATCAGATGGTACCACTACATCAATGTTTGACTACACACGTTTTCACAGGTTGTGGGATTCAGCGTTTTTCTAAAGCCAAATTTGGTTGTTTCGGTCATTCTGCCACCTAATAACGGCAGCTATCTTGTCACCCAACCAACTCGTAGGCAGTGAGCCACTCTTCTGGAGGTAAAAATAATGAATCAGTAAGATATTAGTCAAGCCAACAATACTCTAGGATCACAGGCTATTGTATTCAACTCAGACCTTTTCAAGTTCAAGAGGCTGTTATACTATGCTGTCTGAGGTTGATGAGAGAAAAGCTGCTCTCTACCACCTCACTGATTTTCACGTTCCATGAGATTTGGGGCAGCTGGAGTCAAAGACTCCACTAGTATTTGAAGCTGCACCTCACTTCCTTTTATAACTGCCAACAGACCTGGATGGAGGAACAGGGACTATCTGTGATGACTGCCTGCTCAGAACCAAAACGAAGCATTCTGTGGCATGGGTCCCTCCAGGAAGTTGTTGGTGTTCTCAAGCACGAATCTCTGTGCAAAACTGATTCCACCCCCTAAGAAAGGAAGACAGTCTCTTTTTCTAACAAAAAAGCACCATCCCACAACTTATTCATTTGTAATGACAAGGAGGGAAAAAAATGACATGAGTAAGAATATCACAAGACCTTTTTATTTTTTAATAAAAACAGCCTCTTTTCAGTAACACTTCAAAGAATCATAAATGTTTGTACTTAGTTGAAATCTGTGTGAAAAACTGGTGGCACATTCACAAAAGTAAATGAAGTCGATGTGAGTGTGTGAGTGAAAATATTGGAAAGATTTATCTTACTGATCCTGCCAAATGAAAAGATTTGGAAAGAGAATCAGCTTGTGTGTATTTTAGCCTTCCCTTTTGGTTTTCTTCTGTTGCTTAGAAGAAAAACATATTTAATGACTTTACAAAATTATAAATCTATATAAAAATTGGAAAACCTGCTCTCATAGGGAAAAATCATCTTTTAATTCTTATTATTTGTTCTAAATTTAAGGTTAGACCTTAATGCAAATTAAGAATTTTGTTTTTTACTAATGATGTACTATATGTTGGCTAACTGAAATTTAAATTTTGAAAAAAAAATTTTGTTTTTTGTGGTAGGTATTAAGAAAAAAGAAAATTTTACTTGGATTAGTTAAAGTGATTCAGTATAGTCATTCACAAATGCTCCCTCTCTTTCTGATTGTTTCCCTCCTCCATTTCCTAAAATGGAGTAACTTTTATTAAGATAAAAGCTCTCTATTAATAGAAGAGAAAGCAAACGTAAGTTCTACTTGAGGAAATGTGAAGTATAATAATTATTCTAAGCCCCAAATCTCATTTCTGACACGGAATTTCTGTCTTCAAAGGAGTCATATGAGAATTTCTTAAAAGCTATAGATGTAAAAAGTCAGTAGGGCCAGACGAAAGGTATAATGTTCGAATTATTTTATAATATTTAAATAAGATCAATTCCTTTGCACCATTTTGTGGCTGAGTACAGCACATGTAAAGTTCACAGAAAACATAGAAAGTTTTATATTCACCTCCTCCTTTAACCTTGCCATGAATCTTGCAATGGGGTAAAGAAGCCTTGATTAACAATAGCGATGCTGTTGGTTTGCTCATTAACGGCTTTCTTGTGCATTCTGTGGCTCTGTGTATTTTGTCTGCCATTGTACAGGAGTTCAAACCTATTGGTACCGCGCACAACAGAAGGGCCCAGCCTTTTGTTGCAGCAGCAAACATTGATGACAAAAGACAGGTAGTGAGCGCTTCCTATAACTCACCAATTGGGCTCTATTCAACTAGCAATATACAAGATGCACTTCACGGACAGCTGCGAGGTCTCATTCCTAGTTCGCCTCAAAAGTAAGTATCTGACTGGGTTTCCGGCCACCATGCTCTTAACAGTGATAGTACGGGTTCTTTTCCTTTCAAAAGTTCAGCTCTTGCTGTTTTATTTTTACTTTCCTGAAGGCACGATCAGATTTTTAGCTTAAAGACAAGCATCTAGAACATGGTTCTGATGTTCTGGAGTCCAATCTGCCAGTTCCTGAACATTTCTAGTGAACAGATGCTTAAAACGAAGAAATCACTCTGGTTCCATTGTCACCCTTCTTAGTCATGTCACTATTTGGTGGTAAATAATCCTCTCTGTACAATTATCATTCATTTACTTTTATCTTAAAAAAAAAAAAACTATCTTCCACTGAGGAACTTTTTAACCCTTTGTTTTTACAGGATGTGAACTACTTTGAACACAAGCACAATATTCGGCCCAAACCTTTCATAATCCCAGGCCGAAGCAGGTCATAAGCTCTGAGATTTTGATGTCTGGAGTGCATGTTTCTTTAATAAATCCTTACTAATCACTAAGAAGAGTAACGCATAGGTGTTTGGAGTGACTCTGTTCATCCTGAAGCTTATTTCAAAAGCAAAAGAAACAAACTCACTTCACAGAGCAGAGGAGGCCACTAACCTCCATTTCTGAGAATAAATACTGACAAGATTATAGAGCTGTGAAAAGTTAGGCAATCACCACGTATATTTATAACTAATACCCCTGCTGTTCTGAGGAGCCCATCCAGGACACAGTGACCTTTGAGGCAGGCAGGTGTACCCCATTCCCAGGTCAGGAAGGCCCAGCCAGCAGAAATAAACCTGGCAACCAGCCCCAAGTCAGGAGTAAGGAAGCAGGTGGGGCCCAGTGGGAGTCCTGGTGCAGCTTTCTATGTTGGACATTCTCTGAAGAGGCCACCTCAACACCTGCTTCTCACTGCAACTTCAGCCCGCTGGGTAATCCCACTCGTTCTAGCTCTTACATAAAAATAACTCTGCATTCTTATGGATCCTTACAAAGAAAGAGAGGCCACTTGAAAAGGAACTTTTCCACACAGGGGAATATAAGTATAAGGAAAGAGTTGGGAGAGAGGGAGATATGTTGGTTACCCCTCATGGAGAACTGTGTGCACACAGCAATAAGAATGAGCAAGCTCTTCATGGCTGTCAATCAGAGAAACAGATCATCTTCAGATGATCCTTTTCAAATAAATATCTTCTCTAGAAATTGTACTTCAACCTAAGGGGGGGAAATTAATGCCCTGTGTTAGCACTTTGGGAAAGAGTGACTTTAGGAAACCGCAAACCCATTCCTCTGACCTCAGCCACATTAGTCAGCCCCGAGGAAGGAAGTTGGTGGTTAGGATTATTGACTAATGATCTATATCCAGTGTCCCAAACTAGTGGCCCATCTGATTAATTGACAGTGTTTTACATAATCCTCCTGTTGTTAAAAAAAAAATGAACTTAGTAAATGCCTTAAGATGGAACATCTTCTCTCCATCCTGTCAAAATGCCCATCATTCCTGATACCTGGCCCATTTTCATACATGTGTAACCCTGCTAGCCCTTGGGGGTATCCAAGTTTATGATACGTGCTCTGGGTGGTCAGTCATCAATTGATATATGATCTCCTTATGCAGACCTTTCCATAAACTGGAGTCAGGGCCAGAGGATTATCTCAAAATAAGCTGGACAATTTTGTGATATCAGACTCAGACAGAAGCAATAGAGTGGAAAATCAGGAGACGATGCTAAAAAGGCAGTGACTACCAAGTACATCTCCCCCCACTAGAATAGAGCACCTTCCATCTTCCCAGCACCTAGAAACAAGGCTGGGACAGACCAAATGCTCCATAAATGTTCATTAGATAAAGGAACAAAATCCTAAGAGTACCTGATAATATTTTCTGATGGCAAGAAGAAACAAAACTATCACCCCTCTCTCATACATGCAATTCTGCACAAGCCTTTTTTACTTCTCTTTTTCATTCTCTGGTTCCCATTCCATTTTCCTCTGAATCGTCTCCCGATTTCTCCACATTCAATAGCTTCCCAGCCCCACCCTGATACCATAACACTAGATTAAGAGTAAAAATGCTATGTTACTATTGAATAAATATATATACAACTTTCTAAAGAAGCATCGTAAAATTAATACACTTGCATTCTTTTGACGTTGGTTTAACTATAAGTTCACTAATCTGAACTATAGGACTTCAGGAGGGCATTAGGGTGACACAGATCTTGCCTTTGCTAAAGACCAGTAACACATTTAATTTTATAAAAATTCAGGGAAAGTCAGAGAGATTTAGGTAGCTAATGGCCTTTTTTTATATTTGCATTTTAATTCAAAAATGGTAATTGTGACAAGCCCCTCATACTTTTGTCATTGTAAGGTGCCTTTCAATATAGCTGAATTTGGGAGAGGAGAGAGGAGGAACAGGGATGAAAGACAGGCACCAGCATTTAATCTTAAAGAATTGTAAAAATGCCTCTACTACCTTTCCTTTCTTCCTGTGTCCTCTCACTATTTGCTCTAGCTTCTGAATTCCTTGTTCTTACCAAATGATTCTTTTGTCATGGTGGAATTTGAGGTGGCTATCCACCAAGCTACAACTACACATCAATGAACAATTTTTTAATCAGAAGTAAGTGGGAGATGCTAGATTGCTAATATGTTAATCTCCCTAGGGCCTTACTGATAGTTATGGTTCTTTTAAGTATTTCATAATTGAATCATATTAGAAAGTCAGTATTTTCATATGCAAATATGTAAATTTAAAAATTTTATTTTATAGATCCAAATGATAAAATAGAATCTTGTGAGTGGTTTTTGGACAGGTCACGTCAAGAAGTTCCTCCCAAAAAGCCTGTATACAGGCCAGAGAAATCAGTTCTCTGTCTGATGATCTACAGAGACAAGAAGTAGTTGAGTGTATCACCAAGCTTACAAGTGGTCTTGCCAAGTCATTAAGTCAAAGTCAAAGAAATCTCATTAGTACCTACATTTTCAGTCACAGGAATAGGTAGGTCATGGTGACCCATGATACTACCCACAGGGACCGGAGTCCATGAAAACTATTTATTTAAATCATCAGTTCAAGAGATCTTGTAAAACTGCCCCAGAAATTTATAAAAGGTCATTCGTGTTTGCTTAGGGTTTACTTCCTATCTCTTCAATAACTATGGGCCCCTAAATAGAATGAGAAAGAAGCAAGGCAATAGAAGACACAATCCTTGCTTAAATAAAATTATATACACAAACATGCTATATACAAGATTACTAATTACAACTACAAGATAAGGTCTATCTGTAAGTTCTGACTGCTCATAGTTTATCTATCTACTCTATGTCTAGCTCTATGCCTGGCACCCAGTAGGGTCAAAGTAGCTATAAATGCTTGCTGACAAGGTTCACTATTTTAAGCCCAACTCTCCCAAGATTTAACTCAGTGTTTCAAATCCCAAAATTACAATTTAATATGCTTCATTGCACTTAACTTAAATCAATATAATCCTGAGTAAACTGCACTATAACTGAAAATTTACTTTTATTTTTTACCAACTGAGGTCGACTTCGGGAGCTAGCACAGTGTGGAGCTTACAAAAATGGTAAATAAGCCACTGGGCATTTTGTATGTGATTAACCAATTTAGAGATTGGGTTTTAAATAGGCTCTCAACAGCCAGGAAGTGAAGGAGCACACCCATATGTACTTGCCTCATTTAGGTCATGCAGGTGATTGCAATGGATAACGCAAGACAAAAAAAATTTAAAAATCCATTTTGTGACATGGGTTGTCCAGACTAAGCAGGCTACAACATTGATGAAGTCAACAAAGTCAATGTCCAATATCCTTTTGGTTTTTGCTGTCTATATGGGGCTAAGGTTAGCATTAGTAGCCCCAGAGAGTAAATGCAAGAGTCATACTTAAGCCCTAAGAGAAAATGGGCTTTGAGATAAACACATCACATAAATTGTTCTCTGTCTGGAGTTTATAGCAACACTAACCTGCAAGCATGATAGAAGTTTACAAATACTAACATTTCTTTTGGCTTAGTCTTAAATGACTGTGCTTTAAAAAAATCTCAGTATATTCCATTTTCTTGTAAAATGCATTTCTCACGCTGCACTTAAAATGCATGTAGAAAAATGACTTTAGTCATTGGTGCGTGAGCTGTTAACTAGCCTCTTATCCAGATTCATAGAGAATATGAAATCTTCCTAGCTGTTCTCGAAATTGCATGACTGGCCTTTCTCATATTTTAATAACAAGTCTCCTCAATTGATCTTTAAAAGGAAATGAGAAATATGCATGGAAATACATGTGTGCCTCCAAAATTGTTACATGAAATAGCTATGTATGAAAGAAATATAGCTTAGCCCTACGTAGTATCCAAAGAGTCTAAGACCACCTTATTTGCCCTCTAATCAATTAATTTCAAGGTGACAAGCATTTATTGGCTGTTTCTAGAGCCTGTCTTAAATCACTGAACAGTTTATTAACGTGTATTCTTCACAAAATTAAAGAATAAAAGTAGAAAAAGTTAAAATCTTAACTGTAAGACATTTACAAAATAGCTTTAAAACATAATCTTTATCACAGAACCTTCAAGTTCCCAGTTACTATTCAGTGAAAGCCTAAGTGCATTTCGGAAACATACTTCTCATGAAATGTTTAGCCTAAGTATCTGATTGGACCTTCGTGCTGCGTAGTCCCTTACTAATTGTGAAGGATCATTCAGGAATATTTTGATTTTACATACTGCAGCTCACAAATGTAAAAGGACATCCAGCCAATGTCATTTCCCTGCACCACTTGTTTGTGATGTGGGCCAGTTTAAAATCATTCGGCCTATTTTTAAAAAGTAAAGATAGCTGCATCTTTTCTACCTCACATACAACTCTGTGTGTAACCCTCAACATGTTGCCCTAGCAGAACAGAGCCAAAAAATGCAATATCACCTGTAGTTTTTAATTTTCTTGCACTTTTTTCAATCAGGAATTTTGAAATGTCTTCCCTTTGTAAAACACACCCTAGCCAGAAGTAACCGTTTCATTTGAATTTGATTTAATGCACATCTTACTCTCTGTCTTCAATTCCTTTTAACCTCTCTGTCCTTGTTCTCTGTGTTCTGTCTGGGTTTTCTGATTCCTGTGTCACCTCTGTGTCACACGGTCATTAAAACAGTGGATGCAGTACTCCGTCCGGCATTGATGGTGGCAGCGGACGTAGCACCCCTTCTTCTGTCAGTACTCTTAGTACTATTTGCCCAGGTGACTTGAAAGTTGCTGCTAAGATGGCCCCTAACGTTCCTTTGGAAATGGAACTTCCCGGTGTGAAGATTGTACATGCTCAGTTTAATACACCTATGCAGTTGTACTCAGATGACAATATTATGGAAACACTTCAGGGTCAGGTTTCAACAGCTCTAGGGGAAGCACCCTCAATGAGGTAATGCGAGTCTTTTTGAACCATGGGCATATTAACTAAACACGTGGGCGATGTCAACCTTACGGGTGTCTTTTAACATTGTCGTAATTCAAAGAAAGCTATGTGGAAAGCTTTAAAGAAAAAAATACTAGGGGTGTATTGCAAATATCTAGACCTAAAGATAAAAGTGAGTTCAAGAATTAACTAAGTAGAACTTTACGCAACAGAGCACAGAACAATGAAATCAGGGAAGGAACAAATGTCTATCTCCTTTAGAAAGCCACAGTGTTCTTTACAAATGTCTGGTACAGTACTTCTCAAAAGTAACTTACAATCTAGTATACTCTATGCTTCTTCTTTGGGGGTCAAAAATTGGGAAAGGAATGGGAGGTTCAGAGGAATTTTAAGAGATGACACCTCTTGTCTCTTTTAGTGGTAGCTTGTGGAGAGGTAATCATTTTTCCATTTAGATTTTTTACCATGAATAAAGTTTTATAAGCTCAAGCTATTAATGTAAATATTTAATTTCCATCGGTCCCTATTTTGGCTAATTTCTTCTTTATTATGAATATTTCCTCAAAGTGCTTTTGCCATCAAGTTTTTTCAAATAAAGACTTACAAGATAAAAACTTATTACTTCTTTCAGTATTATATAACCACTTTTTATAAATCAAAATTTTATAATGTTTTAGAGTACTATGTAACTATATCCCAAAATAGCTCTAGGGATGAATACAATGAGATAATAAAGCTGTAATGTATCTCAAAGCCTTTTTGCGAAGAATTTCAGATATATAAGATGATGATTTTAAGATATGATATAGGTAGTAAAAATATGTGCAGATAGCAACTACCTTTTCTAGATAATGCAATTAAATGCCATTAAATAATAAAGCATTTAGTGCCTGACATGTAGTATTATTGAGGCATTTTCTTATTGTTCATCATGAATTATATTTGTAGAATATTAAAATAAAGCTGCTATCATTGTTGTAAGTGAATTATAATGTGCTTATTAAAAAACAATGTAATCAATATAACTGACAGATCTATGAAAGTTTCTACATTATGTATTTTCACATACAAGCTGAATTTCTTCCATTTATAAGCCAAACGATAACTTTGTTGTTTTCAGGAGTTAACAAATTAACCCTAAAAACAAAATTGAGCCATACCTTTCAGCTTAATATCAGAAATGAATCTGAACTTTACTGACAATTTTATGACTGAGAATAATCAAACTGGGCTCACTCTTGCACTTCCTACCATCTGTATATTGTCTCTTTTCTGAGAAAAGTTAATTTTGTTCACATTATAATTATATATCCATCAGACATGAGTGTTATTTTTTTTATCACTATTCCCTAACAGTCACATTGTACTTACCCTCTAAAGTATTCTGCCAGATGGAGAAGTGCTGATGTGACTCCCAGGTTAATGAATGACATCATGAAAGTGACCCATGTGAATTCATACCATATTTTTAACTGTATAGAGATTAACTTGAAAATCCTGAATCTTTGCTCAGGAGTTACTGCAAATATAGTGATTATTGCTTATCCATGTCTTGTGGCTTCTTGCACATTCCATGCCTCACAACGCTCCTGACACTGCTTCACATGCCATCCTGTGTTTCAGTGAACCCACAGCCTTGGTGCCCCCCCAGTCAGATGTGTACCGGATGCTCCATGACAATCGGAATGAGCCTACTCAGCCTCGCCAGTCGGGCTCCTTCAGAGTGCTCCAGGAATTAGTGAATGATGGCCCTGGTGAGCAGCCATGAATACCTGCTGGAACAGTATTGATGGAGGAGAGGATAGCAAACATACTGGGAATGAAAGACTAAAAATTGATTTAGTTCAGTGATCAATGAATCTTTCCTCAGAAAGATTTGGATGGCACTTGGTTTAGAAAAGGAGCTTCCAGAATGTATCCAGGTAGCCACCAACCCGGTGATAAAAGGACACCAAAGACAAATTCCATCCATAGTAGTCAAGGGGCTAGTTTGGCTCAAAAATCATTAGTTAGAATTTTAAATGGATATTGCAAAATTTCTCAGCCTCCCCCTGCTCCACGGTGTCATCATCATCAAAATTTTAAAATAACACTGAAATGAACCCTTACTATGTTCCAAACCTTGTGCTAAGTATCTTGCATACTTGATCCCTTAATCCTCCCAATAACCTGTGAGACAGGAACTATTATTTTTCCCTTTTAACAAACGAGAAACTGACACACAGAGAGAGTGGATTTGTACAGAGACACAGCCAGTAAGAAGCAAGGCTGAATCTCTAGCCCACTACTGCTGTCCTCAGGGCTCATAATCTTATCAATGTTTTTCTACCCCAAAAAGATATACACAGTCTTTTAAAAGTTGCACAAAAATGGGGCGCCTGGGTGGCTCAGCCGTTAAGCGTCTGCCTTTGGCTCAGGTCATGATCCCAGAGTCCTGGGATCGAGCCCCGCATCGGGCTCCCTGCTCAGTGGGAAGCCTGCTTCTCCCTCTCCCTCTCCCTCTCCCCCGTTTGTATTCCCTCTCTCGCTGTGTCTCTCTCTGTCAGATAAATAAATAAATAAAAACTTCAAAAAAAAAAAGTTGCACAGAAATGCAAAATGCCCTACTAAGTTGGCTATTTAAAAAAAAAGAAAGGAACTTACAAGTGTTGGTGAGCATGTGGAAAAACTGGAACACTTGTCCATGGCTGATGGGAATGCAAAATGGTGCAGCCACTGTGAAAACCAGTATGGTATTTCCTCAAAAAGTTAAACACAGAAATTACTGTATTATCCAACAATTGCACTCCTGGCTATATATCCAAAGAATTGAAAGCAGGAACTCAAAGAAATACTCATACACCGGTATTCATAGCAGCTTTATCCACAACAGCCAGAAAGTGAAAACAACACATATGCCTATCAACTGATCAAGGGATACACAAAATATGGTCTACCCATCCAACAGAACATTAATCAGCCTCAAAAATGAATCAAATTCTGATACATGCTGCAATATGGATGAACCCTGAAAACATGCTGGGGGAAATAGGCCAGACAAGAAAGATAAATCTTGCACGCATCCACCCCTATGAGGTACCTGGAATAGGCAAGTCGTAAAGACAGAGAGTAGAGGTTACCGGGATCTGGGAGGAAGGGGGGATGGGAAGTTACTGCTTAATGGGTACAGAGTTTTTGTTTGGGACGATGAAAGAGTTCTGGAAAGAACTGTTGGTGATGGTTGCACAACCTTGTCAATGTACTTATTGCTACTGAATCACACGTTGAAAAGTGGTCATTATGATCCATTGTATGTTCTGTATATTTTACCACAATAAGAAAAAGAAAAAAAATGCCAAATGTTCTCTGATCCTTTTCGGCATTTTATAACAGCTCCCTCCAACAACGACGACAACCTTTAACAAATCCTTTTTGGAAAGGCCCTACTTCAGAACAAGTGATGCTTGAAGCTGTCCTCCTCCTTTTGAGATACTAGTTCTGGCACAAATTAGGAATTCCTTAGGTTAAAGTGAACACCTTAAAATAGAAGTGAAGTACAAACTGTAGCCAGCTGTCCACTTGCCATAAATGGAAACACTTTGTTTTTCAGATGACCGTCCTGCTGGAACTCGGAGTGTGAGAGCTCCAGTTACCAAAGCCCACGGCAGTGCTGGCAGCGTTCAGAAGATGCCAATCTGTGACAAATGTGGGAGCGGCATCGTGTAAGTTCCAGTTTTAACCCAGGCATTCACTCTAAATCTCGGTATCCGCTCTCGGTTTCTAGTCAGTGACTTGAACTATGTCCACAACATTTAGCACATTTTGACCAGAACTCCTTCAACATGCCCTAAAATTGGCATATAATGTGAGTCAGCAACAATCTGGACTTATAATTTCAGATATATTCCCATTAAAAAAAAAAAAAAAACTGTCCTCAAAGCATATTTTAAAAATTGCTTCCGAGAAGCATAGCTTCACTTCAAAAAGCCCTCCCTTGGTTAATGTGTAGTCTTTAAATACTTCCTCTTTTGTATAAACTGAAGAAACCAAATATGAGGGTCATCAGGTTGTTCATGAAAATACATTATCTTTACTCGGTTTCTTAGGTTGCACATATATTGAAGTATAACTTTTAAAAATACAGTCAGCTTCCATGTCAAGGGCCCTTGTGTTTGCATAGCCACACTTGCTAATTCAAACCTCCAAGTGAACCAGATCACTTCAATCTCCCCACTGCAAATGCCCCACATGGCCCCTTCTCCCAGCCCTTTACTCTGTGCCTCTATATTAGCTCACACACTGCGGCACCATCTGTCCAATGATCCAGGATTCATCCCAGGAGGATAGCGGGAGAGAAGCCTGGTTAGAGCAAGGAGGGGAATGTGACAAAGAAAGAAAGAAAAAGAAAGAAAGAGAGAAAGGAAGGAAGGAAGGAAGGAAGGAAGAAAGGAAGGAAGGGAAAGAGAAAGAGAGAGGGAGGGAGCAAGGGAGGGAGGGAGGGGAGAGAGGAAAAGAAAGAAAGAAAGGAAGAAAGAAAGAAAGAAAGAAAGAAAGAAAGAAAGAGAAAGAAAGAAAGGAAGGAAGGAAGGAAGGAAGGAAAAGAGAAAGAGAGGGAGGGAGCAAGGGAGGGAGGGAGGGAGAGAGAGGAAAAGAAAGAAAGGAAGAAAGAAAGAAAGAAAGAAAGAAAGAAAGAAAGAAAGAGAAAGGAAGGAAGGAAGGAAGGAAGGAAAAGAGAAAGAGAGAGGGAGGGAGCAAGGGAGGGAGGGAGGGAGAGAGAGGAAAAGAAAGAAAGAAAGGAAGAAAGAAAGAAAGAAAGAAAGAAAGAAGAAAGAAAAAGAAAGAAAGGAAGGAAGGAAGAGAGAAAGGAAGAAAGAAAGAGAAAGAAAGACAGGAAGAGAGAAAGGAAGGAAGGAAGAGAAAGAAAGAAAGAAAGAGAGAGAGAAAGGAAGGAAGGAAGGAAAGAAGCAGGGCCGGCAGCTCAGGAGCAAAGAGGATCTCATAAAACACAATAGTTTATGATGGTACCAACAGCAATTACTGCCCCCGAGTTGGAGTAAACCGTTCTGACGGCCGAGGTGAGCCTACCCACCCGTGGAAGTTCCGTCTCTGCCCTTTGCCCTGTTTCCTCCGTGCTCCATAGAGTAGAGCCCGCAGCGCCAAGACAGAAAGCCATCAGAGGGACTTCTCGATGTGTAGGCAAGCTCGGTCAAAATCAGAATCCTTTGCAGAGGTATTTGCCGCATCTGTATCATGTGTTCCTCTATCGGCGTAGATCATGAGGGAAGATCCTATAACTTTTATAGAAGCGACTTGTTTGAAAATGGGGAGAAGAGTCGCACGTCAACACCCGAGACAACCCCGCGACGTGTCATTACGGTTGTCTCGGATCCCCCTGGGGATGACATCAGCCTCACGGCTGTGCGGCCTTCCCGCTGGAAGGGCTGGCTGGAGGCTGTTTCCTGCGCGTGAAACAGACAGCACCCGCCTATCTGCCGCGCTGCTTCCCTTTGCATCAGGTTTTCGGCCTTGTGTTTGTCACCCCGTCTTGTCTTTTCCTCACCAGCGGCGCCGTTGTGAAGGCGCGGGACAAGCACCGGCATCCGGAGTGCTTCGTGTGCGCCGACTGTAACCTCAACCTTAAGCAGAAGGGCTACTTCTTCGTGGAGGGGGAGCTGTACTGCGAAACCCACGCAAGGGCTCGCACGAGGCCCCCCCAGGGCTACGACACAGTTACTCTCTATCCCAAAGCTTAAGTAAGCCTTACACAGACCCGAGCACGCACACACTCACGCGCACTTACACACGAAGACATCGGCGGCTTTGGGCAGAAGTATAGCAAACGGTTGGCTCCAAATCTAAAACCAAGGCTTTTAGACGTTTTTCTTACTGTTACTGAAGAACAGGAAGCGGGAGACAAATGCCTGCTATAAATGTACTCGGAAACATACACTTAGCTATGTGTTTTTTCTCTCTCGGGCTAGTAATAACTTAAGGACATTGAAGGCAGTAATTTTTTTATATGTCATACCCCACAATTTATATTTATATTGTGACATCAAGAGATTCGGGGGAGTCTAATTATCTTTCCTTAACAAGCTGATTTTGCAATTGTAGTAAATACCAAATGACGATCTTGTATTCTAACACAACCTGCAATTGTCTGTTACCTGTTTTAACTATTATAGTGCATGTCAGAAAGAAATTCCCTAGATTTCTCTAGTTTCGTATTGAAACAATTATACCACCAGATGCAACATACATAATAAATACATAAAATATTTTTAAAATACCTAATGAAGTGGCATTCAATGAATTCAAATAAAATCAACATTCCAACAAGAGGGTCCAATCATATCTTGAAATGTACACTAACAACTCGGGTATTTTAAGAAAAATGTGGCTTCTTCAGTTTCCTATACTGTTTCTTATAAGCCCACAATTTCTGCTGATAGGAGGGACATTTAAATTTGCTAAAGGTAATTCAGTCCCTTTCCCATAAAAACAGTTTCTTGTGCTTTGAAATGGTCTCTTTCATTTTATAAATGTTTCTTTCAGACGAAATAGTCAGTGACTTCAAGGCTCAGACCTCCCTCAAGGCTGTTTCTTTATGCTCAAAATTTCACCACTGCTGCCGCCTCCTTCCCAAGATGTCATCTCCAAGAGGAGACAGTTTCAGGGCCCTCCTGAGGAAGGGAGGGGGCTGCTAGTCTCCTGGGATCCTACTGCATCCACTGCTAAAATCCATGGTTTCATTTGTGGTCTGTTCTCTCCACATGGTTGGGAGCAGGCAACAAACCCACCTCCAGCATCATCTCCAGAAGTCTCAGCTCTTCCCTGGAGGCGTGGATCCTTGTATCTCAGTGAACTCCATCTAGCCCCTGGCTCTGTCTTGTCACCTTGCCTCTCACTTTGGTGGTCACATAGCAATGCCCCTAACTTGCGTGTCTTACCTACTTCCCATGCTCTCACTGGGGATATATGGGAAACTTCTGAAAATGTCCCCTCCACATAAAACCATGGGAAACTGGCAGGATGTGGAGAGGGGGAGGTAGGGACTGTCTTGGGCCCTTTGTCTCACCCCCTGGTCACAAGTTCATCTCTACCCTATTATCCTACCCTCTACATCTATACCCTACCCTGTGGGTCTGGAGCAGGTAATCTCCTATTGTCCCAAATGGAAAATAGGGCACACGTTGTATTGCTCTGGAATTCCCCCAAACTTAACTAATTATTTCTGACCCTGACCTGTCTAAGGTTTGGATCCAGGGAGAGGAACCACAACACATACCTGGACCCTTAGGCATTTGCAATTGCAACTGGAGCCCCTTGCAGCAAAACAAATTCATTAACAGAGGCATTAAAATAAAATAAATAAGAAACTTAGAGATCAAAGAAATGAATGTATCCAAATAGACTATATTTTTTGTTCAGATGTTATTTTAAAATATTTTGTTCTGGGAAGGACATAAACTTAAAAGCTTGGAAGCTAGGGAGAAAATAAATGGTAACTGACTTAGAAAACTCAAGAAAGCTGAAATCCAAAGCAGCAGTGGAGAAAACTGAAAACCAACCCAATACACCCTCCAGAATCTTGCAAAGGTGTGGAAATTAACAGCACTGGTATTTCTGGACTAGAAGATAAAGGTGGAATGCCTATCAGGAGCAGCAAGTAGAATCTGTTTGAGAAGTATTTAATCCCCAGAGCTGTTTCCTCTCTTACCCCTCATGGCCCTTCCCAGTGGTAGTCTGCTAGGTATTATTGATAGAAGGTTAAGCAACATCTCAACTGGAGTCAGGAAGCACAGCTGAAGATATGTGTACTGTACTAAAAAGAGGTTAAATTAAGAATGAAAGATTCATGATAAAAGTGTACATTATATTGTATATTAATGTACATCGTATATTAGTATATGGTAGAATAATAATGAACGGCTTAAGTTCACATGTTTAATAATGAGTTAAAAAAAATGGTAGTGTAGGGACGCCTGGGTGGCTCAGTCAATTAAGGATCTGCCTTTAGCTCAGATCATGATCTGGGGGTCCTGGGATCGAGCCCCACATCAGGCCCCCTGCTCACTGGGGAGTCTGCTTCTGCCTCTATCCCTCCCTCCCCCCCCGCCCCCACTCATGCATGCTCTCTCTCTCTCTCAAATAAATAAATAAAATCTTTTAAAAATAAGGTAGTGTAGTTTTTTTAAAAAATAGTATAGTTCTAATCTGAAATTTGAGAGAGATATGGCTTAAATCTGGTAATTCAGACCACGTGACCAAGGCTTGTGAAGCATGCCCTGAAGTTGCATGTTTATTATAGTTAATAAAAATTATTCTTTCAACAATTAAATCTAGAAATTTTAACATGTAGAGAATTAATAAATAGAAATGAATGCAATAATATATATATAGAAAACCCTAAAGACTCCACCAAAAAACTACCAAAACTGATAAATGAACGCAGTGAAGTCAAAGGATACAAAATCAACACACATAAACCTGTTGTATTTTTTTTTTTAAGATTTTATTTATTTATTTGACAGAGAGAGACAGCGAGAGAGGGAACACAAGCAGGAGGGAGTGGGAGAGGGAGAAGTAGGCTTCCCACTGAGCAAGGAGCCGGATGCGGGGCTCCATCCCAGGACCCTGGGATGATGACCTGAGCCGAAGGCAGACGCTTAATGACTGAGCCACCCAGGTGCCCCAACCTGTTGCATTTCTATACACCAATAATGAAGCAACAGAAAGAGAAATTCAGGAATCAATCCCATTTACAATTGTACCAAAAATAATAAGATACCTAGGAATAAACCTAACCAAAGAGATAAAAGACCTGTTCTCTGAAACCTATAAAATACTGATGAAAGAAACTGAAGATGACACAAAGAAATGGAAAAACATTCCATGCTCATGGATGAGAAAAACAAATATTGTTAAAATGTCTATACTACTCAAAGCAATCTACACATTTAATGCAATCCTTATTAAAATACCAACAGCATTTTTCACAGAGCTAGAACAGGCAAACCTAAAATTTGTATGGAACCACAAAGGACCCCAAATAGCCAAAGCAATCTTGAAAAAGAAAAGCAAAGCTGGAGGCATCACAATTCCAGTCTTCAAGTTTTATTACAAAGTTGTAATAAAACAGTGTGATACTGGCACATAGATCAATAGAACAGAATAGAAAACTCAGAAATAAACCCACAATTATGCGGTCAATTAATCTTTGACCAAGCAGGAAAGAATATCCCATGGGAAAAAAGACAGTCTCTTCAACAAATGGTGTTGGGAAAACTTGACAGCAACATGCAAAAGAATGAAACTGGACCACTTTCTTACACCATATACAATAATAAACTCAAAATGGATGAAAGACCTAAATGTGAAATCTGAAACCATCAAAATCCTAGAGGAGAACAAAGCAGTAACTTCTTTGACATTAGCCATAGCAACTTCTTACTAGATATGTCTCCTGAGGCAAGGGAAACAAAAGCAAAAATAAATTATTGGGACTACATCAAAATAAAAAGCTTCTGCACAGTGAAGGAAACGATCAACATAAATAAATGGCAACCTACAGAATGGTAGAGGATATTTACAAATGACATATCTGATAAAGGATTAGTATCCAAAATACATAAAGAATTTATAAAACTCAACACCCAAAAAAACAAATAATCCAGTTAAGAAATGGGCAGAAGACATGAACAGACATTTTTCCAAAGAAGACATCCAGATGGCCAACAGACACATGAAAAGATGCTCAACATCACTCATCATCAAGGAAATACAAATCAAAACTACAATGAGATATCACCTCACACCAGTCAGAATGGCTAAAATAAACAGATGTTGGCGAGGATGCAGAGAAAGGGGAACCCACTTACACTGTTGGTGGGAATGCAAGCTGGTGCAGCCACTCTGGAAAACAGTATGGAGGTTCCTCAAAAAGTTAAAAATAGATTTGTATTTCCCTGATGCCAATGTTAATTTTAAAAAAAAGTTAAAAATAGAACTACCCTACAACCCAGCAATTACACTTTGTATAAATAGGTATTTATCCAAAGGATACAAAAATACTGATTTGAAGGGATACATGCCCTCCAAGGTTTATAGCAGAGTTATCAACAATACCCAAATTATGGAAAGAACCCAAATGTCCATAGACTGATGAATGCATAAAGAAGATGTGTGTGTGTGTGTGAGAGAGAGAGAGAGAGAGAGAGATAATGGAATACTATTCAGCCATAAAAAAGAATGAAATCTTGCCATTTGCAATGACATAGATGAACTAGAGAGTATAATGCTAGGCAAAATAAGTCAGTCAGAGAAAGACAAATACCATATGATTTCACACATATGTGGAACTTAAGAAACAAAACAAGCAAAGGGAAAAAATAGAAAGAGAGAAACTAAGAAATAGACTCCTAATTATAGAGAACAATCTGAGGGGAGGGGGTGGGATGGATTAAATAGATGATGGGAATTAAGGAGTGCATTTGCTGTGATGAGCACCAGGCGATGTATGGAAGTGTTGAATCACTATATTGTACACTTGAAACTAATATAACACTATACGTTAACTAACTGAAATTAAAATAAAAACCTAAATAAAAAAAGAAATGAATGCAATATGAAAATTATTTTTAAATATATAAAGTACAAAATAAAAATAGCACTGTTAAAATGAAAAGGAATTAAAACTTTAAAAAAATGAGAGAACATTCTGTCCCTCATAATAGTATTTTGTCTCTTAGTAAGTTCACACCAGATTCTACATAGGAATTGATGCCATGAAAAAGAATGCCAACCAGTTTTGATTTAGCTCACAGAATAACATATTTTCTTAGTAAACAGACTAGTCACTGTGTTTATATTTACAAGCTTATTAAAGCTAACAATGATCAATGAAACTATCCATTAAGATTAAGAACTGGGCTTCTATGAACTTTGGACTCACGATTAACTAAATTACAGGTTTTTTTCAGAGTAAACACAGGATAGAGTTGCTACGCTCTCTACCAATAGGATGAATGATTGAATAAAAAAAACAGTCCTAGTTATCACATGTGCTTGCACCTATGTAAGCAGAGTAAAACATAATGGTTAATGTGACACACAGTTTACCCATCTCTCCATAGGATAATCTCCAGTTTGTCCAACATGGGAACATCCCAAGATAAACAGAATGCAACTCTCGGTCTCTTCTATTAACAACTTGAGTTACAAAAGTTTGTCAAGTTGACCTTTGAACAGATTTTATTTCCATCCTAGAAAACTGCTACTATAAGCATTACTCTTTATTATCATGTCATCAGAACCTGATGTTCTTTTACTATTTATGCTGTGCCATCTGAATCATGAGCGTAAAAAAGGCGATTCAAAAAAAGAATGAGATGTTTGGATAATTCAAGTAAATAAACCATTTACCTCCTCTAAATGACCATTTCAAGACAATCCTCTCAAGTCTATTCATTTTGGAAAGCACTCAATAAATATTTATTTGAAAACCTACCAAGTAAGAGATGTTAAATATGAGGCATAACAATATGGACTTTTGAATACTTTGTGTACATTTACAAATGGACATTTTTAAGCTAATTAGAATGTTTCATGGGCTTAATTTTAAAACAAAGCACCTATAAGAAGTGGTGGCTTATAATTATTTCCTTTTAAATTTTCTAGTAATATTATCAAACATTCATTTCAGAAGAATCAGGTATCAACATTACCTTTTTAATTACCTGAAAACTTTGTCTAAATATGCACAGAATGTCCAACAACATGTTTTCCTTTCTCTAGGAATAAGGCGTGTCAGCATGTTTTAATTTATGAAAACCCAAAGCACAATTCCATTGTCCACTATTCAAATCTAATACAATATCTGCTCTTAAATCCTAATTGCTACCCCTATCATAAGTATCAAGCATAAATGGATTCTAAATTTAGATTATATGAAATGCCAAATATTTGGGGATGAAAATTATTCCACTCATTTATTTATTCAATTTTTCACCTGGTGAAGGAGTATATGCAAGTTATTATTTCTGCACCAAAAGCAAAACTATGTTGTGAGTTTGAGAACGACCTCTCATGAGGCCAAATTCCCATTGTCTCCTTGTCTGAAGTATGGGGTTTGAAAAGCACAGGTATGTGGATTAGCCATCACATGTATATGTGCCAAGGTGTGCACATATCTCTGGTTCACAAAAGCACCGAGGTTATGCAACCAATGTCGCATGGATGAAGAGCCTGCTTTAGGCTCAATCATGCCCATAGGTGAACTGGTTGCTCAGCCTGCCTGTTCATGCATCTGGGCTCCAGCTGCTGCTATCTGAGCTCCCAAAGCTCCCAACCATGACCCTTCCAGAACAGTACTTCATGTTACAAAGCTTTTCATTCCTCAAAGTATGTGACCCCCTTCTTCCTGATGCTAAACTGCTTTCTGGTTTTTGGACACTAACGGAGCTGCCCTGCTGAGGGCCACTTGGTCACAATATAAAAACAGTATGTTTCCTTTGCTATGTGAAGATACTATTAACGTGTACTTCCAACGGAACAAATGGATTTGCAACAAGAAACCCATATTCCTTGCTTGACTTCAGCTATGAGCTGTGACATGAGTCAGAGGTGGTGTCCATGGCCATTGGAACAGAATGAAACTTCTAAACTGAACTAAGAACCTAGCCACATTGGTAGCATGCCCTCACTGAACGGAATGGCCAGCCAGTTAATAGTGATAAAGACAATGTCAAGTGCAGGTCTGGACTGTTTGGGCTGGTAGAAGTCTCAGAGATCATCCAGTCTACCCCCTTGTTCTGAAGATTAAGGAGTTAAAGCCCAGGGGCAGAGCTACAGTTAGAATCCAGATCCTTATTCAGAGCTCTTTCCATAACAACCTCCTTACTTACTACTTAATAAATTCATTACTTAATATTTTTATTATTCCACACTACATTTCCTAACACTTATGGAAGAGATGATTTTTATTATAAAGAGAACAAACGTGGACTTAAAGTTAATACTGATATAAATAAACAAAACTACAGAGAGAAAGAAATATAATAGTGTTTAGAATTCACAGGTTTAGGGGCGCCTGGGTGGCTCAGGTCATGATCCCAGGGTCCTGGGATCGAGCCCCGCATCGGACTCCCTGCTCAGCGGGAAGCCTGCTTCTCCCTCTCCTACTCCCCCTGCTTGTGTTCCCTCTCTCGCTGTGTCTCTCTCTGTCAAATAAATAAATAAAATCTTAAAAAAAAAAAGAATTCATAGGTTTAAAGATTTCCGAAATATATTACTTATTACCTAGGGAATATTAATGAGTTTAAATGGGATTTTTTTCTAATTATGTAGCCTTGTACAAAAATTAAGCTTTCTGATACTTTTCCTCATCTGTAAAATGTTTATTTGGCAAAGTCATAAGGATTAGAAATAATGTATAAATGTGACTGGTATTATGTCATGAATTTTGTAAACACTCAATTAAAAATCTACACACTCAAATAAAATACATAGAGTCAGTAAAGGGACCTTAGTCCTCTTTATAGCTACAAGATTATAACCTACAGTTTTAGTTGTTGTTATCATTCTTTGCCTTTGCTTGAGCAACCAGAATTTTTACTTGGGGTCAACTTTAATTCCGTTGTTAGTCTTCTAAATCTTTAGAGTATGTAAAAACTGCTTTGAACTTACCATTGGGTATAACAGAATATTGTCAGTGAGTCTTTGGTGAAGTCAGGTTGCATGAACTCAAGCTTTTAAAATTATCCTCCTCAAATGAAGAGAAGTTCCAGTGAACTTCATGAATCTGATCCTTCTCAGTGTGAAATGTCAACTCTCCTGGGACTATCAAGAATAGGTATCTAGTTCTTGAATCTTTTGGCTTGATACAATTGTGCTCATTTAATTGGCTCTTGATCTTTGACACCAAAGAATAATTAGAAGTCATAGAAACACCATTTTGAACTTGGGATTAAATACTGAAAAGCATAGATAATAATAGTTTTTAGGTGGGGCGCCTGGGTGACTCAGTTGGTTAAGCCTTTGGCTCAGGGTCCTCGGATGGAGCCCTGCATGGGGCTCCTGCTCAGTGGGGAGCCTGCTTCTCCCTCTGCCTCTCCCCCTGCTCATGCTCTCTCTCTCTCTCTCAAATAAATAAAATCTTTAAAAAAATTTAAATAAAAAATAAACACTTAAAAAAATATAAAAAACTGTTTTTAGGGGTTTACACATTACTTAGTAGGAAATGTGTCAGATATTTTATATGAATTATCTTAATTTGATCCTACAACAACGCTGTAAAGTAGGGATCATCATCCTAATTTTATGGTTGATAAAACTGAGTTCTGGAGAGATTTCATGATTTCTCTATAGCTAACATCTAGGAGATAGTAAAGCTAGTTTCAGTTCAGCTTTGCCAGTGTCCAGAGCTCATTTTTGTAACCACCGAGTTCTAATACCTGGAGTCAGTTATATTGAAATGGAATCTAGGAGATAATTTGTACAAAGCTTACTAAGGGCTTTGTTGTCCCATGAAAGCTTTAAGATTATCCTAAACTAAAAGCTATTAAATCTCTTGTGCAGAAATAATGTAAAGCAGCAGAGACAGGTCATCAAGAGCATGGATTCTAAAACCAGACTACCCAGGTTCAAATTCAATCTATAGGAGACATTTACTATAGGAGAAACTTAGCCTAACCTCTTGGTGTTTCAGTCTCCTCATCTATAAAATGGGAAGAAAAAGAATGCCTACCTCACAGGGCCGCTGGGAAGATTGAATGAGTTCATACATGTAAAGCACTTGCAACAGTGTTTGGTACATAGCAAGAGCCATGTAAGTGCTGGCTATTGCTATTATTTTAGCATTGATCAAGCATTTTCCAGAAAAGGAATTTGTGAATCATCTAAATAAGTAGAAACATTTCTACCCATGATGGGTTTTTTTTAAGAGAGGGAGGGGGAGGGGCAGAGGGAGAGGGACGGAGAAGAATCTTAAGCAGGCTCCTCACCCAGCACAAGCCCTACACAGCGCTCGATCTCACAACCCTGAGATCATGACCCTGAGATCACGACCTGAGCGGAAACCAAGTGTCAGACACTTAACCCACTGAGCCTACCTACCCATGTTGTTTCTTTTGGTCCTAACCATTTCTAATCTTAAGAATCTATTTAACAGATTAGTGACAAATACATATTTATATTAATAGTGTTCTTTTTCTTTAAGATTTTATTTATTTGTCAGAGCGAGAGAGAGAGAGCACAAGCAGGGGGAGCGGCAGGCAGAGGGAGAAGCAGGCTCCCCGCTGAGCAGGGAGCCTGATGTGGGACCCGATCCCAGGACCCTGGGATCATGATCTGAGCTGAAGGCAAACACTTAACTGACTGAGCCACCCAGGGGTCCCTTAATAGTGTCCTTTTAAAAAATAATAGCTTTATTGAGATATAATTTACATAGCACATAATTCATCCCTTTGAAATTTCTTAGTATATTCAGTGGTTCTTAGTACATTCACAGAGTTGAGTGAGCTCAATTAGACTCTCCAAACTAACAGAGGATACAGAGACCACTACCTCTGAAGCAAGCTTCACAAACAGAGTGCTAATCTGCCCCAAGTGCCTTGTTCCAGAGAAAGAGCATTCATTCCCTACTGCTGGCCTCTGTCAGAGGGAAGAAAGCTCTATATCATCCCTACAAAATGGCCAAACTTTCACATGTTCAAAGACGCTGTTGGTCCTCTGTCTTCTTCTTGGTCCAAATTATGCCCATTACTTTATTCCTCACTCTTCCCAACTTATTTTTCCCATTCTGTCTCTCTCTGTCACTGTTCCCAGCCTGCAAGCGTGCTCAAGTACTATACACCATGCTAAAAATATCTCTTTCCCTAACAACTATTCCTTCTCAAGCTACCTTGAGATGTAGTGACCTACATCTATCCCTTTAGCACACCAAACTTCCCAGAGTTAAACCAACCCTACTTTCTCAGTATCCCCACCTTACCACTATTAATAAGTCCTCTTAAAATTGCCATCAACTTCCTAAGAGCCAAAGCTAGTAGCCATCCTTAGTGAGTTGTGGGCTTCATTCTATACAGATGAAATCAGGTTAAAAGCAACGCTAAAAGAAACTTAGAGAAGGCAGAGTGGAGGTGTTTGCATTTGGAGCAAGCCTTTGAGCTGTCAAAGGCCCGCTGCGCATGGTAGACTTCCGAAGTCACCAGCACATAGGTCCCCCTCTCTGACCATAGCCCTTGCCTTAGGAAAATTACCCAAATTTGTTATATCCTAGGAGAAGTTTGATCACTTTTTCACCCTACTGTAGATCTCAGCTATGACTGATAGCCTTGTGATCTCAGGCTTAAAAAAAAAAAAAAAAAGATCTTCTGAGGCTAAAAAAACCAAGAAGTATTTTAGTCTGGTAATAGATTGCTAAGAAAAGATTTGGCTAGCTTGTGTTTGTGCAGTGCTCTTGAATTTGTTCCAGATTCTTGAATCTGCAGCTGTTAGTCAACAGGTGAAAGTAGATTCTCTAGGAGGAGATGCCTTTAGAAGATTTTGAAATACTGTGACTCACAGATTTTTTTCATTGCCAGCACAGATTCTAATTCTGTCCTTTAGTAATGAATTTCACAATCAAAAAAAAAAATCAGACATTTTCAGGGAAGTTGTTGAATCGACTGACACGTGTGACCAGAGAAAGCATATCTCCTGACAGAAGATGCTTCACTGTCTATTTGATAGAAGGCGAAATGAAATAGAAACCATCTCACCCCACTGATCTATTTATATAGATTATAGAGAACGTACGGGTGAACTATGATACCATAGCAGGAAATAGGAACTTTTAGCTCTAGCTTGAATTATATTTATACTCCCTCTATACTTTTATAAAATTTATATGAAATTTTTACAGTTACAGAGTTTTTAAAAAGTTCTTAAACCTTTCCATGTTTCAGTTTTCCCCTATACCGATCTGGAAAATAATTTTCTCCATAAAGTTCCACAATTCTCAATACCATTAAGTATAAGTAAGAATATTTCACCAAAAGCTTAATTGTTGGGGAGATAAATATATTAGGGAGGGAGGAAATTTAACATCCCTCAGAGTAAGTGCTCGGATTATAAACTTTGTTTACCCCTTTTAAATGGGATAATGAGCCATTCAGCGTCGCAGGAGCAGGAACAGGGAGGGGTAGGCTCCAGCAAGCATAATGTATAATTTGCCAGATTTTTCCATATATCAATGACCCTTCATTTCTATGTATTGAAAATCTGAATGTTGTAGAAGACACTGAGTGCTCAACAGTAGCCAAAGAGCCCACAAGAATCTTACAGGATCAGGTCATCCTGGTCTCACTCAGGAGGATGAGGTTTTCCCCATTTTGGAAGTCTAAAGGAAATTTCATTATACTATCCCTTTTATCTAATTCTAGTCTATGTTCTGGGTAAGGAGATAATCATCTTACTTGACTTTAGCAACTTGGCAATGAAGAACTTTAGGGTCAAGATGGTAGGATGAGAGCACATATAAGAAAAATACATTTTAAAATATATTAAAGTATATAGTTTTGTGGGGAATTATGTTATTTACAATAAATGGTGGGTCAATCAGATAGCCACAATTTTTAAAATGGATATTGACACCTACCTCACACTCTGTAAAAAGATCAATTCCAGATGAATTAGCAAATCTAAATATGAAAGGTAAAACAATCCAGCTTTTAGGGAAAAAAAAAAATGGATGAATCATGTCACAGCCTTGCAAAAGCAGACACAGGGTGTCCATTCCCAAAGAGGGACAGGGGAGCACCCATGTGGGGGCAAGCACTAGCACAGTAAGCAGTCAGAGCCTGAGCCAGGTAAGGAGGGTGGCTCTGCGTGGGACTGGCTGGTGCACAGTGTCAAAGCTCATGGGAATGTGGAAGTCTTCTACACAGACAGGAGGCCCAGCATCAGGTGACAGAGCCCAAGAAAGGTGAAGAGGGAATCTAAGTGGAGAACAGACCCAATACAGGGTTCAGAGTCAATGGCAAAGTAGGAGGGAAGAGGCAGTGGAGGGTATTGGAACCTAAGTTGATGACAAGGGCATCCACATGGGGACTTGGTGAGAGACTGGCATTGAGAGAATGGATATTTGCTCATATAAATAAATATATAAAAGATAATGGGAGTCAACTTTCTCGCTGTTGGTAAGGGAAATTACAAATATGGAAAGAGAGAAAACTAGAAAGAGCACTGTGATGTTGGACAGGAATTGGAGGTATCATGAACTCATAGTTCTCAATATGTAGAAATAGAGAACAAAATATGGATGTGAATGTCCATGTGTTTGCATGTATATATGGATATAGATGTCTATATGTATGTATATATGCATATCTAGACATTCTCCAGCTCTATCCACTAAGATGGTCTGGGAGCAGCTACACCGAGATAGCAACACTCAAACCTAACACTCACATCCTGGTTTCTAAATACCATTCTCTTCTAAAACAAACCAAGGCTCCTTGGAGAAAGGCTGATTTCAAGGCTAGGGCAGGGAAAGTATGGGATGAGACTGGAATATCTGGTTGTCCAGGCAAAAAAATGAAGAAATGCTCCAGGAATAAAGGAGACATGTCAAAAGTACACAGAAGCCAGCTAAAGAAACTCTCACTGACCCTCTAGGAAAATTTAAGCAACAATATTGATCATGTTAGCCACAGAATATAATCCATTGTAACCCACTGAATAAAATAGGAAACTCTGAGTCCATGAGACTCTGATTAAAGATACACGTCATGACAACTACATGTAGTGCGAGAGTTTGAACTGGACACTTTTGTCTAAAGGACAATATTGGGAGAATCAGTGAAACTTGAGTGGGGTCTGAAGATTAGATAGTAGTAATGTATCAGTGCTAATTTCTGGATTTTGATGGCTGTATTGTGCTCATAATGAAAAATGTCCTGGGGCGCCTGGGTGGCTCCATTGTTAAGTGTCTGCCTTCGGCTCAGGTCATGATCCCAGGGTCCTGGGATGGAGCCCCGCGTCAGGCTTCTGCTCAGTGGGAAGCCTGCTTCTCCCTCTCCCACTCCCCCGCTTCTTGTGCTCTCTCTCTCACTGTCTCTATCTCTGTCAAATAAATAAAATCTTGAAAGAAAGAAAGAAAGAAAGAAAGAAAGAAAGAAAGAAAGAAAGGAAGGAAGGAAGGAAGGAAGGAAGGAAGGAAGGAAGGAAGGAAGGAAGGAAGGAAGGAAGGAAGAAAGAAAGAAAGATAGACAGAAAGAAAGAAAGAAAGAAAGAGAAAGGAAGAAAGAAAGAAAAAGAAAGAAAGAAAGAAAGAAAAACGCCCTTATAAGATACATATCAAAGCATTCAGGACTGATGAGACCCCATGTCAGCAACTCCCTCTTAATGGTTCAAGAAAAAATGAAACATGTAGCTCCAACTTCACTATAAGTTGGTGATGATTTCAAAAATTAAAAAAAAAAAAGGGACCGGGGCGCCTGGGTGGTTCAGTCAGTTATGCATCTGCCTTTGGCTCCGGTCATGATCCTGGGGTCCTGGGATCGAGCCCCTGGGATCGAGCTCAAGGGAGCCTGCTTCTCCCTCTCTCTCTGCCCCCCACCACTCATTCTCTCTCTCTCTCTCTCTCTCATTTCTCTCAAAAATAAATATCTTTTTAAAAATTAAAATAATAAGTAAATGAAAAGGAAACCAAAAAGTCAAAAACAAAGAACTGAAAGATATTTCAAGCCCATTTTTACAACTCAATTAAAGACCTATTTTTTAATACAGAGAGACCTTAAAAAACATGTAATTTTGAGTAAAAAGAGCAAGCTGCAGAATAAAACAAAATTATGATACCATTTATGAAAAATTTTAAAATAAACGAGAGCAACCATCTATATTACTCATGAATACACATGTAATTACTATAAAAATATGAGAATGGACTGTGAGGCTATACCCTAAATTCATTATAGTGGTTTCTTATGGGAGGACATGGGGAAGGAGGAACAGGATAGGAGGTGGTAGGGAGTTCACTTCTATGTAATGTTTTAATTTTTCCAAATAAATATAAGCCAAATATGTTGATAGAGTTATAACTGTTAATTCTGGTAGATGGAAGCAAATGGTTAGTTACATCATTCTTTGCACTTTCCATTATTATTAAATTTATCAAAAAATAATTTAATAATAAAACATAATGAGGACTTTACATTTTACAGGTCATCTAAATGTGCATTTACTTAGAAGCTTGTGAAATTTTTAGAAGTTCGGCAAATTCATCAACCAAGTTGATATACAATACAAATTAGACAACACAGTTTCCCTGCTTTTTAAAATATAAACTTTTTCTGATATTTGAGCTAGAATCATTGAATCTTTTTCAATTGAAGTATCAAATCTTTTTAAATAAGGGAAAGATATCGGGCGCCTGGGTGGCTCAGTCGTTAAGCGTCTGCCTTCGGCTCAGGTCATGATCCCAGGGTCCTGGGATCGAGTCCCACATCGGGCTTCCTGCTCGGCAGGAAGCCTGCTTCTCCCTCTCCCACTCACCCTGCTTGTGTTCCTGCTCTCGCTATCTCTCTCTCTGTCAAATAAATAAATAAAATCTTTTAAAAAAATAAATAAATAAAAATAAGGGAAAGATATCAACACTGTTCATGCAATCTCACCTTAGACTCTGAGGTCTAGAGCTGCCGTTCACGGTCGGCCCCCTATGTGGCTACTCTGCCTACTGTGACACAGGATCCCAGTGATCCTCAGAACAGTCTTGCTGGTGCCCTGTTGTACAGGTAAGTAAACCCAGGCTCAAACAGAACAAGTCGTTGAATCACTGCTAAATTCAGAATGGAGTTTCAAGTACAGGTTGTGATAGGTGACAATGGTTTTAAGTGATCCTGAGTATTCAGATAAGATTTCCTCAACATACATTCACAAATGTCGTGAATGCCCCCAAAGAAATATGTCCACCAAACACCCTGATTTTTTAGGGACATGTTCTCTTATTACAACTTTCAGATTCTCTCTCATCAGAGAAGAGGGTCTCCGTGTGTAACTGTTGGTGGGAGAACCTACACAAGGGGCCTCTTCTTAGGGGATGCCACTCAAATCATAGACATCTTTCTCATTTAAAACATTTTTCTTAATGTATTAATTTTTATAACTTTGTAGGCTCCAAAGATGGGCTTTTTTGTGTTAATTACATGAAGTTTTCTGACAATTTATTTTTTCTTCTGAGAATATAGACATGACTTAGTTTACAAAAGAAAAATGTTTGAAATCCAAAGGCCTTGTTGAACTAACTTCTCAAATAAACTGTCCTTCTAAATAAAGAACTGCCTTTCTGACAGTTCTGACAATCCTTCTGCCGGGAAGTATCTAAGTATGTCTCTACTGAGATTAGGGCACTGGCTAAATTTGAGTTTGACATTGTAACTTACCATCTGCTTTTTATATTCTATACTAAATGGTGTGGCAAAATCCTCCCATTTAAATCCCCAAGAAATTTCTGTATAATAACCAATATTCACTTGCCATCATAATCTACATATATTACATAGACAAATTAAAGTTATTAGAGAACATTACATTATATTAACATATTATTAGATATTAATATGTTACATAAAATATAGTATTTGTTATGGAAATTTCATTAGTATAGAAATTAACGTATTAAAGTGGTATTTTATCTATACCCTCACTTCAATATACTGTAAATTATTTGGAGTAGTAATTTAACAGACACTGCTAAAAACTTGTAGCTCTTGGGGGTGGGGAGTTAGCTTTGTCACTATAGGACATCAATGGAGAACATAAATTCTCAAAAACACAATTTATTGAAATTGTCTACAATGCCACAAGAAAGACTATCAAATCTTCTAGAGACCATCTCTATAGGAAACAAGAAAGGATAGCAAGTAAACATTGAGACTATCATAATGGGTTTCATTTCCGTGAAAGCAAAACATATAATTATTATAAAATAAATTATTGTATCATGACTTTAAATTCCTTATTGTGACTTACAATTTGAAATTTCAATTATTTTATATTCTCTCTGTAATGGTTGCTATTGCAAAAAAAAAGTAATATATATTCATTAAAACTTTTACTTAAAAAGCGCCATTTTCTGTTCTGCACTAAGTATTGCTTGCAGCCACGCCAAGCAGTCCTTCGTTGAACGAGTTCCAGATTCCAACACAACATCCATCTTTTGCAAGTGGTTTGCCCAGGTGCACAGGAAATTAGTATGCTTTGACATATGGAGATCAGTGAGTCTGTGACAGCTTTAATGTGTACATTTTCATACATTTCATTATTATGATAAGATCATTATTGGAAATGGGGGTCTTCTTTTAACCACAGCAAGCAAAAGTCCTTTCACACTATTGATTTTGGATCGTTCAAATCCCCAAACACTAAAACTTCTCCGGCGGATAGGTTGAAAAACGAGGAATGAAGCAAAATCAACAAACAATGAAATTTAAAAAACGGAGAAAGTTCCTAAGTGTATGCCTGTCTCCAAGCGCTGCCCTTTGTCCGCACAGCTCTGGTCCAACAGGTGCTGTCTTAAGTGTCCAACTAGGATCAAGATCAAGTTCCGGTGAGCGAAGACGGCAGGAGAAAAATGCCCCAGGGAGCCGAGCCCCTGGTTTGGGAGGGCACAGCAAACCGCAGCTGTCGCAGGCGCGGCGCTGGCGGGACGAGCGTCGCGGCCCCAGGACCCAGGACCTCAGCGCGCACCCCCGCCTCCCGCCACCCCGACCCAGGCGCGTGCACCGCAGCCGCTCCAGGCGGCCGGCCACCCGGTTACCAGGCAACGAGCTGCCCCTGCGCGAAGCTACTGGGCGGAATGTGTGGGGGAAGGCAGTTGGGAGGAGACCTTGAGCAGCAGGAATGAGCCCGGGTGAGAGAGCCGGCCTGGGGAGTTGTCTCTTGAGGGGGAGCCCTGGGGGGCGGACGGCTAGGAGAGGGCGCCGTGCCCCCCAACCCCGGCCCCGGCGCCCCGACCCTTTCACCCCCAAGGCCGGTCCCTTCTGGAGTGCCGATCTTCCGACTAGCCCCACACCCCTGCTCTCCCCCGGGAGAGAAACACCGCCTCCGTCCCCACGCCCTGCCTTCGCTTCCAGCCTCCGGGGCACCGGGTCCCGCCGCGCTGCGTGGTCCCAGCGCGCCCTCCCGTGGCCGCTTCGGGCGCCCGCGGCCCGAATCGCACGCTTCGCCTCCTTCTCCCAACCAAGCTAAAAGCCCGCCATATGGTTCTGTTACAGAGAAGCATCACGAGGAAGAGGACGAAGTTGACTGCGTTCTCCTTTCAGCGTCCAAGATCCTGAATTCCTCTGACGGGGTAAAGGAAAGTGGTGGGAGTGAAACAGGTAAAATCTCCACGTCAGTGGTGTTTCTCCCTCTTACTATAGACAAGGGGTCCCCTGCCTAAATCCACTGGCCCGACAGGTGCACTTCCAGTACATATGTACTTTGGGTAACTATTATTATGGTACTAAAAACAGCTAACACAGCACACTTACTTTGTGCCAGGTGTTGTTCCAAGCACTTAAGTGTATCAATTCACTTAATCCTCACCACAACCCTATGAAGTAGGTACTACCATCATCCACATTTTATGAGGAAACTGAGGCACAGAGTGATTAACTCCCCAAGGTCACATAGGTGGCAAATGAAAAAGCCAGTATTCAGCAGGGTGGCTCCAGAGTCCAGGCCTTAACCACCATGCTATACTCTACTGCTTCTTGAATATCAAATAAGAATATTTGGGGGCAGATGTTAAAAAGATATAAATTTTTCCAAAAGAAATTACTTTTTACAGTATTTGTGGACTATAGAATATTGTATAGGGAGGATATTTGAAATAACCGAAGTGCTACAATTCCAAGCTCCACATAAATCATGAACAAGATGTGTATAAATACCCAGTTAGGGGTATCATACTGAGAATACTGAAGTTGGACTCACTTCCTTGAGAGAAGCCCAAGGAGGTTACCCACCTCTTGGAAGAGGCTGGTGGTCAGTGTGACATTCCAGGGAAGGAACAGAGCACTCTGGGTAGAAGGCGGTATCTAGAGTGATGCACCAAGTTAGGAGCCCTAGTTGCCCAAAACCCACACGTGACATATGGGGAATCCAGACACGGAGGCACTGAGAGAAGTGACCTGAGATCAGGACAGGATTTCTGCACCTCTCTAAATCCAGGACCTTCACACATGCCATGTCAAGGGCCCTGAAGGAAGAGCTAAAGCAACCACACCTCAGTAGACCAAAGACAACTGGATGCCCCGGGACCATCAGGATAAGCAGCATCTCCAAGGAGGCCAGCAGGACAGTGCCTGACTGGCCAATGCCCCAGTCTTCCGTGCCCCACCATCCATGGGGATATGCAGGCATCCTTGTGCAACAGGAAACCTGAACAGGGAGTAAGAGTCTTCACAGAGAGTTTAGAGGTTGTGTCAGCTCAATATTGACCTCAAAGAAAGCATTTAAGGTGAGAAGAAATTGAGGTACTTTAATTTGGCAAATCACGTGTTCTCTAACATGACTAAGATTTAGGGCTCTGGGGAGAGATGCCAGCATGACAGAAAATGAGGTTACATACACTTATTTAAGAGCCACAGTCTATCTATTTGAGCTGGGGTGCTGCCTTGGATGGCAAAATTAGGAGGTATGACTTTGTTCCCTCCCCTTTTTCCGTTCTCCTATCTACACTTCATTGCCACCATGTGATCCATTCCCTGAGTACTAACCGACAGAATAGTAACCCCATTTGCATAAATAATGCTGAGCTACAAGAAACCCTATAGTATTTCTGAGGTCTCTTTAATTTTATTTTTTTTTTAAGATTTTATTTATTTATTTGACAGAGAGAGACACAGCGAGAGAGGGAACACAAGCAGGGGGAGTGGGAGAGGGAGAAGCAGGCTTCCCGCTGAGCAGGGAGCCCAATGCGGGGCTTGATCCCAGGACCCTGGGATCACGACCTGAGCCAAAGGCAGACGCTTAACGCCTGAGCCACCCAGGCGCCCCTCTTTAATTTTAAAAGAGTAAGTGGTTAGCCTATGTAACCCTTGATTGATTGGAATGGAGATGTGAAGGATACTTTGAGACTTCGAGATATCCAGTGTGCTGTTTTTAGCACCCCTGTTCTACCCAAGTCTTCATTCATTCATCCATCCATTCATTCATCTAACAAATATTTTTGAGCAAGTACTGTCCTAGGTGCTGGGGATCCAACAGAGAACAAAATATGCAAAATACCTGCTCACATGAAGCTTACCTTCTACTGGAAGGAACAAAGGAGATTGTGTGTAATACATCCCATGGAGAAAAGTAAGGCACAGAGGGAGTGGGGGAGTATACAGAGTGTCAGAGGTGGATAGGGAGTGTGCAATTTGATTTTAAATAGGGTGGTAGGAGACCTTACGGGGCAGATCACATCTGAGCAAAGACCTGAAGGAGGTAAAGGAGTAATCAATGCAGATTTCTAGGGAAAGAGCATTCGGGCAGAGAGAACAGCAACAGTGCAGGCCCTGAGGTAGGAGAATGCCTGGCACGTTTGAGGAACAGTTGGTGTGACTGGACCAGAATGAGTAAGGGGAAGGGTAAGATCAGAACGGAAATTGGGGAAGGGGGCACTGTAGTTCCATCTAAGGATCTGGGGGGTTATTCTGCACAAAATGGGAAACATTAAAGAGTTTCGAGCAGCCATCCCTCCCCTCCATTGCAACTGGAAATTTGAAATTTATTGACTCGTCATCATATTGATAATACCCTTGTCTCTGCAGTAGTGATTAGAATAAATATTTCTTGAGCATTTAGTTTGTGCCATGCATTCTGCAAAGGGCTTTACCCACAAACTAGATAACTACTTGTGTTATCCCTCATAGCAAGTGTATGGCAAAGCCAGGATTCAAGCACAGACAGCCTGACCCTATGGCTTCCACGACAAAGCCCCATGCAGACAGCATCACACCTCATTAGGCTTTGTAAAACAGTTCCTTCTAGGAATGAATTTGTGTTGTCATAGCAAAACATTTGACCCTGAGAATGACAAAGCTTTGACTACAGAGTATCTTCTTTTTTTTTTTTTTTTAAGATTTTATTTATTTATTTGAGAGAGAGAGAGAGAGCACGAGAGCGGGGAGGGTCAGAGGGAGAAGCAGACTCCCCGCTGAGCGGGGAGCCCGATGCGGGACTTGATCCCCGGACTCCAGCATCATGACCTGAGCAGAAGGCAGTCTCTTAACCAACTGAACCACCCAGGCGCCCTACAGAGTATCTTCTAACATCCTATATGGAATCATTACTATGTTGCATTTTAAAAACTCATTTGTTCTCCTTCGTCTCTTAGCTACAGGTATGCACTTAATACAGGCATATCTCAGAGATGTTGTGGGTTTGGTTCCAGACCATTGCAATACAGAGAATGTCACAATAAAGTGAGTCAGATGAATTTTTTGGTTTCCCGGTGCATATAAAATTTATGTTTATATTACTGTAGTCTGCTAAGCATGCAATAGCATTATGTCTACTTTTTAAAAATGTACATACCCTAATTAAAAAACACTTTTTTGCTAAAAAATGTTAACCATCATCTAAGCTTTCAGCAAGTTATAGTCACTGATTACAGATCACCATAACAAATATAATAGCGAAAAATTTTGAAATCCTGTGAGAATTACCAAAATGTGACACAGAGACACAAAGTAAGCAGATGCTGTTGGGAAAATGGAACCAACAGACTTGCTCAACACAGGGTTGCCACAGACCTTCAATTTGTAAAGAAATCACAATATTTGCGAAGCACAATAAAACAAGGTGTGCCTGTATGTTGACTAATGGCATAATCCTCTGCAGGTTTCAGAATAAATTCCCCGTATCTTTAATTACTTCAAAAGCCATCCCACTGATAACTATCTTGTTTTTCACTCCTCACATTTAAATATGAGACAGCTAGAGAATTTAATTGAACATAATATGAATACTATTTCTTGCATTCCCAGTAGAGTATCAGCTTCTTCAGGGCTGGGACCCTATCTTCCACTTCGTCCACACACCTCTCAATATTGCATGTTTAGCAAAGACTTAATAAATGATGACCTTTGACGGTGTTCCCCTTCCTGTGCCTATTTGGTAATTTCCCTTCCAATTCTAGAATCACATAATTCTATGTGGTTGATTAAGTATTGCTGAATTTTAAGATTAACTTTCCTTTGGGAATAAGTAGTAGCCAATGTCTCCAAAACTCATAAAAAAACAAAAAGTTATTTTAATAGCCATTAAAAACCGATAAATCCAACTCTCTGCCTATTCTATATCTTCACTGAATCCTCTGAACATTGCAGGAGAAAGCCATTCACTTCTGAGTCATAACATGGATCTCAGTGCTCCTTGGAACACTTTATTGCCCCAGCAAGTGCTTTTTCAAAACTTCTCCAGGATAACTATTTCACTCTTATTGTTTCCTCAATCTCCAAAACCCTTCACCACTACCTCTAAACTCATTAATATAATCTCACACTATATGAAAAAAAAAAGAAGCAATCAGACCCAAACTCCCTGACCCTCATACTTAAAATTTGCTGACCTACCTGCTTGTGTACCCGTATTATCTGCTGTCCCCCATTTCTTGTTTGTCAAGTTTTTATTTAAATTCCGTTTAGTTACCATACAGTGTTATATTCATTTCAGGTGTACAATATAGTGATTCAACACTTCCATACAACACCTGGTGCTGGTCACACAAGTGCATTCTTTAATCCCCATCACCTATTTCACCCATCCCCCACCCCCGGCCCCTCTGGTCACTATCAATCAGTTTGTTCTCTAGAGAATCTGTTTCTTGGTTTGCCTCTTTTTTTCCCCTTTGCTCCTTTGTTTTGTTTCTTAAATTCCACATATGAGTGAAATCATATGGTATTTGTCTTTCTCTGACTGACTTATTTCACTTAGCATAATACTCTCTAGCTCCAGCCATATTATTGCAAATGGCAAGATTTCATTCTTTTTTATAGCTGAGTAGTATTCCATTGTATATGTGTACCACTTCTTCTTTATCCATTTATCAATAGATGAACCACCTGGGCTATTTCCATAATTCGGCTACTGTAGATAATGCTACTATAAACATCAGAGTGCATGTATTCCTTTGAATTAGTATTTTTTTATTCTTTAGGTAAATACCTAGTAGTGCAATTCCTGGATTGTGGGGTAGTTCTATTTTTAAACTTTTGAGGAACTTCCATACCGTTTTCCACAGAGGCTGCACCAGTTTGCATTCCCAATAACTGCAAGAAGATTCCCCTTTCTCCACATTCTCACCAACGCCTGGTGTTTCTCGTGCTGTTGATTGTAGCCATTCTGACAGGTATGAGGTGACGTCTCATTGTAGTTTTGACTTGCATTTCCCTGATGATAAGTGATGTTGAGCATCTTTTCATGTGTCTGTTGGCCATCAGTATGTCTTCTTTGGAAAAATGTCTATTAATGTTAACTGACCATTTTTAAATTAGATTATTTTTGGGGTGTTGAGTTTTATAAGCTTTATAAAATTTATATTTTGGATACTAGTCCTTTTCAGATATGTCATTTGCAAATATCTTCTCCCATTCTGTAGGTTGCCTTTTAGTTTTGTTGATGGTTTCCTTTGCTGTACAAGCTTTTTATTTTGATGTAGTCCTAATAGTTTATTTTGCTTTTGTTTCCCTGGACTCAGGAGAGATACCTAAAAAGAATTTGCTATGGCCAATGTCAAAAAAGTTACTGCCTATGTTCTCTTCTAGGATTTTTATGGTTTCAGATCTCACATTTAGGCCTTTAATCCATTTTGAATTTATTTTTGTTATAGTATAAGAAAGTGGCCCAGTTTCATTCATTTGCATGTAGCTGTCCAGTTTTCCCAACACCATTTGTTGAAGAGACTGTCCTTTTCCCGTTGGATATTCTTTCCTGGTTTGTTGAAGATTAATTGACCATATAATTGTGGGTTTATTTCTCAGTTTGCTATTCTGTTCCATTGATCTATGTGTCTATTTTTGTGCCAGTACCATACTGTCTTGATCACTACAGCTTTGTAATATAACTTGAAGTCTGGAATTGTGATGCCTCCAGCTTTGCTTTTCTTTTTCAAGATTGCTTTGGCTATTCAGGGTCCTTTGTGGTTCCATACAAATTTTAGGATTGCTTGTCCTAGCTCTGTGAAAAATGCTGTTGGTATTTTGATAGGGATTGCATTAAATGTGGAGATTGCTTTGGGTAGTATAGACATATAACTATATTTGTTCTTCCAATCCATGAGCACGGAATGTCTTTCCATTCCCTTGTGTCACCTTCAGTTTCTTTCATCGGTGTTTATTGTTTTTCGAGTACAGGTCTTTCACCACTTTGGTTCAATTTATTCCTAGGTGTCTCATTGTTTGGGGTACAGTTGTAAATGGGATTGATTCCTGAATTTCTCTTCTGCTGCTTCATTATTGATGTATAGAAATGCAACAGATTTCTGTGCATTGATTTTGTATTCTTCAGCTTTACTGAATTGGTTTATCAGTTCTAGCAGTTTTTTGGTGTATTTGTTCAGGTTTTCTATATAGAGTATCATGTCATCTGCAAATAGTGAAAGTTTCATTTCTTCCTTGCCCATCTGGATGCCTTTTATTTCTTTTTGTTGTCTGATTGCTGTGGCTAGGACTTCCAATACTATGTTGAATAAAAGTGGTTCGGTGGACATCCTTGTCTTGTTCCTGACCATAGAGGAAAAGCTCTCAGTTTTTCCCCATTTAGGTTGATATTAGCTGTGGGTTTTTCATATATGGACTTTATTATGTTGAGGTATGTTCCCTCTAAACCTATTTTGTTGATGGTTTTTACCGTGAATGTATGATGTACTTTGTCAGATGCTTTCTCTGCATCAGTTGAAATGACCATATGGTTCTTATCCTTTTTTTATGAACGTGATGTACCATGTTGACTGATTTGAGAATATTGAACCGCCTTTGCAATCCAAGAAGAAATTCCACTTGATCTTGGTGAATGATTTGTTTAATGTATTGATGGATTTGGTTTGCTAATATTTGAGAATTTTTGTATGTATGTTCATCAGGGATATTGGCCTCTAGTTCTCTTTTCAGTGGTGTCTTTATCTGGTTTTGGTATCAGAGTAATGCTGGCCTCATAGAATGAATTTGGAATTTTCCTTCCTTTTCTATTTTTTGGAACAGTTTGAGAAAAATAGGTGTTAAGGACTACTTTTGTCTTGCTGCTTTTAAGATTTTTTCTTTATCACTATATGTTGCAAATTTAATTACAATATGTCTTTGTGTTGGCCTGCTTTTGTTGATTTTGATGGGAGTTCTCTCTGCCTCCTGGATCTGGATGTTGTTTCCTTCCCCAGACTAGGCAAATTTTCAGCTATTATTTCAAATAAATTTTCTGCCCCCTTTTCTCTCTCTCTCTTCTTCTGAGACTCCTATAATATGAATATTATTATCTTTGGTGGAGTCACTGAGTTCCTTAAATCTATTCTCATTTTGCACAATTTTTTTTCTCTTTTGTTCAACTTGATTACTTTTCATTACTCTGTTCTGGGTCATTAATTCATTCCTCTGCTTCTTCCAGCCTGCTGTTCATTGCATCAAGGGTGTTCTATTTTCATTTGTTGCACTCTTCATTTCTGATCATCAGTGAGACTCATCTCTGTGGTAAGGGTCTCACTGATGTCTTCTATTCTGCTCTCAAGCCCAGTGAGTATCCTTATGATCATTGCTTTAAATTCTCCATCAGGCATGTTACTTGTATCTGTTTTGCTTAGACCACTGGCTTTGGCCTTATCTTGTTCTTTCATTTGGGATAAATTCCTGTGTCTTCACATTTTATCTACGTATCTGCTTTCTTTCTGTATTAGAAAAACCAGTTATGTCTTCTGCTCCTGAAAGTAATAGCCTCATGAAGAAGAGGTCATGTAGTTCCCAAGGCCTGGCACTTCAGAGAGTGCCTCTGGTGTGTGCTGCATGCACTCTGCTGTTGTGTTCTGGCTGCTCTATCCTTCAGGCCAGTCATCTGCAGAGTCTTTCCCTGCATGCTGTGGGCAGTGTTTGGTCCCTGGCCTGAATGTGGTGAGTTTGAGCTAGATGTGTTCTGGACTGCTTGTGAAATGAGACCTGTCACCACCTCCACTGGAACTGAGGCCCTACAAAACTTTCTGGTCAGGAGACATGGTGTGGGCAGGGGCTTGCACTGGTCTTCTGGGGGAGGGACCTGCCATGCTGGGACTGAGACAAGCATGTTTGAGAAGGGCAGTTCCACTGCAGCACAGGGCGGTAGGGCTTGGTGTAAGCAAGTTAGGCAGCCAGTGTCTGTGCTGCACTGCTTCCCACAGGTGGCTCTGTGTTTATGCCGAGGGGCGGGGGAGGGAATGGCACTGGCCAGCTCCTTTGTTCCCTCAGAGTTGTTTCTGTGAATGCTGCCTCTCAGGGACATGCTCTGAGAAGAGCAGATAATCTCCTCACTGTGTGCCCCCGGTGCTCTTCAGATGGCTGTTTCCACACTCTCTGCCCCCTTGTTGTTTGCCTGCCTTCTCTCTAGGAGCAGCACAGGGCTGTCTGGGCTCTATCCCAGCCAAGGCTGCTGATGTTTAAAACCCCAGCATTTAAGCCCCACTGATTGCAAAAACTCAATGAATTCAGCCCCTCTCATTTTCTAAGCCAATGGCCTTGGGGAAATGTTCTCCTTGTGCATTCCCCTGTGTGCTCCTCTCTCTCTCCCTCCCTTCTCTGCAACCATGACTCCTTCCGCTGCACAGCAGCTATGATCTGTCTCTCCCCTAAACCACATTTCCACACTTCCTATTTTCTTCGATATGGCCTGTTTTCTTGCTTTAGTTGTGGAGTTTTTTTCTGTCAGTCTTCAGGTTGATTCCTGGGGCATTAGGATGATTTGATAGTTATCTAGTTGTATTCATGGGACAAAGTGAGCCTAGGGTCCTCCTACTCCACCACCATCTTCCTGCTCCTGTTCCTGCTGTCCCCAGTTTCAATGGAAGAATTGTCCCTGCTCAATCAAAGCTCATTTCCTCTTTATCCTAGCTCTCCTGGAATTCTCAGATACTCAGCTTCTGCAATTAACCTCCCTCATTCTCCAGAATTACTCTTCTCCTTTCCTACTACATGATTCCAGCAGGAAGTAGGCATGTTAGAATCTCTCATGGTTAAAAAATTCTTCCTGACCTTTACATCTCTTCTAACATGCACCCTATTCCACTAGGCACCCTATTTCTTTCCACAGTAAAACTCAAAAGAGTTGCCTATACTCAATGCCCACAAATCTTCAAATTCCATTCTCTCTAGCCACTTCATTTGGGTTTTTGTGCCTGTCACTGCACAGAAACTGCCCTTGTCTAGGCTAGCAGTGACATCTGTATTTTCCAATATAGTGTTCATATCCATTCCCCTGAACCAGAGACGGGAATATCCCACTGCCTTTTGATGTCCACTTTGACAACTAACAGGAAACTTAACTTTAACATATCTAAAAGTTTTCCCTAAAACATCTTCCTACTCCATTCTTTTCCATTTTAGTAAATAACATCAGATTTCATCATCCATCTGCTGTCACCAAAAAAAAAAAAAAAAAGACAGGAGTCATCCTTCCTTCATCTCTTCTGGCCACATTTAACCACCTAACAATGCTTTATCTTCAAAACCTATTCTAAATCCACCTATATTTCTCCATCTTCCCTTCTGCCATTCTAGTCCAAGATACCTTTGTCTCTCACTTGGATTACCATAGTAGCCCTGCCATTGCCACCTTATAACCCATTATCATGCAGTAGAGTGACCATAAATGTTTCTTTTCAGATCAAATCATTCTCATGTTTGAAACCCTCTAAAGCTTCCCATTTCACTTAAAATAAAAGCCAAACCACTCAGGTGGCCCACAAGGTCCTACATAATCTAGCCCTGTCTCCCCCTCTGACCTCTAATCATAATGGGCTTCCATCTGCTCATTAAGCCACAGCCATATTGACTTTCCTTCTGTTCTGCAAACACAGATAAGCATGTTATGCTTCAGGACTCTGTCATGTCCTCTGCTCCAAATCTCTTCCTACAGATGTTCACATGGCTGGCCTTTTCTTATCATATGGTACTCTTGGCTGAAGCAAGTGGAACTGCCTTTCTCAAACATGCTTGCCTCAGTTCCAGCATGGCAGGTCCCTCCCCCAGAAGACCAGCATAAACCGCTGCCCACACCATGTTTCCTGACCAGAGAGTTTTGCAGGGCTCAGTTCCAGTGGAGGTCAGATGCGCAGTCCAGAGCACACCTAGCTAAAACTCACCACATTCAGGCCACAGACCAGGCCAGATAGGCCTCTGCCAACCACTTTCTCCAGTCCTGTCCCCATCCTCCCTGTCACATTAGCCTATCCTCTTTGTGTTATTTATCACTATTTGAAAGTATCTTGTTTATTTCTTTGTGTGCTTTTTATTTTCTGCTCATTCTCCAGAACGTAGGTACCGCAAGAGGTTTACAAGTTGTCTTATTTATTGCTGTGTCTCTAGTACCTATAATTTGGCATACCACATACTAGACACTCAATATTTGAATGAATGATGTTGTTGAAGGAATGAATCACTAAATGTGAAATAAACAAAAAAACCCTAAATCATTAACTTTTAAAAATTATTCTAGACTTTCAGATAGAGATTTTAGAGCCAAGGAAGACCTCAGACCTCCCTCCTCCAGTACCAAATGAAATAAACAAAAGAAAAAAAAATTAGAAAACCAGCAAAAACTTCACCAGCAGCACCTGAAGGACATAAAATTGGAAAATAGAGGCCAAAAGTAAAGACAGAAGATTCTGGCAAGGCAAACTACTGACTGGCTTCTGACTTTCAGAAGCAATAAAACAAGTCAAAATCCTGAAAATACTCATTAATGCCCCTCCCACTGTTAATACAAAATGTGAATACAAAAAGAGGAAATACTTGTGTCTTCCTTTCTGCTGATTGGGCTTTAGGTGGGTAGAGAGGAGCAGCTAGGAGAATAGATAAGTAAACCTGGACACTGATCAACAGGGGCTTACTTTGCTCTGAGGAAAGAAGTTCTGAGTAGGGCTGCCATTGGCTCATGGGTGCCTTTGCATGGATTAGAGAAAGGTATATCAGACTCTAGGTATATGCAAACCCACATAGGGTACCGGTTAGCTGAGTGTAGTGGAGCATGGGACACATCTCAGCCCACATTTATCTTTTGGCCAGGAGCCCTTGTGTAGTGAACAACCTTTACAATCTTACGTGGCAGTCCTAGTTCCAGGACTCCATACTGAACTAAGAGAATGATCCCAATCAAGAGAATATCTCCCTAGGGTAATAAGATATATCTCCTCTAGATTTCTAACCAGTCTCAGGGAACAACAACAAAATGGCAGCGATCACATCCTCCAATGGAGGCTTCACACAGCTCCAAATGATGTCTCTTCCCCCAGACCCCCTCACCTAATTTTTAGGCTATAGAAAATGGATAGTAAAACACCCTGGCCCTGAAACCATATTTCAGAGGGACAGACCAATGTACTCCAAGAAGCATGTCAAGAGAAAACATCTACAGTATGTCAAAGAAAACAAATTCTGAGCAGAGTTGCTCAGGTTGCACTGAGCCATATGAAAAGAAGCATCATGGTAACTGCAATCATACGATGGTCAAAAAAGAAGGAAGAGATGGAGGGAGGGAAATATATGTAGAAGCAGTGTGTAAATCTCATGTTCTTTCTTTAAAATCTTGTATTTGCTATATCCCTTTACCAAGTCTTTAAATTTCTTTTGACCCATACTTCGTACTCAGTTTTAGCAAAAGAAATACTGTACTTAGCCTTCAATTTGCAAGTCCTCCTAATGAGACAAAAGAAACCTGTGTGGAAACGGGAAGCTGGTGCTGTAGATGCAGAAAGGAGATGGAATTCTGAACAGTAAATCCATTAAAAATAAAGTTGACAGCTGAAAATATTTATAATAATAATGTTCTATCTTTGTGTTTAAAATGTAAAGCATCATAAAACATCACAGTGTAAAAATAATGTAATAAGCAAATATCATGAAAAGTGGGAAGTAAATGTGAGAGCAAGTATAATGCTAATTTTCTCATCATTTACTCCCCTTCTTGGCAAGGACTAAATCAACACTGAATACAGTGGAAGTACACGTTATTAAAAAACATAAAAATTCCAATCTCTTAGTCCTCATGATATATTTTCATTAGCTTAAAGGGGTCTTATAGGAAATAATCTTTCACGTAGTGAAAAAAATCTGAACAATAGTGATAATTTCAACTAATTGCAGTTTTCTTTATTCTATTAAAAGAAACACAAATTTAATGCTACTTATCAAAAGTAACATGTATAATATTATCCCACTGTTCTAAAATAATTTCTTTTTTTCTGCATATATGCATAGAGAGCTGACTGAAAGGAGAGTACCTAAAATTCATAATGGTTAATTCTGGGTGGTGGGGTTCTAGGTAATATATTGGTTTTGATTTACAATTTGAGTTCATTTAGAAGTTGTCTTAGAGTCTGAAAAACTTTGGGATGCCTTGTTGCATTCGTCCAGATCTCACTTGAGTTTTGTTTTGTCTTTTAATCTCTCTGAGATGAACAATTCAGACTATTGTTTTATTCCTAGTAAGATGCAAAGCTGAGCAATACCCAAACAGACTCACTGTCCCTCCCTGCCCTCCGATGAAGGTGGGATTCTTCAGTTGACCAAATAGCTCCAAGCTCTGAACCAAAGTTGCTCTCTCAGTGTGGAAGGGCCAGATGGCAAATGGGGGCTGGAGGGGGGGGTGCCTATACTTTGCAACCAGCTCCTATAACATCTGGCAGACTGTCATTCCAAATGAGGGATGTGCTGACCTCTTTTAAAAACTTCTCTTAGGGCAGAAATTGTCAGCCTAGGGGAACATTCCATCATAACTCTCATTTCATTTGAGACGCTGAGTGTTTTTTAAATTATTTAATAAAAATTTACAAAGCAAGCAAAAAACCTATTTGGACAAAGAGGGATATAAGTCAGGAAATTTGCAAACAGTTTATAGTCTCTCCCCTGTTACATATCTTTAATCTATTTTCTAGGAAGGAACACATGGGTTTTTATAGTATTTTGCTTAAGAGCATTACAAAAATTATGCTCTGTAAGTCCAATTTGTTTTCCATGATGAGGAAAAACAGCACATGGCCATTTCATAGACACTGAGACCTACACAGTACTTTGTCAAAGGTATCCCACAACAGGATTATTAGTTGTTTGTTTTTTTAAATGCAGTTTATATTGCAGAAACAAAGATAATTGAGTTTTTGAGAGTTCCAAGTTTGACATTACAAGTTAATGGTTTATTATAAAAGTAAAACCACTATTACAATCTCAAGTGAAAATTATTTAAGCCACGTGAAAATTATTTCTTGGGCGCCTGGGTGGCTCAGTTGGTTAAGCGACTGCCTTCGGCTCAGGTCGTGAACCCAGAGTCCTGGGATCGAGTCCTACATCGGGCTCTCGGCTCAGCGGGGAGCCTGCTTCTCCCTCTGACCCTCTCCCCTCTCATGCTTTCTCACTCTCTCATTCTCTCTCTGTCTCTCAAATAAATAAATAAAATCTTTTTTAAAAAAAAGGAAAATTATTTCTTGATCTTATTATGTGACTAGCATTGGGTTCTTCCTAATGTGAACATCAAAATTCTCATTATCTCTGTCTCACTATCCAAGAAAGTTAGGAGACTACTTTCTATTACAGTTGTTTAAAAATAAAACTTAAGAATTAGATCATATGGTTTTTCAATTTTGCTTTTTAGAATATGGCTGCATATCAGAATCAGAACATCAAATCCAACCACAATCAGCACTGAAAGTAAGTTCATTTTCATTTCATTTTTTTTTCTCCAAAGCTGTGTAAAGGCTGATCTCTTTCAGAATAAATACTTCCAAAATTCACGTGGATTTTCCACAAAAATCTTCATGAAAATACATTGGAGAATTAGCAAGAATGACTAAGAATGTAAGTCATTTGACCCTCATGTGATCATTTCTGGTAATAGGCAACTTTGGGGGATATATATAAAAAGAAATAATAGCAAGTTCAAAATGGTTCAATTTCATACCATGCTTAATTTTATTATAGGCCCTTCAGCACCAACTGGAATCATTTCAGGCTCTCCGAATACAGACTTTGCAGAATGTTAGCATGGTATGTTTCTTTTAATCTCTACATGGGAAATATCCAAACTTAAGATATCATCCCACATTTCTAAGCTAATGATCACTAGCCAACTGATTAGTTCATGTAGAATGTAATAAAATAAGAATATTCCAGGCTCAAAATTTGTTTGGGGGAAACTACATTCTATTATCGTTGAATTTGGATATGAGCCAAAAAGAAATAGTACTCACTGATTTTTTTTTAAATGTATGTTTAAAGTGCTACCTATATATAGTTTACAAATGGGAACTCTCATTATAAGTGAGATGAAATCTAACTCAAATCCACCTAGGGAAAAAGTGTATCTTATTAGTGCAGGTAACTGAAAACCCTAGGGACAAGTTCACCTGGCGATGGCTTAATCCATATGATCAGGACTTCGGTCATCAGGAACCCATCTCACTCCTTATTTTGGTTTTGCTTTCCACTATACTGGATTCTCAGACTCCATGTGGTCGCCAAAGGGCTGCTAGAAGCGCTAGGCTTTTATCCTTCCAGATTTCAATCAGCGAAGAGACCATGCTCTTTTCTTCCTTAAGAGTTTATACTGAAGTGCTTGGACTGATTCTGACTGCCTGAGATTGGTTCATATGCAATCCTTGAACAAATCACTGTTGAAAGGAAGGCAGTGTTCTGACTGGTTAGCTCTCAGTCACGTGCAGCTGGAAGTGGGATCACCAAAGGCACATGGACTTTATCCAGAACAAATAAGAGATAGTATTAACAGAAGGATAGGGTAGGGATATTGGTGGTACATAACACAACACATACTCACTAAAGCCCAATATAAACTTCATCCTAATATTCTTATACTAAAAGCAGGTGCAGGGAAGTGGCAAGAGAAGACAAACTCCTCCTGAGGGTGATCGAATAGATTCAGTTCTGATGACAGAGATCAAAAGTCTCTGCTTTATTCAACAATATAAAAATCAAACATCCAAAATTACTTGAATATAGTTCATAAAATTTTATTGCTTTACTAAAGTAAGTTTTCCTGATTTTACAATCATATAATAAAGACATAATTTTCTTTAAAAATTCCTTTAATGATAGAGATTATTATAAATTAAATACATGTATTTTATATTCTACATGATGGAAAAGAATTTTTATGTCCAGGAAATTTAAAGGTATCTTTGAATTATAGTATCTGTGATTCCTATACATTCATAAGTTTATAAATCTGAAATAAAATTCTAACATTATCAATTTATCTTTTAAAGGTACAGTCTGAAATCAGTGAAATCTTGAACAAAAGTATTATTGAAGTAGAAAACCCACAATATAGCTCAGAAAAAAATCTAGTATTTGGCACATGCATCGAAAAAGCTTTGGTATGTTATTCTGTACAAAACTATTTCTATATTTAGTCACTTCAAAAATGTTACCACAACCATTTTATCTTCACCTTTATATTCTTAACCTTCTTCATGGGTCAAATGGACTGTCAGAGGAATACCTAAAAGATTCCCAAGTACATTGAAATATAAGGCAGTTTTTTTTTAGCCTGTCTATCCACTTAGGAATTTTTCTACTTTTAGGATTGACCAAGACCTGAGGTGAATTCTCTAGAAACAGGCTGGAACCAGAGTCACTCTGTCTACACTGATTAGAACTCGCATTTCTAGAATAGTCACAGCCCTAGAATCATCTGAAATAGGAATGCAAGCTAAGGTTGACAAACAGCCCGGAAGTGGAAATATTCATTTCCCTTAAACTTCCTATTGCATTTGACCTATTGCTTCTATCTTCCCCATCTATCTACAGTGGTCTCCTAAGGGATTCTAAATTTCTATTTCTGATATTGAAGGGTTGACCCATGTATGTCACCCTCTGAGGAAATAAGTATAATTTCTAAGCAAATTGTGAAGACCAGAGTTACAGATCTCAAAATAACTGTTGTTAGATTTTTCTGGAGAAAATGAGTCATATTCATTAGGCCTCTTTGCCTGTAGAAATGGATAAAATGTTCATCTGGGTTATAAAAATAAACCCTCCACAAAATATTTTCTTGATTTGCTTGTCATGTGGCAAATGATATAGTACATTTATAGTGTGCTTTTTATTGTCACTAGCCTATAGAGAATCAAAAAGAAATCCTTTCTATGGAGAAAATTCATCATTTTGAGGAGTCCAACACTATTCATTCAACAGAAGAAAACTTCAGCAGTGATATTGTTAACAGTCTCTGTCAAGGTGTAGATATTCCATCCCAGATACATTTCAAGGACCTATTAACTCAGAGAACTTCAACAGATAATTCAGCTTCAAACATAATTATGAACCCTTCAGAAAATTCTGACATGTTGAAGAATTATAATAACCCTTATAGTTTTCTACCTCATGCACCTCAAAATATGATGCCTCAAGCTGATACAGTAATTCTGGATAAATCCAAAATTACCGAGCCTTTCCTCAAGCATGGATTCTGTGAAAATTTAGATGATATCTGCCGTTCTATCAAACAAATGAAGGAAGAACTACAAAAGTCACATGATAGAGAACTGGCACTTACAAATGAACTTCAAACTTTAAAAACTGACACAAATGTTCCAAGAAATGGTAAATATGACCTGTCCCCCAGTCACAAGGAAAAAATTAACTTTATTAAGGAAGAAAATATAGAAAGTAACTTAAATGAAGATATAAAATCAAAGAGAATTGCAGAATTAGAAGCATTAGTAAACAAATTACTACCATTCAGGGAAACAGTGTCAAAATTCCATGTGAATTTTTGCAGGAAATGTAAAAGGTTATCCAAGAGTGAAATGCACAGGGGAAAGAGAAATGAGAAAAACAGTAAGGAAATTCCTATCACTGGCAAGAATATTACAGATTTAAAATTCCATTCCAGAGTTCCAAGACATACACTGTCATTCTTTGACCCAACAAAATATGAAATGAAAGACAAAGAAACACAACCACTAATATTAAAACAAGGACCAATAATGTTTGAAAATGAGAAAACATCCAAAGTCAATTCTGTTACTGAGCAGTGTGTTGCAAAAATTCAGTACTTACAGAATTACCTAAAAGAATCTATGCAGATACAGAAAAAAGTAACAGAACTGGAGAATAAAAATCTAACCCTTAAGACCAAAATAAAACCTCTTGTGTTTACTACACAGTCTCTGATACAGAAAATTGAAACATATGAAAAGCAACTTAAGAATTTGGTTGAAGAAAAGAATGCTATTCAGTCCAAGTTAATTAAAACAGAAGAAGATGGTAAAGAATGTCTTAAAGAATTGAAAAAAATAATTAGTAAATATAATGTTCTTGTAGGACAAAATAAAACTCTAGAGGAAAAAAATAGTCAACTTTCTTCGGAGAAGCAACAAATGATAGAAACATTAGATCAACTAAAAAGTAAGGAACACAAAACTCAAAATGATATGGCCATAGTCAATAATGAAAATAATCGAATGAGTATAGAAATGGAATCAATGAAAACAAATATTCTATTGATACGAGATGAAAAGGAAATGCTAGAGAAAAAAACATACCAGCTTCTAAAGGAAAGAAGCTCAGTTGAAAATGAACTGAAGGAACACCAACTAGAGATAATGCAGCTAAAAGAGAAAGAAAGGTTGGCAAAAACTGAACAAGAGACACTTCTTCAAATAATAGAAACAGTTAAAAGTGAAAAACTTAATCTTGAAACAACATTACAAGAATCCATTGCTGCTAGACAAATGATGGAAAGAGAAATTGAGAATATTCAAACATACCAATCCACTGCAGAGGAGAATTTTCTGAAAGAAATAAAAAATGCAAAATCAGAAGCAAGTATTTATAAGAATAGTTTGTCAGAAATGGGCACTGAATGTGAAATGTTATCAAAAATGGTAATGGAAATTAAAACAGATAATCAGATTCTAAAAGAAGAACTAAAAAAACATAGTAAAGAAAATATAAAATTTGAAAACAGCATCAGTAGACTTGCAGAAGATAAAATACTTTTAGAAAACTATGTAAGAAGTATAGAAAACGAAAGGGATACCTTAGAATTTGAGATGCGGAATCTTCAAAGAGATTATTTAAATCTAAGTGAAAAAGTCTGTAGTCCACAGAGTGACCTATCAAAAAAGGGTTATATTTCAAGAAGAGAGAAATTCCATTTTGACAACTGTGATACTTATGAAGACACTTCTGGTCCTAGGAGTAGGCCTTTGGCTCCTGATTTGAAAGGTATGTAATATTGCAGTGGATTAGTAGAGATGTGTTTAAGATTTTTTTCACCTATTGGGCACTAGCCAGAGTACAGTAATAAGAAGGAAACTTTTAAGATGAATACAATTTATTCTTGTAAGATTTGTATCCAATTTATTATCTATTGGAATTATTTAGGACCTTTGCTCTTTTGGGGCGCCTGAGTGGCTCAGTTGGTTAAGTGTCTGTTTCTTGATCTCAGCTCAGGTCTTGATCTCAGGGTCATGAGTTCAAGCCCTACATTGGGCTCCACACTGGGCATGGAGCCTACTTTAAAAAAAAAAAAAAAAGGAATTTTGCTCTTTTGATGAAACTCATGTTGTTATTTTATTTATATTACTTCTATACATTGTATATGCACACAGCAACTTTGGCAGGGAGCGGGGTTTTTGTTTCTGTTTTTGAAGTATACTTGGCACTCCCACATTAAAAAATTCTTTTTTTTCCAGGAATTCCAAGTCAACTGTATCAATTGCTTCCATCCAAGATATGTAAATAAATTTCTAAAATCAATGTTTCAAAATCCTCTGTCCAGTACTTTTTTCTCCACAAATTATTTTTTTAATTAATAATTAGAGAAAGAGAGAGTGCTGGGGGGGGCGGTGCGAGGAGGGATAGAGGGAGAGAGAGAATCTCAAGCAGACTCCCCACCAAGAGCAGAGCCCAATGTGGGGCCTGATCTCAGGACCCTGAGATCATGACCTGAGCTGAAATCAAGAGTTGGATGCTTAACTGACTGAGCCACCCAGGTGCCCCCTCCACAAAATTATTTTAAATTCACTTTTACATAGGATTATAATTACCTTGTAATTAGAGTAATTTTTTAATTAGAAACTGCAATTAGGTATATATTTTTATATTGTCAAGAACTGTGAACAGCCTTGAGATTTCACTGAACTTATAAGCTAATGTTGGTCTGACAGTTTCATGGATTCTAGTGGAAGACATGAGAGTCCTGGGTCAGGGATAAAGAACAGTTTGTTGCTCACAGCAATAGCAGTAGCCAGAACACCAGCACTTTTGCATTGATTCTCCAAGCCCTAATTCCTATATGCAGCATGAAAAGGGTCACACAGCATGTTGCATTACCAGAGAGAACTCTGAACTTAGGGAACCCAAATCTTTTATGAGTGCAGTAAGCATGCCTATGCCTCCCCTTTGCTCTTGATGGAATCATTACCCTTATTATATAGGACAGTTACCATACTTGTCCTTGCTCCAGAGGAGACACTGTCTTTAGCTTCCAAGACTGATTGCTATACAAATAAACTGGTTGAATTTTGTCAAATGCTTTTCCTGCATTTACCAAAGTGATCATGTGGGGTTTTTTTTCTCCCTTTAATCTGTAAATATGGTAATTACATTTATTAATTTTAAAACATTACACCAACCTTGCATTCCTGGGATAAACTTCACTAGGTTATATATTACCCTTTTAATACATACTCCTGGATTCAATTCAATAATATTTTGTTAAAGATTTCTCCTTCTATGTTCAGAAAAATATTAGTCTCTATGTTATTTTCTTTAATGTCTTTGCCTGGTTTTGGTATCAGGAAAATCTGGCTTTATAAAATGTGTTGGGAAAGGTTCCCTCCTCCTCCATTTTCTGGAAGTATTAGTGTAGGATTGGTTATTGATATTATTTATTCCTTAAGTACATAATAGAATTGACCAGAGAGCCTGGAGTTTTCTAAACAGGAAGGTTTTACATTGCAAAATCAATTTCATTCATGGATATAGAACTATTGAAATTTTCTATCTCTTCTTGAGTCAATTTTGACTATGTGTATGTTCTGAAGAATTTGTACATTACGTATATGTTCTCAGACACATTGGCATAAAGTTGGTCAAAAGACTGTATTATCTTTTTAATGTCCAGAGGACATATAGTAATGTCCCATTTTTAATTTCTGACATTGGTAATTTAGGGATACTCCTTTTTTCTTGAACAGTTTTTCTAGAGTTCAGTTGATTTTATTGCTTTTTTCAAAAATCAGTTTTTTATTAATACTTCCTCTATTAACTTTGCTATTTTTAATCCATTGATTTCTGTTCTGTTTATTTTGGTCTTAATTTGCTCTTTCCCTAGTTTCTTAAGGTGGAAGATCAGGTTATTGGCTTGGAAAATTTATTTTTCTCTATAATATACATTTAAAGCTACAACTTATCCTCCAACCACTGCATTCGCTGTATCATACAAACTTTAATATGTTTTCAATTTCATTCAGTTCACAATATTTTCTCTTTCCCCTATGACTTATTCTTTGACATAATGGAATATTTAGAAGTGAGTTGCTAAATTTCCAACTCTGGAGATTTTCAGGTGTTTTCTGTTACTGATTTCTAATTTAATTCTATTGTGATCAAAGAACAGTACAATTTATCTTTTTACACTTACTGAACTTATTTTACTGCCCAGAATATGGTCTGTGTTGGTCGATGTTTCACACTAACTTGAAAAGAATGTATATTCCGCTGTTGTTGGGTGGAGTGTTCTAAAAATGTCAACTAAGGAAAGGCTGTTGACAGTGCTGATAAAATCTATATCCTTACTGATCTTCTACTTGTTCCAATAATTACTATAGAAGAATAGAGAAATAGGTTTGTCCATTCTATCAGTTTTTGTTTCATATGTTTTAAAGTTCTTTTATGTGTACACTTTCATGTCCTGTTAGTGAATTAATCCCTTTATTATTACAAAATGAGCCCATTTATCCCTGGTGATTCTCCTTATTCTAATGTCTTTGATTGATACTAATATAGGCCCTCCAGTTGTCTTTAGACTTGTGTTTGCATAGTATTTTTGCTTCATTTTACTTTTATATTTATAATGGTGAGTCAGTAGTAGAAATTTTTCATAGTCAGATCATAAATATATACCATGAAAAATTGATGACAAAATCCTGAAAATCAAACATAATGAGGGTGGTTCCAGTCCAATATGGTGATGTAGGAAGACCCTGAACTCACAGCCTTCATGGAACACACCAAATTAAACCTATTTATAGAACAGTTCCTCCTGGAGAAAAACTGAGGGTCAACTGAACAGCTTCTGCACAACAAAAGAGAACGGCAGTAGGGAACAGCAAGAGAGACAGAGACATGGTAACAAAGGGAAATCGCACCCCTGATGTTGTAAACTGCAGTGGAAGGGATGATGCTGAGGGGCCAAGAACTGATTCCTCTGTCCTTGGGCACAGGAAGAAAAAAACAAAACAAAACAAAACAAACAACAACAACAAAAACCTGGCAGTGTAAAAGAGCAACTAGCATATAAAAGAGACAGTTCTAGAACTCTGCCAACTCATGGAGGAGGTGGGGGGAATGCTTTCCAAGTCATAGGGACTGAAGAATGACAGGTTTACATTCCCTCTCCACCTTAAAAGCACAGATGAGAGCAGAGTCTGGTTGCCGTAACTGACTGGCCACCTCAGTAAGCTCTGGGACCACAAGCACACACCAGCCCCAGTTGTGCTGGGACACAGAAAAAAAGCTATGGCTTAAAAGGGAAAAAGAGGGGTGCCTGGGTGGCTCCGTCAGTTGAGCAGCCAGCTCTTGATTTCAGCTCAGGTCATGATCTCAGGGTCCTGGACTGGAGCCCCATGTGGAGTCCGTGCTCAGTGGGGAGTCTTCTTGAGATTCTCCCTCTCTCTCTCTCTCCCTGTGCCCTTCCCCCCCACACTTGCACTTGCTCTCTGTCTCTCTCTAAAATAAATCTTTAAAATAAAAATAAAAATAAAGTAAAAGGGGAAAGGAACTGCAGGAACACTCCCTGGATCAGAGGGACTGGCTCAACACCTCAGCAAACCCTGGAACTGCAAGCCCACACTAGCCCCAGTTGCACCTGGGCATGGGGGGAAAAATTAAATTTAAAAAACAAAAACAAAAACGCTTTTTTATATTTGTTTTTGCCTTTTATTTCTATTCTATTTCTTTTTTTTTCTTTTTCCCTCTTTTTCCCTTTTTTTTCTTTAAAAAGATAAAGTTTAAAATTGCATCTAGCATATAAAAGAGCCAGCACTAGAACTCCACCAGATGACTAGGGGAGCTGCTGGAACACTCTCTGGGTGGGAGGGTCTGGTGGATATAGTTTACGCTTCCCCCTTGAAAGCATGGACCAGTGCATGGTCCAGGCACCCTAGCTGACCTGCCGCCTCAGTGAGCCCTAGACCCGTAGCCCACATAAGCACCAGCCATCCCACCAAGGCAGCCAAAGGACAGTGCACACCAGGACACACCTGGTTAGCATTCACTACAGCTCCACCCTTGACACCAAGGTGACACAGGTGCAAAGCACCCTAGAACACAAGAGGCCCACACCACTCTGGCTTCAAACAGCTTATCAGGGCACCCCAGGTGCAAAGCACTCCAGAACCTTGCAGTTGATGTCTGCCTCAGACCCAGCTGTCTGACAGGGTGCCCCCTGCACAGAGCATCCTAGAAACCCCGGCCAGTGCTTGCATTGGTTTCAGCCACCCCACAGGGCACCCCCTATGCAAAGCACCCCAGAACACACCTGCCTGTACCAGACGCAGTTCCAGTTGCCTGGCCGGAGGACCCTCCACACTGAGAACATTGGTGCACCCTGGCTTGCACCCAGTTCAGCTTTAGCTGTCCTGCGAAGGCACCCCCTATGCAGAGCATCCCAGGATCTCCTGGCCTGTACCCCATCTCAACTCTAGCTATCTCTTTACAGATAGTCCTGGAACACCCATTTATATCTACTTCAGCTTCACTATCCTGCCAAGGTGTCCTCTGTATACAGAGACCCAACCACCGCCCCCCCCATCACCACCACATGCCTCCACTTCAGTTCAGCTGTGCTGCCAGGGCATCCTCGTGCAGTGAGCTCAGGGACCTGCTGGCCTAACATAACCACCTAGGCTTCAGCTCCCCTCCAGCTTTGGGCACACCTTACTCAGAGCAGCCCAGGGCACCCCAGCTTATACCCACATCAGCTTCAGCTCTCCTGTCAGGGTGCCATCAACACAAAGAATCTTGGGACACTTTGGGTTGTGTCTACTTCAGCTTCCGCTGCCCTGCTGGACCTAAAGACACATACAAACTGAAAGTGAAGGGATGGAAAAACAGTTACCATGCAAATGGATGTTGGGGAGGGGGGGAGCCAGAGTAGCAATATTTATATCACACAGAATAGACTTTAAAACAAAGACTGTAACAAGAGACAAAGAAGGGTATTACTTACATAATGATAAAGGGATCAAACCAACAAGAGGATATAACAATTGTAAATATCTACACATCCAACACAGGAACACTTAAAGCAAATATTAACAAAGAGAAAAATTGACAGTAATGCAATAACAGTAAGGGATTTTAACACCCCACTTACATCAGTGGATAGATCATCCAGACAGAAAATCCATAAGCAACTGTCTTGTAATGACACATTAGACCAAGCAGACACAACATACACAGAACATTCCACCCAAAAACAACAGAATACACATTCTTTTCAAATGCACATGGAACATTCTCCAGAAGAGATCACATGTTAGGCCACCAAACAAGCCTCAATAAATTTAAGAAGATTGGATTCATACCATGCATCTTTTCTGACCACAAAGGTATGAAACTAGAACTAAATCACAAGAAAAAACACAAAGATGTGAAGGCTAAACAACACGATACTGAACAACCAGTGGGTCAATGAAGCAATCAAAGAATAAATAAAAAAGTACATGGAAACAAATGAAAATGAAAACACGATGGTTCAAAATCTTTGGGACCCAGCAAAATGAGTTCTAAAAATATATAGCAATACAGGCCTACCTCAAGAAACAAGAAAAAAAAAAAAAAAGAAAAGGCTCAATCTAACCTTACACCTAAAGGAACTAGAAAAAGAGAAACAAAACCCAAGGTGAATAGAAGGAAGGAAATAATAAAGATCAGAGCAGAAATAAATGACAGACAAATACACACACACACATATCAATGAAACCCAAGAGATGGTTCTTTGAAAAAATAACCAAAATTCATAAACTCTTAGCCAGACTCATCAAGGAAAAAAAGAGAAAGGACCCAAATAAATAAAATCAGAAACAAGACAGAAGTAATAACTGACATCACAGAAATACAAAGGATTATAAAAGAATGCCATGAAAAATTATATGTCAACAAACTGGACAACCTAGAAAATGGATAAATTCCTAGAAACACATAGTGTTCTAAAACTGAATCAGGAAGAAATAAATATCCAAACAGGCCAATTACTATTAACAAAAGTTAATCAGTAATCAACTACCAAAAAATAAAATCCAGGACTGGAATGATGCACAGGTAAATTCTACCAAACATTTAAAGAAGAGTTAAAACCTATTTCCTTCAAACTATTCCAAAAAATAGAGGAGGAAGGAAAGCTTCCAAATACATTCTATGAGGCCAACATTACCCTGATACCAAAAGCAGACAAAGACACCCAAAAAAGAAAACATGGGTACAAAGATCCTCAACAAAGGGGCACCTGGGTGGCTCAGTCAGTTAAGCATCTGCCTTCAGCCCAGGTCATGATCCTATGGTCCTGGGACTGAGTTCCACATCGGGCTCCCTGCTCAGCAGGGAGTCTGCTTCTCCCTCTTCCTCTGCCCCTCCCCCACTCATGCTCACTCACTCTCTCTCTCAAATAAATGAAATATTAAAAAAAAAAAAATCCTTAACAAAATCACAAACCACATTCAACAATACATTAAAAGGATCATTCACCCAACCAAGTGGGATTCATTTTGAGGATGCAAGAATGGTTCAATATTCGCAAATCAATGTGATACACCACATCAACAAAACGAAGGATAAAAATCATATGATCATCTCAATAGATGCAGAAAAAAACATTTGATAAAATTCAATATCATTTCATGATAAAAAAAAAAAAACAACCTCTCAACAAACTGGGTTTAGAGGAAATATACCTAAATATAAAAAAGGCCATTTTTTTAAAAAATCCACAGCTAACATCTTACTCAATGGAGAAAAACTGAGAGCTTTTCTTCTAAGATCAAGAACAAGACAAGGATGTCCACTCTTGCCACTTTTACTCAACATAGTATTGGAAGTCCTAGCCACAGCAATCAGACAAGAAATAAGAAGCATCCATATTTGCAAAGAAGTTAAACCATCACTATTTACAGATGACGATACTACACATAGAACACCCTAAAGATTTCACCAAAAAAAAAAAAAAAATGCTATAAGTAATAAAGGAACTCAGTAAATTTGCAGGATACAAAATTAATACCCAGAAATTGGCAGCATTTCTATACACTAATAATGAAGTAGCATAAAGAGAAATTAAGAAAATAATTCCATTTACAATTGCACCAAAAAGAATAAAATATCTAGGATATTATTTACCTAACAAAAGAGGTAAAAGACCTACACACTGAGAACTATAAAACATTGATGAAATAAATTGAAGATGACACAAACCAATGCTCTTGGGTTAAAAGAATTAATATTGCTAAAATGTCCGTATTACCTAAAGCAACCTACAGATTGAATGCAATACCTATCAAAATACCAACACCATTTTTCACAAAACTAGAACAAAAATTACTCAAATTTGCATGGAATCACACAAGACCCTGAATAGCCAAAGTAATCTTGAGAAAGAGCAGGGGGGTAGGCAAAAATGGGTGAAGGAGTGGAAAATGGAGAATTCCAGTTATGGAATGAATAAGTTACAGGAATAAAAGGCACACCATAAGAAATATAGTCAATGATATTGTAACAGCATTGTGTGGGTGACAGATGATAGCTACACCTGTGGTGAGCATAACGTAATGTTTAAATTTGTCAAATCACTATGTTGTAAACCTGAAATTAATGTTCATTGTGTGTCAACTACATTCAAATAAAAATTATTTTTAAAAAAGTATTGATGCTTACAAATGTGAAAAACTATGGTCTCATATTTTCCTTTATTATAAAATTATATAAATGGCAAAAAAAAGAATGAATTCAGGTATTGAAAAAAGGAGTAAAGGAAGGTGAGCATTGTATCAATTTAAATACAGAACTAAGATTAAAGAACTGTGAGACTTAACAGTTACAAAATAGAATATTTGTGTTGAAACCATCGCCAATATAAACAACTAAACTAAAAAACTACACCCTTTTACTTTTAACCTATCTATGTGTTTACATTTAAAGTGGGTTTATTTTAGAAAGCATGTAAATGGGTCTTTCTTTTTACCAAGTCTGGACAATCTATGCCTTTAAGTTGCAGTGTTTAGCTATTTACATTTAATGTAATTATCAATGTTTAATGTAATTGATTTCTATGTATTTGATTTCTATTTGTCCCATCTATTTTGTTCCTTTTATCTTTTCCTGCCTTCTTTTGGATTAATTATTTAGGATTACCTTTTCTCTCCAATTTGTCTTATCAGAAATCTCTGTTTACTTTTTAAAGGCTGCTCTAGAGTTATATATTTTTAGTTTACTACTGATTTTCTTCAAATGATATTATAGCAATTCATATACAATGGAAGACTTTTATAATAACATATCTCTATTTCCCTCCTCCCATTCTTTGTGCTACTGTTATTTAGACTTTACTTTTATATATGTTATAAACCCAACAAATTTTTAATAGTTTTACTATAAATAATAAGTTATCTCTAACTTTTTAAAGAAATTAAACCAGGAGGGGAAAAAAAGTTTTTTCTATTTACCATTTCTAGCATCCTTTTTTTTTTTCATTTTTAAAATTTTATTTATTTTTTTAAGTAGGCTCCACGCCCAACATGGGGCTTGAACTCACAACCCTGAGATCAGGAGTCACATCACATGCTCTACCAAGTGAGCCAGCCAGATGCCCCTCTAGCATCCTTTAAACCCACGTTTCCATCTGATCGTTTTTATTCTACCTAAAAACTTTCCTTAACATTTCTTGTAATGCAGGTCCCACCTCTTCTCTTTCTCAGTCTTTATTTCACCTTAATTTTTTGAAAAATATGTTTCAGTGAAAATAGAATTCTGAATTGAGTTTCCTTGAACTCTTTGAAGATGTCATTCTTTTCCTGACTTGCATCATTTCTTTTTTTTTTTTTTTTTTTTTTGACTTGCATCATTTCTGATAAGAATTATCATAGTCTTTTTTTCTCTGGCAGATGTTAAGATTTTTCTCTTTATCACTGCTTTCCTATAATTTTATTATGATGTGTCTTGGTGTGCATTTTCTTTATGCTTATCCTGCTTATTATTCCTTGGGCGTCTTAGATTGGGGTTTTTAACTTTTTTCATATTTGGAAATTTTCAGCCACTATTTCTTCAAATCTTTTTCTCTCTGCTGCTTTCTAAGACTTGGTAACACATATGATACTTGATACTGTTCTAGAGCTCACTGACATTCCTTTCATTTTCTTTTTTGTCTTTTTTCTCTGTGTGTTTCACTTTGGATATTTTCTTTTTTTAAAGATTTTATTTATTTATTTATTTCACAGAGAGAGAGAGATAGCGAGAGCAGGAACACAAACAGGGGGAGTGGGAGAGGGAGAAGCAGGCTTCCCACAGAGCAGGGAGCCCGACGCGGGGCTCGATCCCAGGACCCTGGGATCATGACCCGAGCCGAAGGCAGATGCCTAATGACAGAGCCATCCAGGCGCCCCGGATATTTTCTATTTTTATATCGTCAAGTTCACTAGTTTTTTTTTTTTTTTTTTTCTTTTGCAATGTCTAATTTGCTATTATTCCCATTTACTGAAAATTTTCATTTCAGATATTTTTTCATCTCTAGATTTTCCACTTGGTCTTGTTTATGCCTTCAATTTCTCTCCTCATTGCACTCATATTTTCCTTTAAATACATTAACATAGTTATACTAGCTATTCTAATGTCCTTGCTGCTAATTCCATCTCTGCTATTTGTGGACTTGTTTCTAATGCCTGATTTTTTCTGGTTATGGGTCACGTTTTCCTGCTTCTTGGTATGTCTAGTAGCTTTTTATTGGAAGGCGAACACTGTAAATTTCATATTGTTAATTGTCTAGATTTTGTTTTGTTTTCCTCTACAGAAAATGGGGTAGTTCTGTTAAGATTAGTTACTTCTGTTTCAATATGATCCTTTTGAGGCTTGTTTTAAAATTTTTGTTAGGGTGGGTGTAGCGTAACCTCTAGTGTAGTCTAGATCCTCTGGGATCTCCACTGAATGCCCTAAGAGACTGACAAAGACCCTCCATGGGCTGGTGGGAACTTCCTATCCTCAAATGACTCCCGGCCCTATGTAAGCTGTGGGAACCAGTTAACTGACAGGTCCCCAGTTGTCCTTTGCCTTCCTTCATGGAATTTAACCCTATGGGTGCCTTAGCAGTCAGCAGAATTAAGGGGACTCCAGTGCACAATTCTGAACTCTTTTCCTATGTAGCTCTTTCCTCTCTAGAACTCTACCCCACAAATTCCAGACACTTTAGACTCTCTGAGTTCCAATTTCTGTCTCATATGAGCAAGGCTACCATACTTGGAGATTCCCCTCTATCCTCTATAGTCCAGAAAGTGCCTCCAAATAAAAAGGAATTGCAGGACTCACCTCAGTTGTTTCCTCTTTCTCATTGATGACAGTCCTGCACTGTGTCCAATGTCTAAGAAGAGGGGTTGTGTATGTTTTGTACAGTTTTCAATTGTTTAAGGAAGGAGAGTAAGTCCAGCCCCTCTTACTCTATCTCGGCCAGAAGCCAATTTGGGACAGTCAAGTTTGGGAAATTTAGAAAGTCCTATGAATGGACAGAACATAGCAGCAGTCTTTCTAGGTAGCTGGTAACTGTAGGAATGTTTTCTCACTGAATTTCCCCCATCTCTAGAAAAGCTGCCTATGACTATGGGTATGTGTGTACAGTGCTATTGACTAGCCATTCCTCACTTTAAGGTGTATAAGCAGAGAGCCACACGTTAGGCTATGGAGCCCTCCAGAAATAAAAAATAAAAAAAATAACCAGGGTAAGTATTATTATGAGAATAATGCCAGAATAAGAACCTTACTCTTGGAGCCCTAAAAAATATCTGGGGGTAAAATTCTGGGCTGCCCAAACTGGGAAAGTACTGAGAATAGGAAGGAGGTAGGAGAAAAAAGAAATAGACTGAAAAAGTCTTTACTCAACACACTTTAAATATTTCTAGCTCTATTCTTACTTTTTATTTATTTTTTATTATTTATTTTTGGTCTATTGTATTTTTTTGAAACTTCTTACTCTCTGATGATCTCCTTATTCATTTTTCTGGGCTCATTATTTTAGTATTATATTTTTAGTGTCAGAGAAAGAAAGCCAGCAAATAAATGTGTTCTGCCTGCCAGTTTTAAGTGGAATCCCCTAATATATTAGTGTTGTAATTATGTTATAAACAGCCTCATAGTATATTTTTGGTTGGGACAAATATCCTCTTCAAAATAAAATTTAGAAGTAGCTAGTCAGGTTTTATTATTTTTAATTCTGTAGAGATTTTTATTGAATTGCATTAAATCTATTGATGTAGTAAAGAGAAATAGCATATTTACAATATTGAGTCTCCCTAGAACATGGCATATTGTTCAGGCCATTCTTTAAATTTTTTTTTTTTTTTTTTTTTACAAATGAGGAAGAATTAACTTCTTTTTTTTTCTAAAGATTTTATTTATTTATTTGACAGAGAGAGAGAGATAGCAAGGGCAGGAACACAAGCAGAGGGAGTGGGAGAGGGAGAAGCAGGCTTCCCGCCAAGCAGGGAGCCCGATGTGGGGCTCGATCCCAGGACCCCGGGATCATGACCTGAGCCGAAGGCAGACGCTTAACGACTGAGCCACCCATTCTTTAAATTTTCATTTTAACCCTAAGTTTCCTTAGCTTTTTTCTTTTTTTTTTTTTGTAGTTTTTAATTTTATTATATTATGTTAGTCACCATACAATACATCATTAGTTTTTGATGTAGTGATCCACGATCCATTGTTTTCGTATAACACCCAGTGCTCCATGCAGTACGTGCCCTCCTTAATACCCATCACCAGGCTAACCAATCCCCCCTCCCCCCTCCCCTCTAGAACCCAGTTTGTTTCTCAGGTCCATAGTCTCTCATGGTTCATCTCTCCTTAGCTTTTTTCTATTGTACGTAGAATAGTTTCACACTTCCTGACATATTTTTTAAAAACTATCTTTTTTTGCAGAAAACTATATATACATCCTGTTAATTGGACTATTTTATTATTTCTAATATTGTTCAATAGTTTCTTTTTACATTGTAGGTAGGTAACTATATCACCTGCAAGGAACAATGTTGTATTTCTTTTTGTAACCTTTATTCCCCTCAGGGTTTTTTCTTATCTTACTGCATTAACTGTATTTTCTAAAGCACAGTGTTAGAGTCGTTGATGGCTCTAGCTTAATGTTTGTTATGATTCTGATATATCCTTTATAAAAATTAAGAAAGGTTCTTCCTAATCCTCATGTCCTAAGAGGTTTTAAGTGGAAAGGGTATTTAATTTTATCAAATGGCTTTCCAGCATCTATTGGGGGGACGTGTATTTTTTCCATTTTAATATATTACTTAAGCTAATTATAATAGATCCACTAATGTCAAGCTATTGTAGTAGTCATAGAATAATCAATCTAATTTTATGATCGTTTAAAATGTGGATTTATCGGCTGATACTTGATTTTGAGGTTTTTTTAATGAGTTAGAAATATTATTTTCCTTTATAGCTATCCTTGTCCAGTTATGCTAGCCTCATAAAATAAATTGAAACTCTTTTCATATTTTTCTATGACCAAGACAATTTAAATAACAAAAGGCTGGGGCACTTGGGTGGTGGCTCAGTCGGTTAAGTGTCCGACTCTTGATTTCAGCTCAGGTCATGATCTCAGGGTTGTGAGATGGAGCCCCGAGTGGGGCTCCATGCTCAGTGCAGTGTCTGCTTGAGATTCTCTCCCTCCCTCTCCCTTTGCCCTCCCCTCCCCCGTTGCCCTTCCCCTCCTCCTACTCACGCACATGCTCTCTCTAAATAAATAAGTAAAATCTTAAAAAGAAAAGAAAGAGTAAATAATCAATGGATATCATAAATAGTTTATGCTCCTTAAATCAAGTGTGTGTGCTCCTTTACTATCATCTCAAATATCTTAGTTTTTCCACAGGCTTCAGTATTCCTGTTACTGGTTCCTGCATTTGCTTTTCTGTAAATGGACACTATGCACTTATGTAAACTCTAAATACGTTCTGCCAACTGTCATACTGCTTCTTATGCCCCCCAGTAAGGCATCAGATGAGCATTCCCATCTATGAATATTATATGAAGTGTGTGTTGTTATTGGAGGCACATCAATAAAAATTAATTACAGCCAATGAAGGCGTAAGTGTAAATGAGCAATTATTTAAATCTTAATAAAATCTGAAAATATAAACCTCATCTCAAAAGAATGCATAATTTATAAGGCTTATTTAGTAACACTTATCAATATATATGACTTTTATTCAGTTATGTGCACCTGGTAAAATTATTCCTAAAGACAAATGTATTCCCTTTGGATCACATTATATCCTTGATAATATCTTTAAGATGTTCATTCTACACTGTCCTTTGCATAGGAAATAAAGATTTTAAATATTCTTTTAGAAAAAAGTAAATAGTATGAGATATAAAAATATATATATTATATATTATATATATATTACTATATTTTACAATAGTAAAAATTCTGTGTACCATCTTTAATCCTTTTAAAATCCAGATACATAAGAATTGACATAGTATCCCCCCCGGAAAAAAAAAAAGAAGCAAGTTGGAAAGAAGAGTACTGCAGTCTCTATACATTCTGATTTCCAGCTCTGAGAAGCCTTGAATGGCAAAGGGACAAGTACTAAGGAAGTCACCATGGATCAAAAATAACTTCCCCAATATATTACATTAATAGATATTATAAATTTCCTTTTTTAAATCCTACCACCACCACCCCCAACTGAATAAGGACTGTTTGATAAAGACCTCGCTGTGAATTACAGTAATGTATTTAAATCATATCTTTTAAGAACAGATACGTTTTAAAGTGGTAGGGCAAATGAAAAAGAGATAATCTGGGAACAAGAGAGTAAGACCTAGAGGGGGATGCTCCAGGACAGGCAGCTTTGGACAGCTACAAATGTGCATAGGAGGACAGCAAAGACAAATTCCATCCATCTTGTAACTTTGTATTTTTGTAAGATACTCAGCTAAAAAGGCATTCCCCATTCTCCCTTCCTCCAACTCATCCTGTGGCTGCCATCGGCTAATATGAGGCTTTACACAGGCCATAAGTAGAAGGCATGAGACCACATAAATGGAGACATTTGCCTCACTCTGTAATGTGCATACATGAATCTATGCAATATGAGTGGATCCATATTTCTCTTTGAATATTAAGAATGCTTTAATGGGCTATGACACTTGGATAAGCTATCAATCCAATTTTCAAATACCTCTAAGAAGAAACACAAGGTAAGAACTTAATGTGCTGTTTCTACCCCTCTAGCCCCAGCCTTCACTCTGGCTCTCTGAGCTTGCAATTCTTCAACATTAGGAGTAAGCTTTCAAATGACAGACAGCACTTCAGGATTTTATGAAATGTCTAAATATTATTTTCTCCCCAGAACACAGATCTAAACAAAGATCAACAACCATATACTAAATTATTAACAAATACTATTTATTCATTAAGTAATAGTACTAAAACAAGGAAGAATATTAGATTTGCAGACTTAAATATCTTTTAAATGTTTGAGATATGTTCCACATCTTATGTTTTATGCAAATAATTAGCACTCCATAATGAATTACTGGTAGTCACAACCTAGAAAGTTATTTGTCTTCCGAATGCTAATAGGACTGTACTGAAGCAGTCTTGTAGTTCTTCGTATTTAGTGCCCTAAAATTGGAAAATAAATGCACATTTAATTTTTTAGGTGCAGGTAATATATCTGTACATTCTTGTAAAAAAGTTTTGCAATAAAAAAACTAATCATCAAAAACCAAATTCTTTCACCAGATTAAAAAGCATCACTTAAAATATAATTTAAGAAGGAAAAATTGGTTTGGGAGGACCAATTTTAAATACCACCCAGAGGTTTATTAATTTTAAAATCAGGGTAAGGGGTCCTTGGGTGGCTCAGTCAGTTGAGCATCTGACTTAATTTTGGCTGGTCATATGATCTTGGGGTTGTGGGATGGAGCCCTGCATCAGGGCTCTATCCTTGGTGCAGTCTGCTTGGGATTCTCTCTCTCCCTCTGCCCTTGCCCCTATTTGCATGCTCTCTCTCTAAAATAAATAAGCTTTAAATAAATAAATAAAATTGGAGTAAAAGAAGCTATAACTTGCTTTAGGATAATATCTGTGATAATATAAAAAGTATCAATAAACTCAAAATTACTAAACAGAAGATAAACTTCTGATTATCCAAAAGAGCAATCAGTTATTCTTTTCTCTGCTACAAACATACATATCATAGAACTTTCTCAGTTCTGTTCTCTGGATAGAAAAGAACACTCAGAAAAGCTGAAACTACCTCCTCCCCCCCACCCCCACCCCCCCAAAAATCCCATCTATTTGAGGGTGAGTGTGGTGAAGAAAATTCTAATTTTACTCTCTGTTCTATATTACATAGACAGAGCTGGGCAGAGTACTGATAGATAAGGAGCTTGCCAAAGGAGGAAGATCAAAGGACATGAAAAGAAGACTCCATATATTCCCATTTCCACCAACTAGCCCCGTTAGAATATTATGCCTTTAGACAACAGTTAAATTACATAAATAATGATGAGCAGTCTTATTTTGGGGACAGGACAGTAAGATTGGTATTATAATCACTGTTCACAAGTGATACAGATGTACTGAGATGTTTTAATAAAAGAAAAGAATGTGAATTTGGTCTCCTTTACCTAATCTAGTGTATGATTACACTGAAGTTAGAAATACGTAAATTAGCTTAATTGGTATTAAAACTTTTTCAATGAATAGATAGAAATGTAATCAAATGAATTCTTCCACTTATTCATGATCTTGCACACACACAAAAAAGGAATGATGGATTATCCTTTTCTAATTTACATTCTGAACTCCTGAGAACTTCTTTTCAGTTTTGAGAGTACTCAAACCGTGGGCAAAATTGAACTTTTAAAATACTTTAGCAATATACTTTTCTTCAAAGTATTATAAACTGATGTTAATAGCTTTTTTAACTAACCAAAATATTTCCTAGAAGATTTCATAAAAGATTATTTAAAACTTAAGGAGAGAAGTCTTAAGTGTCATCAGAATTCTTCATAATTACTGAGAGCCTGGAGCCCACATAAAGATAATAATTTAACAAAGATCAAAAACACCCTTTGAGAAACAAACAATGTTAATCTGTACTGCTAACCGAACTATAAATATCTAAACAGTCTCAAACAACTCATAAGATACTACAGATTTGCTTTAAAAATTATGAACAGAATAGTTTGTACAGATAAATTAAGCTTTTTCAATTAGAAATTTCAGAACATGGGAAAGAACTTCCACAAGGAAGAACTTCTGTATAAAAGGAGCTGGGATTTTCAAAGACACCCAGATTTGTCATTGTTTAAAGTATGTACAAATAGGAGATACTATTTTGAAGGGATCAAAAAGTCAAAAACAATTTTTCTTAGTTTACAGGCTAAGGTAAGATATTACTACCTTTTGACATTCAAGGTCATTATACTTTCAATTGGTCTGCTCTTTGGTCCACTCGGTGGGTGGAAAATCTTAGCACCTTTGCTGGAAATCTGGTTTGCCAATTTAACCACATAAGGGTCAGCAGAATGTGAAGGGTAAGGGTCAAATGTTCCTGCCTTCATTCCACCAGCCTACAAATAAAAGACAATTTGATGTAGTTTTGTAAAATGCTTCTAATAAAATTAGACTGTGAAGAAGTTCACACATATTTGTGTATTGTCTATAGAGGTGGTTTTACATTTAAAGAAAGTTGTCTACACAGACATACCTCAGAGATACTTTGGGTTCGGTTCAAGACAATTGCAATAAAGTGAATATCACAAAAAAGCAAGTTAAATGATTTTTTTGATTTCCCAGTACATATAAAAGTTATATTTACACTATGCTGTAGTCTATTAACTGTGTAGTAGTATCGTGTCTAAGAAAACAATGTACATACCTTAATTTAAAAATGCTTTACTGCTAAAAAAAAAAAAATACTAAACATCATTTGAGCTTTCAGTGAATATTCTTTTTGCTGATGGGAAGTTCTTGCCTTGATGTTAATGGATGCTTACTGACCGGGTGGTGACTGCTGGAAGTTAGTGTGGCTGTGGCGATTTCTTAAAATGAGACAATGAAGTTTGCCATATTGATTGACTCTTCCTCTCATGAATGATTTCCCTGTAGCCTGCAATGCTGTTTGACAATGTTTTACCCACAGTAGAACTTCTTTCAAATTGGAGTTGATCCTCTCAAACTCTGCTGCTGCTTTATGAACTAAGTTTATGTAATATTCTAAATCCTTTATTGTCATTTCAACAATCTTCACAGCATCTTTATCAGGAGTAGATTCCATCTCAAGAAACCACTTTCTTTGCTCCGACATAAGAAGCAACTCCTCATCCATTAAACTTTTATCATGAGATTGTAGCAGTTCAGTCCCATCTTCAGGCTCCTAATTCCAGTTTTCTTGCTGTTTCCACCACATCTGCAGTTACTTCCTCTACTGAAGTGTGAACCCCTCAAAGTCATCCATGAGGGTTGGAATCAACTTCCAAACTGTTAATGCTGATATTCTGACCTCTTCCCATGAATCACAGATATTCTTAAGAGCATCTAGAACAGTGAACCCTTTCCAGAAGGGTTTGAAGTGGCTTTGCCCAGATCCATCAGAGGAGTCACCATCTCTGGCAGCTATAGCCTTATGATATGCATTTCTTTCTTTTTTTTTTTTTTTTAAAGATTTTTTATTTATTTATTTGAGAGAGAGAGAATGAGAGAGAGCAAGCACATGAGAGGGGGGAGGGTCAGAGGGAGAAGCAGACTCCCTGCCGAGCAGGGAGCCCGATGCGGGACTCGATCCAGGGACTCCAGGATCATGACCTGAGCCGAAGGCAGTCACTTAACCAACTGAGCCACCCAGGCGCCCTTGATATGCATTTCTTAAATAATAAGACTTGAAAGTTGAAATTATTCCATGGTCCACGGGCTGCTGAGCAGATGTGTTAACAGGCATGAAAACAACATTAATCTCATTTTACATTGCCATCTGAGCTCTTGGGTGACCAGATGCATTGTCAATAAACAGCAATATTTTGAAAGGAATCTTTTTTTTTTTTTTTTTTCTGAGCAGTAGGTCTCAACAGTGGGTTTAAAATATTCAGTAAACCATGTCACAAATAGATGTGCTGTCATCCAAGCTTTGTTGTTCCCTTTATAGAACACAGACAGAGTAGATTTATCATAATTCTTAAGGGCCTTACAATTTAGGTTATGGTAAATGAGCACTGGCTTCAACTGAAAGTCACCAGCTGCATTAGCCCCCAACAAGAGAGCCAGCCTGTTCTTTGTAGCTTTGAAGCCAGGCAGTGATCTCTCCTCTCTAGCTATTAAAGTCCTAGATGGTATCTTCTTCCAATAAAGGGCTGTTTCATGTACATTAAAAATCTGTTGTTTAGTGTAGCCACCGTTATGAATTCTCTTAGCTAAGTCTTCTTAGCTGTAACTTGCTGCAGCTTCAATATCAGCACTTGTTGCTTTACCTTACACTTTTATGTTATGGAGATGGCTTCCTTCCTTAAACCTCATGGACCAACTTCAGCTAGCTCCAAACTTTTCTTCAGCTTCTTTACTTCTCTCAGCCTTCATAGAAGAGACTTAGGGCCTTGCTTGGCCATAAGGAAATGTTGTGGCAGGCTTGATCTTCTAGCCACTAAAACTCTCTCCATCAGCAAGAAGCCTATTTTGCTTTCTTATCATTTATGTGTTCACTGGAGTAGCACTTTTAATTTCCTTCAAGAACTTTTCCTTTGCATTCACAACTTGAGTAACTGTTTGGCGCAAGATGCCTAGCTTTCAGCCTATCTCTGCTTTTGACATGCCTTTCTCGCTGAGCTTAATCATTTCTAGCATTTGATTTAAATTGAGACATGTGGGGCACCTGGGTGGCTCGGTCCATTAAGCTTCTGACTCTTGATTTTGGCTCAGGTCATGATCTCAGCGTCATGAGATCGAGCCCCTGTAGGGCTCTACACTCAGCAGGGAGTGTGCTTGAGATTCTCTCTCTCTCTCCCTCTCCCTCTGTCTCTCCTCTCCCCACCTCTGTCTCTTTCTCCCTCTCTAAAAAATAATAATAATAATAATAATAAAGTGACACATGCAACTCCTCCTTTCACATGAACACTTAGAGGCTATTGTAGGGTTATTAATTGGCCTAATCTCAATACTGCTGTTTCTCAGGAAAGAGGGAGGCCCAAAGGACAATGGCCAGTACATGGAGCAGTCAGAACACACGACATTGATCAATTAAGTTTGCCGTCTTACATGGGTGGTGTTCATGTCACCCCTCAAACAATTAAAATAGTAACAGCTAAGATCACACTGATCACAGATCACCATAACAAATATAATAATAATAATAAAGAAGTTTGAAATATTGCAAGAAGTATTAAAATGTGACACAGAAACACAAAGTGAGCAAATACTGTTGGAAAAATGGCGCCAATAGACTTGCTCAAAACAGGATTGCCACAAACCTTCAATTTGTAAAAAAACACAGTATCTGTTAAGCACAATAAAGCAAAGCCCAATAAAACTAAGTACACCTGTACTGTTCAAACACCAGCAGTCTCCCTGCCGCCAATTTTACGAGGCAAGACACTGTAATTTCCAAAAGTTCTCTATTAAAATGCAAATGTTTATAAGGAAGTAATATTCCAAACTCTTGTCAAGTATTAATATTTTAGTAAGAGTTTACCAGATCAAGCTATCATCTAGTTAAGGGGTGAGCCTATTACTGAGGGAATAAGACTTAGGTCAAATATATTTTGATACAGTCCTTAAAAGAGCTGAGGCTCAAAACCAGAGGATGCTCAGAGAAGAGGCCAAAGGTAAGATCTGTCCAATTGGGAGGCTGACATAACAAGAGTTTATTAAATATCAGTCAATGATGAAAAAGATACTAAAAATAAAAATTTTTAAAAATAAGGAATAGCACATAGAAACAGAAGGTGAGAAGAAAACGTGATCTACTTTATACTGTTCTTATAGTCTATTAAGAAAAGTCAATCAAAGTTATTTTTTGACCTGTACACAAAACGAATAATTGCTTTGACTTTTTAAGCTGATTTGCCACAATTTTAATCTTTATATTATATATAGTTACCAAGAAAACTCTATAGAATCATAATAAGCCATTTAAGTAGGCATTCTTTATCTTACATATCTAAGCCAAATATAAATGAAAATTAAAAGACATAATTGTAATATTTCAAGTTTTCCAGATTGAGGACACATAGATTCTTTTGAATCTATGCTAACATCTACTTATAACAAAATAAAACAAAGCATATAAAAAAAAATACAGACCAGTTACACTTAAAATTATTGATGCAAAAAATACTTAAAAAATTAACAAATAAGGTAAACTAGTACACTTAAAGATTAATACAACATGGCCAAGTGGGATTCATCCCAAGAAATCTATTATTATTATTCACCTTATAACAAGTCAAAGAGAGAAAAAAATATATAGTCTAAGTAGATTACACCAAAACATTCAATATAATTCTACATACATTCCTGATTTATCCCTATTTTTGGCATCTATAAATATGAATAAATATTTACACTAGAGTAAATTCAAGTAATTCAGTAAATTCGAGATTAAGGCAAAAGATGGCCACTGTTGCTAACCTAAGCTACTGGACAAGAACATGACTTAAGAGCTATAAATACTGGAAAGGAGGGAGCAAAATTATTTGCAGAGAATGTAATCATATATTTGAAAATCTAAAGAGAATCAAGATAATACCCATTAGAACATAAGAAAACTTAATGAAATGGCCAATTATCAAATGTTTTTATAAAGATAAATTATATAAGGGAATATATGATGGGAAAAAAACTGTTGACCAGAGCCTTAAAATAAAGAGAAATAAAATACAAGATATATAAACCTGTGTGAAGTAAAATATAGAATCCTACAAGGTAACTAAAGGTTTTTATAAGTAGTTTATTTCTAGATCAGAAGATTCAAATCATAAATAGGCTAATACATCCAAAAATCTGAAGATTTAACTTTTGAGCAAAATACCAAACATCTTTCTCCCCAGAGCTTTAGAAAATAACTTCAAAGTTCTACAGAATTAATATGGGCAATTAGCCAATGTAATTTTTTTAAAGAGTAACAAGAAATTAGACCATCCCAAATTAAAATGTAATAGTAATTAAAAGTAACTTGGTATAGGTAGAAATAAACATCAAATAAAATGGAAATTGAAGGGAAAAAATGGGAGTTTTGATTTGACAAGGGTGCAATTTCAAAGCAGTGGTATTAAAAATAATTCTATCAGTGATATTTGGAACAATTGGCTTTTTAAAAAACCAATTTTCTTGAAGTCTAATTCACATACAATAAACTGCACCCACTTAAAGTTTACAATTCTATGACTTTTGAGAGCTGTATATGCCCTTGAAACCATGACTGTAATCAAGATATAGAGCACATCTTCCCTCAAAGTTTCATCCTACCTTAAAAACTGGATTTTGAGGGGCGCCTGGGTGGCTCAGTCGGTTAAGCGTCTGCCTTCAGCTCAGGTCGTGATCCCAAGGTCCTGGGATCAAGCTGAGCTCATCCCTGTCCCTCTGCCCCTCCCTCAGCTTGTGCACATGCGCTTGAGCACACTCTCTCTCTCTCTCTCTCCCCTCTCTCTCAAATAAATAAATAAAATCTCTGAGAGAAAAAAACCTGGATTTTGAGAAAGATAAAACCTGAATCCTTACCTTGCTCATGTCAAAATACATTTCAAATGAAGATTTAAATGCAAAAGGGTAAAACTAATAGAAGAAATCAAGAATGTATATTTTTATAATATTGGTGGTAAGGAAAGTCATTCTGAGAATGACATAAAACTCAGCATAAAGAACTGATAAATTTGACTACAAATTTATTAAATTTCTGAATAGCACAAAATACCATAACTGAAGTCAAAGATTCAACAGACTAAAAAAATTATTTTCAACACAAATGACAAAAGAATATCATTAATATATTAAAAGATCTTACAAATCAACATGAAAAAGACAAATATCCTAATAGAAAATCTTCAGGGAAAATGAATAGGCGATGCACAAAAGACTCAAAGTATAAACTAAGGTTTATAAACAATAAGAAGCATTTTTATTTTTATTCACACTTGTAAACCTCAGCAGAGTAGGAGAGCGTTCATTTTAATCACATTTCAAAAACTAAAAGATGGTCTGGCTTTTCATGGTTCTATGAATAACTATGCCTAAGATCTAGAGAGGCACTGAGAAAATCCATTGTAAACTCAAATACACTTAAAGTGATTAGTAATTATTTCATTTCAAGAGCTCCATTATTCCCTACACTAGCCAGGCTTTGTTGACTTTTCATAATTTTGTTAAAATAAATTTCACAATTCTTACTGTGAATAACAAACAGAGGTTTATTATTTACATGGCTAATAAAATGATGTGACAGAAAAAAAAACAATTCTTTATAATGTGTAATAATTTTTAATTCTAAAATTTTTAACTTACCTTTTTACCCGGAGAAGAGGGCTTAAAGGGGTGTGCAAGTAATTCTTTCTTCTCTGTTTTTTTAATTGGTGGTAAAGACTTCTCAAACGAATAAGGATTGATATCAAAATATTCCCTTGGGTAAAGGTTTAACTTGAAAGGTGTTCCTTTAACTAAACGATGGTGTTCTTCATTCTCTTTCTGTAAATCAGAGTTTGAAATTACATAACATAAATTATTCAAATTAGAAGTAACAGTTAAATTTTCTTTTATATTTTAACAGAAGCATGTAGATTTTTAAAATATATACCGCTAGGTTCACTTCTCTAAAACATTCAGTTGTTATTTTGTTTCTATGATACAAAAGAGATCTCCTCTTCCACACCACAGTGGTAAGGATAATTTAACCATTCCATTTATCCTTTGGGGCAGTGTGTCTCAAATTTTAGTTTTCATAGGAATCCCCTGATAATTTATTTAAAATACATATTACAAGCTCTTCTCTCAGAGATTTCTAATCCTCTTGGTTTGCTAGATGGCCCCAAAATCTGTCGTTTTATCAGTCACCCCAGGTGATGCTGATACAGGTTACCATAAAGCAATGCTTTAAAGATTACCTTTTGCTAGAGTATGGTCACCTTTTACTAGAATATTGTGTTTGTTTTGCCAACCCCTGCCCTAGAGTATTCAGTTGAGTATGAATCGGCGTATATATGTGAGGAAGCTACTCAAAGCCAAAAAAAGAACGGCCTAAAAAGACTAGAAGTAACAGGGTCTGGCTCTTACCACAGGGCTGGCAAGAGTTCTGATTCCATCAGCTATATTGGAAAACATGACTCCCAGGGCACTGGGTAGAGCACACAGAAAGGGGTGACCCCAGTAGCAGGGATAATGAGCTCTAGATTGAGCATTGCTCCTGTCCCACTTAACAAATCTTAAAAGTGAGACCTGAAAAAAAATCAAACTGTTTCCAAGTCATTTCACTGCATCCCACAACAAAGCGCAAGAATTTTTATAATACAAAAAAACATACAGCACTCAACAAAGTAAAAGTCACAGTGCCTGACATCCAATCAAAAATCACTAATAATACAAAGTAGGAAAATATGACCTCTACCAAGAAGAAAAATCAGTAATTCAAAATCAACCAAGAACTAACATAGATGTCAGAATTAGCAGAGAAGGAAATAGAAACAATAATTAAACTGTATTTTATATGCTCATAAAACTACATAGAGACATGTAAGATATTAAAAAAAAAAAAACAACACTCAAGTAGAACTCCTGGAGAGCAAAGGCACAATGTGTGAGATTAGAAATACAAAGGATGGATTTAATAGCATATTGGACCTTGCAGAAGAACAGATTAGTGACCTTAAGGACACAGAAAAAGAAACAATTCAAAATGAAATACAGAGAAGGAAAAAAGAGAATTAAAAAAAAAGCAAACAGAGCACTGATAAACTGTGGGACAATTTCAAGAGATCTAATGCATATGTAATAGGAGTCCCTGAAGGAGAGGAGAAAGACAGAAGAACAGAAAAATTAACTGAAGAAATAATAGCTGAAAATATTCCAACTTTGATGAAAACTATAAACCCACAGATCCCAGAAGCTCAATAAACCCCAAGAACAAGAAGCAAGATGAAAACACCACCAAGGCACATCATAATCAAATTGCTCAAATGAGGAACATAGAAAATCTTAAAAGTAGCTAGAGAAAAAAGGACAGTAAGTACATATAAAAGAACAAAAATCAGCATGGCAGCAGATTTCTTGTAAGAAACAAGCAAGAATGCAACAGAGTAATCTCTTTAAAATTCTAAAAATATATATAAAATTTCTGACTTATAAATAATAAGTTTTGAAAATAAAAACAGAACTTTACTATTAGGAGAGAAAAGTATTTCATGCACATAAAGTTTAGGATAAAAGACTAATCACTGGGGTGCCTGGAGGGCTCAGTTGGTGAGGTGTCTGCCTTCGGCTCAGGTCATGATCCCAGGGGCCTGTCAGGCTCCCTGCTCAGTGGGGAGTCTGCTTATCCCTCTCCCCAACCCCCTGCTCATGCCGTCTCTCTTTCTCTCTCAAATACATAAATAAAATCTTTTTTAAAAAAAAGACTAATTACTGAGTCACTGATAAAACTGTCTTGTGTGTATTTATATATTATGTGTTATTACTACTATTCCTACAGATGAAAAGTGGCTTATACATAATTTTATAATAATCCATACATAGAAACAAAGATGCTTATTAAATGACCAATGTTTCTGCCCAATTTAATAGAAAACTTTTCCTGAGTTTGGACACACCCCTTTGCAAAAATGGCTCCTATCCTTCTATCTCGTGGCCCCACTGCTGCTTAAAGTCACCATGGCAAAATTGTTGAAGACTGCATGCCTAAAACTAATAAAATGCTTGCCATTTAAGTTCTATTGCTTAATGTCCAAACTTGACTTTTCATTAATGCCAGTTTCCTTTAAGTTATATTGAAATTGTTAAATTATGTTGATACTGCTCCAAAATTTATAAGGTTTCCTCTACTCATTCCCATGTAGGCTTTGTCTATATAAGTGACTATGTTTCATTCAAAGTCAAATATTATATAAAATGAGTGTAGAGGGATATACCAGTACATTTAGCTTTTATATCTGTCATTTAATAGAGTACTTTCCTCTCATCCTATCACTCTCTCTTTTCTGTAGGTATTCATCCATTCTGTACCTTCCACCTTCTCTTTTCTCCCTATCACTCCTGCATTCCATTTGTTGATCATAACGGCTTGATTAGGCCAAGGATACTACCACTACTGTCTTAGCCACAGATATTAGGGTGTGGTGGGAATATAGCTAAGGCTTAGGACATGACTCTTCTACTCAAAACAGGACATAGCTGATCAGGCCAAGTTAACAGAAGCCTCATAGCTATTTGAGAGAGATATAAGGTACATGTGGTAAACTATAGCAGGAGATAAAAGCTTAGCCTGGGAAGAGCTGAGAAGATCTACAGCAAGATATGGAAATCTAATATCAAAAAGGTAAAATTATCACAATTCATAAACATCAGTCTACCATTGCCCTAGTAATACAAATACTGATAAAATAAAACAATCCATAATCAGATCACAAACGAATTCTCTAGGTCAACTAAAAGAAAGATTGAAGAAAGTTAAAATAGATTATTTTACCTTATAATTTAGTTTGGGTGCATCGTAGAAATCAGCAGAGTGTGAAAACTGTTTACCTATGGTAATATTTGCATAGCTAAGGAAGGAAATTAAGTAATGGTGATTTTAGGATTCAGAAATTTTAAATTTTATTTTTTTAAGTTTAAAATAAGTGATATGAAAGTATGAAAAATATCTTACCCATATCCAGTTCCTTTCTTTCCTGGGTTTGTGTATAAATTCTTTCCAGGTGCCTCATATTTTTCTCTGGGTCTTAACTGTGCACTGAAGAATGGCATGGGACCGCCTAATGTTCCATAGTAGCTTCCTAAACCACATCTTAAATACAGTTTTTAAAAAAGGAGGCAAAATAATACAGTAAATTTTCTGTTATACATATTTGATCACAATTTATAAAAAATGACTGAAAAAGGAACAAAATACATGCGATGGAATTGACTTGCCTAACTTTAGTAAGAAAAAAGCAACCAATTTTTTTAGTTCTTAATCTAATTTCCCCCATTTTCCAAAGTCACAAATTTTCAGATGAGATAATGTTTTTAATTTTTTATGCTTATTTTAAATGTACCACATAAACAAAATTTCATAATCTCTAGGCAGTGATAATAGTTTCCATTAATTCAGAAGATTGCAGTTTTACTAACCTCAAAAAAAACCCACCACAATTAAGCACAAAATTGGCCTTCAACCAATCCTCATCCATCACAAATTCTACAGAGTCAACATTACAGAGTGTGCATTAACGTCATATCATAAAGTTCAGCTATATAATATAATGTAACAGACTATATGATTTTCTTTGTTTAGTGGTTTAAAGGTAAGAAAAAAAAATGAACCTTCACATTGACAACTGTCACAACTAAAATATTGTTAAACTCCAAGCATGTATCTTCACAATGATTTTTAAATAACATGTCTTGATAAATTATCTTCTTTATCAAAAAAGGCTTCTCCTAATTTAATAATTTTTATGTATACTTTTTAAAAGTTTTTACAAAGCAGAAAAAAGAGTAAAGGGCACAGATGACCCAAGGCAGTTTTTTCAAGGTTTTCAAACAAATGTATTTGCATTATTTAATTAGCTTTTATTACATAAATAGCAATGACATAATCAAAAGTTAATGAGACGAGGATCTACTTAATCAAAACTACCTGTCAACTTATATCACCCAATATAACTGTCTCCACCTAAGAGAAGTTCATCCTAAAAATCATATTTTAAAAAATGAATCATACTTAAGTCCTCCAGAGAAAGACTCAATTTGGGCTAGAGGAGAGAAATGGGCAGATGTATTTATGACTTTTCCCCCATACACTTACGGCTTTTTATCTCCACTACTAGGGAGGAAGGCTTTGCCTAGATTTTTTTTTGCTTCTTCCATCATATGCCGTCTCCTCACTTGATTCAGATTTACATAGCCTTCACCTTCAAATATCCTTACAAAATGGGGATCAAAATAACCTGCCTGGAGATTTGACATTTCTTTGGATCCCCCAGGTAGCATCTGTTTATTTTTGCTTGCAGCCTCATTAAAGGGTCCTTTAAAAATAAATTAGGAATATCATAACTTTGAGCTAATAATTAAAGAACATGAAAAATAACTGAGAAAAGTTTCAAACTGTGGGATTGGGGCCAGTGAGTTTTGAGCTCTAAAATGCTGTCTCAAAATGTTCACTGAAAGCTCTGTGTTGCAGATTATATTGACTATAAGACCTAAGAGGTTTCTACTGAATCATTTTAATAATTAGGTCCTGGTTATAGACTCTGAATTTTAGAGCTGGAAGAGACCATGAAAAGCATTTAATCCAATGCTTCCCCATCTATATACTAGAAAACACTGTGTGAGATTATCAGCAAGTACGTGTGTGTGGGTGTGTGTGTTGAGGTTGAAGGGAAGGGAGTTCCATACTCAAACTGAGGCAATTCCCCTCTTGGATATATACTCAACACACATGAGTGTCTATACTCACTAAAAGATGTGAACAAGAATTTTCACAGCAGTTTCATTCGTAATATTCAAAAACAAGTAACTACTCAAATCTCCATCAACAGGAGAACAGATAAATAAACGTGATATATTTATACAATGAAATACTAGTAGCTCAGTAATTTTTTTAGAAGGCTGTTTTTATAAGTATTTAGAGCTTCTTTTATAATTTAGATCTAGGAGAGCTCAATTTGGGAAGTCCTTCAGCAATGTGAAAATTTTTTTGAAGTACAAACAATCCTTAAATCAACCAGTTATTTAAATATGAATTTGTATCACTGATTTTTTTAACTTAAATTTTTGAAAAGGTAATATATTCACATGGTTCCAAATTCAATAACATGTTTTTACAATAAATTTTCCTCCCACACTCGTACATCCAGTTCCTCTCCCACAGGAAATCATGATATTTTGTTTTCCAGAGAGCGTTTAAACATGTCCCAATGAATATTTTCATATACATCCTTTTCCATCTTTGATGCTTAGCATAATATATAATAAACAATTCTGCACCTTGATTTTTTTTATTTAACAATATATCTTGGAGATGTTTCATGTCAGTGTATTCTTTTTGTAACAAAGGAGTCATTGAATAGCCAAAAATTTAACTGAGACATTTAAAATGTTTATTTACGTTAGCTCTTTATTATTTATGACTCTTCTAAAAGTCCCTCAGCTGTTCACTTAGCATTTCACTTTTCAGGAAAGTAATCATGGATGGCCTTTTGGGATGCAAATGTAAATGCTGCTTGCATAACAGAGTGTCCCATCTGAGAAACCATAAGCTAAAAACAAAATATTCTGAGGGAAAACTGCCATGCACCTTTGGAAAGAAGTAAAATTACCTATGACAGAGAATACACAAAGGAAGGGTATCCCAGTGAAAGGAACTTCCAGCTCTTATAAAATTGTCTCTTAACTCTATCGAAATTTCATAAGTTTATTCAACTTTAAACTTAATGCTCTAAAATATAGAGCATTAAAATATACCACTTAACCTTGGGCACCTGGGTGGCTCAGTCGTTAAGCGTCTGCCTTCGGCTCAGGTCATGATCCCAGGGTCTTGGGATCGAGTCCCACATCCGGCTCCCTGCTCTGCGGGAAGCCTGCTTCTCCCTCTCCCACTCCCCCCGCTTGTGTTCCTGCTCTCGCTATGTCTCTCTCTGTCAAATAAATAAATAAAATCTTTAAAAAAAAAAAATATACCACTTAACCTAAATATTAAATCCAAAATATGATATAGAAAATATCCACTATTAAGCTGTAAAGAAAACCAGATATACTTACGATTAAATGATGACACATATTTATCACCAACAGTAACATATTCCATCTCACTGAAGAGGCCAATCCTCTCCATATCAGTTTTCCCTCCTTCCACAGGCATGGTTGCTTCTTGTGGTGGTATTCTCTATATCGACAACTTCAAAGGGTTCTTTATGGCTATTTCTTTTATAGCAAAATCCTGCTTTACATTGAAAAATACAGGAAAAAAAAATTTTAGGAAAAAGGCAATTATTAAATTTCAGTCCAAATGACTTTCAGTCTGAGAATTAGCATTCACTATAAAACAATGGTCCCACACTATGTGGGGAAATAATCTACTTTGTGGGGCTGAAGGGGAATAACAGCATTCAAAATTATCACCATGAATCCTCCCCTGGATTCTCTGGGTGAAGTATCCACAAATTCCAAAGACATGTGTATGACAGCATCTGTCTCATTGCCATTCATCTGTTGTAAATGATAAAATTGTTACTGTATAGTATAAATACTGTGTAAACAGCACCTTTCTTTTGCGAAGTTCAAAGTAGATTTAAAAATCATAATTACATAAGGCAGGGGGCACTTTCAGTTTAGATCAAATGATTTAAACATACTGCTTTGTCTCTCATGTTGGAAATTAACAGTTTTTCAGAATGCACAACACATGTAGTTATTATGTGTTATCCTATGTTCTTGAGTTTTCTCAAGTTTAAATGAAAACAAGAAATGTGTCACTGGCAAAATTAGTTCACAAAGGGGATGGATGGGAAAGGACAATTGTCTAGGCAAGATAAAAATTAAGAACAACAAACGATAATGCACAAAGAATTAAGAGTACTTGTTAAAGGCTAAACTGCAATTGTGAATTTTCTTTTGAAATATCACATTAAACATTCAAGTATTTATTTAATTTTTTTTAATTAGACATGTTCTGGAAAGGAAGATCAAAGAGCTAAGGAATATTTGCTTCGATTTCATCATTATATATATATTTAAATATTTAAATACATATATGAAATATATATTTTTTTACAAGACCAGTGCTCTAACCACTGAGCTATGGAGCCGAAATATATATTTTTTTAAATAGGCTCCACACCCAGCGTGGAGCCCCAAGGGGGTTGGGGGGGCCTTGAACGCACCACCCTGGGATCGAGACCTGAGCTGAGATCAAGAGTGGGTCACTTAACGGACTGAGCCACCCAGGCGCCCCAATAATATTTTTTAAGTACCAACTAGATCTAGGCACTGGGCATACATTACTGAATAAAACAAACACTGGCTTATGCTTCCCAATTTATAATCCAAGGTAAGAAACTTTTGCCTTGAATTTCGGTGACACTACACACACTTGCCTCTTTGGAACTGTGGCTCCTCTGAGCACCACACTGCTAACAGGTAATATCAAAGACGCAAGTGAAGACTCCGTTAAACTAAAGCGTAAGAAGATACGCTTCCATTTCCCCCCATTCCACCTCTTCCTCTGATCAGGTCTGTTTTAAAAGCAAACGTCCGTCAGTTGGGATGTGCTACTTTCATTTGTGGGGTGTTTCAAAGCTCCATCCCACTGCCCGACCACAAGGGCTTCCTGTGCTGCTACAGGGGCTCAAACCCTTTAAATGGCTCACAAGGTCCGCTATCACCCACATTTGTCACCATGGGAACCCCACGCCCTGGCCCCTGGGCTCCATCTGTCTTCTTTCAGTTCTCCGATGAGACTCGCTCCAGCCACAGGACCATGGCACCCGCTGTTTCACTTCATGCAAGTACTTCACCGTGCTGACTCCTTTAGCCCCCCCAGTTAACACTGATGCTTCGGATCGTGTAGCTCATTGATCACTTCTTTAATTACCTCATAGCTTGTACTACTTCTTCCAAGCCCTCGCCATGGTTTATCTAATGGGTTATCAGTTCACATACAAGGTGCGGGAATCCTTGAATTAACAGCCGTCTTCCCCACTCAGCCGTTGGCTCCACGGAAGCAGGAACCGGGGTGAGTCTGACTCTCCCTTACCACCGCGTCTCCAGGGCCTGCGCAGCGCCTGGCACACAACAAAGCGAGCCACGGAGCGGAGGAGGAAAGGAAAGAAGCTCCCGCCTTGAAATTGTCCACTATTTAACTCTTCTTGAGCAACATTTACAGAATCGTTCATTCATTTAACACTTTGCAACCCCCCCCCCCACCCCGGGTGAGGCTCGCTGACAGAAGCTAGGCAAACATTGCAAAGGGCATGGCTCCTGGCCCCAGGGAGCTTCCAGTCTAAGCGGGCGAGTACGTAATTCAGTGTAGCACAAGTGAATTTGGTAAGGTCCCTCACGCTTAAAGCGCCGAAGGGAGGGGGCGCTGAAGGAGGGGCGGAAAACGTCTGGCTGAGGGGGCAGGAAAAAGATTTCCCATTAAGGAAACAGGCTCGGAGCAGGTAGGGAGTAGGTAGGTATCTAAAGGCCAGCACCCTGCGGCCCCGAGGACCAAGTCACCTCTCAGAAGGACACCCGGTCCGACAGCCGGGACCAGGTCGTCTGAGGTCGGGTCCGGGTTAACTCAGCGGCAGGAGCGACAGGTGCTGCGAGCCACCTCGCGCAAGCGCTTCCCGCACGAGGCCTCGCTGCGAAGCGCCTCCGTACGCTCCGCGCACTGCCGAGATTGACTGTGGCCGCAGGTGTTTATTGTGACGCGTTGCCTCGGATACGGGAGAACTCGTTTCAAAGTACGCTACGGAAGGATATGTGGAGAGTTCGAAGCCGCATCGAGGAACATACATAAAGACTTAAGAGTGTGGGTAGAATGCGAAGGATTCAACCAATAGAATTTACTGAGAAGACTTCTGCTACCCGCCCCATTATCCATCCGCGAGGAGCTGTGGGAAGGTACGCCCCATAACGTTGCTGCGGGGCATGTTGGGAGTTGTAGTCAGCCTTCCCAGGCTCCGCCCCTGGAAACGCCACTTCCGGGCCAGCGTGCTGAGCCCTTGCGCGGACGTCAGCGCCCCTGTCATAGCCACGTAGCAGACCTGGTGAGTACCTCCGCTGGCAATCGACCCCTGCGTTTCCCCTCGGACTTTCGTAGCCGCCGCGGGTCCAAGCCCTTGAAAGGAGCTGGCATTACCGGGGCCCACAGTGGCAGCTGCGAACTCGGTGGTTTGGGCCGCCTTTCTCTCGGTCTCTCCCTGGTAGAGCCGGAGGGAAACTGCCCCGCACAGCCTAGACTATCCCAGTTCAGCCGCGGTGGGACCTGCGCTCCCCGCGCCTCCTCCTTGTGAATGCATTTTGTGAACGAGGGATTATTTGGCGTCTTTGAAGATTTGAAGTATTGGACCTGGGAAAGATATGAGTGACTTCCTTCAAATACTCTATTCCCTTAGCTCCGGTGATGTCGCACTCCCCCGGTTTCCCTCCTGATTGCTCAGCGGGGTCCTCCAAGCCCTATCCTAGATGTAGTGTTCTTCAAGGATGCTTTTCTTTACACCCTGTGCCTCCTCCCAAATTTGTATCTCCAGATTTGGCAATTGTATTCCGAGCTCTAGATCTATATCTACCTTCACTTGGATAATTGATCCGTATTTCAAACTCAGCAAGTTCAAAACTGACTCCTTATTTCTACCTCCCCTCATCCCACACCCGCTCTTCGTCCAATGATCCACATTTCAGTAAATCCACCCTGTTGTGCATGCCAAAAACCTGGAAATCATCCTTGACATCGTCCACTTCTCAACTCCTGAACATCTGATCAGTAATTAGATCCTATGCATTCTATTTCTACATGGCTGTCAATTGTCATTTACTCTACTCGTACCTTCCCTGTCTTTGTCGCCATCAGATCTCAACATCTGTGGTGGTCTCTTAAGTGTTCTTTCAAGCAGATCTTCACCAATCTGTGCCCCTGCCTGGAATGGGTTCTCCCACCTCCACCCCCCTCTTTCCTTTGCAATTGTTAATACTCATACCTACTTACCCTTCACATCTCAGCTTAAATATTATTTCTTCAGAGAGGATCTCAGTTCAGAAGCCTAGGGAGGTTGTAGTCCTTTCACTTAAGATCTTTTGTGGAATCATCCCAACAACCCTATGAAATAGTAGATTTTTCCAATTTTACAGAAGAGTGCAAAAGTACTGAGCGATTAGTTACATTGTGCAAAATCATACAGAGTTAAAGTGCTCTTGCCTTTTTAACTTTTGTCTTCTTCAGTATTTTTCATTGTCATTAAATATTTTTTGTCCAAATGGCAACTGTAGAACTCTTCATAGTGCAAATTGTTCAAATGATTGCCTAATATTTGTCTGGTAGTATTGTTCTTTAACTGACTTCTTATTAATAACTATTTAGGTAGTTTCCAATTTTTTTTTATTAAAGTTAAATTTTTACTGAACTTTATTTCATTAGAACAAATTTCCAGAAGTAGAATTGAGTCTCACTTGTATGAGAATGAATTTGTTTTGTTTTACAATGGAATTTCGGTTCTCTGTCTTAGGTGATTTCAGAGACTATGGATATACTCTTCAGAATAAGAGGAGGCCTTGACCTAGCTTTTCAGCTAGCTACTGCTAATGGTAGGTCTGACCGAAAAAACTCTCCTTTTTTATTATAAAATTGATGGTGAAATATACTGGGATCCTCTTCATTTTGCAAATGAAACTGAGTGAGGATAAACTCAAATCATGTGGTTAGTGAGTTCTGTAAATTGGATTTAAACAGGCACTGTGTTCCAGCACTACTGCTAGCCTGTGAGGCTTCTCTGTGCAAATTAGAAAAAGATATCCCCTTTCTTAAAAAAACTTCACTGCCCACTGGCAGAAAATTGTCACAATAAATACAAATATCCACAATGAGCACGATGTAAACAAGGCATGTAGATTGCAGACTTGCACCTATACATAACCCTGAGTCTCCAGAGCCCACCCTCTTGAAAGTTATGTTGTTTTGGAATGGTATAAGAATTCTATGGGAGAAATATCAGCAGAGTTTGTGTCAAGCAAATTCTAGGATGTCTTCCTATCTCTGACTTGGGCTAAGGCCACAAACAGAAGTAAAGAATATCAGAAGAGGAAGATGAGTTGTGTTTGAAAGGTGTTTCATTTAAGATACCAGAGTATATCAAGTGCAGATTCCCAGCAGGCATCGGGTGATTTGAATCTGAAATTTAGGGGAGGGTGGGTGGTCAGGACTAGAGAGAAAGAATATCTCTGAAGGATGATCATTAACACCGTGATAATAAATAAAATCACTCATGAAAAGTATGATCAGTGGTGTCAGAAACCACAGACAAGTTCAGAAAGATAAGGAACGAAAAGTGCCAAGTTCCTTGTAAAGGTCACTAGCTGGCCCTGTGGAAATAGGAAGGAGAGAACGCAGAATGTTCTTTCTGACTCATCCCTTTATGCTAAAAAAAATTGCTCTCAATCTTGGTCCATTCGAATCCCCACTCCCAAATGAATGAAAGTAAGTCTCTGGGACAGAGACCCAGGCATCAGTAAGCTTTCTGGGTGTTTCTAATGTGCCATCCAGATGAGAACCATCTTACAAAGACTAAATCAAACTCATTTCCAGGCCTATCTTATTAGTAAAGTGTAGTTCTCTAATATGTTAACTTGTGTGGTTAAAGCCTTATATTTCACAACTCCATATAAATTGAAGATATACTTTACTATGAACTTACTGCAAAGTATAATTAATCCATTAGTAGATATAATAATGTAATTTCAAATGTAAACAAGGGCTGCAATACTTTTTACCAAGTAATTAACATACTTGAGTTTGTCTTCTGACTTGATTATATTACTCCTACAATATCAAACTCTTTCAAACATTGAGTGAAGGGAATCATTAATGAGAAAATATAGAGGAAGGAGGTGCTTAACTTTAAAGACATCACAGTTTTTTCAGATTAGTTTACCTCTTGGTCCTTTAGGGATAAACAGAAGGTAATCCAGGAATTATGTTTGTCTTTTGTAGTGTAGCTGAAAATCTTTAAATTTGGCCTTCTGAAACACATCAAGATGTCTTAAAATCTGACTTGTTATAAGTAATCTTTTTTCCAGCACAACCCCAAGGTATTTATTTATCAAGATATCAGTGTGATAGTTAAATAAATACTTTAACCACCAGGTTAAATGGGTTTAGGATTTAAGAATATAAAGCTAAAATAAGTATATATTGTCTTCTTTAAATATATCTTCTTGAACCATGAAAATGTTTTACATATTCCAAAAATTATTGTAAATTAAAAAGAAATCCCTGAAAATGAAGTCAGACAAGTGTCAGGTTAATGACACATTACACAGAAAAAACTTTGACTTTAGAATACAGTACTTTGGTTGTACTGTATTCTTAGTGGGATAGAGTCCAAAGAGAAAAAGAACTACAAAGAAATTTGAATTTCATTCAACAGTTTTATTGCTACAAGTTATATGGTATTTTGAAAGTAATTTGTGTCCTCATACGTTGCTGGTGGAATATAAAATAGTGCAGCTCCCTTAGAAAACAGTTTGGCAGTCCCTCAAAAGGTTAAACATAGAGTTACCCTGTGACCTAGCAATTTTACTTTTAAGTGATCACCTCACCAAGAGAGTTAAAAACATATATGCACACAATAACTTGCACACAAATGTTCATAGCATTATTCATGATAACCAGAAAGCAAAGAGACAATCCATATATGTATCAGCTTGTGAATGGATAAACAAAGTGTGTTGTATCCATTCAGGGGAATATTATTCAGCCATAAAAAGAAATGAAGTACTGATTAATGCTACAATATGAATGAATCTTGGAAATACTATACAGGGTGAAAGGTAGACATGAAAGGACACATAATGTGCAATTCCATTTATAGGATGTGTTAAGAATAGGCAAATCTATAGGGACAAAAAGTAGATTAGTGGTTGCCATGGGTCAGTGTTAGGAGGAATGGGGAATGAGTGCTGATAAGTATAGGTTTCTTCTGGGGTGATGACGGTGTTTTGGAATTAGATAGTGATGATTGTAAAACCTTGTCAATATGCTAAAAGCAACTGAATTGTATACATTAAAAGGATGAATTTTATGGTCTGTGAATTTTATCTCAATTTTTTAAAAAGAAAGGCAAAATTTTTTTTTAATATTATTGAATCTGCAGAATAGTTATCTGGGAGTCAATTTTACTGTGTTCTACTTTTGTGTGTTTGGAATCATTCATGTTGAAAAGTTTAAGATTTTTCTCATTAACTTCTATTTATTTGCTTTTAATTTAGAAATATTTATCAAGAAAGCACTAAAACATGTGCTGAGTGACCTGTCAACCAAGCTTTCTTCAAATGCACTTGTGTTCAGAATTTGCCACAGTTCAGTGTACATATGGCCTAACAGTGACATAAACACCATTCCAGGAGAACTGAGTGATAGTTCTGCTTGTAAGAACATAATGCGCTTTATTCAGTGAGTATGTTTGAAAATTGCTAGAAATGTTTTCAAAATGTCGTCTCATATTATAAACATCTTTGTGTATTAAACATCTAGCTTTGAACAGGAAGAAGATACCAAACGAAAATTTATGAGAAAGAAAGACAAAAAGTTATCAGACATGGTAAGCAAATCACCTGTCCTCTTAGTGTTAAAAATTTATAATCCTTGGATTTGGACTGGAGTGAGATCTTAGAGATTATTTAATGCAACTCTCTTAGTTTTTACAGATCAGATTATTGAGGTCCAGAAAGAATAAATGACTTGTCCGAGGTTGTAGCTCTGTTTTACATGTCTAAGCTTTTGTTCCATATTAACACATATCTTAATACATACCTTTTTTGGGATGCTTTCTGTACTCCCACAAAAATACACAGCTCAAGTATGTTTGCAAATTACTTAAAAATAAAAAGGAACCATTCTGAAACATGACAGAGACACATTATGCTGTGAGATAGTAAACAATAAATGATTTACTTTTCTTCACCTTGTTCTTAGTTCTGGTGCTTTTTGAACCAGTGTTATTGAGGACCTGCCATATGCCACAGACTTGGCAAATACTGGAGATGAAAATTGGAGCTACTCCAGGGGAGGAAGTTGTACGAAGTTAATACACTACCGTGTTTTCCTAGGCTGTTATGGGAAAATAGGGTGGACATGAGGTTGGAGAGCTAGGTGGGGGCCACTTCAGAAGAAGCAGAACTAAGCCAGCAGCTATGGTAACAGAGGAGGGAAGGGATCCAAGAGATATTTAGGGGATAAAATGGATGATCCTTGGAAATGAATTGGTTATGGGATGACCATTTTCTTGCTTGGGTAAAGATGGGTGATGGGGAAGACAGGAGGTCAGTTTTGGTCACATTGTTTGAGACACCAGTGAGATGTCCACATGAGCTGTTAAATTTACAATTGGTAGCTGTTAGATTTAAAGAACCTGTGGGCTGTGGATCAGATGATTTGAGAATTACGAGTAGTTGGAGCTTGACATTTTGAGGAGTACGGGTCGGTTATTTTGTAGAACGTTCCTCAGTTGGGGTTTGTTGTAGGCTTCCTCATGACTAGATTCAGGTGACGCACTGTTGATAGGAATATGGCCGAAGTCATGTCATGTCGTCCTTAGCACATCATGTTAAAGAGGCATATGCTATCAGTCGGCCTCTGGCATTGGTGACGTTAACTCTGATCACTTACTTCACATGGTGTCTGCTGGTTTTCTTCTCCGGGTGAGGGCACTATTTTTTCCCTTTAAGTAGTAGGTATCTCATGGTGAGAGGCTATCCTGTTCCTCACCAAAGTTTTACCCACTTCCAGTATGAACTGATAATTTTTGTCTGAATCCAACATTAACCTGATGGTTACAAAGTGGTGATTTTTCTGTCATTTCCTTCTACAGTTCTTAGATGACATTATACCATAAGGAAGAGCTTTGCTTTTCCCTATTTATTTATTATATGCATGGAAGCATAGGTTCCTGTTTTATGCAGTGAGTTACAATCTGTTACTCTCATTAGTTATTTGGATGCTCACATTTCCAAGATTTGGCCAATGAAAGCTTCTTCAGGCTGGCTCCAGTGTCCTTTGGACACTGTATTTTCGAGTACTTCCTACTTCTTCCACAAGGTGTTCTAGGCACGTCATGTACTGTCCCTGTTCCAGCTCAGGAGTCAGCCATTTCTCTAAGGAGCATGCACATGTATACATACATACCATACATGTATACATACATATACACACACACAGACACACACACACAATACATTCCTATTTATCTATGTAAATCATATTTATATTTCCAATTCTATTTCTACCTCACTGCATTCGTAACTCTTTGCCAGTGAAAAACCTGGCTTCCAGTATTCTCAATCTTTTACCAAATTTGCTCAAAATAGAAAGTATTTTCAGAGTTGTTATTCCATACCACTGTCAAAATCAAACCTACTAACGGAGTTCAGTATTTGTTTATAGCTCCCTATGTCTTTAGGCCAGGGGTTTATAGTTCTAATGTATGTTTAAAAGTTCCTTTGGTGTGTGGTTATTGTATCTTGTTCATTTGATTTTTTTTTCACTTTAAGTCTATACAAAAGTAGAATAATATGTGAATCCTGATGAACCCTACACCAGCTAAATGTTTATCAACACACACACACACAAATGTTTAAAAAAAAAAATGTTTATCAACAAATGGTCAGTCTGATTTCATCTTCATCCCCACTCCCTCTCCACCTCTCCTCAGATTATTTTGAAGCAGAGGAGATTTTTTTTTAAGATAAGATTTGTGCTTTTAAACTACTTACTGTAATACAGCTTTATATATGGCCCTTAAAAAGTCATTTTACTTGCCCTTTATATTTAATGTTCAATGTGCTATAAGTTGACTATTGCAGTTTATGTTTATAGCATCAAATAGTAAATATAGATCTTATGCTGGAAATGTCAACCTCTCTGGGAGCCATAACCCCCATCATTGAAAGAGAAAGCGGAGGACACCACTACGTTAGTATGACTTTACCCGTTGATGTAGTTCTATCTGTTGCTCCAGAAGAAACATGGGGAAAGTAAGTATTTTGTACTACTACTGACACATTTAAATAAGCACTCCTCCCCAGAGTAATCAGAGCCCGTTTTTAAATATCATATAGACATATCCAGGATTGTTGTTATTTTTACCATGATTTATTCCTTGTTTGTTATTAAGCTGAGTCATCTAGTAATTAAATGTTTATTTAGAGGAAGCAGGGTACTATGCAAAAACCTAAGAGGTTTTCCCTTTACCGACACATTGGAAATACACCGTCTACTTAATTTTGCATAAATTTACACTTCATTTAATAATCCTGGTCCAATCGGGTTTTTTACTGTATTTAGGATATATTAACTCTCCATTCTCATTTATCATAGCCACTATAACTTTTGTTAATGCACTTGAATATTTCCCTCCACAGAGTTCGTAAACTTCTAGTTGATGCAATTCATAATCAGCTAACTGATACGGAGAAGTGCATTTTGAAATATATGAAAGGAACATCTATTGTGGTCCCTGAACCATTGCACTTTTTATTGCCAGGGGAAAAAAATCTTGTAACAATTTCATATCCATCAGGAATTCCAGATGGTCAGCTGCAGGCCTATAGAAAGGTAATACCAAGGAGTGCCTGGGTGGCTCAGTCGGTTAAGCATCTGCCTTCTGCTTGGGTCATGATCCCAGTCCTGGGGTCGGGCTCCCTGCTCAGTGGGGAGGCAGCTTCTTCCTCTCCCTCTGCCACTCCCCCTGCTTGTGCTTTCTCTCTCTGTCAAATGATAAAATCTTAAAAAAAAAAAAAAAAAAGGGAAAGAAAGAAAAGTAAAGCTAATACACTTATTCTTAGAAAAACTATGACCATCATTCATTTTATATTTACTTAAACATTTCTAATAAATGGAACTTATTTTATGATTTAATATGAAAGTAGAATCAGACTACTATTTTTACGTGTTATTTAATTTCTATTGACATATAACTTTTTAAAAAGTATGTTAATGAAAATATATGCTAAACCATATGTAACATTTTGATTTCAGACACTCATTGTGGTTCATATGTTATGTGAAATTTTTCCATAATGAAATACAGAAATGAAAAGATGCTTACATGCCTTGAGCTGCTGCTGAGTGTTTATAAATAAATTCCTTTTCCCTTCCGTTACTTTCAGATTTGTGAAAGAGACAAGATTACAGTTAGGGAGGGAGAGTTAGGATTTATGCTAATTCTAATTAGGATTTATGGTAATACTTTACCCCCCACCTCCCAGGGTTATTTGGGTTTTATTAGAGGCATTTTGAAGAAAGCATGATCAGCATTCAAAGAACTGAGATTTATTAATGAAATGACTGGTTTTGGAGTGCATATTTTTGATATGTGGTCTTGCCTGGCACCCACCAAATTATACCAGGGGAGCATCTTCCGCACCCATCCCTGGGAGGAGGGCGAGTCCTGTAACGCTCTGCTCCGTCTGTGAGTGCTGGTGGGCCTGACCTGCAGAGGTGCCAGATGATCCCGTTCCGGCTGCGAGAGTACTTAGGAGACACGAAACGACAATGTCAGACTTTACAGAGGAAGGGTCACGTTTTTATACAGTTGGGAGAATTTTGCATTTTAAACATGTATGTGTATTTTAATTTTGATGCCACATTGGTTGGTTCCTACCACCAATGTCTCCTCCAGAATTTACTCACCACCCCTTGTATTTGTTAAGTACTTTAAGCGTGACTTTTCAGAATGCTGTCATGTAAATCTGTCATTGTTAATTATAATTTACTCATTTTACAAGGCTGTTTCAAAACCAGTCTTTAGCCTGGATGTATTTTAACAGACTGTTATGATAAATAATTAATTTGAAATTATGTGACTTCTCTCACTCTGACAAATTACAGTTGACCCTTGAATAACACAGGTTTGAACTGCAAGAGTCCACTCGTACACAGATTATTTTCAGTAAATACAGTATAGCACTGTAAATGTATTTTCCCTTTCTTACGATTTTCTTAATAACATTTTCTTTTCTGTAGCTTACTATATTGTAAGAATACAGTATATAGTACATATACAAAATATGTATAAGTCATTAACGTGTGTATGTTCTCGGAAGCCTTCCAGTCAACAGTAGGCTATTCAGTTTTTGAGGAGTCAAATCTACATGTGGGTTTTCGACAGTGTGAGGGCTCAGTGTCTCTAATCCCCACATTGTTCAAGGCTCAACTGCATTTTCATTTTTTCTGTGTTCCCTTCTAGTTTCGACCCATATCCATGGAAAAACATACATAACTCTCATTTGGTTGTAGTTTAAGTCTCACTCTCTTCGACCTTAGTGAATTATATTAAAAGTGTGTTTGATAACTTTTATAGCCAATATATAGTTAATTTTGTTTTCTGTCTTTAGTTTGAATTTGTTTACTGATGAGTGAGGAGTCTGAGTTACTTAACTTTTTTCTCTTCTATTGATTCTGATTTCATTTAGGAATTACATGACCTCTTCAACCTGCCTCATGACAGACCGTATTTCAGAAGGTCTAATGCTTATCACTTTCCAGGTGAACCATACAAGGATGGTTACATTAGAAATCCGCATACTTATCTCAATCCACCTAACATAGAGACTGGTATGGTGAGTTTAATAATTATTTACGGAGTCAACTGATGATCCGTGTCAGTGGTGATTTTTTGTGTGTATCCAGTGGGAGTTTTAAGGATTGATTCAGAATGTATGTCGTCTCTAAAACAAAATTTACCACCTGTTTCTTATAATAATCGTTGCTTAAAATAGCAGTATTCAGAGTAGTCTAAAAAGGTCAGAAATAGTATGTACCACAGTTTTCCTATGGAAATTCCATTCCCTAATTTATTTAAAGGCTGATCCCCATTTATTTTCATTCTGAACCTGAGAAATCACACTAATTAATGAGCATGATTCATTATTACTTTTTATTCTTTGCTGGATTTCATTTGCTAACATTTTAAGATTTTTGCGTATGTGTTCATGAATAAGATTGGCTTCTGAATTTCTTTCCTCACATTGTTCTTATTTCATTTTTGTGTCAATAATATCCTGGCTCATTGAAAGAGTTGGGGAGCATTCCCTTTTTTATTTTTTTAATTTTCTAGAGGAGGTACTGTAGGATCGGCATGATCTTTTTTTGATCATTTGGTTAAATTTACCTATAAAATAATGCTGTGCTTAACATTTTCTTTGTGAGAACATTCTTAATAAGATTTAATTTTATTAATGGTTATAGGACTTTTTTCATTTTTCTAAGTTCTATTTACCTAGGTCTTAGTCTCTTCTGTAGTTGTAGTGATTTTTTTTTTCATTCTTTATATCATTTTTATGCCTTTTTTTTTTTTTAAGTTTTGGCTTTATTGACCCCCTTTATTGTAACTTCTATATTCTATTTAATCAATTTTTTGCTCTTTCTTCTTCCTTTACTTTCTTTGATTCGTTGTTTTTCTTCTCACTTCTTAAGTTGGGCATTTTGCATATTGTTAATCTTTTTTATTCTCTACTTTAAGGTTTTAAATTTCAAGCAAAGCACTGTTTTCACAGATTTTAATTTGAAGTATTTTAGTTTTATTCAGTTCTAGGTATCTTCACACTTCTATTACGATTCTTATTTAATCTGTGTATTATTTCAAAGTGTTTTTTAACATCCAAATATATTAGAATTTATTTATGTAGGTATGTGTGTATGTATTTTTACTGATTTCTGACTCTTTTGCCTGCCGGTCAGAAACAATTTTTATGTGGTACAGATTCTGAAATTTATTGAGACCTATTCATTTACTGTGGATGCTATAGAAACCACAGATTTGGTAGCTTAAAACTACACAGATGTATTCTCTCAGTTGTGGAGGCCACCAGTCCGAAATCCCTATAATGAGGCTGAAATCAGGCGTCAGTGTGGCCATGCTCCCTGCAAGGGCTTGGGGAGAATCCATCCCGTGCCTCTTCCAGCTGTGGTGGCTGCCAGCACTGCTTGGCTGCATCGCTCCCATCAGCCTCTCTGGTCACGTTGCCTCCTCTTCTCCCCCTGTGTCAGATTTCCCTCTCCGCTCTCTCACAAGGATGCTTGTGGTTGCATTTCAGGCCCACCTTGGATAGTCCAGGAAAATTTCCCATATGTTAAGATCTTTAATTTAATCACATCTGCAGAGATTCCTCCCCCCCGTTTTTTTTTTTTTGCTTTCTGACCATATAAGGTAGCCTTTACAGGCTCCAGGGATTAGGAGATAGATACCATTTGGGGACCATTTCTCCACCTACCACAATGTTCTAGCTAAAAATTTTCTGTGTGTGTTGAGAAGAAAATATATTGTCTAATTGTTGGGTGAGGATTCTACATTTGTCCATACTTCTTCTTACCTAATTTTTAAAAAAATATTACCTTACACCAGTTTGTGGAGAAAAAAAACACATGAGTATTCTTAACATTATACTACAAGAAAGAAGTTATATGATCTTGGCCTTTACTTAAGGATATTTAAATAGCATACCTGGGCTGTAATCAATGGCAGGTTTACAAAATTGGAGAAATATTCTTCATATGTCCCATTAAATGGCCCCTTTGTTTGTTCATGCCTTTATTCCTTCCTTCATCATTTATTCAGTAAACATTCATTGACTATTAACCGTTCGCCAGACCCACTGTAGAAGCTTGGGCCCAGAAAGAAAGAAGACACAATACTTGCCCTTATCAAACTCACATATTAGTGTGGTTAAGCAGAGATTTAAAAAGTAGTAAGTAAGGTGTCAAGTAGTGCTTTGAAAAATAAAAAAAATAAAGCAGGATAGAGTGACAGCCACGGCAGGAGGTGGGTGGTGAGGGAGTAAAGCATGCCATTTTTAGGTTGGACGATCGTGGAAGGCCTCTGACATTTGAGCAGAGACCCACGTGAAGTAAGGGTGCAGAGCTGCAAATTATTTGGGAAAAGTGTTCCAGGCAGAGCAAACCCTAAGGCTCTGACATGAGATTGCCCCGGGCATATCTGAACCTAAAGCAGAGCCAGCAACAGGGGAAAGTGGTACAAGATGACACTGGAGAGGAGGCCAGAGGGCAGGACTCGCCCGGCCTTAGAGCCTGTGGTAACAACTCTGGACATTTAATAAAAAGCCAAGGAAGTATCATGTTCGGCTGTAGTTCTCTGAAGGCATTTTTGTAAGGAACTGAAGTAACAGTCCAGCTCTGAGAACAGTAAGCTTGCTTGGATGTATGTATAGAATATGTGCATCTATCTTAAGTTAGTATGTTACTGTATTCTCTTTATATAGATTTACGTGGTCCAGGGCATCTATGGTTATCATCACTATATGCAGGACCGGATGGATGACAATGGCTGGGGCTGTGCTTACCGATCTCTGCAGACAATCTGCTCTTGGTTCAAACACCAAGGCTACACGGAGAGATCCATTCCAACACACAGGGAAATTCAGCAGGTACAGAACATGCCATTTAAAATTCTAATCAATTGTACATTTCATTAGCCTTAATATACTACTACTAATGATTATTACCTCGTGGTACAGACTTATTTCTGTTTTGAAGGGAAAAAAAAAAACATAACTCATAATCAGGGAAAAGGTCCTAAAAGTAGTTTTTAATAGCTGTCTTGTGTATGGATTTTTTTGTGTTTTTAATTACACAAAGGCTCTAGTTGATGCCGGGGACAAACCAGCAGCGTTTGTTGGATCACGGCAATGGATTGGATCTATTGAGGTGCAGCTGGTACTGAGCCAACTGATCGGTGTAACTTCAAAAATACTGTTTGTCAGGTGAGGACACTTTAAGAAATTAGTGATATCATTTCGAAGCAAGTTTGTCATTTTATTAAAAAAGAGGAAAATTATATATTCTCTCCTTTCTCTTCCTCCTCACTGTTTTTACTTTCTCTCCTCCACATTGCCTCATTGCTTTACAAATCTCATTTTTTAAACCCTGAATTTTTGGGTTATTTTTTAGAAGGCTTTGAGTTGATGAGTAAACTTTGCAATATATACTTGCATGGTGTAGACCTAATTTAGCCAAGAAGAGGAACACTTGGAAATATGTCAACTTTGACTGGAGTTACAGAAAATCAACTTTTTGTTTATCCTCAAGTCTTTAAAAAGTCTTAAAAGGAAAAAATCAAATGTTGATCTATGACTGCCCTTTATGTGTACCTCCTGCCCTTTTTCTTCTTAAGATGCCAATAAACTAATAATGTGTCCCAATAATATATTCATTTTTTTCCCAGTACGGTTTAGCCATAAGTCTAGCATGAAAATATGAGCAAATATTCAGGTCGTGATTGCAGGGTCCTGGGATCGAGCACTGTGTCGGGGTCGAGCACTGTGTCATGCTCTGCGCCCAGCATGGAGTCTGCTTGAAATTCTCTCTCTCGCTCACTCTCTCTAAAGTAAATAAATCTTTAAAAAAATAAAAATAAAATATGAGCAAATAATAACTAAGATTGATTTCTATGACAATAACTAGCTTATTCCTTATTAGTGAGCTTATGTTTTAAATACTTTTTCTGTTATAATAACCTCAATAGATACAGTAACGTTATCCTTTTTTGTCCCATGTGCTTATGTCCAAGAACGTATGTTTTCACAATTGCAGTTTGGATTGTCTGTGGAAACCAGAGCTGACAAATAAATGATAGATTAAGTAGTGAAGCATATGGTGATTCAAAAGTGAACGTTTTGGCACATTAAAACTTCATACGTTCCTTACTAAGCAAGAGCTAAGGATTAGCCACCACCTGGCACCTCCAATCTAAAAAATAATCTCCCTTCATCTGGCCATCTTTCTCTCTTCTCAAAAGTACAAATTATATAGGACATTGAAATATTCCCTAAAATAATACGTTGTACTTGAAAACATTTTGCAGTTTTCACTTTGGCTTCACAGATATCATCTGTTTTGGTCCCGAGTCTCCTGTCACGTGGACAGGGCAGGGGGATTGGTCCCAGTCTAAAGATGAGGAGGTACAGACCGAGTCTGGTGGCGAGAAGACAAGAACCCAGGACTTAAAACTCATTCTTCTGAAATTAAATCCACCCATAAGAGCCCCATGGCCATCAAGGTGCCCACTTTCACTCATCCGTTAAAAATCCTTCTTTATGCAGTTCCAGAAGCAAAGAAGCAAGGTCTTCTTGCTTCTTTCCTAACACATTTAGTGGCCTTAAATACATCGAGAGGTTATGGTGCTTTAAATTGCTCTCAGGTCAGTTCCCTACCACTTAATGTTATTTAAATTTATTTCCTGTTTTTTTCAATAACTAAAAAAGAAAACAAAACGGTAGAAAACACTGGCTCCCAAACTCCTTATTTGACCTTAGTGTGAGAAATGGTTCATCTGATGGAAAATGATTTCTTTCTAGCCAAGGCTGTGAAATGGCCTCTCAAGGACGGGAGCTGGCTAATCATTTCCAGACTGAAGGAACTCCAGTCATGATCGGTAAGGTGTTTTGGACATCTTTGGCTCTTTGGGTAAAGAGAATTTATAAAATTTGTTGTTAATATAAATAATGTCACATAAAATCAGTCATTTTTAAACATTTTAAAATTAGCTTTCATACCGTACATACTGACCTCTGGATATTTATTTTTCAATTTTTAAGGTGGGAGGAAAGTTATAAGAAAGATTGTAATAACCAGAAGTAAAGGCTAAGAAGAGAAGTGATAACTGTTGAAATATTTGAAGAGTGGAGAACAGTATAGAAAATAGGCCATGGTCACTCAGTTGAGCCTACTAAGTCCTGGTGCTGTCTCTAACTTGGCTGGCTGTGTGGCATTATACAAATTGCTTCACCTCTCTGGGCTTTATTTGTAAAGGGGATCAGATGAGTTGATTTAAATGTTGATGCTTCTGTGAAGAACAAGACTTGATCTGAGATGCCAGAGGCAGACTAAGACTGGTATGTAAGATACGCAGGTAGACAGATTAAGCAGAGTATCAGGAGGACCGGAACGGGTAGAGGGGCTGTCCCACGGGAGGCGCTCAGAGCAGAGGCAACATTGCGTGTGTGCTGAGCGAGGCCTCACAGCGGTGACTGTGACCCTCCGTAGCCCTTTCTAAATCCAGTGTGGGTAATCCCATGGATATGGCAGTGGAATAGAAACCTGATGTGAGTACAGATATGATTGTATCTTTTCCAATTTTAAAAGATACAATTTTATCTTCTCAGAGTGTACTTGACATTGTGGTCTTTTGTAATATAGGCTAGTCACCTTTAATACTGTGTTATATCAATCAATAGGCCACATAATCTTTTTAAATTGAAATTGAGGGGCGCCTGGGTGGCTCAGTCGTTAAGCGTCTGCCTTTGGCTCAGGTCATGATCCCAGGGTCCTGGGATCGAGCCCCGCATCGGGCTCCCTGCTCGGCAGGGAGCCTGCTTCTCCCTCTCCCACTCCCCCTGCTTGTGTTCCTGCTCTCGCTGTGTCTCTCTCTGTCAAATAAATAAATAAAATCTTTAAAAAAAAAAAGAAATTGAATAAGAAGTTGCGACTCATACATGCCCTCTCATATTTCATATTTCTCTTGCTGTAGGGGGAGGAGTTCTGGCCCACACAATACTAGGAGTGGCATGGAATGAGATTACAGGGCAGATAAAATTTCTGATTTTAGATCCACATTATACAGGCGCTGAAGATCTACAAGTTATTTTGGAAAAGGTAAGTATCTTTTTAACACAAATGTAGATGCAAGGCAAAGAACCCAGAAGCAAAGGAGAACAAACTGGCCGTTAACAGAAAGACTATAAACCAAGGGCTGTGATATACACTATCAGGAGGTATTCTAGGGCTGTGAGGACGATCTGTCTGGATAGAGACACTGTCCAGGTCCCAGAGGGAACTAAAGTGAATTGCAAAGAACAAAATTCAGGTTAGATTTATGAAGACTTTCTTAGTTATTGAACTTAATAATGGAACCAAAAGCTTATAAATATATTCTTTTGGAGATGTTACAGCTTTGCATAAACAAATGTATTAAAATAGAGTGGATTAAATAACCTTTATAATTGTATTATTAACCAAAAATAAGTAGTATGTTGGACATTATGGAGGCTTGACTACGTCTAATTTATTTATATATAATTTATTCTCATTCTAGAAAGGATTTGAATTTGAGACAAATTTAAGAGTATTCGTAGATACTTACAATACCAGTTAAAGGAGGTATAAATTTAACTTAATGCATAGGCAGCTAATTCTCACATGTGAAAACTCATACTAAAACTTTAGAAGGCAAGTATAGTAAGACATAACTTGAATTTTAACTTCTATATTTTTTGCCAAATATATTAAAATTACAAAGAATGCATACAACCTTTTCAGCCACAAACCAATGAATATATCCTACTATTACCCACTACCCTTCATTTTTCTCGTGTTGCCACTTAAGTCAACATCACTAATACCAATAAAAAGCCTTCTCTGAATTTTGAAGTTGTAGTATAATTGGGTCATTTTTTTTTTTAAAAAAACACAATTCCTAGGGATTTGGGTGGTTTAGCATTGAAATTCATTCGTGAGACACTTTCAGAAGTTGAACAGAATGTAACTGCATGAAGTTACCAAAGCCCTAAGGATGAGGGGTTTAGTACATAAAGAGCTTTGGTGTGTGTGTGGCTGAATTCTTTTATAGCCCAGTTTAGTAAACTATTTCGCCAGCGATAAGACTATAAATACAGGAGATAAATGTGTCCTGCTTTTATCTTTCAAGGCATTTGGACTTGGAAATCTGTGAAATGTTTTCTGCTGGCACATGGAAGTGGGAGCAATATTTACTCTCTTTCTGTAGCCAAGTGGTCCCTCACTCATCATTAAGTACTAAGACGTGCCGTCCGCTGTCCAAAGCAATAGGGGTATTAAAAAAGGTCTTTAAGAAGCTCTTAGTCTAGGGGCACCTGGGTGGCTCAGTCGTTAAGCGTCTGCCTTCGGCTCAGGTCATGATATCAGGGTCCTGGGATTGGGCCCCACATTGGGCTCCCCGCTCAGCGGGAGGTCTGCTTCTCCCTCTCCCACTCCCCCTGCTTGTGTTCCCTCTCTCGCTGTGTCTCTGTCAAATAAATAAAATATTTAAAAAGACAAAAAAAAAGAAGCTCTTAGTCTAGTGTAGAAGACAAAAGAGATCCGAAAAGTATTCCCCAGAAAAAATACGGTTATCGAAGGTAGAGTTTACAAGGCTGATCAGTAGAGGGATCCCTTAGAGACCGTGAAAGGACAGCAGGCCATGTTCCCAGAACATGCCCAGTTTTGGCAGTTTGACATGATTAGAGCCGGCGAGGAGGTGTGGCTGGAGGGATAGGCAAGGGCTAAAACTGTGAGCCAGGCCGAGAAGCAGAGCACTTAGATTTTAACTTAGAGGCAATGAGGAGCCTTCATTATTTTAATGAGAGGTATGATTACTTCTTTCTGGCTGGTTTGAGGAACTTTGCAGTAGATGGAATTGTCTAGATAGGGTTTTCTGAAGCAGTTGGATAGAATAAGGCGTTGTCCCTGATTACTTTCTCTGAGGATTGTACTGTCCTTCTTTGCTAGTTAGATTTCTGTAGAGTTTTCAGTTGTAGAAAACCCTCTGCCCTTTTCGCACGTATAAGGAACCACGAAGCCAAGGCCTGGCCGTCAGTAGTATTGACTCTCACTGACTCGAGAATCTAGAGCAGTGTCTCAGAGCCTGGGCTGCTGTAACAGAACACCATAGCCTGCGTGGCTTATAAACAATAGAAATGTATTCCTCACACTTCTGGGAGCAGGGAAATCCAAGGCACCAGCAGGTTTGGTCTGGTGAGCCCCACTTACGAGTTCACAGACAGCAGACTTTTTCACTGTATCTACACAGAGTGGAAGGGGCCTCCTTAATGAAGGCACTAATCCCATTCATGAGGGCTCCACTCTCGTAACCTAGTCACGTCCCAAAGGCCCCGCCTCCACATACCATCACCTTAGAGACTACCTTTCAACATGAATTTTGGAAGGACACAAACATTCAGTCTAGCAAGGGCTGTAGGGACAGTTCTGCCTCTGCTTGACCTCTCTTGACCCTCTTGTGGAACTTTCCTGTTTGAAGTTCCCAGACTAGTCACCTCAGAGAAAAAGAGCACCCTGTCTACTCCCATCAGTTTCTGGTTTGGGCACCCTCTCTACCCACTTCTCTTTATAAAATAATTTGAGTCTGGTTATTAAAAGATTAAAACAGAGAGTATAAGCCTTTATTCATCACTAAGAAAACAGATTTTAGGACATTAAATTTATTAGAAAAAGTTTTGCTTAAAAAGATAATAAAAAAGAAGCTTATTTACATATAGAAACAGGTCTCAAAGACAAAAAAAAACCCCACAAATTTTGCGGTTACCTGGGGGCAGATAGGAGTGATGGAGGACTTTTTACTTTCATTTGAACTTTGATAACATAGATCTTATTTTTGCAATCAGAAAGAAAAATGCAAAAATTAAAGAGTGTCTCTACTCAGCCCTCCAACCTCCACACTAAAAAAGAGAGCTACACACTATCTTCTGTAGAAACCATGAACTTTAGCTCTAGGTCACTGCCAGAATACACAGCAGCTTCCAAGTTAGGCTAAGGGATAAGACCACACTACTTGTCACTCACCCAGTGGTATTTATTCTAAGAGTTCTAGCTGGCCTCCTAACAAGTATTTTGCAAGCAAAGCATTTCATTTCAGATAACTCGGACTAGTCATTAGCGGGGTCTTTAAGAAAATAAATCAATGGCTCTAGAAGAGATTTTGTGAATTTGTATTCACAGTGAGACTTTGTTTGAAAGTAATTTTCTCTGCTGGGGAAAACGATGGAAAAGAATGGAAAGTGGAAGGATTATAGCCTGAGGACAGTGAAGGGCAATTTAAGAGGCCAGCACAGATTTCTCCCTGCCACATTTCCTCGTAGCTAAGACGCACAGCGTGGTCCCTAAGACAGCCTTTAAAGGACTGCTAAGAAAAACAGATTGCCAATTCAACTATGACCTACCTGCCGTTGACTGCCAGAATTATAAAACTTAGACTCAGTAAAAATGTGGTATTTGGGAGGCGCCTGGGTGGCTCAGATGGTTAAGTGTCTGCCTTCGGCTCAGGTCATGATCTCAGGGTCCTGGGATCGAGCCCCGCATCGGGCTCCCTGCTTGGCAGGAAGCCTGCTTCTCCCTCTCCCTCTACTGCTCCCCCTGCTTGTGCTCTCTCGCTCTCTGTGTCAAATAAATAAATAAAATCTTTTTTAAAAAAAGATATTTAAAAAAATGTGATATTTGGAGTAACAGTTACCATAAGGAAGCTTTTTCTTTTTTATCTATGATTAAATACTGTAAAATTAAAATTTTTTTAACTCTATCTGAAATGGACTCAAGTATGTTACTTTCCTTTGCTTTATAGGAGTTCAAATCTTTTGAGTTATATAGGTAGTCTTATTCCGGGATCCAGCTGACAGAATGGGAATGTAAAATGTTAACAGTTTTGATCGTGTAATCCTATCATCTAGTAAAAGGTTTTCCTTTCCCTTCTCCCAAATCTAGGGCTGGTGTGGATGGAAGGGCCCAGACTTTTGGAACAAAGATGCTTACTATAATTTATGTCTTCCTCAGCGACCAAATATTTTTTAAAGTATCTTAGACTCAAAGGCTGTAGTAAAGTTGTATTATAAATTTGTTAATAAAGACTAAGTTTAACTTCGCTTTAAATCCTGGGTGTAGTCTGATGGTTTAAACTAGTTTTTTTCAAAGGCTGCAGATAACTACACAAAGAAAACAGTTTATTCTTTAGTATTCTTTAATAACTTAAAAGACAAAAAGCAGGCACAACCAAAATATTACAGGCATGTAAAAACATGTATTCTTAAATGTTATCTTCACTTAGAAGAAAGTTTTCCTCCTTCCTAGAAGGAGCTGAGATACACCTGGTGAGCCAAAAGCCATAGCTTCTGGCTGGGCAGTAGATCTGCACGGAGTGAAGGCTTTCTTCAAACCTTTTCAGGACCAGCGTGAATCTGTGGTTAAAAAACGTAAGTGACATTAAGAACTTTTTAAAAAAGGTTTCCTCCCCATCCTTCCATTGTGCAGGATGATTTCTGGCCTCTAAAATCTAGCAGTAGTTACTATAACCAGTATTAAAATGTGTTCACAAAAATAAAAAGATACACTAGAAATAAGACTGCCGATGTTTAAATGAAACAATTAACTGTGCTGAATAAGCAATCCCTGAGGGACGAAGAAAACAGTACTGAATTACTTACCAACACTTCCTTTTTCCAGTTGTATTTTCTACACTTCCAAAACTTCGTTTCTGTCTGGGCACTGGAACACAATGATCTCTATCGGATCGGTCACTTGATTTTATTGTCTGCATACATTTAATTGTTGTAAGAAACTTGGCACATTCTAGAAATCCACAGGCCCAAGCAAGATCTTCAGCTGTTTGTCCATTCTTATTACATAAACTGAATTTAAAACAAAAACTGAGTTACATAAAAATTGGTACTTGTTTAGCCTTTTTTTTTTTTTTAAATATATCCTTCTACAAAGGAACCAAATTTGGGCTCATACAAATGTTGGTTTCAGAACAGAAGTAGTAAAGGAATCAGAGAAATTCCAATATTCCCTGCTATTGCATCCTAAGTGGCTGACGCAGAGTTCAGCACAGAGTGGACATTCCATTTTTTGAATGAATGAGTGTTCTGTGCTCGATATAATAAGTAATACTCAAAGGAAGTCAATGAGAATTTTTATAGAAGGGATTATCCCAAACCAAAGCTAAGATGTAATATTGCCACAGGAGATGAACAGAACTGCACCTCTGATTGCTAAGGATCCATTTTTTTACTTAAATTTAATAGTATTAGGTATCATTAACAGCCTAAATTAACATTTAAATGACAACTCTAAATTGTCAATTAGGTAGGCAAGCATTTGTAAAAGCACATGTAATTCAGCTTCAGGAGTTTGATTAGCTTAATCCAAGAAAATATGAAATTTGAAGCCACTGATTTTATACTTACTCAATTTGGGCATCCCTGGCTACGAGCAGGCTAAGGCACTCCAGACTTCCCACTCTTGCTGCCTTGTGTAGTGGAGCCTCTCCAAAAACATCCTTAAAGGGAAGACAGCACGTTTTAGTCTCTCCCCGAAACAGTTTCCATGGAAGTTGGTAGGGGAAGTCTAATTACTGTTTAAGAAAGCCAGTTAGAACCACACTGTACTGAATTTTTTAATTCAAGGGTTTTTTCCAATAAAGTTCACTTGGTGTTCTATTAAATACAAAGTTTTCAATAAAAACACATGCAGCCACAACCACCTACATTAACATTCAGGTGAATAAAAAGCAGAGTATTACAAAGGTAAAACGATTTACAATTTAAACTCACCCTACTTTAATGTTCAGTGGGCGAGGCAGACTACCCCAAGAAAGTTCTATAGAAAACTGTAATAGTTGTGAGTTTGCCTCACAACTGTTATTTAGGTAATTACTGTACTGAGACTTTTAATTTGGTAACGTAGCAACTGTTGCTTTTGAAATAAACTGTAGACCTACGTATGCTGAGCAATATCCTAGCCAGGAGCCATACAGATGGCTAAAGAGCACTTAAAATGTGGCTGGAAATGTAAAATACACACCAGACTGAGATGTCTGAAAAGAAAATGGAAAATATAAGTAATGCTTTATATTGATTACATACTGAAATATTGAGGTAAATTGAGTTAAATCATAAAATTTCATGTTTCATCTTATTAATGTGGCTACTAGAAGGTTTTACATTTCTTAAGTGTCTCCCTTTATATTTCGATCAGACATCTCTGCGAGAGCCATGTTTACAGCAAGGGAGACAGTATTTGGGCGTCTGCGAAACGTTTGTGTGGATCCGGGTGGAGGGGAGGGTTGTACACAGCGACAATCAGTAACCTAGTTACCTGCTGGTTGAGGTCAGCGCCCGTTTGCAGCTGCCACAGAAGCAAGCAAGCAAGGCCGCCCCCTGCGGCCAAGTGGACAGGCGACTGCTCGCAGGGATCCGGCGGTGCGTTGACCGAGGCGCCGGCCTCCAGCAGATGCTTCAGACTATCCACCTGCGGGAGAACAGCAGCTCCAGCACCCCTCTTGCCGGTACCCAGTCCCGCGCCCTCCCGCGGTCGAGAATCTTCCCCCACGCCCCAAATCTAACTCTGAAGAGGCCTGCCTCGGCAGCGCTCAGTGGTCAGCCCCCTCGCTAGTGCTCCCGAGCAGACCGACACCCGGAGAAGTAAGCCTGCAGGACGAAAGGGGCCCGCGTCTCACCTCCGGGTTGCAATCAAGCAACAGCATTTTCCGCCTACAGCAGAGGACGGGAGGCCTTGGGAGTGCAGAGCGGCGGGGCAGGCGCTGCGGACCGGCAGGTAAGAGTGCACAGCCCGCCGGAGTGCGGGAGGATTTAGATTGCCCGGGCCAGGGGGCCGGCCCCCCGCCGCCGCGCCCCAGCCCTGGCCGCGCCCCAGCAGCCTCGCCCCGCGGGCCGCCGGCCCTTTCCCCGCCCTGCGGGAGCAGCACGTACACAAACACCGGCACGTGCCCCTGCGAGGCTGGCTGGGGACGAAAGCGCGGGTTCGCCAGCCGATTGGCCAGCCGGGAGGCGCCAGGCCCGCCCACCTCGGGGCGGGGCCCTAAGGAGCCCCGGCGGAGCCGCAGTGCGCGTGCGCCGCCGAGGGCGCTGGGCGGGGTGAGGGTGGGTGTGCTCTAGCGGCAGCCATGAGGCGCGCTGAGTTTGGCACGTCCCACACTAGCGTGCCCGGCCCTTTGGTCCCTATGGAGAAGCGGGAGTCGCGGGCGAAGGTTTTCGTCTCTGCTAGCACGCACGTAACCAGGAAACGAGAGAACTCTGGCAGCACCACCTCTGGAAGCCGCTGTGCGTGGTGCTGGCGCCGCGCGTCCTGCGCCCTCCAGCTCCGGAGGAAGGATGAGAGTTCCTTTGGCGTCACGTTCAAAACCGCCCCCCGCTCGCCTCTGTCACCGACGCCCTGGACTTTTAGGGAGGAAAACGGGGGCGGCGGGGCGGCTAACGTGAACTAAGGTTTTACCGCAGGGACTGCGCTGACCACCCCCCGCCCCCCGAACTAAACGATTTCTCACACCGGGCCCTTTCGGTGACACCACGCCCGTATTGGGAAATCCGGTAAAATCCAGCCAACCATTGTACTGTGTCCCCTCCCGGCGACTGGGTAAAGCGCCGCTGGGCTCGTCGCCTGGGGAGAGGCTGAGAGCCCAGGCTGTTAACCTTGAGCTTGCATAAAGGACGAGGACACTGTGTCCCCCCGAACACTCACTGGGGGGCGGGAGGGGGGGGTTCAAGGAAAGTCGGACCCAGACCGAGAACGTCTGTGACCTAAGGGGCTCTTCCCGGGCGGAGCCGCCGCTCCCTCGTGGCCGCTCCGAGGGGAAAGCGCGGGAGGGGGACGTGGCGGGGGGGGGGGGGGGTCTGCATACTGTCCTGCTTGAGTCGTTCCTTTCGGTGCGACTTGAGAAACAGACTTCCTGACTTCACACTGTAGCCATCCACACATCTGTCATCTCCTGACTGTCTTTTCCTGAACGCTTTTTTCCAGATCAATCTTCCCAGAAACTAAAGCTGGAGCCGTATATTCATTTTCCTTGACATCCTCAGTGATTTCCTTCTTCCTCTTCATACCTTTGAGAGCAGGACTGATGAGGAAATTACTATGCTTTTGGAGGACAAGCTCAATGAGTGGCCTTTTAGTTCTAATTTTGGTTGCAGGATCTTGTTTATTTTGTAGTAAGAGCCATAAAATAATTTTACAATAATAAATTTATCATGCACTGACCCAAGGGGTAGTTTTCCACATTCTTATTCATATGTATACCTGAACATAAATGTGTGTGTGTGTGTATATATATATTTATGTTCAAACATAGAATCATGCTTGTGTTCTGTATTTATATTGAAACTATTCAAAATACCTTTTTTATGATATTTGAAGAATGTCAGATCTGTGAGAACACATGATCACTGACAATTTCCCTTTTCTTGTGTTTATCAGTTAGGTGAGCACTGTTTTTTAAAGAATATAATTAAGCTTCAGGTTCACACAGATGAAAATGAATTTAAGAATTCATTTTCAGGAATTCTTAAATGATACAAGGTACTATCAGAGAAGTTCTTAGAGTTCTAAACAGAAATTGCAGTTAACATGTGCAATGTGATATTGGTGTGATGAGTCTGCCTCCATGTTAACATTCTTTTTATTTAAAACAAGATTCTATTCAGCAAGTGTTAAGTCTAGTAATTAGTGTTAACTTCTTATTACATATGTGAGTTTCACAAGGATAGGGAATTTTGTGAATAGTTGTTAAAGCTTTTCTCCTTTTAATCACTTCCTACTTGTCCATTGCTGACAATGTTTCAGAAAAAATATGTCTCAGCTAAGTATCTGGTTTACTGTTAGTAATGGGCCTAAAAGCTTTCTAAAAATGAACAAAGCTGGTGGAGCACAAAAATACACAGAAGAAATACATTTGGGGAAGAAATACTATCTTACCAGCAAGCAGCTGGAGTTATTACTGAACATGTACCATGTGGGATCAGTTTTCTAAAGAGGAAAATGATCTAAGATGCATATTCAACAGGCACTCTTCTAAGCAGTGTTAATTCTATTTATGTTTAATTTGCTGATAGATGTGTTTCCAGAAAGAGGATGCCATTTAGAGTGAATGTTTTTTAAAAATGTTCGATGATGACTAAGTGACCAAATGAATGAAGATATGTAGACTGAGGAAGGGTGAGTAGGAGGAATCTGCCAGTAGTCCATGAAGGGAAGAGTATTTCTAAGGAGTATAAAATATCTTCCAGTGTTAAGAGAACTATGTGCAATTCAGTCTAGTTACAGAATATGATACACAGCAGTGATGTAAAATAAAGATTTACAAATAAGAAATTATGTTAAATGGCCACTAATGTCTATTCCAATTTATTAAAATAAATGGACATTGAGCACTTCCTATGCCCCAAGATTAATACAGATAGGTATTGTTATCTATCCCATTTTACAGGAAAGGAAATTGAGGCTTAGGGAGGTTCAATAACTTAACCTAAGGTCCTATCATTATTAAGGGGTGGAGCTGAACTCAGACCGTTTGACTCCAGAGACCACATTCTTATAACTAAATTTTAAAGAATTTTGGTCATCGTTGGTAGATTTGAAGTTACTAAGATTGACTTTTTTTTTTTTAAGATTTTATTCATTTATTTGACAGCACAAGCAGGCAGAGCGGCAGGCAGACGGAGGGAGAAACAGGCTCCCCGCTGAGCAGAGAGCAGGACCCAGGACCTGGGATCATGACCTGAGCTGAAGGCAGACGCTTAACCGACTGAGCCACCGAGGTGCCCCTAAGATTAACTTCTTAAAATTAGCAAAAGAAAGTCCTTAGAGACTATTATTATAATCCATAGAAAAACAACTCTTTCATTCAATGAAACATATAGTGAAGTTGAATCAATAAGTTGTACACCTGAAACTAATGTAACATCAACTATATTCAAATAAAAAAATGTTAAGGAGTATTTGGCAAAAACAAATGAAAAAAGAAAACAACAGAGGAAATAGGGGCAATTATGTGTACTATCTTTGCAGTTTTCTGTAAATCTCAAATTTTTCTAAAATATAAAGTTTATTTTAAAAAAGAGGACTTGAGGCAACTTAAAATTAAACCATTATATATTCTTTTTCTTTCTGAAGACCATGGCTATTACAGTTTTTGTTTATTCAAATATTTAGTTTCACCTTTAAGTAACCCTCTTCCCAAATACAATAATGACAGAAGATACCTAAAACCTTATGAATAAAGCTAGTTTTAATCAAAAGAACAAAAAAATTTCACAAAGTTTTCAAAACCAATCACTACTTAGTTTTTTTGTTCTGATTGACCAATATACTTCAGTTCCTCTGCAAAACACACTGCCCATTGCATTGATCACTGGGAGATCTCACCAGGCTGTTTCTAGAATGCTCAGTTATTTGGGCTCACATCACTTTGAATTTTTTTCCACATCTATAAAGATTAATGTCTGATGAATTAAATATTACATAACTGCTGAAATAGGAACAGTGAGAGCTATAATTTTTAAGAAAACTAAACTCAATGCTTTCAAAATCAAGTCTCTAAGAAAAGTGTTTCCCAAGTAGGTGAGGATAAATCAACCATAAAAGATGAGAAATAGCTCTACATTCAGACTGTTTGATGGGCATTTTTTAAACTCATACTCCATTTGAAAGAAACATAAAGTGGAATTCATATGCCTATGGTTTGTGAAAGAAAGACAACTCTAAACTCTCACAGTCACCCTCTATTAAGGAAATAGCTTCTGACCCTAGATGAAAAGATTGGAAAGTAGCATATATTTACATGTTATAAGTTAAAATGTATATGGTATGATCATATACTCTTTTTTAATTTCTGTATCGATTCTTGTTTAACTGACCAACCACAATAAATGCAGTAAAAGCATTTATTGGGCAACCTATTTCTTTCATTTAAGGAATATAAAGAGAGTAGCTGAATAGAATGCATTATATTTTTTTCAAATTTTTATTTAAATTCCATTTAGCTAACATGTAATTTAGTATTGGTTTCAGGAGTAGAATTTAGTGATTCATCACTTACATATAACACCCAGTGCTCATCATAACAAGTGCCTTCATTTACCTTTGGATGTTGAGTGAATCCCCTCAGGAAAGACCCTGGTAGCCCTAACTGGCCAAAAAAGGTTTCTACACAGCAGAAACAAGACAAGTGAGGCATGTGAATCCCACGTAATTACGAAGATTTTTAACAAATCAATCTTTCCTAGAGTGGTTTATTTGCTCACAGAAAACATGGTAAATTGGAGAAAAATTAAAAAGCTACCAGGCTCTTCCACCCAGTGCTTATCTGGTAGTAAAAGACATCCTGTCTTTTCCCACACTTTTTTTTTTCCTCATTTCAGGGCATGAAAAAAAAAAAGCACTTTTGTTTTAAATAAACAAATAGACCTAACTGGAAGGGGGAAAAAAAATTTAAAAAAAACAGAAGTCCACTGCCTGATTCAATATTGTCTTTTGAGATCTCCGTAATACCCATAATATTCTTTCCTAAGTTTCCATATATGTGTACAGGTTATGCTTCCAGTTAATATATGAACACTATTATTCTTTTAATGACTACTAGACAACAGCAATGAACAATAACAATAAACCCAGGCCTTTGCATTTTTGCCCAGGACACTTATTTAACTCTATTTTCATGGGTACCAGTAACATTGTTTATTATGATAGGAACTTCAGTGTTGTACCTCGATTTTAAAAGAACTTTAAATAAGTGTGCCCCGCAGGATCATGTATGCAATGTTTCTGCCTAAAGAAGCCAATTACAGACTCAGGACCCAACGTTTATATTGGAGGCTGGCATGTAGGCATCCTCTGCCTACCAACTACTAAAATCACAGAATTCCAGAAGGAAACAAATCCGCCATACATCATCATGTTGTTTATATAAACGTAAACACTGCAGACTCATCTTGTCATTTGGGGGACAACTCAAGTGTCAAGTTCCCAAATGCCAACCGAGGACCAACTTTGTCAGCATGTCCTGCTAAAGATGGCAGCCTCAGGCCAGCTGTGCTCACTCTTTTCTGCCCAGGAACACAAGAATAACCCATAAAAGACACTAACATTCTTAAACTCATTTTCACAGCAGTTTTACATTTAAATTACCTTTTGCTATTCCATAAAAAATTTACAAACCATTTTTAGACAATTTTATCACATTCCCAAAGATGTACATTTTTACCTAATTTTTTTTTTTTTTTTTAAAGAGGGAGGGATACTTTGGTGAGAATTGCTATTTAGGAGTTGCAAATATCCAGATTTTTACATGAATAAAATAGCAGGCCAACCCAGATGTACATACCGTGTTGAGTATATGATCAACACAGAGGGAAGCAAAGGCACTTTCTTAAGGGCTACCTGCTGCAAGAGATCCCGAGATTCACCAAGGAGGGAATCTGATTTTGCCCAAATCCAAAGGGGCTTTTTGGACCCAGTTGGAGTATTTTTTTAAATAATATCTGTGAGGTGTTGAAGTGGCCCTATGTGTGATTCTAGGATCTTTCTACTTTGCATTTACATGGGAGCTGACGAGAGGATATTGTTTTGTATGTTCAGGTAGCACCTGTCTCCAGGCAAGAGAGGTTCTTCTGCCAGAAGGCTCTGTGCGCCTCCAGCATTTGGCCTCCACTCTCAATTTCACCAAGGACTGCAGAGCTTAGCCACCCTCCATTGTGGCAGTTTTTCATCTAAGACTTCATTCTTTTCCTCCCCATCGTGAGCCCAGGAACAATTTCACAAGACCTTCTCTGACTTTGTCCCTCTTTCTCTAATTGTATCCTTCAGCTTGTTGGAGTCCAGGCTGTGCATTATCAGAGATGGGGGACACCTCCAGCATGGCTGAGGCTCACATTTATTCTCTGCAACCCCAATAGCCTGGTTCCTCTCCTAAGCTCCTCACACCAGATCTTCTGATACCTTACTGACCATATTGGATAGTAAATCTTTCCCACTTATCGATATTAACCACTTAACATGCTCTCTAATTTTCTATCATACAAAGAGGATGAGGAAAATATAGCCCCCATGTTCTTTACCATTTCTGAAGCCAAGTTCCTAAATGAAATGAAACCACTTTTTGCTTGATGAGGTATGTACATAATGGCAGATACCCTCTATTTCAGTATATAAAGGCCACCTTCACCTAAACAAAATTAAAATAATTTTTAATATTTTAGTTGTATTGTTAAAATATTTGCAAATTTAATAGTTACCTATTTTACCTGTTACTGACAATATACAAATAGAAGTTGTAAATGGAGGGCGCCTGGGTGGCTCAGTTGGTTAAGCAACTGCCTTCGGCTCAGGTCATGATCCTGGAATCCCGGGATCGAGTCCCGCATCGGGCTCCCTGCTCGGCAGGGAGTCTGCTTCTCCCTCTGACCCTCCTCCCTCTCATGCTCTCTGTCTCTCATTCTCTCTCTCTCTCAAATAAATAAATAAAATCTTAAAAAAAAAAAAAAAAAGAAGTTGTAAATGGAAACTACTTTCCATATACCAATAGAAGTTTCCGCTCTTAATTTAATACATTTGATTTTCCACTTAAAGTAGAAATTCATTTCTAACTCTATCTCTAAATAAGTTTCTACCTTTCAAAATAACTAGATTGTTCAGAACACAAAATTTAAAGGCCAAGTTGCCTGTAAAAGATTTAATACACATACTTCAAAACAGAACTACTTAGTTAAAAGTATAAACAGAAGCTGGGGGAATAATAGTCTTTTAAACAAATGGTACTGGGACAAATGGATATCCACATGCAAAAGACTTAATTTGAACCCCTTCCTCACATTGTATACCAAAATAACTCAAAATGGAGCAAAAACCTATAGCTGAAACAATAAAACTTTTAGAAGAAGACAAAGGGGTAAATCTTTGTGACCTTGGCGTAGGCAATGGTTTTCTTATCTTAGCTAATACACCTAAACCACAAACAAGAAAAGAAAAAAAAAACAAAAAAAAAGTGGACTTCAATTTGTATAACTCAATAGCAAAAAAAAAAAAAAAATAACCCTATTTAAAAATGGGCAAAGGAGAATTAAGAGTACAACTTATCATGATGAGCACAGAGGAATGTACAGAATTGTTGAATCATTGTATTACACCTGAAACTAATATAACACTGCATGTTAGCTATACTGGAATTAAAATGTAAAAAAATAAATAAATACAAATGGGCAAAGGACCTGAATAGACATTTCTCAAAAAGATATACATATGGCCAAAAGGTATTCAACATCACTCATCATCAGGGAAAGACAAATCAAAACCACAATGAGAAAACCTCATATCCATTAGAACAGTCTTTATCATAAAAACAAAAGACAACAAGTGTTGGTGAGGATGTGGAAAAAAGGGAACTGTGGTGCACTGTTGGTGAGAATGTAAGCTGGTGCAGCCACTATGGAAAACAGTATGGAGGTTCCTCAGAAAATTAAAAGTAGAACTACCATATAATCCAGCTAACCTACTTCTGAATATTTTGAATTGAAATTAGAATCTCAAAATAAGATTTTCACTTCCATGTTCACTGCAGCATTACTCACAAAAGCCAAGACATTGAAGCAAACTAAATGTCCATTGACAGATGAATAAAGAAAATGTGGTACTTACATATAGTGGAATATCATTCAGTCTTTGAAAAGGAGGAAATCCTGCCAATTGTGCAACATGGATGAACGTGGAGGACATTATGCTAAGTGGAATAAGCCAGATGCAGAAGGACAAACATAACATGATCCCACTTACATAAGGGATCTAAAAGAGTCAAACTCACAGAAGCGGAAAGTAGAATGGCAGTTACCAGGGGCTGGAGTGGGGATAATGGCAGAGGTACAAAGTTTCAGCTATACAAGGTGAACAAGTCCCGAACTGAAGGCTGTCTCATACTTGTCGGAGTCAAGACCACTAAAAACTTTCTACCAGGACTTCTGATAAATTGGCCTAACTGAATGGGTGATTTCAATTGAAAACTCAAATGAACCAAGCAATCTTACCATAAATTACCTAAACTACCAGAGATTCAAAACAAGCACTTAATTTTAAAAAGTAATTTGTACACAAGCACTTGGAAACTTTTTGGCAGTATCTACTAAAGCTGAACGTGCATACCCATCGACATAGGAATTACTACGCCTATGTTTATACCCCAGAGAAATGCATATAAATGTTTAGGGAAAAAACAGGTACAAGAATGTTCATAGCAGAACTGTTCTCAAAAGTCCAAGACAGAAACTACCCAAATGTCCATCAATTACAAGAGATAGATTATGGTATATTCACACAATGTAATACTATACAGCAACAAGAAGTAGAAAGCTACAACCAACACAACAAAACGGATGAATCCTCAAACAATGTTGAACAAGAGAAGCCAGACACAAAATAATACAGAGTGCCTGATTCCATTCATATGGTATACAAAGGCATGCAAAAATCACTTATGCAATATTGTATTTACATGTAGGTTTATGTAGTAACTAGAAGGGAGTACTAGGGAGGCTTCTGGGGTGCTGGTAATTTTCTCTTTCTTGTTCTGAGTGAAAATTCATCAAGCTGTAAACTTACGTATACATTTCTGTATTTATATTCACTTCAATAAAAAGTTTTTAAATATTTAATATTAAAATTCTAGATATTAACAGCAGACCAGACATGGCTAAAGAAAGGATTAATAAAATGGGAGAGAGTGCTGAAGAGATTACTTAGAATGTGGCAAAAAGAGATAAACAGATGGGAAATGTGAAAAACAGAATAAGAGACACAGGAGGAAGGTCTAATTGGAATGCCCGAAAGAGAAGAGGGATAGAATGGGGCAGAAGCCATATTTGAAAATGTAGTGGGCTGAACTGTGTTCTCCAAAAAGATATGTTCAAAGTCCTAAAACCTGATTCCTATGAATGTAACCTTATTTGAAAATAAGATCTTTACAAAAAATCAGGTGAAGTTGAGGTCATACTGGATTAGGGTGGGCCCCAAATCCAGGGGCTGGTGTCCTTATAAGCAGAGGACACACAGGGATAGAGGATACACATAAAGAAGGCCATGTGAAGACAGAGACCGAGATTGGAGTGACACAGCCTACAAGCCTAGGATCCCCAAAGATTGCCCGCAACCACCAGAAGCTAGGAAAGAAATCTGGGATGGTTTCCTCCCTAGAACCAGAGGGACCTTGGCTCTGACAACACCTTGATTTTGGACTTCTAGCCTCCAGAACTATGAAAGACTAAATTTTTGTTGTTTTAAGCCACAAAGTTCATGGTAATTTGTTACAGCAGCAAGACACCAACCCACGACTCAGGAAGTTCAACATTCCCAAAGCAAAATAAATACCTAGTCAATTCAATAAATCCAACAGCAGGCAATAAAAGAGAAAAAGTAGCATGAATAAAGCAAATGGACTGAAAGTACAAAATAATTCCAATTCAATAGTGATTAAAATAAATGTAAAACAACTAAATGTACCAGTAATAATCAAAGATTATCAGCCTGGGTATAAAAAAGAATCAACAAATCTAAATGAAGCCTATTTAAAAGAGACACGCCTGACATATGAAGGACTACAACTCAACAAGACAAATGTCACAAAGGCAGATACTTAAGAGAAAACATGAATAGCTAAGAAACATGAAAAAGGAGCTTATGGGGAGAATAGGGAGTGTTTGGGTAGGGCAGCTGAAAGGGAGGGGGGAGGAGGAAGACTAAATGAGGAACCTACAGGAGACTTAAAGGTAATGTACCTTTTAAACATTAAATGGCAGGCAATGGATGTTAATCATATTGTTTTTCTCCATTCTTTACACATATATCTAAAAGTTATTTTGTATCTATTCAGTTTTTTAGTTTTTAATTTTTCAGTTTTTAAAAATTTAATAGAAGTCTTTCGGCATTATAATTAAGCCTTACGTAATGATTTCTCACTTGTAGTACTACAATCTAGTCTGTTCTAAACACTTGTCTCTTTCCCCTGGTTTTTCAAGTTTATCATTTATATTTATTTTCATTCTGATTCGAATCCCTGCTATGGCATAACCATAGAGGAGTCCCAGCCTGCCTGAATCTTAAAGAAATGCCCATTTAGCTTCATCTCGTCCTGCAATTCTATCTGCGCGACTCTGCTGTTAGAGAAGCAGCTGTAACTTCCATCTCTGTCTCTATAGACTTCCCCTACTCTCAGATCATTCTATCCTTCCCGTCATCCAGCATTTTCAATAAGGCTATTCATCATTAGGCTAATTTTAGTCCTCTTACCAATGATGTAGTATTTTATCAAAAAATTCATATCCTATACTGTACATACTCTCCCCAGTATACTGTGTCTAACATTTTATTGGAAGGAAAGTTATCCTTTATTATGACAACTTTAGAAAAATAGGAATAAAGTACCTCTTCCTCCATACATCTCTATTGCACTAGGTCAGGTTCCCTAGAAGCATAGTCTGAGCCAGGGATTTTTATTCAAGTGATGCACTGGGGGTGGGGGTGGTGGTACTCTCAGGAGAAGGGAAGTGAAAGAAGCACAATCTGGCAAGGAGGGAATGCTAAGTAGGAATGTGGGCTCAGATGGCAACTAGCTTCATTCTGATCTCACAGAGAACATATCACATTGCTGAGTTCATCTCACCTTGAGGCAAAGGGGTACCAAGAATTGTGCAGGGCCTGAGGTTTTACCCTACTTACAACTAAGAAGCTAGCCTGTTTCATAGATGTTGGCAGAACACACAAGACTCCTGGGTCAGAGATAAATGACTTTCTCACTCTTAGCAAAAGCAATAGCCAGTGTGTCAGCGTGATCCTGAAACTGGTTCTCTCAACCCCTAATTCCCAGGAGGTCATAATAAGGACCCGTGGTGGATGCCCGTATACTCAGTAGGCTGCATTGTAAGAGAACAGAACTAAGCATTGGAGGAGGGGGCAGGATTTAGTACTTTTTAAAAAAAACAAGCCTGTTCTTTATCTGCGGGGAGATATTACCCTATCCCTCAAGGATACTCACTGCAAACACAACCCTGAGAAATGGCCCATGTAAAAAGCAGTCATGGCCTGTGTTCTTGACATACCCAGCAAGAATGTGCCAGAATGCTCAAGACTCATGGCAAATTGTGTCTCTCAATAGGAACTGTCCTTGCAAGTGCTCACGCCAGTGACCAGTCTCTAAGAAGGAGGGAGCAAAGTGTCCAGGACTGAGGGGACTCATGTTTGGCAGGGGACAAAGAAAGAAGGAACAGATGTGAGTCATTTTCAATTAACACTCACAGCAGCTGGAGATGGGGCTAGTAAAGAGGATCAGGGAAGGGCACCATCAACATCCACTACACCGACACTTCCCTTTAAAATTATGGATTTCCTTCAGATTCTGTATCATTACTTAATGTCTACAATTTTTATTAAAGAATTTTTAAAATTCACAGCATGTGATGCAAACAGTTGTCAAGTTTGAAATGATGATTTTATATCTAATCCCAAGATTTGACAGAAATAAACTCAAACTTTCCTTTTTAAAATCTTCTCATATCTCGTTTTCTAAAATTAAAAAGTACTAGATTTGGGTGTATTCTCTTACAGGAGTCCTGCCATTTAGAAAAATCATATTAGTCTCAGTTTTTGGAGAACAGTATAGAATAATGATGAGGTGCAATGGTGCTGGGGTGTCCCAATTGTCCCACTTCCTAGCCCTGTGACCTTGGGCAAGTTACTTAACCTCCTCAGTGTCCTCATAGGTTAAAAGGGCCTCATAATAGCTCCTATCTCATAGTTTTGTAGGAGTTACTGCCTGTGAAGCACCTAGAACAAACCTGGCATTTAAGTAAGAGCTCAATCAACCTTTGCTTATGTTTTCTAGGCCCTCTCCAACGCTTCTTTTAAACTTCAACAACAAAAACTATGTGCAGTATTGTAACCACAGAGAGCAACATGAATTCAAAGAAGGTAGGGTAGTGTTTCTTGACTTGCTTCATTTCCAGTGACCTTCTTGAATATGCCAAGTTTTTTCTTAGCCTTTTTGGATAAAATAGCACACAGGTTGATGTCTTCAGTATAATAAAAACTTCTATAACCAGTTTCTCAGTAAATTGATAATGCTATCCATATCATCCTATTTGAATTGGTTTGCTTCTAAATACTTTCCCTATTATTGCTTCACCCCAAAGCTCATTGGAAACTAAATTTTACATTCACTAATACAAACAAAAGGTTTTGGGAATCATAAAATCAAAAAATTTTATATATCTAGCAACAGACATTTGGAAATCCTCTAGTTCAAACTACTTATAGTCCAAACTAGAGATGAGGAAGTTGACTTTTTAGAAGATTAAATGGTTCTTCCAAAATGACAAAGATACTGCAGTGGTTTGTTTTTCTTTTTTCTCTCCCTGATATACTGAATTATTTCCCTTGTCTGCACTTCATTCTTCTTAATGAAGCAATTTATTGTCCAAAATAGTTTCACATAATAGTATAAATGCAGCTTTCCAATCACACTGAAGAACTCCTGAGTTCTTCTCTTCACCACCAATCAGGAACCTTTACTGGAAGCTTGTTCCTGATTGGTTAAAGTCAGCTGTAACAGTAGAATGCCAAGGAGTAAACAAACAAGCATAGCAACAACTGAGTTTGCTGTCTCACTACCCTCAGCCTGGGCCACCCTGGACTCCTTCATCCCAAATGAGGTGGCCTCTACATTTTATATGAAGGCTTTGATTTTCCATTCAACTGTGATCCATCTTATAACATGGCAAAACAATACAGACGGGAAGATAAAACTGAACAACACAACTAAAATAAAGTGTATTCCCAGGTAAAAGAGACAGATGTTTTAATTTGAAATGAATGAGTGTCATGAGCTTCAGTTACAAGGCAAAGTACCAGTGCACAAGAACTCTATGGGCAGGGTCCCCAATTCCTGCTAGTGGCAGGTATGGTAGGTGACATAAGCCACTGCAGATGTGAACTCACAGCCAGAGAGGACTTGCAAATGGCTCTCATCATTCATCCCATGCTGTGGAAGCAGACACGGAGGATGCTGTGCCTCTCGTAGCTACGGATGGCCCTGTTTCCTCAGAAAGAATGTGCACATCCCGGAGCTGGTAGTTTGCTGCCCTATCCCTAGGCAAATGCGGGGAGGTTGCTTTTTATAACGAGTGCCAAGGGATAATGGAGTCTTTTTGCATTTTTTCTGGAGGAAGACATTTCTACTATCTTGTTTTTTATTCATGTTTACAGAATACACATTGTGGAAACAGGATGAAGTTGACCAGTGAGAAGTTGCCCAAGAACCCCTTTTATGCCTCTCTATTCCAGTATGGTGCTAAGAACCCAAAATTGTTCCAATGGAGGAAGGAAAAGACTGGTACAAATTCTGATAATATCCTCACTAAAAGTCAATTCTGTACACCAGAGAAAAAAAGACAAGAAATAGGAGTCTGAACTGCTGTCGAGGAAGTGGTTAACTTTACAGTCCTTTTTAGCTTTCCTGTAAGAATCTGAGAAATTGCTGCTCGTCTGGTAGCAAATCATCAGTGGAGAAGTCTCATAATTAGATTCCAATCCTGGTTTTACTCTTAGGACTTTAGGACACCCTTCTGGAAAAGAGAAGCCAGATGTCATTTCTATTAAAGAAAACAATGCCATACTTTACTTCAAAGTGGCATTTAAAGCTACCCTTTTGTTTCTATAGACTTACTAATACTAAATTGGGAATGGTTACTAGCTCATTTGGTTGGAGTAGTTCTAATTAAAGCTCAAATTAAGAATTTCACTAATCCACAGGGTAGCTTTGCGTAAAGAACTACACACAGACTGCATTGCTAGAGCTCCTGCCTCGTAGTAAACAGGGTTGGTTTGGGAACCAATCAACACATATTTTATGATTATACAAGGCACGGTGTTAGGTGCAGTGATCATGTTTTTCCCTTGAGCTAAGAAGGCCAGTTTTATGAATGAGAACTAGGAAGGAAACTAGTATAAACAGAGCCAGATGAGTTCTATATAATTCATGACTTCAAGAGAGGAAATTCGTATCGTATGAATAAAGATGGAATTCTTTACCTTTTAAAAACCAGATCGTTACAGCCATGCGAATTTGGTGGATAAGGCATTGCAGCTCTTGAAGGAAAGAATAAGAAGAGGGGATGCTATGGCATATTTCCTCCGAGGCCAACTATATTTTGAAGAGGTATCATTTCCTGCTTGTTTTCTTTTTAAAAAATTTATTTAAATTCAGTTTAATTAACATATAGTGTATTATTAGTTTCAGGGGTACAATTTAGTGATTCATCAGTTGCATAGAACACCCAATACTCATTACATCAAGTGCCCTCCTTAATGCCCATCACTCAATTACCCCCTTCCCCTCCAGTAACCCTCAATTTGTTCCCTAGAGTTAAGAGTCTCGGTTTGCCTCCCTCTCTGTTTTTATCTTATTTCATTTTTCCTGTTTTTCATATCATATAATGCTGTTGTTGGATCCTCATAGCAAAATTTCCCATAGAGTTTCTTACATTGTTATGCAGAGGGAATTCTGGTAAATTCCCTAGGCTTTGGTTGTGGCTTTAAGTACAAGATTAAGGAGATATTTGACCTTCCTCCATAAAAGTCGTTCTAATGAGTCATTTATAGGAGTCATTCTGGTATATAATCCATTCTCATACTAGAAATTAAAAATATAATATACACTTATATATATATATAATTTTTATATTTTTGCCCCAAATAATATCATTTATAAAAATTTTTTCATATGAATAACAACTAAAGACCCTGATTCTTACCTAGTACTTAGAGGCTTTATATGTTCCTCTCTAGAGGTAGGAGGGAACTTCCCTCTTTCTCCACATTATGCTGAGGCATCCTGAGGGGCAGATGTAGGAGAAACTGTGCAAAGCATAGAATATATATAGCAGCAGTCCTTCATTGACCCCCACGGGGAGATGTGAAAATGGACCAACTGTCCCCAATCCCTTCACCACTCACTGACTATTTGGGCAGCTATTAACCTATATCCCACTTACTCTTAAATCTGATGGTGCCATCATTTCTTCTGGCAACAAATATTTGTTGAGGACTCATCATGCACCTGTCACCATGAGGCTAGCATAGGTGAAGAGAATGATCTCTCAGCTTTGGGCATCGGGTCAGGTATGATTCTTACTACTTGTTAACTGTGTAGCCTTGGACACAAAGACTTCAACTCTTAGAGTTTCAGTTTCTTCATCTGTAAAAGGGGGGTGATAATGTGTGTTTCCTAGAGCTACTGTGAGGAGGTATTCATTGTAGAAATATTACTAACAGGGCCTGGCACCTAATAAGTGTTTTATAGGTGTTTACTATTATCATGCTAAGCTCAGACTCTATCGTGACAAGGGGACCAGAATGGTTCCCATTTCTTTTTTTTTTTTTTTTTTTTTTTAAGATTTTATTTATTTGCGAGAGAGAGAATGAGAGACAGAGAGCATGAGAGGAAGGAGGGTCAGAGGGAGAAGCAGACTCCCCGCCGAGCAGGGAGCCCGATGTGGGACTTGATCCCGGGACTCCAGGATCATGACCTGAGCCGAAGGCAGTCGCTTAACCAACTGAGCCACCCAGGCGCCCATGGTTCCCATTTCATGAAACTTACAGTCTGCTAGGGGAAAGGAAATAAATGAATACATCATTACAAATAAGGAGGAGTACTATGAGAGCCATTAACTGGGTACCATGATAGAGAATAACTTAGGGAGAGGGTGGAAAGACCTGTGGTTGAAACTAATTTGAAGAAAAGGCAACGAGCAGGGCACACAGCCCGGTGCAAGTGCATTCCAGGCAGAGGGGAGAAAATGCAATGTTTCAGAGATGAGGGGGAGCTCTGTGAGCTCTAGGAATTGAGACTAATGTGATAATAAGCAAGGCAGAGAATGGCTTTAGATGAGCTTTGTTTAAATTGTAGTAAGAAGATATTCAAGGGTTTTGAGTCCGTGATGAACAGATTAGAAGGCAAGCATGGAACCAAGACCAGTTTAGGGGAGAAATCATACTACTTTAGGCAAGAGAGGATGCTTGCTGGTATTGATCAGAGTGGCAGCAGTGGAAGCTGGTCCTGGATTTATTTTGGAGACACAAATAAGAGCATCATGGGCTGAAAAATAGAGGAGTGGGGAGGGTGAATTTTGAGAGGACAATCAAGAGTTCAGGTTTTATACACATTGTGTTTCGGATGTCCATTAGTCATCCAAGTAGACAGGTTTCAAAGTAGAAACTTAGCCATTAAGAGTCTAGATCTCTAAAGAGAAGTCTGGGTTGAAAGTATGTATTTGAGATTTTCCAGCATGTAGATTGTATTGAAAATCATGAAAACTAACAGGACCTCCTTTCTCTTCCTTCCTACAGCGTATTCTAACTTTTCCAGCTCTCTCACATCTAGCCAAACATTAGCCAGAAAGGAGAATGAGTCTTAACAGCTAGGTCATTAACTCATTATTATGTGTTCTTTAAAATTAATATTTCTTAGTATTTTGGTGCAGTTTTTATTAGTTTTATCAATTTGTTGATTCATTATAGTTTATGAAAAAAGGAATTCAGGTGCTTTTGTGTCTTCCAGAAGTTGTTTTTCTCTGGTCTGCTCTTCCTAAGTAATAACCTTCCAGCTCAATAACAGACTTTCTTTCCACGATCACAAAGGATTCAGTCTTCAGTGCAAGGCATTTTCCCTGGTGGATTAAGATATAAGCCCCTTTAGTCCTTCACACCTTAGCATCAGATCATAGAACTGCTAAGGAGCCTTAAAATATGTAGGTTTCTATAGGAAGTAGGGGAGAAAGATAATTTTAGAGAATCACATTTGTTTTTCCATGTCTTCTCCCTAGCTGGAGAACTGCAACCCTGGAGGACATGAGCCATCATAATAGTGGATATTTAATAATAGTGGATGTCCTGATGTCCACATTTTCTCTGATGCTCTGGCCCCAACTCTGAAGTTTCTCAAACTCCAGGAGTGGCTGGGGGATATAGCAGGATGGATTGAGCAGAAGGCTGGGCTATCATTTTAGGAGAAGTTTGGCAATATCCAAAAGTACGAGTGAAAGCAAAAGAGAGTCTCGCCCATATTTTTCCTGGTCACTTCCTTCAGTTGCCATATTCAGGTCTATTTTATTGATTTTATAGTATGTTGACTGTTGTCAATGCCATACTTGCAAATTCCATAAATTTGTTGTCTTTTGTTATATTTGGTGCTCCTAGCTAGATTTAGGTGGGAATTAAGTATTTGGGATTACTTTGAGGTAATAATAAAAATAATTCAATATTTCCTGGGAGCTTTTAGGGATGGTATGAAGAAGCATTAGAACAGTTTGAAGAAATCAAGGAAAAAGACCATCAAGCAACTTACCAGCTAGGAGTAATGTATTATGATGGGCTGGGGACACCTACAGACGCTGTAAGTTACTGTTTTGTTCACAGTGTTTAAGATCTCATTGTTAATGGATTATTTGATAGACTTAAAATTATTTATATTTTAATAATATATTTCTATACTTATATTTTAATAGTATCTGTCCTTTTAGCGTTTAAAGGATAGCAGTAGTCATTTTTACATTTATGTGAAAAACAAAATTTCTTTTTGCCACCTCCTTGCTACCATTGACTGTCAATAACACTTTTGTTTTAAAATGTTTTCCTTTATTTTTAAAAATTATTCCAAAGAGGGGAGGGGGGGATGGGTTAGCCTGGTGATGGGTATTAAAGGGGGCACTACTGAATGGAGCACTGGGTGTTATATGCAAACAATGAATCATGGAACACTACAGCAAAAACTGATGATGTAATATACGGTGACTAACATAATAAAAAAAAAATTATTCCAAAGCTACATGAACATGGAAAAAAGTTAGAAAATAAGCAAAAATAGGATCACCAAATTCTGCTATCAAATATAAACCTGGTTATTATTTTAAAGTATATTCTTCCATGTACTGCTCCATGCAAATTATATATATATCTGTATATATATATATGTGTGTGTATGTATATATGTGTATGTATACATTTTTTCAATGTAGGACCATACTATAATGTTTTTTAATATCCTTTTTCACCTAACAATGTATTTTGAATGTCCTTCTCCTTGTCAATAAATATAATCTATACTATCATTTTAATACCTGCATAATTAATATTTATATAATAATATAATAATTAATATTTCTAGGCCTCATTTATCTGTGCATGTTTGAAGATAAAAGAAAGAATAAACTAAGCTATGAGGTTTGGAGATCAGTATTACAATTTTTTCTATTCTTTAGGGGCTTTATTTTTTATTTATTTATTTTTTTTGGTCTCATCTTACAAGGAAATTTCACACACTATCAAATAAGAATTGGGAATTTACTTTTAAATTTTTCAAAGATGTTCAGAAGTTCGTTTCTCTGTGTTCACTAGCAAAGCTGCTCTTTCCATAATGGTCTATTAACAATTTGTGAAAAGTCGTAGGCTTTCAAATCTTCACTTCACTGCTTACAAGCAGTATGATCTTGGGGAAATTATTTCTGGGCTCTAGTTTCCTCATTTGTAAAATGAGGATAAATAAGCCTAAGTTAGAGATACATCTGCCATTTCCCTGCACCCCTGGCCATGGCCATCCTGGATAATTGATCACGGCCCCCTTTCTAGCTGTATCCAGACATAGCAGAATTTTAATCAATATACAGCTTTAAGGTGACATTACCAATTCAATCCACTGGAGGCAGCATACAAAATAAAACCCATTCACCTAACTCACAGGTTGTCAACGAGATTGAACAACATGTAAAGTAACAGAGGGCACTAGCATCCAGTGTCTTCCTTCCTGACTTTATGTTGTATTAAGTTAACAATGGGGACTACACTTTAATTCCTGAAATTCTTAATTTGTACTCTTTTATAATCATAGCATATGAAATAAATGATGAAAAAATGAATATTTCCATTAAATACAAGATATTTTATTTTAACCTATTTATAGCTTAGCCTGTTAAAAGCATAATAACATGTAGAATGCAGGACTACATTGCCCTTACCGTGAATTGAACACAGTTGACCATACCCTTCTTGAAACATCTTCCTCTCGGTGTCTAAGATTCTCTCCCATGCTTTATAAGCCTCTTTCCATCAGCTTCTATTGTTTGGGGTTTTTGTTGTTGTTGTTGTTGTTGTTTAAGATTTTATTTATTTGACAGAGAGAGAGACAGAGCACAAGCTGGGGGAGTGGCAGGCAGAGGGAGAAGCAGGCTTCCCGTGGAGCAGGGAGCCCAATGCGGCGCTTGTTCCTAGGACCCTGGGATCATGACCTGAGCCCAAGGCAGACGCTTAACTGGCTGAGCCACCCAGGCGCACCAATCTTGTATGTTTGGAATATAATTTTCCCTGTTCACCTCTTCATAGCTGCCCCTCTGTCCTTTGCTAGGTGCTTCTCTTCTACATGTTGAAGTGTGTCAGAACCTAGGCCCCTGCTGCCCCGCTTTACTCTCTCAGCTCATCCAGCCCCATGGCTAACATTACCTATACTTTTAAAAGACTTCCAAATTGTCTTCACCCCAGAACCTCATGCTGAGATCCATACTGCCAACTGCCTATCTCTCCCTTGATGTTTAGTAAGCATCTCCTGGTCCCTTTGAGTCCACATCTAGTTCACCTACAAATCCGATGCTCAAAACACACACAGATCCTACTACTTAAGGCAGCGGAGTTTCTTTGTGCACTGGTACCATTCACTGGGGTCACTGTCATCATTGGAATTGCCCTAAAGGACACAAAAGCAGCGAAAAAAATATGTCTCTATTTTTTGCACTATGAGCACCTACCCTTACCATCCCCAAGGTACGTGCTTACTCCTGTGACTTATGCAGCTCTGGTTTAGTTGGATTCATTGTATTATTCACTCACTCTTTTGTTCCACAAACATTTAGGAGGCAGGAACAGTCTGAGATGCTGGGGAAGCAAAGGTAAGTATGAGAAGGAACGCATAGTCTGAGAACAACTATGAGTGCTGTTGTGAGTACTGGACTGAGACAGACACGCGTACTGGGCACAAATGGGGAGGGGGGCGCGGGGGAGTTTTCACAGAACAGCTGACATGGGCTGACTCAGGAGACAAGAATAGCATATAAGGTCAGGAATGGCATTCCAATGGAGGTAACAACATGAGCAACGTTAGGAAACCTCCTTCGGTAGCCTGGACCCGACTTCCTCAGCCATCTCTGCACACTTCAGTATACTAACTGAACTAGTCTTTTGGGTTTGTTTTTTTTTTTAAGATTTATTTATTTGAAAGAGAGAAAGAGCACATAAGAGACATCATAAGCATAAGGGGCAGAGGGAGAGGGAGGAGCAGACTCCTCGCTGAGCAGAGACCCTGGGATCATGACCTTAACCTACTGAGCCACCCAGGCACCCCATGTAAATGGAGTTTCTTAATTTCTCTGCTGTTTTGTTGTTAGTGTATAGACATACTACTAATTTCTGAGTATTAATTTTATATCCTGCAACTTTACTGACTTCATTTATTACTTCCAGTAGTTTTCTGTGGAGTCTTTAGGATTTTCTACATATAGTATCATGTCATCTGTAAATAGTGACAGTTTAACTTATTTACGAAATGAATATTTCTTTTTCTTGTCTGATTGCTGTGGCTAGGACTTCCAGTATTATGTTGAATAAAAGTGGTGACAGTGGACATCCTTGTCTTGTTCCCGATCTTAGGGGAAAAGTTCTCAGTTTTTCACCAGCGAGTAAGATGTTAGCTGTGGGTTTTTCATATACGGCCTTTATTGTGGTGAGGTATGCTTCCTCTAAACCTACTTTGTTGAGAGTTTTTATCATGAATGGATTTTGAATTTTATCAGATGCTTTTTCTGCATCTATTGAGATGATCATATGATTTGTATCCCTTGTTTTGTTGATGTGGTGTATTACATTGATTTGTGAATATTGAACCATCCCTGGAATAAATCCCACTTGATTTGATGTATTGGTGGATTCCGTTTGCTAATATTTTGTTGAGGATTTTTGCATCTATGTTCATCAGGAATATTGGCCTGCAGTTTTCTTTTTTTGTGGTGTCTTTGTCTGGTTTTGGTATCAGGTTAATGCTAGCTTCATAGATGTATATGGAACCTTTCCTTCCTCTTCTATTTTTTGGAATAGTTTGAGGAGAATAGGTGTTAACTCTTCTTTAAATGTTCGGTAGAATTTACCTGTAAAGCCATCTGTTCCTGGACTTTTTTGTTAGTGTTGATTACTGATTAAATTTCATTACTAGTAATCCATCTGTTCAGATTTTTTATTTCTTCTTGATTCAGTTTCAGAAGATTGTATGTTTCTAGGAATTAATCCATTTCTTCAAGGTTGTTCAATTTGTTGCCATATGTTTATCTTTTCAAAGAGCTAGCTCTTGGTTTCATTGACATTTTTCTCAGTCCATCATTTATTTCTGCTCTGATCTTAATTATTTCCTTCCTTCTACATACCTTGGGCTTTGTTCTTCTTTTTCTAGTTCCTTTAGGTGTAAGGTTAGATCGTTTATTTGAGCTTTTTCTTGTTTCTTGAGGTAGGCCTGCATTGTTACATATTTTCCTCTTAGAACTGCCTTTGCTGCATCCCAATATTTGGGAATGTTGTGTTTTCATTTTCATTTGTCTCCACATCTTTTGTTGATTTCTTCTTTGCTTTGTTGACCCATGGTTTTTCAGTATCATGTTGTTTAACCTCCATGTGTTCCCCCCTTTTTTTCTTGTGATTTATTTCTAGTTTCATTCTTTTGTAGTCAGAAAAGATGCACTAATTATATAGTTGTTCTCTGTATATGATGTGTCATTTTTCTCTGGCTGCTTGCAAGATTTCTTTGGCTTTCAGCAGTTTGACTATGATATATGCCTGAAAGCTACTTTGTTTATCCAGCCTGGGGTTCACTGAACTTCATGGATCCCTTCCATTTGCAGTTTTTAAGAGGAATCTCTCCTCCAACTTGTGTGTGGTCTGGTAAACTTCCAGTGTCTTTAAAAAGTTGGGGTTTTTTTGGGAACCTACTTTAAAAAGTTGGTTATTTTTTAATGTTTGCTCCAGATTTAGACATTGCTATCTGTGGAAGGATTTACACAATCACATCACTTGACTACCAGTAAGCTCCCTCTTACTATTAGGTTTGGGGAAAAAAGGCAGATACCCATGTCACACATTCACAAAAATAAATCCTTATAAATTGGGACTCAGTAGAAGGCAAACACCTTTATCTTCTATTATTGTGGTGTTCGGCCAGCAACAGAACTTGGGAGAGAGCAGTGAAGGATAAAAGCTAGAAAGTAGTATATAGAAAATGTTTGATGGTCAAACGTTTTCTTCTTTGGAGTGATGTCTGAAAGTTTGTGTCTGATGGATTTTTTGGAGGGGGCAATGTCTTCTGTGTGCTCTTTGTGACTATGCAGATGTCCTATGAAGATTAGCATATTGGGTGTAAATTATCACTGAGCATACTTGGTGTGCTCGAAGAGAGAAAACAGTGTTTGCAGCTCACAAATGTACTCTAATTATAAATGTGGAAGAAGTTACAGCTATTCAAATATTTTGATAAGTTCTAAAAACTATGCCCATGCAGAATAAGGGCTATAAGGTCAGAGGGAGGAGAGAAGAAAAGAAACCATATTGAAACATAATGCAACTCTGGAAGCTATAAAATGAGGGAAACGCCTTATATCCTGGAGCTCTGGGAATGCCTCCTCAGGAGATGTATCCCCCTCACCCCCTTCCTTTCCAGCTCTGCAGACTAAAGCACAACCATCCTGTCTGGGCACAAAGTCCTGACATCAAACATCATGTCAGAGGGTGAACACTTTAAAATATTATTGGGAGAAAGAATTTAGTTTGGGTAAAACTAAAAACTAGGGTTTTTTGTTTGTTCTTTTCCTTTGTGGAAGGAAAAAGGAGTGGAATACATGAAGAAAATTGTTGATTCTCCATGTCCCAAAGCAAGACACTTAAAATTTGCAGCTGCCTACAACCTTGGAAGAGCTTATTATGAAGGGAAAGGCGTCAAACGATCAGATGAGGAAGCTGAAAGGTAGTGTTACCTGAGAACAAGATTTTTTTTAAATCAAATGCTGACACAAAGAATAACTTGCCTTGCCTTTCTTTTTTAGACTGTGGCTTTTTGCTGCAGACAATGGAAATCCAAAAGCTAGTGTGAAGGCTCAAAGTATCCTAGGATTGTATTATTCAACAAAAGAGCCTAAAGACTTAGAAAAGGTAACACTGATCTGTTTTTAATGTTAGCACCACATGTAGATTAATATTTCACTATTTCTTTTTTGAATGGAGGGTGGTGAAGAATGAGTATTTAGTTTTAAAGATCTCTTATAATTCTTTAAAATGTAAAGGAAGTTCACATTTTAGGATCTCAAAGCTCCTAAAAGCTTTATTCGTCTCTACCTCTACCAAAGGAGTCCACAGATGTTGAGAGCATTTTGAATGCTATAAAAAGCCACACATACAAAATATTATTATACCATGAAAACTGAGAGTCCTGAAATAAAGCCCAAATCCTTTTACATGTGAATAAATTAAAATTAATTTGTTCTGAGAACGTAACGATGCCTAATAAGTAAAATACACACACAACACACACACACACAAACATAGTAACAAATTAAATCCATTTAGGATTTTTACAGAAATATAATCTCTTTAATCATCAATGACTGAGGCATTTTCCAAGAAATCCTATAGGGAGAAGGAAATGTAGAGCGAAGTCCTACTTGTAGGAGGCATTAAACTTACAAGAAACACATAGCAACCAAGACCCTCTTTGGATAACTGAGCAGCCACTTGGAAATAATTTTTTGAACTAATTCAAGTTCATTGTAGTTGCATATTGAGCAAATGTGCTTGTGACCACATGCAGTTTTTAACCTGGTGGCCTCTGATCTCGATTGGCGCCATCTCTGAGATCCCCCTGGAGCTGACTGTCCCTCAGCATCAGCAGCTCTCCTCTCCCGGGTATGCCTCATTGCTGGTGTGTCTCAAAGCCTAGCAGACACTTACTTCCTACTTCCCACCCTCCCGATCCTTCCTCTGGAAAAATGTAAAAATCTTGGATCCTGAGACAGCTGAACTGTCTAGACTGTGACCTAACCTACATTGTAGGTAGAAAACAGGTGGGCTCACCTTAGCACTCTCTTCTAGGTATGTGAAATTGGTGCTAACCTGAAATACACTCAAGGTGCTAGAACTATTTCCTAGAGATTAATTAATTAATAGTACTATCTTGTAATGAGAGATTTTTTTTCTTTCCAGTATTCCCTTATAATTCTGCCTGGTGAATAATAAATAAGATGAAATTGTGTTTTTTCTTAGGCATTTTATTGGCACTCGGAAGCATGTGGCAATGGAAATCTGGAGTCCCAGGGTGCACTTGGACTAATGTATTTTTATGGACAAGGCATCCGCCAGGATACTGAAGCCGCCTTGCAGTGCTTACGGGAAGCAGCAGAACGTGGAAATGTCTATGCTCAAGGGAATCTCGTGGAGTATTACTATAAGATGAAATTTTTTACTAAGTGTGTTACATTTTCCAAAAGGTAAATAAGCCGGATGGAAGTATTTACAACACCTCCTACTAGATGTTCTATGTCAGGTCTGTTCGATAGAACTTGCTGCAATACTGAAAAGGATGGCTACTGAGCACTGGGAATGAGGCTCGTGCCACTGAGGCTCCAACTGTTATGTTTCATTGGATTTTAATTAATTTAAGTAGCCATTTGTAGCTAGTGGCTACCATATTGAATAGTGTAATTCTATGCCATCAGTTCAGGATTTCTATTTGCTCTATATGCCAGCTGAGTGATCTTAATCAAGTATAACTTTTTGGGGCATCGATTTCCTTTTTCATAAAGAACAACATGCTTCCATAGCATTATAAAAATAGTGTATATAAAGTACTTAACGGGGCGCCTGGGTGGCTCAGTCATTAAGCATCTGCCTTCGGCTCAGGTCATGATCCCAGGGTCCTGGGATCGAGCTCCACATCGGGCTCCCTGCTCGGAGGGAAGCCTGCTTCTCCCTCTCCCACTCCCCCTGCTTGTGTTCCCTCTCTCGCTGTGTCTCTCTCTCTGCCAAATAAATAAATAAAATCTTTAAAAAAAAATAAAGTACTTAACATAGTTTAGCATATCAGAAATGCTTATTAAATGTTTTAATTTCTTCCTAGACTCTTCAGCCACATGTTCTATAACTGCACAATTGCAAGACAGCTTGATAAAGATTGTAAAATGAGCATAATGGTTAAAAGACATGAACATTAACATCTTATAAAATATATGGAGATTTCTCTTCTCTGAGCCCATGTACTTTCCTACATTTATTTGCTCATAACTTACAAAAGCAACATACCAGGAAAAACAAATGTGGATGTCCTCTTGAGAGGCTCTAAGGCCATGCTAGTGTGTTTCCCTCCCAATAATGCATGACGGAGCCGCCTCCTGGCCCCCCTCTTCTTCGCTAGCCCAGGGTGGCGCAGCCGTCTACAATGTAGGATGGAAGAGCCTGGTTCCACCCTCCGTCCCCCAATGTCATGGCCACTTAAAAGTGTGATTCCCCAAAGACCCAAATCTCCAAGTAGCCATCTGGTGAACACCAAGACTTTAAACAGTTCTTAAGATCTTTCAGACTTCCCATTATTATGCACATTCCTGTTCCCCATAATATTACGGGTAGATCTCATTCTCATACAGCTCTCCATACTTGTGTGGGGGTGATAAAGGAGGACTTCTTTGTATCGCCCATTTTTTAACAAAGATGGATGTGTTAGTTATTTAATGTGTTTTCTGATCCTATGTGACTTAAGTGCAAATTTCAGGTCAATGTTTGAATAAATGATCCAAAGAAATAGAAAATGCTTTTCTCCCCATTGTTTAAATCTGCAAAGTGATATTAAGCTTAAAATATTAATATGACAAGAAAAAAAAGAAACCTTTTTGTTTTCTAGTGGTTATTAAGCCTGACAAGTATTACCACAGAGAAGCTGTGACGTAACCACTCTGGTAGTTCGTCTTCTCCTGGTTTTTAACTGTTATATTTACCCTTCACCATATAACAAACAACTTAGTCCTCAAACGGGGAGAAATAAGGAAATCCCTTTGGGCACAAGGACAATCTCTGAACATGTCATTTGTAAATATGTAAACCAAAACAATGTCCTTTTTAATTTCAACAATTAAACATCACAACAGGATTGCTGACTACGATGAGGTTCATGACATCCCCCTGATAGCCCAGGTCACGGACTGTCTCCCGGAATTCATCATCAGGGGCATGGCCATGGCATCTTTCTACCATGCCCGATGCCTTCAGCTTGGCTTGGGTATCACAAAGGATGAAGCAACAGCTAAACACTACTATTCTAAAGTAAGTAAGTCTGCAAATCTATATAAATGGACCCAAATAGAAATTTCTGAGCTTTTAGTTAAGACTTGAACATCTTTATAGATTAGTATTTTTTTTTCCCTACTTAACTATTGTGCAGATAACCTGTCTAGGAGAGGTTGTCAGACACATGGATTGTTTGCAGACAATTCTGCCAGATTCTTTTTATTTTAAGATTTTATTTATTTATTTGACAGAGAGAGAGAGAGCACAAGTAGGCAGAGCACAGAGGGAGAGGGAGAAGCAGGCTCTCCACTGAGCAGGGAGCCCGACGAGGGACTCAATCCCAGAACCCTGGGATCATGATGAGCCGAAGGCAGACGCTTAACCGAGTGAGCCACCCAGGCGCCCCTATTCTGCCAGATTCTTATTAGCATAATTAAACTGAGATGATAAAAGTCCCATTTTGATGCAAATTATTCCCTCTCACTCTGCTACTCTACAGCCTAAGGCCCAGCACCAAGACCTTAAAGCCAGAATGTCCATGTCTTCTTCCACCCAGAAGTGTTGAATCTATTCTCATTCTAGTACCTTAATGAAATATAGTTTTTCTAAAAATATTATGTATGACATCTACCACACTTAGGAGGAATATTCATTCATGAGTTTGGTGTAATCAGCTGAAGTAAGACTTTTCATGTTTCAATTCATGTGCTTTAGATTCCAAATGAATTTCACTTCTAAAATCACGCAACTTAAAAAGTGGGGAAAGGGGGAATCATTATGAATAGTAACTGCAAGTAAAGTTTTAAAAAAATAAATACAATAAAAACTGTGCATGCCTTAGGTCCATGACACCATGAAATCCAAACTACAATTATGTCTTCTTAAAATTTATAAAGCAATTCGTGGGTACACAAGCTGTTTAGCTGGAGCAGGGGAACAAGGGAAGGTACAGTTTTCTAAGTCCTTTGCCTGAATCTGACCATAGTACCCAAGTGGTTCCCAAACTTGTCTACATTAAAATCACCTGGGGAGGGGCGCCTTGGTGGCTCAGTGGGTTAAGCATCTGCCTTTGCCTCAGATCATGATCCTGGGTCCTGGGATCACCCCGGTTCCCTGCTCAGCAGGGAGTCTGCTCCTCCTTCTCCCTCTTCCCCCCACCCCCTGCTGGTGCTCTTTCTTGCTCTCTCTCTCAAAAAAAGTAAAATCTTTTAAAAATTAAAAAAAAAATAAAATAATAAAATAAAATAAAATCACCTGGGGATCTTTTAAAAATTCCCAAGCCCAGGTCTTATTTCGGAACAATCAAATCATGAGCTTTCCAGGGGACTCCAATGTGCGGGCAACTTTGGAAACCCTAAATTGTTTAAAATTAAAATTTCCAGAGCATTAAGCCCATATCAACACATAAATATGGGAACACAGTATACAAATACAACTGATGTTTGAGAGATTTACCACTACACCATTCTACCAGTAAGAAAAACAGCTGTCTTTAACTTTTTAAAAAATCTAAATGCTCTATATTATACCAATTTCCAATCCAAGTCAATTTCAGATTCTGTGCTATCCATCATGGCCTTTCTAAATAAATATAAGCAGAGAAAATTCTGGGTCAAAAATATTCTGAAATGTGGTATATATTCATCCCAAATAAAACAGCCAAACAAACAGACTGTAATCTTAAAACTATTTTCCACATTGTAGGAGATAATATCCTCATTACTCAATTTTGGCCATTGTATTTTACAGAGGATGCTTTTAAAAATGTAGAGAATTCAAAAGTAGCACGCCAGTGGAGGATCTGGAATCCTGTATATGAGGCGACTGCCAACTACTTTGCCTCTCAGGGTCTCCACGAAACCAGCTTCATATATTCTCCTAGGACCCCTTCATTGATTCTAAAGTACACAGAGGGAAATTTTAGCTTAGTATAAAGAAAAATCTTCTAATACAACTGCTCGGGAAATAAACAAAAACAACAGTTTTTCCTATAAGATGGCAACTTAGCAACCAAGCAACTATCTAGTGACCAACTGTCATGGGTCTTGAAGGGACAAGTACTACATGGAGTCAGGTGTGGATGAGATAACCTCCAATGTCTCCGCCAAGTTCTTGACATTCTATGCAGTTATATTCACTATTACTTCTTGCTATTTACTTTATCATAATAAAATGTTATTTTAAAATAAAATTGTCATAGTTGCTGCTATTCATATAATAAGATAATAGCAAGTTTGAGACCAAATGCCAGTGTTTTCCATGTTATTTATTTTAATAATTCATAACCCAGAACACTATCATCAGTGTGTAAATTCCCTTTATCCTTTGGCACTGATAAAGTTTTCTCTTTCATGTGACAGTAACATGGTTATTTTCAGTGTGATCTTTTTTGCATAGGCTAATTTGAACTTCCTTTATCAAAGAAATCAAAATAGAAATGTGTCATAACTAAGACATTCCCTTGAAATTCATTGTAGTTCTTGAAAACAAACCAAAGCCTTTTTTTAAAGTTTTAGTAAGACCTAACAATTCAAAATGTATCTAAATAACGGACTCTTTATCTTTGACTTTCAGGCTTGTCGTCTGAATGCTGCATTGGCAGATGAACTTCACTGTTTACTTATTCGTCAAAGAATTTAGACCATAATGCATTTCAACAAAGATCATCAACCCTAACACCTCAGAATGTGTGTATTTTTATAGGAGCTACGTTTTGTTATCTTCTGAATCCCAAGTTACATTATCCTGGGTATTTTACTGATGACATGTTACCTTCGTTCTTAAATCTCTAATTTTGCAACTTGAAACCTAGCTATAGGATCAGATTCCAAAAAGAGCCCTTAAAGATCCAGCTCTTAGCTTACAAACTGGCCTAGATCACCTCAAATACGGAAAACCATTCCACAAAGCAAATACCTTTTTCTTTTCTTTAAATAGAGTGTCTAAAAGACTCAGTGCAGTCTTAGCTGTAATTCCTTCAGAAATATAAATGCTACAAACATAAAAAACACCACTTGCAAGTTTAATTCCTTAAATTCCTTTCACCCTTAGTTTTGTGAATTTTGGATAGATTATTAATTTTTTCTTTCATTTTGTGGTTCCTTTATTTGTTGTGTTCACTTGTTCACAAAAGTAATAAATAAAAAAATTTAAATAAACTTTCAAATAATGTTTTTAAATAAATTCATGTAGCATTTATACTTCTGAAGAAATTAAAAACTAAGACTGCACTAAGTCTTTTGGGACATCTTGTATTCTTAAGAGAGATTCTTATAGGTAATTGGTTAACTTATTATAAACTTCAAAAAAAGTAGGTTTAAGAATTTGCTTAGAATCTTGCCTCTCCACATCTCCCCTTAGAGATCTTAATGAGTAAAATCACTGCTATATTCCTGATAAGATAATCAGTTAAGCAAGATGTTTCTTTATGATTAGGCTCATTTTCTAGATTTAAAAAACCTTAGATGCATTTCAAAGCAAGATAAAATATGAAAAAAATCTCAATTAAATCATCTATCAATATAAGAACCATAACTGAATATGCTAAAAATTTAATTAGCGAGCGGCTCCTTATATTAATGAGACCTATGAAGATAAAAGTTGATAATATAAATCATAGGATCCAGATGGACAAGATAGTATAGCAGTGTACTTCTGTCAAACAGATACACTGGAAACAATGTCTTAAAGATACCTTCACAACACCTTCTCTGTGGACATATCTAAGCTGATGTGGCTTTATTTTATAAATCACAATCATCCTTTCCAAAAGAGGATCTAAACAAGATCTCATCTTAGTATAATTAATACGCGTGTACCAGTCACTAAAGAAGTTTTTGTATGGCAGAAAATTACTTGTTCTTGTTTTGTGCTCTGGTTTTTCTATATTACTTGAACTTCATTTTGTCTCTATTATAAAGGAAAGCAATTTCCGTAGACTTAGATCTGTGTGATACCCTCAAAGGATGACATACTTCTCCCTTAAATCTCTTAAGACATATAAACTTAAACCATCCCTGAAAACTAATCCTTTTCTTTTAAAACCTCTCCTCAAGACTCTCTATTCTCCCCCACTTAAATGGTTCAATATATCAAGTCCATGACTAAGATTTCATAATACCTAGCTTAAATCTCCTTCTACAATATAAACCCGCTTGCTTCACTCTTGTTCTCTTAATACCATCCATATATAATATTCCTTCAACCATTTGACGATCTAAATTGCCAGCCAGTATTCTTTTCTCCACATTGAATCCAGTCCCGTAAGCTTTTAGGAATCCTAAAATAGGAACATAATAAGGCGGTGCTTGTTGGCTTTAACTGCACACTAAATAGATGTCTTTCTTCATCCCAAAGTCAAGCCCACGTTTGTAACTGCCATTAAAACATAGGTCTGAGAAATCCCAGATGTAGGAATTTGACAGGTGTCATATGTGCTGATACACTACGCTTAACTGTCTTCAGTGAATCCAACATAAAATTTAAAATTCCAGTTTACTGTAGTTACCATAAAGCTGGTACTTGTGGCTGTTATCTCATGAAAAAGTTAAAATTTATCTTAAAGAAAGACTGAGGGCTCAAAATAGTTATTTTTCTCATGTGCAATATAAACTTTTAACAGCTATGGTTTAATTGCGCGTAAGGTAGACATTACCAGTAACTGTGTTAGGATGAGTTCCCAGGGTTCGGTGATCTCACGTTTCTTCTCTTATCTGAATGTGTCTTTTCGACATCCCTTTGAAGGATGATTCTTATTCATATAAACAGCCAACTTTGTTGTTATTTTATTTTCCTGAAGTGTCAAATATCATCCTGGTTTGAAAAAAGGATCAAAGAGCTGTGACTAAAAGAATCCCAAAGATAAAATTTGGTTTACTAATTTTCAGTCGTTTACCTTTCAGAACTTACATACCACATCAAGGACTTGGCAGGTAGATCTAGCAATGCCATAATCAATACCACTTTAGTACAGATACAATATTGTTCTTTCATGGCTTTCAGACTGAATTTTTGCCTATTAGTTTTGCTTTCAATGTTCCTGGGGGGCGGCAGTTACAGAAGGGAAAGTGTTTTATTATCACTGCATAATAGATGGTGAAAACTGATTGACTTGTTCATGGCCCCACTATTAATAACAAAACGACACTTGTAGCCTGGATCTCACCCAACACCCCGAGGAGTCCACAAGACTTGATGATAAATCAAGTCCCTCGTGTCCCTGAAGTAACTTCCCACCTGTGTTTCCCTATCTCATTGCTGCCCATCCTTCAAAGTTCAGCTCCTATCCCACTCTCCCAACACATCATTTCAAGCACGAATTTGGCTCTTCTCATTCACACTAAAAATCGTATTTTTCACATATTCATTCTGTGTCTGGAGAAAGGCAGCCAGCTTTGTACTTCCTTGCAGAAGTATTTATGTACATAGTGCTTTTTACCAAAAAAAAAATGGTATTTGATAAATATTTGAACTGCCCAAAGTGTTTCAACCCCGTTTTTGAGATGTAAGCACCTCAGTGATTCATTTTTTTATATTTTATTGCTTCAAATGCTTCAAACTATGGGAAATCTTTGGTAAAAATAAAGACAATAAAATTTTCACGATAACTTTCCACAAAGCATTGCACAACAATGTTCTTCAATACACATGAAATAATACAGGAATGTTCAGAGTCCTCAGTGAGGAAAGTAACTGTACAATAGTCATAGTTCTTCATTTTAAAACAAAACTGTTTTCATAAATATTTAAAATATTTCCTAGGTTCTTATCACATATTAACATTTGTATTTCAATCAGTATGTTGAACTTTATTTATATTATTATTAAAATAAAACACTAATAACAGAAGTGTGTTTTTCTGTTGCCTGTGACAGCATTAAGTACCCCCCTCCAACCAATTCTGCTCACGTCACACAAAACTAGAGGGAGGTAACTAACATAGAAATCAATATGGTTCTCAATCAAGCCCTCTGTGGAAAAGAGGGAAATATTTCATGTCTATTGTTACACAGACATTTCTCTGGTGGTTTATTTGTGCAGTCTCAAACTTGACCAGCTTTCAGTTGATCTAAATGACTTCTCAGCTCAGGACACAACTCAATTAGCAGCAGTTCCATCAGCACCTGAACCAAGAAAGAAGAAAAAAAGTAGGAAAATGTGTGGTTTTTTTTTTTTTTTTTTCCTCTAAGGATTTACTCAAAATATTTATGTCTAAGAGAAAAGTCTCATTTTAGGTCTGAGATGATTCTCCAAGAACAAGCTATTCTCGAATGAATGGAACTAATATTATATAAACTCCATTTAATATCAGATTGATTCATTTCATGGTCTCTTTGCCATTATCACATCATCAATAGTTAATATTGCTAATTATAATCAGACAGATGGCCGGGAAACAGTCTGCTTTCCTGAAATAAGAAAATTAAGCAGTCATGCAAAAATGTCACATGCATCTCTCACATGAGAGAATGAGAAAGTTGCACACGCTGGAAGCACTCTTTCTCTTTTTCTTTTACCGAACTGAAAAACCGACAGACAAAGATGAAGCAGAGTAAATAAATGGGTTCAGAGTTACAAGTAACAAGAATGATTAACTATGCAAAGGTTTAAATCAACCCCCATACGTAAACAGAAACGTAAAACTGAATTAATAGCTGATCCTCTGGTTGGCTTTAAATTACTCACATATAAAAGATGCTTATTGGCTCTTGTTTCTTGCAGTGCATTGAATATTTTTATTATACCATGACGGGCGTTTTGCTGTCCAACAAGGCTCTGAAGCATATCTGGAAGATTAAGTTTACATTCTATGCTGTTACTGATAAAGTGCACAATCCATGCACATCCAGTGAAGGAGACAGTACATGATGTGTACGCAACAGATAAAGGGCACTGGGGCATGAGGAACATGAACGATTAGTTCTTTCAAACATTTAAAGAGAAAATAAGTTTATTTAGAATTTTTCAACAGAAGGCATTTATACAAACTACAGTTTTAATACATTGCTACCCAATTAAAAATTAACCTCTCTAAATAGTATACTTCAGCAGGATTTTTAAAGTACAAAATTTATTATCTGCCCTAAAACATTTTTCTAGTTAAAGCATTTTATAACCACTACTGTTCTTAAGAATCTCAGTAATAATTTCTTAGCAAAGGACATGTTTTAAAAGAAAAAAAGTGTGATCATTTTTCTTGTTGTAAATAAAGTCTCCTGAGAGTTATAAGTGAAAAACGCCTTAACAGGGTTGACATTTGCTCTTCATCTCTACTTTTCAGGATCGGAAGCCAGGCCTCACCTGGAATGTTTTCCAGCAGCTTCTGCTGGGCCCTCTGTTTTGCTGCCTGACTTTGTTCTTGGCTTCGGACTGTGGTCGCTGGCGCCAATCTCCCATTTGGCCAAAAAGCATCCCGGAAAACATTGATGTAGTAAACCAACATTTGCTCACTGAAAATCCAGTTCACTGTGTCCCGGATTTGTCTTTTAAGAGAAAAATATTTCTTGGATGAGGGTTTTAAAAGTTGTATACTCTATGCTCAAAAGGCATTTATCAATGAGTAGGTGAAGATACAGCCTGATCTAAATGTTTGATGAATAAACTAGGAATTGGATTTTTAAACTCTGGGTCTGAAAGATAGTCTTCATTCTGGCGGTACGGGATGGCCATTCATTCCGTGAGCTCACATTTCCCTTGGTACCAACCTCTCCAATTGTCTGCCTGCCATGTAGTACCCTGCAATATGCAAGGACAAGAACCTAGAGCAGACCGACTGGTTTGAAGCTTGCAGCTACTCTAACTGGGCACGGTACTTAGTACACTAACTTCTCCATGAAGTGGTACAAACTGAAAACATAAGTGCATTTTAAGACTGTTAAAAGTGGTCTGGGAAGCTTCCCTGAGCTCCTGAAGTCTTGGGGGAAGAACCTGGCTCTTTCACTAGCTGTCTCTTGGTGTTGCTATGGCAGATCATGCTGGGCAGAGTGCTCTGACCCAGAGTAAGCTTTTCACACACTCACTAGGCAAGGGGACAAAAGATACTATCTTTCTCCTCTTTTTTAAAGATTTTATTTATTTATTTGAGAGAGCAAGAGAGAGCACAAGCGGGGGGGAGGGGTGCGGTGCAGAGGCAGAGAGAGAAGCAGACTCCCCACTGAGCAGGAAGCCTCATGCAGGGCTGGATCCCAGGACCCTAAGATCATGACCCAAGAGAAGGCAAAGGCTTAACCGACTGAGCCACCCACGTGCCCCAAGATACTACCTTTCACCTTAAAGTGAAGGCCTTTGAAAAGATACATTGCTATCTAGAGTATTCCACGTTTCTCTGGGAATGAAAGTTGGGCAGACACTTGACTTGCACAGTTACAAATAAACGGCTTTTATCTGGTTATCCAGCTCTTCCCATAACCCCATCTCATTAGTCATTAGTAAGATGCTAACCCATTCCAGGATTTCTGCTGCCAAGAGACAACACAGCTCATAAAGCCCAAGAGCAGGGGTGAGGTTGGGGGGGGGGGCAGGGTAAGGGGGAAAGAGTCATCTTGACAGTGCCAGAAAGATTTGAAATTTCAAACTCAATTCATGAATAATAATAATAAATCAAAAAGCCCTTCAAAAATCTGACTTCCCAATCATTTAAAGAGACAATGTAAGGTTTTCAGAAACAGTATCTGAAATAGAGATTTGAAGCCCTAGTACTTTGCACAGGAATCAGTTACTATCGATGTCTAAGCTCCACCGTGAATCAAAACTATGTTAATTCTGTTTGTACCTGCATGTCTCCTAAGATACTTCCCTATACTGCTTAGAACTGGGCAATTCAGTGGGTGGCTCAGTTAAGCGTCTGCCTTTGGCTCAGGTCGTGATCCCAGGGTCCTGGGATCGAGCCCCACATCGGGCTCCCTGCTCTGCGGGGAGCCTGCTTCTCCCTCTCCCTCTGCCCCTGCTTGTGTTCCCTCTCTGGCTGTCTCTCTCTCTGTCAAATAAATAAAATCTTAAAAAAAAAATGTAGACACCTGGTTTTTTTCTGTACTCTTGCTTTGAGTTACTCACTGGCACTACATCAAGAAATTAAGTAAGAAATTAAGTATTCAATTTGCAATTTAAAATTAGGTAAGTGACTCTTACAAAAGGCCATCATCTAAGTATTTTCTACCAATTTAAGTCTGACTCTCAATTAGCCAAAACCATAGGAAGCTTTTGAATCAATTCTGGCATGTGAAATTATAGTTGGTACAAGGCAAGAGGCACATATTGTACTGCTGCTTAATTTTATGATGTGTCATCTCTGCTAAAGGCAAAAATAGCAAAGGGCCAGGTGCTCCATCATTTCTCTACCTCATAAAAAGCCCATTGAAATGAACAGCCTGAAAACCCTCTCCGTGATGCCTCTCCTCCAAGTCCCATGAAAGTAACTGCCAAATGGATTCACTGCTCACAAACCACAGCTGCTCATTTTATAAGTAAGAGCCCCTATCGTAGACAGGAGCAAGGAAAGTATGCATGATTTGCTGAAACCAAAAAGGAAAATAAATTAGCAAGTCTGGAGTACTGAGAAATATAGGGCCACTGTGGAATTTTCTTTATCTAAGGCCTGTCTACATGTAACAGTTAAGAGGTTTGCGTTAGACTGAAATGGTAAGTTATACAGGCCATACTTCTGATTAAGACACAAGCCTAGGATACTAAGTCAACTAAAGAAGCCACTAATAAGATCTTAGAAATTGAAGTAAACTTTTGCTTATGACCACAAGGACAGTATATTCTATTTGTGAACGAGTAAGAAGATAACCTGTTCTTCACTATGTTTCCCTTAAAAATTTATGATCTATATGATAAACATACATACAAGGTTATTATGATGGTTTTAACAACTAATCTTTCACTTGGGAAAATCTGATAATTTCATCTTAAAAAATATTTTGCTGTACAAAAAAGTGATTTCTTCCCCCTTATCTTTTAGCATAAATGACTCATGTTTTTATTGTGCAGGAAGTCATAATGCTTATCTCTTGAAGAGTACTGGATAGAGAGTTAAACTCTTATGTATATGGATAATGGACTATAGCTTCAAATATATATATGGCTTACAATACTGTTATATGAAACACACATATATCTCAATGGATGGATATTAAGATGTTAACTAATTAGAGCAATTACCATTTTAATGTTACCCCAACTTGGAAAAAAAAACATATGGTTTGCATTTCCCTCCAAATAAATACCTGTCACGTGATGCTCATCCTACTTTCATGCTGGGTTAGAGTCTAAGCCTAAAACTGATGCCCATCATACAACATAAAAACTCTGTGCCCAAGATACTCAAACTGGTCATCGTGATCAAGAGAACTTTACAGAACTTTTTGGTTTTTCCTTTTGTTTTTTTAATTTTATGTTTTTAAGTAATCTCTACACACTCAACATGGGGCTCAAACTCACAACCACAAGAGTCTCATGCTCCACCAACTGAGGCAGCCAGGTGCCCCTACAGAACAGCATTTCCTGACCCTTTCAGCCAGAATGCTGAAGCTAGCTCAAGCTTTGATCATCTAGTTCACCATGCATTCTAGGGGAGAAATTATTTCAGAAACCTGTCTCCCTATCCAATCTTAGAATCATAGCAGAAACAACATGAGAAAATACAAAACCTTCAGCTAGAGAGATCACCGGCTACTCTACCACGAGTATAGTAACTTGACTACTAAGGCAAAGAGTAAGGCAAAAATTCAAAAACTAATGTCATGCAACTCACTTGTTGATGGTTCTTCCAAAAGTGACCTGAACGAGAGCAATTAATGTTCTTCTCACCCATTTAAACACTGAAATAGAAATCAGAGGAAAAGAATTAGCACAGTATATCACAATTATGACATTTTCACAGCTGCAAAAAGCATTAATCTTACCATTTGACTCAATCCAAGTCCTGACACCAAGTCAAGACTATGATATCTGCAGAATCTGGGTCTAGGTTCGCAAACTTCTGCCCCCAAAATTTCTCCTAAGCTTTCGTTTTCTACATAGCAACTGAGGAGATAAAACCTAAGAGTTTTTATAGCTTTTCAATGCCTGAACAACAGCTGAGCTAGCAAGTGGAAATAATACTTTATTTCACATATCCCCAGGCTACTTACATGTCTGTTTTCTGTTAGCAGACAATGCAATGCCTATTTTAGATTTCTGTCTGGCTTGTGGAACCCAATTTTCTCACACACTGCTCTGAATGAGAAACATCTGTGGTCCAATATTGACAAATATTTTGAAATATTAAAATGAATGAGTGGGTCTAAGTTCCCATTTGGATAGTAGGTTGCAGATCACTGCATATTTTTATATATTTTATGCTTTTGGGAGAAAAGTGAGCTGCGAAGAGCCAGGACCCTGAGTGAGAGGTGGGTTCAGCGCTCTCTTGGGCCACCTTGCAGAGCAGCCTGGCACAAACCACCTTCTCTGAGCCTCAGTCTCCTCATCTGTTCGAAGACAAGAGTAACATGTGCTTTTCTGCTTTAAGGATCTTGTCGATATTTTATGTGAGTGTTGTGAAAGGTTCTACAGATCTGTTATTATTAACATGGAGAGATATCTTCTTTACAGGTCCAGAATATGAACATAAACCAAAACATGGCAAAGAAATGCTATGAGGATATTTTAGGTCTGCAAATTGGAATCTAAACCAAATTTTCCACCTATATAAATTCACATCCATTCATTGAAATGTTTAGCTACTCACACATAAGCAAATGAGAAATTCAGGCTTGGCTGAGTTCAGGGCTCCTGTCCAGTAGGAAAACCTAAAAGGACTAAATTCACAAACCCTTCTGTACAAAGGAAACCACCCAAACAAAATCAACAATTAACACCGACTTGGCACCAGACTTGAAAACATTCTAAAGTCATTTCTAACTTTTTAGATGGACCTAAGTGTCCAGTTAAAGTAGTGTGGTTAATCTTTCAAGTAAGAGTCAAGTCTTGGAATCAGAACCATGCTTCAAAAGTGCCTTTAATTTTTTATGGAATTCAGAGCATGCTGATAGCATCCAGACGTGTTCATTTTAGGCGGGCATTTAGGCTGGGAGGAGCATGCCTGCCAGTGTTGATAACTTCACTCTGGCTTTCTAGGGCAGGAGCGAGGCAGCTCACATGCACAGGGTCTGACGACATAGGCAGCTGTAAGAAGAATGCCTGACAGACAAGTGAAAGTTAATTTTTTAAAGGCTGTCTTACTGATGCCCTTTTGTACACTGAACTAGAGCAGGAACCAAAAAGTGTCTTTGGGGCAAATTCTCTCTCATCACTGATATATGCCTTTACTACTTTCTTCCTAGCCTCTCCCGGTCCCCAGTCCCCAAACCACACAGGAAACAGCCCTAGTATTTATTCCAAAGACTCATTTGTTCAGAGACAGAAGCAGCTGCAGCAACACTAGGATTTTTGCTGACGGCAACTATGTCACATCTCATTATAAATGACGTTCTATTTATTCCCCTCTGAAATGTCACTGGCAAAACCAAATATGCTTCTGAGCAGGCACATGATGGAGGAAATCCACGCTGCAAAGACAAGACTTTGTCTTTCAATCTCTGTATCATGAAGAGCACACTGCCAAAAGGCTAAAATGCTGCTTCCTCATTCTTATCAACTCTATGGGAAACAGGGAGGATTCATGATTTAATGGGCCAGATTTCACTGAGGAAGAGTCAGACTTTGGGTGAAGAATTAGTTGTTTCTGCCTACATTGAACCAAGGCAAACATCAGTATATATCTTAGTCTAAAATATGGAACAGGGACAGCTTTTTCATCTGAAAGCCTCTCTAGCATTTGGATGATATTCTCTCATGGTTATTTCTTAATTTAACTATCCCTCATTTCTAAAGTTCAGCTTAGTTCCAACTTTTCGTTACTGAAATCATGCTAAAATGAACACCCTTATGTATAAATCTCTGCCTGTAGTTTAGAATTGGGTCTACTGCTTAATGTGAATTACATTTTTGGAACCCCTGTGTTGTAAATTCACTGAAGGAAGAATCTACATCTGATATACTTTTGTTTCTCCTACAGAGTGATATCTAAAACAAAGGCTCCCAAAGTGTTTGCTGATTGTTTTAGCTGTGGCTTACTGATGACCAAAATAATTAATTCTGGCACTTAAAACTAGTCCTAGCCCACCTTCTTCATCCCAAGGGAAGAGATGCTAATCTGAGCAGACAGGGCACCGGACAGTCAGTCACAGGGCAACATTTACAGTACTGGTTGGTGGCATTACTGTGCTTTTGCCAACCCTGACCCCCTTCTGCGCCTCCTCTTCTAGGTGGTGAGGTGTGCCTTGAGGCACCTGTCCTAGCTCTAGCTAGTCCTGAGGCTCTGCCAGGTGTGTGTGGGCAGAGGGTCCTATTTAGGACTCAAGACTTGGCCAAGCATTACCGTTTGACCTTTTACCCAAGGACCACTTTGGGAGAGAAGCACCTGTGTGGGTCTTAACAAGAGTATTTTAATCCTGTTTGTGCTCTTGTTTCATCTAAGTACATCTTCCGCAAGTACTACTAGGGTAGTATTTCTCAACCTTGGCGCTAACTCTTTTGGACAGGACAACTCTCTGTTGTAGGAGGCTGACCTGTGCATTGTAGGAAGTTTAGCAGCATGCCTGGCCTCTACGCACAAGATGCCAGTCGCACCATCCCCCAAGTTGTAACAACCAAAAATGTTTCCAGATATCACCAAATGTCCCCTGAGGGACAAAATTCCCGTGCCCTTCCAGTGATAACCACTCGTCTATGGGAACAACGGCGTAGCTGAAAGGCAAGGTCGAGGCATGCCTGGGCTGACCACAGTACACCCTCACAGCACCAAAACCTCACCCTGAACAACATGGCTACGCAAAATTGTTTTTTGTATACCTTTTGGTGATAAAGCAATGAGGCTATGCTAAATCACATAAAAGAAATTCAAAGCATTCTATCTGTTTTCAGAGGAACATGGTATAGGGTAACTCAGGACCCAGAGATGATTATCTGTCTTAAGGTCGTGGCCTCAGATTCTACCATGGTGTCTGGTTGGCTTTTAAAAGTATTTGCTGTTGAGTGAATGGACATAAATACACATCTGACTCAGGAATAAAGGGATATTATGAGTGTATGTGTGTGTGTGTGTAAACACTTAACAGCAATTACCATTAAATAATAACAAAGAAGCTTACTTCCTCGAAGTTCAAAGATCTCCCCAATCAACATGAAACACGGTTCAGCCAAGGCGTCTTTCCTCCCATCCACATCATCACCATAATCTGACAGGTCACTGTCCTCTTCTATCTCCTCCTGGGGGTACAGAAAGGTCAAAGGAAGCAGATCACTTATCCAAGAAAGTTGGTAGAGTTATTCTTTTCTTTCAAGTGTAAATTCCAAACTATGTGCTCACATTTCAACCTTAAATACTCTTTCAACTTTCCTGCATGCAGAGAACTATGCATTCTCAACAGAGGGCAAAATGTGTGTCTAACCTCAGGGAAAAGCTTGATTTTTTTTTTTTAATTTTTTTATTGTTATGTTAATCCCCATACATTACATCATTAGTTTTAGATATAGTGTTCCATGATTCATTGTTTGTGCATAACACCCAGTGCTCCATGCAGAACGTGCCCTCCTCAATACCCATCACCAGGCTAACCCATCCTCCCACCCCCCTCCCCTCTAGAACCCTCAGTTTGTTTTTCAGAGTCCATCGTCTCTCATGGTTCTTCTCCCCCTCCGATTTCCCCCCCTTCATTCTTCCCCTCCTGCTACATTCTTCTTCTTCTTTTTTTCTTTCTTAACATATATTGCATTATTTGTTTCAGAGGTACAGATCTGAGATTCAACAGTCTTGCACAATTCACAGCGCTTACCAGAACACATACCCTCCCCAGTGTCCATCACCCAGTCACCCCATCCCTCCCACCCCACCCCCCCCACTCCAGCAACCCTCAGTTTGTTTCCTGAGATTAAGAATTCCTCATATCAGTGAGGTCATATGATACATGTCTTTCTCTGTTTGACTTATTTCGCTCAGCATAATACCCTCCAGTTCCATCCACGTCGTTGCAAATGGCAAGATCTCATTCCTTTTGATGGCTGCATAATATTCCATTGTATATATATACCACATCTTCTTTATCCATTCATCTGTTGATGGACATCTTGGCTCTTTCCACAGTTTGGCTATTGTGGACATTGCTGCTATAAACATCGGGGTGCACGTACCCTTTCGGGTCCCTACTTTTGTATCTTTGGGGTAAATACCCAGGAGTGCAATTGCTGGATCATATGGTAGCTCTATTTTCAACTTTTTGAGGAACCTCCATACTGTTTTCCAGAGTGGCTGCACCAGCCTGCATTCCCACCAACAGTGTAGGAGGGTTCCCCTTTCTCCGCATCCCCGCCAACATCTGTCATTTCCTGACTTGTTAATTTTAGCCATTCTGACTGGTGTGAGGTGGTATCTCATTGAGGTTTTGATTTGGATTTCCCTGATGCCGAGCGATATTGAACACTTTTTCATGTGTCTGTTGGCCATTTGGATGTCTTCTTTGGAAAAATGTCTGTTCATGTCTTCTGCCCATTTCTTGATTGGATTCTTTGTTCTTTTGGTGTTGAGTTTGATGAGTTCTTTATAGATTTTGGATACTAGCCCTTTATCTGATATGTCATTTGCAATATCTTCTCCCATTCTGTCAGTTGTCTTTTGGTTTTGTTGACTGTTTCCTTTGCTTTGCAAAAGCTTTTTATCTTGATGAAGTCCCAATAGTTCATTTTTGCCCTTGCTTCCCTTGCCTTTGGCGATGTTTCTAGGAAGAAGTTACTGCGGCTGAGGTCGAAGAGGTTGCTGCCTGCGTTCTCCTTTAGGATTTTGATGGACTCCTGTCTCACATTGAGGTCTTTCAACCATTTGGAGTCTATTTTTGTGTGTGGTGTAAGGAAATGGTCCAGTTTTATTCTTCTGCATGTGGCTGTCCAATTTTCCCAACACCATTTGTTGAAGAGACTGTCTTTTTTCCATTGGACATTCTTTCCTGCTTTGTCAAAGATTAGTTGACCATATAGTTGAGGGTCCATTTCTGGGCTCTCTATTCTGTTCCATTGATCGATGTGTCTGTTTTTGTGCCAGTACCATACTGTCTTGATGATGACAGCTTTGTAGTAGAGCTGGAAGTCCGGAATTGTGATGCCGCCAGCTTTGCTTTTCTTTTTCAACATTCCTCTGGCTATGCGGGGTCTTTTCTGGTTCCATACAAATTTTAGGATTATTTGTTCCATTTCTTTGAAGAAAGTGGATGGTATTTTGATGGGGATTGCATTGAATGTGTAGATTGCTCTAGGTAGGATTGACATCTTCACAATATTTGTTCTTCCAATCCATGAGCATGGAACGTTTTTCCATTTCTTTGTGTCTTCCTCAATTTCTTTCATGAGTATTTTATAGTTTTCTGAGTACAGATCCTTTGCCTCTTTGGTTAGATTTATTCCTAGGTATCTTATGGTTTTGGGTGCAATTGTAAATGGGATCGACTCCTTCATTTCTCTTTCTTCTGACTTGTTGTTGGTGTATAGGAATGCCACTGACTTCTGTGCATTGATTTTATATCCTGCCACTTTACTGAATTCCTGTATGAGTTCTAGCAGTTTTGGGGTGGAGTCTTTGGGATTTTCCACATAAAGTATCATATCATCTGCAAAGAGTGAGAGTTTGACTTCTTCTTTGCTGATTTGGATGCCTTTGATTTCTTTTTGTTGTCTGATTGCTGTGGCTAGGACTTCCAATACTTTGTTGAATAGCAGTGGTGATAGTGGACATCCCTGCTGCATTCCTGACCTTAGGGGGAAAGCTCTCAGTTTTTCCCCATTGAGAATGATATTCGCTGTAGGTTTTTCATAGATGGCTTTTATGATATTGAGGTATGTACCCTCTATGCCTATACTCTGAAGAGTTTTGATCAAGAAAGGATGCTGTACTTTGTCAAATGCTTTTTCTGCATCTATTGAGAGGATCATATGGTTCTTGTTCTTTCTTTTGTTAATGTATTGTATCACGTTGATTGATTTGCGGATGTTGAACTAACCTTGCAGCCCAGGGATAAATCCGACTTGGTCGTGGTGAATGATCCTTTTAATGTACTGTTGGATCCTATTGGCTAGTATTTTGGTGAGAATTTTTGCATCCATGTTCATCAGGGATATTGGTCTGTAGTTCTCCTTTTTGATGGGGTCTTTGTCTGGTTTTGGGATCAAGGTAATGCTGGCCTCATAAAATGAGTTTGGAAGTTTTCCTTCCATTTCTATTTTTTGGAACAGTTTCAGAAGGATAGGTATTAATTCTTCTTGAAATGTTTGGTAGAATTCCCCTGGGAAGCCATCTGGCCCTGGGCTTTTGTGTTTTGGGAGATTTTTGATGACTGCTTCTATTTCCTTAGTGGTTATAGGTCTGTTCAGGTTTTCTATTTCTTCCTGGTTCAGTTTTGGTAGTTGATACATCTCTAGGAATGCATCCATTACTTCCAGGTTATCTAATTTGCTGGCATAGAGTTGCTCATAATATGTTCTTATAATTGTTTGTATTTCTTTGGTGTTGGTTGTGATTTCTCCTCTTTCATTCATGATTTTGTTGATTTGGGTCATTTCTCTTTTCTTTTTGATAAGTCTGGCCAGGGGCTTATCAATCTTGTTAATTCTTTCAAAGAACCAGCTCCTAGTTTCGTTGATCTGTTCTACTGTTCTTTTGGTTTCTATTTCATTGATTTCTGCTCTGATCTTTATTATTTCTCTTCTCCTGCTGGGTTTAGGCTTTATTTGCTGTTCTTTCTCCAGCTCCTTTAGGTGTAGGGTTAGGTTGTGTACTTGAGACCTTTCTTGTTTCTTGAGAAAGGCTTGTATTAAAAGCTTGATGTTAAAGCCTTATTCAAGGTTTAAAATAATTGTGAAAAACCTCTATCACTGTACTAATAAGGAGTAAATTAGTAGATAACAGAATAGTTTTCTAGCCATTTTGAATTTTAAAGGTAAGGCTTTTTAACTTTTTTTTTTGAAGATTTATTTGAGAGAGAAAGCCAGTGTGAGCACATAAGTGCATGGGGGGCGGGACAGACAGAGAGAGGGCGAGGGAGAGAGAGAATCCCCAAGATGACTCCCCGCTGAGCTTGGAGCCCAACACAGGGCTCGATCTCACAACCCTGAGATCACGACCTGAGCTGAAATCAGGAGTCAGAAGCTTAGCCTACTGAGCCACCCAGGTGCCCCAAGTAAGGTTTTTTTAACTTAAATGATTTTAGATTCACTGTTTTTTGGGACCCCTGGGTGGCTCAGTCGGTTAAGTGTCTGCCTTCGGCTCAGGTCATGATCCTGGAGTTGTGGGATCGAGCCCCGCGTCTGGCTCCCTGAGGAGGGTGTCTGCTTCTCCCTCTGCCCCTCATCCTGCTCGTGCTCTCTCACTCTCTCTCTCTCAAATAAATAAAAACAAATAAAATAAATAAAATAAAATGCAGTTTTTTTAAAACGTATATTTCAAAATAACGTCATTATGTTAAAGCTCTGACTTAAGCTTTGATTCTGTACTTCAGCTCCTCTCACTTCCTCATCAGCGTATCAGCAAGTTTCAGTTCAAAACTCATTCTATGCCAGGCACCAGGCTAGTGCAAACAGGTGTGACGTGGATCCAGACTTTCAGCAGCCCATAGCAATCTGGGGAGGCTGACAAACAGGTGCATGGCTGTTTCCACAAGCAGGGTGAAGCGCTGTCAGAGGCCCAAACAGAGGCAGCAGAAGGATAGCCGAGCAGGCTCCTTCTATGTGGGCAGACAGGCAACAGCTAAGGCCGAAGCCCAAGCATAGGGTAATGACAGCACTGTGGGGGACTGGATGAGCAGAGGAAAGGGCTGAGAAGTCACAGAGGCAGGAGTTCCCAAAACCTCACAGCAACATCAGATGCTGCAAAAGAGGTGGACAGAGTTGAACACGGACAGGAAGCCACTGGGTCTGGCCACCAGCACTCACCTTCAGAGAACAATCTCATAGAGTGACCGAGCCATAATGTAAACTCCCAGAGGTTCAGGGATAAATGAGAGGTCATGGAGGCAAGCTAACTGAATATGGCCAGACATTACAAATACGGACCTGCAGGGCAGAGGTGGGAGAGACCCTTGTGGGGGAAGCAGGCTTACACAGAGCCCCGAGCACTGGCATGGACGTGCTCTGTGCTGTGCACAGATTTCTCCCAGCTCAGGATGCAGTGAAGTAGCATGCCCCTTTTCATTATCAGCTCCTTCTGTCCAAACTCCTTCAACCGATCCTGCTGAAGAGCCAGGGGCCTTTAACAATGAATGTCAAGGAGGCAGTGAACATCTCCATAAGGAGACGCCCATTTTCAGAGATAGTCTTGTGCAATTTGCTGAAGAGCCAAAGAAGGGCCTTCTCACTCTACAGGAAGGCCTGAGGTCCAGAATATGAAATCACAATGTTTGCAATCTCTATTTGCTTCTTTACCCATAAATGTCGCTCCTAGATTCGTCTTGCTTCAGAATATCCCATGACCTTCTACTCCCTGAGAATTAATGCTGAGCTCCTCAGCCTGGCATGACCTCGTCCCCCACTTCCCCTCTTTGCCTAACCTTCCATTAGCCCACTCCTGAAAGCTCTCCTCTCCAGTCCAATGACCTACTGACTGTCCCTCCCATCCCGACCTTCAAAGTGAGCTCCAGCTCCCCCTAATGATGACTCCCCATCTCGGGGCACTGCCTGTCCACCACTTTTACCAGGGCTCCCATATAACTTTCCACCCACATTTCACTTACCGACCTTGTTATTACTCTTTTCTGTATCTTAACTCTTGCAAGTGGCTTGTAGGGGAGCACAAGCAGGTGTCCCAAAAATATGACAGCGATAGTAGCTGAAAATGGATGTATTCGCTCCCCCCCCCCCCACTAGTAGCATGCTTTCAACAAATACCTGGAACTTCAAGAAACCTTCAAAAAGACATTCCCCTAAATCTGTTGCAAAAATGGCACGACCTTTCAACAGCTCACCTCTTGATGGGAGAAGAAGTCTCGAGGAAGTCTTTCCAAAAATGAGGATAATGAAAAAGTGGATTTTTTCCCCTGCACATCAATAACCTTGAGGTAGTCAGGAGAAGGGCTCAAAAAGGCATAAAGTGCTTCACTCTGACACAGTCTTTCATCTGACAGCAGATTCTGGGGAGGAAAGAGGGTGCATTACTGTTATGGAGGAATAAGTCTGTGCTGCCGGAAACCACCACAAATAGGGGCAAGCAAGGCGCAAAGGACTGTGTTGGGGATTTATTTTCATAATTCTGAACCCAAAACCATTCTCCTCTCCCCCTGAAACAGAACACACTAGATGAATTCCAATGATTTTAATCGCAAGCAACCCCCTGCAGGTTGAGTGGAGCACCCTAGTCATCCTGCTTGTGGAAGAAGCTGTGTGGACAGCTGCTCAGCGCAACAAAACCCCCGGCTTTGCACACGGCCCACAGACCCAGGGACCACTGCCTTGGAATGTCAACTTCACCTCCATCCAGCGGTGCTGGAACTTACACATTTGCACACTGCACAAGGAGACCACTCAACCACCCTTTTATGGCTGTGTTCAGACTTTGTACATCAGCTGAAAAAAGGCACTTTGAGCTGTCACACGGCACTGTCTACACCAGGCAGGAGTTTTCTCCCCGTGCTCCCACCTTCCAAGCTTGCTTACATAACTACAGAACTGTTTTTATGAGCCCTTGAACTGGAAATGTCCTCAAGTTCTTTAGGTACTTATCTGGCCTCCGGAGATAGGAAAGAAGAACATAAATTAAGTTTATGTCCAAGCAAGTGCTACGGTAGGACAGTAAGATTAACAACATGACCACAAGAATGTCTATACGTCTAGCATTAAAAGATACAGGGTTTAATAGGATTTCACTCATATGTGGAACTTAAGAAACAAAACAAACGAGCAAAGGGAGAAAAAGGAGAGAGAGGCAAACCAAAAAACTGACTCTTAAGTCTAGAGAACTGATGGTGACCAGAGGGGAGGGGCTGGGGGGTGGGTGATAGAGGTGATGGGGATTGAGGAGGGCACCTGTCGTGATGAGCACCGGGTGTTGTATGGAAGCATTGGATCACTACGCTGTCCACCAGAAACTAATATAACACTGTATGTTACCTACTGGAATTTAAATAAAGCCTTGAAACAAACAAACAAAAAAAGATACAGGCTTTAGGAATAACGAGACCAGTGGGAAACAGTGCCCCATTGATGATGTAATCCCCTGGGGGAGAGGGACACTGGGAGCACACAGTGCTCCTCATGTCAGAGCCTGCGGTGGCAGAAGAGGTTAAGATCTAGTCTCAGAGGACTTGGCCCATGACAGTCACATTACATCCGTTCAGGCGAAGGCAGAAACCCAATGAACTCTATGACCGTCCCTAGAACAAGCTCCTGTGAGAACACCCAGGACTGGCACACTGGGGACAGGGGCTCCAAGGGGACAACCAACATTCCGGGGGTTGTTAGCTTCCTCTGTCCTGCAGAAGACTGGACTGAAAATGGGCAAGTCCTGCCTCAGGTGGAGGGAAGGAGATGAAGGGGGTGGGGAGCTGATGTCACTACTGCCTTCCCCAGCCCCGGAGCCCAACAAATAGGCCTTCATTCCTTCTGCAGAGAATCAAATGTTCAGGCATACGTACAGATGGATTAGAAGGCAGGAGATATCCTCCCAACTTGATTTCCTTTAGCTAATCTATACTCCAGCATTATTTTATAAAATAGTAGGAAATGATAACAAATGATAAGTCTCAAACTTATTACAATCAACATAAATAAAGTGATCATTAAGGGTGATAAGACTTTGGCCTAAATTATATTCTATTATGAAGGAAAATAATCAAATTAAGTACATACAATAAGTTAGAAATTCTCACAGCTGTCTGTGGGGCAAGATATAATTGGGGTTTTTATCATTTTTAAGCTCTCTGGGGATGGCATCCCATTCCCAACTCCTTCCCTCCAAACACTTACGGCATGTTATTCTATTCTAGTAAAGATCTCAGACGACTATTCAGTGGGTGATGGAGAAAGGGGTAAGGCATTCCAAGAAGAGTACACAGCACATGCATACCCAGAAGCAGGACAGAGCGCCACTGGAGGGGAATGGCTGGGGTAGGTGGTGTAAGTATGGGAGCAGGAATGGGGAAGGTGGTAAGCACGAATGAAGAAAGACATAAGCAACAGTATGGCTAGGAATGAGTAGCTAGATTATTAAATATCTGTACAATTAGTATGCTTCACTAGGGAACTATTTGTCATAAATAAACGTTCAAGTAAACATACACTCAGTGGAATCCCTTTTTCTGGAAGGTCCTGTGGACCCAATACAAGACTAAGCATTCTGCACCTTCTTCCTGTTTGCGGCTGGTGGGATAATACTTTCAAACAACGGTCTGCTGCATAACCCATCTAACTACATTCGATGGTTACGGCTTCATCAAACAGTCCTTGAGGAAACGAAAAACAATCCAAACCGTTACGTCCTGACTTAAAATCCTCTTGACTAAAAAGACAAAAGGTCACTAGACACACTGTTTCATCTGGCTTAGCTGCAGATTATTCTTGCTCTCGGCTATGTCCACGTGACCTATCGGCAGGGTCTCAGAGTGCGCTTTCTCTTGGCACAACAGCAGAATTCACTAACCCACTTCCATGACCAACAATCCAATAAAGGCACATGTGCGGCCTCTCTGCGCCCCCAAAAGCACAGGCCCAGAGTGTTATCTGTGGCAACAGGAAAGGCCAAATAAACGGAGACCTGCCCCCCACCCCCCAGTAGCAGAGGACTGGAAGGAAACAAGAGAGTCGGCTGGAGGGTTCCAAAGCTACACACCTGAAGTTTAAAAATCCTGGATTTTGAGCAATACACATCTGTTTCACAAATGAGATCTTTAGTTCACCCGGATGATTTAAGCAGGCACTGTGTTGGAGTGGGTTTAATTATTTCCTAGACATTTTGAATCAGCAACAAAATGGTAGTATTTCAGTTTCAAATTCTTTTGTAAGGGCATTTAAACACTGACGATTCTCTAATCCAGTTCTGCCATAATTAAATTCAGAGTTTTTCAAGGTGTAAATTGTTTTATTTCCTAAGGGAAATTTACCTCATATTACACTATATATTACATACACACACATATTTATGTATTATTATATTATAACATAAAAGTTTCCCTCAGGAAGTAAAATAATTTGCATCTTAGAAAAACTTGAGGATACATATACACATACAAACATATGTATATGAGGGGGGAGATAGGAATAGGTGGAAAAAAGAGACTAACACTTTCAAAACAACTCTGACTTAAATCTGTTTTAACAATGACCCATACTTCTGAGTGAACAACTATGTTTTAATAAAGCCTTCACTAAGAATTTGGCAACATCCATCGTTTAAAATCCCAGGCCTTCTAGCTACCACTACATAGGCAAAAAGTGTTTCACGAGGCAAAATTCCATGCCTCCAAAAACTACAAGCGTACGTGGTTTGGGTAACTTAACTATCCTCTGAATACAGAGGGCCCAGCTAAGGAAAAATAAATAGTGGTTGCTATCAAGGATAGTATATGTTTGGCCTTATTCTCTAAAAATGGACTGAAGACAAACAATAAAGCATTTAGAGGAAATTAGGAGAGTAGCTTTAGGACCTTGGGGGAGGCAAAGATTTCTTAACAGGCACAGAGACATAACCATAAAAGACAAAATTGATATACTGGACTAAATTAAAATTGAGAACTTCTGTTCATGAAAAGAAATCATTAAGAGAGTGAAAAGGCCCTCCACAGAAAGGGAGAAGATATCTGCAACATAAATGGTCTGACAAGAGACTCACATCCAAATCCCATGCAGAACTCCCACAAAGCGGTGTGGAAAAGATGGGCAACACGACAGAAGAGCAGACTCAACTTGACCAGACACTTCACCAGAGAAGCTATCCCAGTGGCCAGTAATGAAGTGCTCCATTTCTTTCGCCGTCAGGGAAATGCAAACTGAAACCACGGGGAGACCGCAGCACACACCCACCAGGACTAAAGAGAAACAGGCAGAGAAGAGGAGGTGTGGGGGGGGGGGGCATCAGAACCCGACACACTGTGGTGACTGTAAAAACTGCCACAACCACTTGGACAAACGAAGAAACCCAGACGCAACACAGATTCACCACAAGTCAAGTACTACAAGTTTATAGAAGCCTTCATGATAGCCTCCACTGGAAATGGCCCAAATGCTCGTCAACAATGGGATGAATAGACTGTAGTGTATTCTCACAATGAAAAACCTACGTGGTAGTGAAAACAAATGATCTGCAACTAGAACAGCACTGTGGGTGGATCCCCTGGACACAGTTGTTGAGTGAAAGAGGTCAGACACAAAGGAGTCCATACCGCATGATTCCATTTATAGGAAGTTCAGAAACAACTGTATCTGTGTGGCGAGTCGTCCGTCAGGATCGTGACCACCTGGGCCAGGGGCTGTGACGGGAAAGAAGCCGGAGCGTACTGGCCTGGGTGCTATTTACAGGGCGGGCTCAGTGTGTGGAAAAGGACAAAGCTGCACACATGGTCTCTGTATTGTACATATTTTGTATTTGTTATATTTTATTTTTTGTGTGTATAGCATACTTTAATTATAAACAAAGAAACCAACAAACCAAAGACATTTTGAGGACCTGGCATGACCTTTAACACCAGGAAGCAAACAAGCAAGCTCTTAGTATGATGACAGTTTAACCCCAAATAACTAATTTTTCCTCTCGTATCCAAAAAGTTTTCAATTGCTTACCTGTAAAAACTTATTTAATTGATTCTTTGACTTTTCCATGAACTTGTGATCTATAGATTTGAAAGGCAGCTTGCTAAGAGAAGGCAATTGGACTTTTTTTAAAGAAGGGAAACACTGTGGAGGAAAACATTAAATGTTAGCATTTCGAATCACATTTTCATGTTAAAAAAAAAAGTTTAGAATTATAATTAGAACAAACCAAGTATCTTCCTCCTGTACTTGTTCCTCTGAGGTTTAAGACCTTGAAAACCTGCCTGTTCTAATCAGGCTCATGGAATCGAGAGGAACGGGACATTTGATGAAAAAAGCTAAAGCTCATCCCTAGGCCCCTGAATGCCTGAGAGCTGGGCAATGCAGAGGCCAGGCTGATCAGGTGGGTTCGCACAACACGCACAAAGCACAAGGCTCTAGGTGTGGATACCTGGCTCACAGGAAGAAAATCTTCCTATTAGAATGTGCTTTGTTTATAACATCTCTGTGAAAAAGTTATCCCAGTTGATAAAACAATGGAAAGAAGGAGTAACTTAGCTTGTCGCTTTATTACTGCCCTTCAGTGGCAAACTGCACAATGGAAGTACGTTAATAATAATATATTAATAAATAATAACAGATCCTTTGTGGATTGAGTCCTACGTTCTGCCAGACACTGTGCTAGAAGCTCGGCACATGAAATAACAGCTCAAAGAGTTGGCAATTGTTATTATTCCTATTTCACATATGAGACAATTAAAGATCAGGATTAAAACCCAGATCCATCTGACCACAAAGTCTGTGTTCTTTATGACAATTCCCACAGGACTCTGCCAGTCTGCCCCTCAGACCCTAGGAGGGCAGTGGGTTCCAAATGCTCCGGACTCTGGCCCCACTTCCAAACACTGGCCCTTGAAGGCACTGGGGTCACATGAATACGCTTAATAAAACCAACCGGCATTGAAAAGTCAGCGAGCACAGCCTTTGCCTGCGACCGCTCTAACTGCTGGTGTCACCAGCAGGAGGGTCACAGGAGTGCCTGCTGGCCCGTCCACAGCATGAGATGGCATGGGCTAAGTCGCTTGTAACAAGGGCATGCAGGTGCTTCGGGTGCTGGGAAAGGAAAAACTAGCCCTTCCCACACAGCCCACTGAAGAACCAGGGGTACAATGGCATGTGCCCAAGGAGACATATAAATCAGGGCTCAAATTCAGGGTATAATTTTCAAGAAATGAAACAGGCAGTGAGAGTCAGAAGGGAAGATTAAAATTCACCAGGGACCTGAAAGGTGCCTCCTGTCCCAGCTGTCAACAGGAAGGGTTTACACACAAAACGAAAAGTCACAGGACAGTAAATTCTAAGGGTAAGAAAAGAACACCAAGGATCAGCTACAGATAAGGGAAATGAGACAGACATGGAATTTTATAAGGTTTACTTCCTCTAAGGCTTCAGTCTACTTGTTTTTTTTATTTTCAAAGAACATTTTCCACATACATTTTATTTCAGAATCTCCTCTAAATTCCTTTTTCTCCTTCCTTCTGTTTTTATCAGCAACTGGATGGATACTAAACTTCTGCTTCACAATCGTTTGTCACAGGGCAAACGACACACTTTTCCGTAGTGTCTATTTTACTCACACATTTTGGGGAAAATGTAATCTTCTATTTAGAGAGAGATTTTGCTTTCCACACTGCCAGGGTGACCACAGTCCCTTTGAGAAGTATTGGAGTAAGACACTTGGTTTTGGCCACCATCCTTTTAAAGATTTCATTTATTTATTTGTCAGAGAGATAGAGAGCACAAGTAGGCAGAGCGGCAGGTAGAGGGAGAGGCAGAGGGAGAAGCCGGCTCCCTGCTGAGCAGGGAGCCCAATGTGGGGCTCGATCCCAGGACGCTGGGATCATGACCTGAGCCGAAGGCAGACGCTTAACCGACTGAGCCACCCAGGCGCCCCCACCATCCTTTTAAAATCACTTGAAGAAGGTATAGAATTCATAAGCTGGTGATTAAAGGGATTTAAAAAAAATTCCCTTAGGAGAAAATGTTAAAGGAAACAGACACATTTCACTGGCAGAAGAGCAGTCTGATAGGTGACCGCAGGATTTTACCAGCATCAATTCATTCTGAGCCAGACGACAATAAACAGAAACAAGAGGAGAAGTGACCAAAGACAGTCCCAGTTGCCAGGGAGGAGGGCTGTCATCTCTAGGAGGAGGAGAGCTAGAGAGGACGCAGTTCCTGAGAAAGATGGAAGAATAAGGAATGGAAAATAAGGTGGCCCGGACTCCAGTCCAGGTTGGGCCACTAGGAACATGCCCTGTGATAAATCGATCAAACTCTCTGGGGTCAGCTCCTCTCCTCTTAAAATAAAAGAACTGACCTAGATTAGAAGCTTTCTGACATTTCTAACTAAAACCTACAGTAGGAAATACACGCTGTGTTGCAACCCACACACGCATATGTGCATATCCACATATAAAATAGAACGCACCTGTAAAACTAAGGGTTCTAGGAAACAGTGCTCATTGCTACTGCTACCACCACCAACATGATAACGTTTATTATGTGCCACACCTTCTTCTCAATGCTGTGTATGCATTTATCCCCTTAATTCTCACAACAACTCTGAGATAGGAGACATTGGCGCTATCAGTATTTGTATTTTACTGATAAAGAAGAGAGACAAAGAGACACAGTGACAAGTCCCAGGTCATATGGCTACTAAACAGTACAGCTAGGATCCAAACTCAAGCAGTCTGGGCTCCCAAGCCTGTGTTCTCAACCACGACACTTTATGACCCTTACTCTTTGGGCCGAAATCCAGTATGTTCTATGGTCTTCCTGTTGCTGCAATCATTCATTGATTTCGCTTCCCACTAAAAGGTCACAACTGGTAGCTTCAAACACCAGTGGCCCTAGATGATCCTTAGCCCTCTTTCAGCTCTGGGGTTCTATGAGGCTCAGTGGAGATCAGACAATGCTTCATCCTGAAGGATTTACACTAAATGGTTTGTCTATGGGTTAATTTCCACATGTCATGCTGAAAATGCCACTTTGCCAGTATCCACAGCAAAGGAGAAAGGTTAATTAGTTTCCTTATATGTAAAAAATTGAAATGAGCTCTTACATATCTTCTTGCTTAGTAATTCTACACCTTGTGTTCATGAGTATTCATACCTCACTAAGTTTCCGGTGTAAATTCTGGAACTCACTGAGCCTTCTGGGGACGGTCCAGTTCTTAGTTTCAACTCCTCCAACTTCTTGTAAGCTTACCATGACAAAGTAACAGGGCATCTGCTCACCATTCTCTTCTGTAACCTTGGGAAAAACAAACACAACAAAAAGGGTGGTGAGCAGATATGGTAGGCACGATTTTTAAATATCCCCCAAGATCTCCCACTCCCTAGTGTACATGCCCTGGGTCATCCCTGGGACTGTGAATACCATGGAATCTATTCCTGCAATTAGGTTATGTTACGTTTAACCGCTGACCTTAACACAGGGGGATTACCTGGGTGTGCCTAACCTAATCACACAAGCCCTTTAAGAGCAGAGAGATTCCTTGGGCTGGTGGCAGGAGAGGACGTGGGAAAGCCTGGAAGTGCAAGAAAGATTGGACACGCGGTGCTAGCATGAAGGAGAGGGGGGTGTGTGTGTGGGGGGGGTGGCGGTGCTTCCACTGACGGCAAGAGAGCAGAGACAGGTCCACAACCACATGGAACTGAGTTCTGCCAACAACCTGAATGAGCCTGGAAGAGGACTTCTTCCCCAGTCTCCAGACAAGAACTCAGTCTGGCCAGTATGTTGATTTCAGCCTTATGACACAATGAGTAGAGAATGAGAGAGTCACGCAGGGTTGGACTTTCAACCTACAGAATTGTGAGCTAATAAATGGGTGTTGTTTTAAGCCATGAAATTTGTGGTAATTTGTTACACATCAAAAGAAAACTAATATAGCAAACTTAACATCTTAAGTGTGTTTCTTTGAAAAAACAAATGAACAGCAAGCAAACAAGTGTAAGATATGCCAAAACCTGTCTCAGGAAAGGATAAAGACTTCCCCGGTTTAATTTCTGGATTCAACAAACCATGATTTCAATTTTTATGAAATTTTACATTGAAACACATAATTTCCTCTACCTCCCGACTTAGACAATTCCTTAACACAGACACATATACATACAATATCACAATTCAGAACAGGCCATTATTATACTTAACATAAATAGATTAAGAGAAAAAACAAAAAGAAAACACACTGAATTTAAGCTTGAGTTAGTATCACAAATCGAATTAGAGACAAAGAGTCAATAAGAAAGGCAAAGGAAAGAGACACAAGACTCCCAGAGCACGCATGGGGCCCGTGAGGTAGGACCATTATCCCACTGTGAGGATGCAGGAGGTGAGGGTACGCACAGGGTCCCCGGGTTGTCGTAGGATCACACGTCTAGTAAGGGAGTCAGCCCAGATCAGAACTGAGGAGAATTGGCATGAAGCAGACACACCTTCCACACGTTCCCCGTGGGACTGCCTTGTGAACTCTGGTGGTCAGGGGACTCCTCAGTGTCCATGTCCACTTATCTTTTCCGTGACCAAGGTGCCACAGCAAACTCCTACAACTCACCTTAATGGGAGTGCTACCAAGTACCACAGACCTGGTGAAGCACTTGGTTAAGCACTCATGTAATGTGTGTGCTTTCACAGTAGCTCTTGGAGAACACGCTTTGTCTGCTATGTAATCTAGAGGTGAACTTAAGATTGTGACTTTCAAGCCCGCCCCACACCACAGTAAGAGTGTGAACATTAACACTAATGTTACTCATGATCTCGTTATCTGTGTGGACCTGACCTTTATCTCCAGATTTCCACAGGACTGATAGTAGGGCAGGTGGGAATGAAGAAGTTGTCCACATTAACAATGTAAATGCCCATATGCATCTCTCTTTGAAAAGAAATTATTTTCAAAGACAAAAGGGATACAGCATATTCTGGAAACTGTTACCCATATCCCTCAAAGAACAGCAAAATATTTTCTAATTCAAAGGAAAAAATATTCATTATTAAAGATCTTAGAGCAACTGAGATTTAAGTAAGTGAAGTCAGCAGAATGAAGCAATCAGAAACACTTAAATTTTTAATTTCTCACCACCAAATTTCAAATAGTGCCTTCCATTTTATTTCAATCCTCAATGGAAAAATAAAATGGCAATTCGGAGACATTAACTGTCCTTATCTGAAAGTTGCTTACAATTCCAGTGAATAAGGACAACCTGAAGTGGAGTGAGATCAGTTCTATACCGGGCAGCCCTCCTACAGCTCGCAGTCATGGGTGAGACAGAGTGAAAACAGTGGAGAAGGAAGGACAAATGCAGTCTACAAGAACAAACATAGGTTTTCTACCCTCAAACATAGTTCTCTAGGACAAAGTCTTCTCGTATAAAGTCATACTCTTAAAATAAACTGGGAGGAAAAGCAGTCAGACCTACCTCTCCACTGGTGATGGAGGCTTTCCACATTCCGAGGTTCTCACACCACCAATCTGTTCTTGCCATGTGCAGCTGTAGGTCCGTGCGTTCTTTCTCGATTAGAATTATCTCCTCCTTCAACTTGAAAACAATCTGCCAAAGGGAAAACATCATGAGAGTTATAAAACCACTTGAAATGCTGCACAATTCAGCAAAATAGTAGGATATAAAATCAACAGGCAAAAATCAGCTGCATTTCTTTACACTAACAATGGACAATCCAAAAAGGAAATGTAAATTCCATTTACAATAGCATAAAAACTAAAAAAATACTTAGGAATTAAATAAGGTAGTGAAAGACTTCTACAAAGAAAACTACAAAACACTGATGAAAGAAATTAAAGAAGACATAAATATATGGAATGATCTCCAATGTTCATGGATTAGAAGACTAAACATTGCTAAGATGTCAGTGCTACCCAAAGCGATCTACAGATTGAACACAATACCTATAAAAATTCCAATGTATTTTGCAAAAATAGAAAAATCCATTGTAAAATTCATATGGAATCTCAAGGGAGACTGAATAGCCAAAGTAATCTTGAAAAAGAACAAAGTTGGAGGATTCACACTTCCTGATTTCAATACTTACCACAAAGCTATACTAATCAAAATGTATGGTACTGACATAAAGACAGACATGTAGACCAATGCACTAGATAGACAGCCAAGAAATAGACGTTTGTATATATGGTCAAAGAATTTTGACTGGGGTGTCAACACCACTCAATGGGAAAAGAACAATTTCCTCAACAAATAGTGCTGAGAAAACTGGATACCCGCATGCTAAATAATGAAGTTGGACCCTTACCTAACATCCTATATAACAATTAACTCAAAATGGATAAAAGACCTAAACATAAGAGCTAAAACTATAAATTCTTAGAAGAAAACATACGGTAAAAGCTTCATAACACTGGACTAGCAATGACTTGTTGGCTATGACACCAAAGGCTCAGGCAGCAAAAGAAAATATGGGAAAACTAGACTTCGTAAAAATTTTAAACTTTTGTGCAAAGAATACTATTGGCACAGTAAAAAGGCAACCCACAGAATTGGAGAAAATATCTGCAAATCACATATCTGATAGGATATTAACATCCAAAATATATAGAGAATTCTTAAAACTTAAAAACAAAAATCAAACAGTCTAGTTCAAAAATGGGCAAAGGACTTGAATAGACATTTCTCAAAAAAAATATATAAATGGCCAAAGAGTACATGAAAAGATACTCAACATAACTAATCATTAGTGAGATGCAAATTCAAACCACCTCACACCCATTAGGATGGTTACTATCAAAAAATTGAAAAACAATTATTGGTGAGGATCTACAGAAATTGGAAACTACATGCACTGTTGGTGAGAAGGTATAAAATGGTGCCACCATTATGGAAAATAGTATGGAGGTTCCTCCAAAAATTAAAAACAGCAATTCCACATCTGGGTACATGCTCAAAAGAGGTGAAAGCAAGATCTTGAAAAGATATTTGTACACCCATGTCCATGGCAGCATTATTCACAATACTCAAAAGGTGGAAGCAAACCAAATGTCCACTGATGGGTGAATGGATGAACAAAATGCTATATATATACACAATGGAAAATCACTCAGCCTTAAAAAGGAAGGAAGTTCTGACACACAGTATAATATGAATGAACCTTGAAGACATTTTACTAAGTGAAATAAGCCAGTCACAAAAGGATGAATACTGTATGACTCCACTCACGACGTATTTCAGAGTAGCTAAATCTGTAAGAGATAGAAAGTAGAATGGTGGTTGCCAGGGGATGGGGAGCGGGGAATGGTAAGTATTATTTAATGGGTACAGGGTTTCAGTTTTGCCATACGAAATGAGTCCTGCAGATGGATGGTAGTGATGGTTGCATAACAGTGTGAATACACAGACACTGACCTGACAACCTAAAATGGTTGAAGTAGTAATAAATTTTATGTATATTTTGCAACAATTTTTAAAAAATAAGTAATTTTATTTAAAAAAAAAAAAAAGGCTATGGATCTCTTTCATGAGAAATCCTATAAGGATATGTAACTCTGTGGTTTGAGGGCAGAAGTTCTGCTCCGAAAGTCTCCTGAACATGAAGGCTACAAGGACTCTTTCCGTGCTCAAAAAGCCTACAGGAAGCACTCCCAGCCTAAACCCTGTCCTGCACTTTATCATCAGTCAGGGCTGAGACTCTCTGCTTCATGTTCACGTGGGTATGTTTTGGTCCCACCGTCACCATGTTTGCTCCCAAAGGGCACATGTCAGGCTCTGTATATCACTGATTCCCCACAGGGACCGGCACAGCCTCGTGCATTTACTCATCACTTATGTTGCTGAACATGCACTCAGAAATTGCCAGAGGAGATCAATTTGGCAGACCGAAGAGCATCGGCCAAGGCTATACTAGAAATGCCTCCCTGTTGGACTCTGAAGAGGCATAACCACAAAGCAAAAAGCCACACCACTGCTGGGGTTCGCAAAATGCCAGTTAGGGAGATGCTGTTCACCTTTTTAAACTTTCCAATTCTGTTGGCTTTTAGCAAAACAATCTACTTCTTGCGTAATTCTCTGAGGTTCTCTAAACTGTGACTCACAGCATTTGAAAGAAAAATGAAATTGAAAAGATTGTCCTCGTGGAGTTAATTTACTTCCAGAAAGGAGTCTGACACAAGGAAATGCTTTGTTCTGTTCTGCAAAGGTCCTGTAGGCAAGCGAGGTGAGAGAACAGAGCTACTCCCGCTGATGACGGGGCGGGGGGGGGGGGGGGGGGGGGGGGGAGGGAGGGGGGGGGATCCCAGACCACCCAAGGCTAAAAACAAGTGCTTTTCTCATTCTATACTAGAAGCAAAAATGTAACAATGGAACTTACTGTTAAAATTCTTTTTAAGGGAACTGTGATGCTTTGCAACATAAACTGAAAACTATTTATCAAATTGGAAAAATGGAAACTTTCAAAGACAACCTTGAAAGCAAAAGAGTTACCTTCTTGTCAGGTTTTGGTGCATTTTGAATAGAACTTAGAGCTTGCCTTTTATATTCAAGTTTCTCATTTAGTTCTCGTAGTTTGTTTACAGCAAAGCTGGCTTGTTCATTAATCCGGCTGGTGCCTTCATCTACAGCTTCCTCACCAGCCTCGACTCCCGGGCCCTGGGGGAGAAAGTCACATGAGCCACACTATCTTCTTCCTTTTTTTTTCTCATTAAACTTTTGTTTTAATGGGTCTCAAAATTCTGTGACAGATTTTTGGTCAAGTTGTTTCCATTAAAAAGTACTGATTTTAAAAACTAGTAACTTAAAACTGCCACACACACACACACACACACACACACAAAACAAATGGTCCACAAAACATTCTCCTTTCCTTCTGAAGGTTTTACGATGCATTACCATTAACCAATCTTTTACTATTAAACTTAAATGGCCAATTGACACAAACAGTTCTGAGACCGTTCTTCCACCACTGACTAAGACTGGGGTGGCAGGTATTGGGTCAGGCCTGGTTAGTACTTGGATGGGAGAACCACACTACCTTCTGATGCTGGACTGGTCAGCCATTATTACCGAGTGCATAGGTTCTCTATCATTACACTGTGCCCAAGGACTAGATTCCACTAAGGAAAGACTGTGGTAACAACCCAGGAGTAGGCTGCTTTGCCTCAGCAAAGTAACAAGTCAAAGTTATTTGGAACCAAAGTAACTGGTGTTCGGGATTGCAGTGAAAAAAGAAACATTTAATAGCCGGAAAAAGCGGGTGGAGGGTGGAGATGAGGTCGTGGGGTGGATTCCATACCATTATCTTCCAAATGGTACACCCAAGGGAATCTGCTTGGAACAAGGGAAGGCAACTGAGTTCTGCACCCAGCTCAACCCGAATGATCTGTGCCTAATATTGGACAAAGACACTGAGATACATTTGGCTTCCTTTCGGGCTCCAAAGAATATTACAGAAAACTCATGCGAGTCCCTTTAAAACAAAATTCCCAAATTCCTATTAGTGAAAGTATTTTTGGTATACCCTTTGTTCAGTCCTTCTCTTGAAGATGTATTTTACAAATCAACAGGTAGATCATTTTACAAGTAAAATGGTTAGCATTTCAAAGTGACTTAAGATTCATAAAGAACTGTGTAACTTTCAAAAATCTGGATAGATTACCAACAGACAGCGTATAAAACAGATTTGTGCGGGGCACTGGAAAGAATGGCTGAGAACAGTCTTCTGCTTTGTTTATACTCCTTAATGTTCTTCCAGAATTTTTTCTTCTAATTTTTAGTAATTGTAACAGTCATTTTTTCAAACAAAAATGAAGTATTAATAATCCTAGAAAAACAAGCTGTTTTTATTTTTGTCGGGTCTTTCAAATCCTTGTCCATGAGTGTACATATCATGACATAATTCTACACCTTGTATACATAGACATGTATTCTGTCTTTTCCATATAATTTACAATGCTGCTTATTTTGAGGGTATTAATTACAGACTTCAAAATTATAATTTTTATGGCTGTATAGTATCCTAGCAATTGATAGTACACTAAGACATATTCCTACTGCTGCTCGTGCTCTGGGTTGATTCTGCTGGTTTGCTATCCCAAATGTACTAAAACAAACTCCATGATACATAAACTTCTCTACTTACTGTCTTAAGATAAATTTCTAGAAGTAGGATTATTGTTACAAAAGAGTAGGAGCTTTCAAAAGCTCAGTGATACATATTATTCTTGAGTCCCAGGTGAAGTTGGACAATTTTTCATGTTTGTTTACCTTTCATATCAACTGTCAGTTCAAGACCTTATTCAATTTATCTGTTGGGTATTGACATTTTTAATCAATTTGAATAACCTCTTTTAAGGCATTTGCAAATAAACCATTTTAACTTTTGAGGGAGAGATAACACAGTTAAAACAAACTGACCAATAACTAAGTAAATAAATAGATAAATAAATAGATAAATAAATAAATAATTAAAATTAAAAAAACTGACCTATCTTAAAAAATAAGATGCAATGAGTAATGATTTTTGGACCAGTTCGGTGGTGTTATACACTGAAAATACAAAGAACTAAGTAACAAATCTTTTAAAAACTCTGAAGGAATGAATTTAAAAACAGTTCAGATACTGATTTCAAATACCATCAAGAGCAAGCACTTGATTCCTCAAGGCTTGAGATATCACTGGGCAGAAAAAAACCCAAGATAAATTATCATCTTTCCATGTAGGGTGACTTAAAACATTTTGTTTTTCTTTGCATCTTCATAAATCTTCAAACTCACGTAAATCATTAATAGTAAATGACAGGTGGCAACTGGGGTTCTCCCATTAAATGACAGTACACTTAAGAAAATTAGACTTCAGGTGTGGGTGAGCAAGGTTTTCTTTGGAACATCTTACTTACATCTGATTTTTTAAACTCCAAAATATTTCCTGTAACTCCTCCCACATTCTCTTTCTCTCCTCATTTCCCCATCCTTCGACTATTCTCAGGCCGCACTAAGTTCTATGGATTCTCTTACCTGGCCTAAGCCACAAATGTCCCACCCCACAGGCTTTCTGCCTTCGCGTTTTCGGGGTGTGTCTCAGGTAGGGAGGGGGCAGTGAGGTCTCTGACTCAACAGCAGGTGGTGGTAGTCAGCTGTTCACAAGAACAAGGGGAGGCGTGTGTAAGCTCCACGTACAGTCCTGTACATTAAAAGGTGAAGGGGCGCACCAAATTCGGCTTATACATATGAGCCCATCCGATCATATGTGAAGCTTAACCACTGAGAAGGGAGGAGAAAGTGAAAGGTGACTCACCAGTTCATCCTTGCTGGAAATCAACTGTGAGGCATGTTTCTCGTCCTCTTTTACCATCAGTTTCTCATATAGGTCACTGACAATGAATGAAGGGTAATACCTATCCTTTAGGGTCTCATAAACATCTCCCTGGATTTTGCAGAACACTTCAATACCTTTATTTCCTACAAGACACTGCTGGATTTCTTTGTAAAGTGATTTTTCCACAGATATTTCTTTGCTTTCCACAAAGAAATTCTGGTAAATTTCACCAACTAATTGAGGGATTTCATTCTGAAAAACAGAAGGATGAAGAACAAGAAAGGTAAGAAATTTCATCCCTGACAAAAAGGATGATCTTCAGAATTCTCTACATTTCAAAGCTGGAAGGAAGGCGTGGAACGTACACTGGTACCAGGTGGCTCTCTGGCTTCCGTGTGCACATTCAGAACCAAGGGGTAAGAGTCAGACCCTCAAAAGACAACTGGCTCCTTAAAATGAACACTTCAGTTGAATAGTTAACAAATGTAATTTCTTTGAAATGCTGGAAGGAGAAAAATGACAACAGTTCTCTTCTTGCAATGGACTCCTCCTCGTAAATCTGAATTCCACAGCTCAAATATCAGCTAAATTCAATTTGGCTTTTTAAAATCTAATATAAATAATTGGAAGTGCCATTTCTCACTCCAAAAAAAAAAAAAGTCAGTATTGTATAATTTAAGAAAACAAGAAAAATGTTCTTTCAGAATGATGATTTATTGCATTATAATCAAGCTTATATTAGACGGCTTAGTCTTAAACGTTACACTTAGGTCACAGTCAGCCTGCTTCGCAAATTCAGTATCTCTTCTGGTTAACATAATATTTATATTTCCTCTAGACACATCTCATTAACTCCAGGAATGTTACACAAAGTCTTCAACAGAAGTGAAAAATGAAGACAGGGGCGCCTGGGTGGCTGAGCGTCAACTCTTGGTTTCAGCTCAGATCATGATCTCTGGGTCTTAGGGCTCTGCCACTCAGTGCAGAGTCTGCTGGAGATTATCTCCCTCTCTCTCTCCCTCCCCCTCTGCTCCTCCCCCTGCTCACACTCTCTCTCTAAAAAAAAATAAAATCTTTTTTTAAAAAATGAAGACAAACAACTTAACAAATGAAGATTGTGAATTCAACAAACATCCCAGAACTTTTACATCCAAATCAGTGCTGCCAGGTCAAATACTGTTGCATTTGACAAAGCTATATGCTCCTATTCCACTGAAATCTTTCAAATTGTTTTCAGTAGTTTAGAAAAGTTCTTTAGATTGCTGTTTGCAATATTCCTTTGAGCGCAGCCAAAAGTCATTTGGAATCAAGTCTAGTAAATAAAATATATAATGAAGTAGGCAAAAACAGTATTTGGTAAAATGAGGTAATTTGTGGCTTACAAATTAACAATGAAAAGCATTTCTAAGAAGATTTAAAAATACTATGAGAGTGAATTTAATTCCTTAACCAATGTAATTTGTGGGGCACCTGGGTGGCTCAGTCCGTTAAGCAACTGCCTTCAGCTCAGGTCATAAACCTGGAGTCCCAAAATGGAGCCCCACATCAGGGTCCCTGCTCAGCAGGGAGTCTGCTTCTCCCTCTGCCTCTGCCCCTCTCCCCGCTCATGTTCTCTCTCTCTCCCTCTCTCTCTCAAATAAATAAATAAAAATCTTTTACAAAAAACAAGGTAGTTTGTGATTTATGATGTATTTTAAGTTGGTATTCAGTTCTGCCAACACTCATATAAAGTGCAAATAGTAATTTAATGTACCTTTGTGCTTATTTTAATAAGCCTCTCAAAATATATGTATATGTTATACATATAACATATAAACATACATATTTCACAGTCTTTAATCCTTAAATGTACTGAGACCTTGCCAAGTGCAAAACACAATGCTTATTGTTGGAGTTTTCATTGTAAGAGGCATCTATAACCTAAAATGTTTTGTGTTTCTTAATCCAATCATATTTTATTTATTTTTTAAAAGATTTCCTGGGCACCTGGGTGGCTCAGTTGGTTAAGCGACTGCCTTCAGCTCAGGTCATGATCCTGGAGTCCCGGGATCGAGTCCCGCATCGGGCTCCCTGCTCAGCAGGGAGTCTGCTTCTCCCTCTGACCCTACCCCCGCTCATGCTCTCTCTCTCTCATTCTCTCTCTGTCTCTCTCAAATAAATAAATAAAAATCTTAAAAAAAAAAAAGATTTATTTATTTATTTACTTACTTATTTATTTGAGAGAGAGAGAGAATCCACAAGCAGACTCCCCACTGAGCGCAGAGCCCAGCGTGGGGCTCGATCCCAGGACCCTGAGATCATGACCTGAGCCGAAACCAAGAGTCGGCCACTAAACCAACTGGACCACCTAAGCCCCATTAATTCAATCACATTTTAAATGAAATAAAAGGAGAACAGTTGTGTAAAATATGCACGATGATATTAAAATAACAAGGTTATGAGATGGAGGTGCAGATGACAAGATCAATTCATTATAACAGCGATGTGAATATATATATATGTCTTTTTATAACGTGTTAAAAAAATAACTGCCTGAAAATAAATTCAATATTTTGGTACATTTATAAGTCACTTCTTCCCTGACTACACATTCAAAAGCATCTTTTTTGTAAATAAAATCTAATTTCATTTACTGTTAGCGGCTAGAACATAATTCCATTATTATATTTGGTTTTAAATAGTCTTTCAATGTATACTTATCTTACAGCTTCACTGAGAAACACAGACAGTGTCTAACACGCACGCTTTCACCAGCTGGTGATTCATACTCCTTTCATGCTGCAGGTACTACCTTGTTAGCACTCTTTAAATACTCCACAGACTCCCAAAAACTAATCAGAGCTCTCTTGTCCATCCTCTCCATGTATACTCGAAAGTGCTCTCGGTAGAAAGTACTAGCCAAGATATCTTCAAACTGAAGAATCTATCAAGGAAATTTAAGAAAAAGAATTTTTATTATCAGTTTACTTTAACTTCCAATGGATTAGTCTCTAATTCGGGGGGGGACCTCATTTTTTAAGGTCATAGTCAGTGTAATATGGTATTTCTCTCTACTTCCTAAATTTTAAATGGAAAAAGTTTATTAAAGATTGAAAATGTACATATTCAATAAATACCAATTTTCGAATTAATCACCCACACATTCAGCAAAAGATCTATTTGACATTTACTCTGGATCAGGCACATTTCTAGGAAATGAAACAGACAAAAATCCTTGCCTGTGGGATATACTGCTAAAAGTAACAGATGCTCATAATAGAAAAATTGAAGAGAAATGTCTAAAAAAACCCAGGAGGCTAGAATCTAATAGTTTGGCATTTTTGCCTTCCATCCTATTTTTATACAGCTGAGGAAAATGATTTTATATCTTGTTCTTTTGTTTACAGTATCATTTTTTTTTTTTTACAAATAACTTTACTTATTACCCCAATTCCCCAAATTTTACCACCTAAACTTTAAAATCACATTCTCTCCCTGCTACACACACACACACACACACACACACACACACACACACACACACACGGGTGCACACCACCACAACCACCATACTAAAAAAAAAAAAACAGTAAGCTGCAGACAAGATCAGCCTTTTACCATTGGATAAAGCCCACATTCCTAAAAACAAGAATATTTTCTTACATAAACAACGTATAATGATCAAAATAAGGAAATAAACATCAACACAGTACTATTAGCTAATCTGTCAGCCTTGTTCAGATTTATTTAAAAAATCTTTTGTAAGCATCATTTTAATTGGTTCATAATATTACACTATTATGCATGTACCAAAATTACTCCTTTGTTTACCATTTTGCATGCTTACAGAAAAAGAAAAACCAGATCTGGAGACACAGCGTGCACAATCGTGAGCATAGGCTGCCACAACAGGAGAAAGCAGATCACCTTTATAATTATTCATAGCTCAATTCGTTACGAGAAATGCCTCAAATTAATTTAGAAGGAACTGAAGCCCCATATCCTTAGCTCTTAGTTAGGTTTAAAAAAAAAAAAAAAAAAAGACATGTAAGTATAACTCAAATGCAATAAAAGAAACACTTATGTTTTAAGATTCTTAAAATTTAAATTGTGGCAATTGGAATTTTTTTGGAAATGTTACCAGTAAGATCTTTCTACAATCAAGTGCATATGATCAATACAGATTCAACTCTTCTGCCAACAGTGAGCCCTCAAGAGGTTTTGTGAACAGAAAGGCTCAGGCATTTTTCTAACAACTTCTGGTGACTAATTAAAAGAGACAGCCATCCTCTGCTACAGATCACTAACAATTAGAGTCCATAAATATTTCAGTTAGTATTTAGTTAGTTTACTAACTTTGGAAGATCACAGCATGTATCTTTATGTAAACCTCACCAGTAAAGCATTTTGAAGTACAAACTCTAACTGTACATGGTCCACAGAGGTTTCTAGGAACCCATATCAACTTTGGCTAGGGATAACACATCACTCAGAGAGCTACTGATTTTTAGTATAGGGAGAAGCCGAGCAGAAAGAGCATTCAACGAAATCTAAGGAAGTCTTCCCAGTATAAATTTTCCTTGGATCAAAATGAATTCCAAGTTAGATACAAATTCATATATTTGCAAAACCAAGTTCAAAACATCTTCTAAAATATTAGCCATTTTTAGATTTTTATTGTATCTTATGAATAGTCTATGCTCAGTTCTGAAAGTACAAATATATATAAATAAATGATAGCAAATATATCTCAAGAATAATTAAACATCTGATATATCTCTTACCTTGGCTGGTGGATTAACCAAATTCTCTGCTCCATTTGGTTTTTTTCTCTCCTCTTGAAGGAGAGAAGAGCATCTCACTGTGTAACACCTACACTAACAGTGTGGATCGGGGTGAACAGGATGAGTAGATCGTATACTTCATAGTCAAATGCATTCATTTGAGATTAACTCAATCTCAATTCATTTGAGATTAACTAATTTCAGTAATTCTGAGATTTTTGTGTAGACTTACAAAGAGAAGGGTGGGTAGGTCAAACTTGACACCACTACCAAAATCTTTTTTTTAAACTATAGATGATATAATTAACATTCACTAAGGGCTTCCATACAGCAAACATTGTGCTCTTAATTTATTTGTTAGTTCAGCCCTTTTCTTTCTGTCTTAAGATCCCTGGTAATTCTGGGAGGGATGCTACCACAGTCAATGGTCTCTAGGTAGGAGACGAAATACTGTCCTGGTAGACGTTACATGTACTAAAGGCCATGAAGCATTTCAGGCAGGAAGGCAGATCATTATCTATTCCTCTTCAGGAATTTTTATTTACGATTTTTCAGTCTCTCCCAGTCCAACTTGATCTGGTTTCATCATGCATATTTTGTGAACTTAAGTTCTGTGTTTTGTGTGGGTTACTACCTCTTACCCAGCTAGTTAATTTTTCTCCAGGAAAAGCACTCAGAAGTACCTCAGGGCCTTAGAGGAATAAACATGTTCCTAATGTACCCAACATGTTACCAAGAGTGACATAGGACCAGGATTCTCTAGTTACAAAACATCCACAATTTACTCATGAGACTATCTCCAGCATACTAATGAGAATATGTAGAATTAGGATCTTGGGAATGATGTTTTTATCCTAAAAGGAGAGATTACAATTGGATTTTTCTTACATCTATATCATCACTAAACACACTCCCATAATAATCAATGCCAGTAATAATATTTAGTGAGTGCTCATATACCATGTGGTGTACGTATCCCATTATGTGCATTATTTAATGGTCGCCACCCAAAGGGTACATACAATTATCCTGATTTTACAAATGGAGTACAAAGAAGCGAACTTGTCCAAAGTCAATCTCAGTAGATATAGGATTGAGAGCCAGGCTTTCTGACTCTAGCACAGCTTCTTAACCATAATTAAACAGTTCCTCTCCTTAAGAAATTACCTGATTTGTGTTTGTAGCAAACTACAAATAATATGGAATTCAAGAAGGAAAGACAAATTTAGGAAAGATGCTCTCCAAGAACTCCAGCAGAAATAGAAAGTCAGAGAGTCTTCATATTCAAGTGCAGAGTCCTGCCTGAGCTACACTCGATGGTGTTCATTCTGGACGGGTCTTGGATCAAATATAAATTGATATGAAAACTGATCTTAGACAGTGGGTTGGAAGATGGGGGTGGTGGAGTAGGAGGATCACAGGCTCACCTTGTCCCACATACAAAACTAGATAACTTTCAAATCATCCTAAATGCCCCAGAAACTGACCTGAAGGCTGGCAGAACAAACTTCATAACTAAAGGTAGAGAATAAGTCACACTGAAGGTAGGAAGTGTGGACATGCGGCTTGGGAGAGAAATGGATCCCCGTGCTGCGATGAGGAAGAAGCCAGGGTCACAGATAAGGATGAATGACAGGGGAGAGCGGGGGAAAACAAATCCCCACAGTAATTGGCTTAGAAAGTAAGAGGGGCCAAATTTCGTGACTTCTGGCAACCAGTGGGGCTTGAAGCCGGTAATTCTAAAGGTCAGTGGACTGGGCTGAGACAGAGCCTGGAGGGGGCTATGCTGCTCTCAGAGAGAAGGCCAGCAAACAACCTGCAGACATACAGAATGGAAACAGAGATCTGAAGAGCACCCAGGGCACATAGTGGGGAGGTTATTCACTCATTTCGGAGTGTATCCCAGAGAGGCAGTGTTCATGGAGAGACCACTCTGGGAACAAAGGAGCTGGCCATATATATGCATCTCCCTCCCCCACCCCTCAGCATAAGTGCAGGGCCACCTGCAGGAACCAGCACTATTCCCACACTCATTACCTAACCTGCTTATACCAAGCACCCCTCAACCCTGTGCTGCAGTGGAACTGCTCCTCCCAGTCATGCTTGCCTCAGTCCCAGCATGGCAGGGCCCCTCCCCCAGAAGACCAGCCCAAACCCCTGCTCACACCATGTGCCCCAACTCAGCAGTTTTGTAGTTCTGTTGGCAGTGGTGACAGGTCTCACTTCACAAGCAGACTGAGCACACCTGGTTAAAAGGTACCACATTCAGGGCAGGGACCAAACACTGCCCACAACAGGCAAAGAGAGCCTCTCCAGATAACTGGCCTGAAGGATAAAGCAGCCAGGACAAAACAGCAGAACACACACACCATATACTGGAGACACTCCCAGAAGCACCAGGTCTTGGGGAACAAGGGAGACTACATGGCAGGGCACTATAGGACCTCTTCTTCAGAAGGCCATTACCCTCAGAGCAGGAGATATAGCTGACTTTCCTAAAAGAGAGAAACAGGCAGAGATGTAGACAAAATGAGAAGACAGAAATTTATCCCAAAGAGGGCGCCTGGGTGGCTCAGTCCGTTAAGCATCTACCTTCAGCTCAGGTCATGATCTCAGGGTCCTGGGATCAAGCACCACGTCAGGCTCCCTGCTCAGCAGGGAGTCTGCTCTCTCCTTCTGCCCCTCCCCTGGCACTCACTCACATGCACTCTCTCTCTCTCTCTGTGTCTCAAATAAATAAATAAAATCTTTAAAAAAAAAAAAAAAAGAAATTTATCCCAAATGAAAGAACAGGACAAGGTCACAGCCAGAGAGCTAAGTGAAACAGGTATCAGTAACATGTCTTATGGAGTATTTAAAGCAATGATCATAAGGATACTCACTGGACTTGAGAAAAGATGGAAGACTTGAGTGTCTTATATGTCTTACACAGAGATAAGGAATAATAAGCAGAGATAAAGGGCTCAAAAAACAAAATGAGAAACATGCTTGAAAGAATGAACAGCAGGCTGGAAGAAGCACAGGAACAAATTAATGACCTAGAAGACAGAGTAATGGAAAGTAATCAAGGTGAACAAAAGAGAGAAAAAAGAATATGCAAAAAGAGAATAGGGAACTCAGTGACTCCATCAAATGTAGTAACATTTGTATTACAGGAGTCCCAGAAGAAGAAAGAGAAAAAGGGGCAGAAAATTTATGTGAAGAAATAATACCTGAAAACTTCCTGAATGTGGGGAAGAAAACAGATATCCAGATCGAGGAGGCACAGAGAACCTCCAACAAAATCAACAAAAGCAGATCCACACCAAGACATATTGTAATTAAATTGGCAAAACACATGATAAAGAACAAAGTTTAAAAGCAGTAAGACAAAAGAAGACCAATAACCCCATGAGGCTATCGGAATTTTTCAGCAGAAACTTTCTAAGCCAGAAAGGCATGGCATGATATATTCAAAGTGCTGAACAGGAAAAATCTGCAGCCAAGAATATTCTATCCAGCAAGGCTATCATTCAGAATAGGAGAGATGAGTTTCCCAGACAAACAAAAACTAAAGGAGTTCATGACCACTAAGCCAGCTCTGCAAGAAATATTAAAAGGCAAACTTTGAATAGAAAGGAGAGACCAAAAATGACAGTAGATAGATAGGAAACACCAAAGCAGTAAAAATGAGTATTTCAGTATAAAATCAGTCAAGGAACTCACAAAAGGATGTAAAACATGATAAAGAACATGAGGAGGAGAGAAATAAAGAATGGGTACAACTTAAATGACCATGAATTTAATAGAGACTACTATATGCAGAAGAGGTTATATACAAACCTAATGGTAACCATATATCAAAAACCACTAATAAATATGCAAAGAATAAAGGAAAGAAATCCAAATATATCACTAAGGAAAATCAGAAACCATGAAAGAGAGAAAGACAAGAAAAGACCAGAGAAAATCTTCAGAAACAACCACAAAAGAAATAAAATGACAACAAATATGTATCTATCAATAATTACTTTGAATGTAAATGGACTACACACTCCAATCAAAAGACATACTGTGACAGAATGGATAAAAAAACAAGACCCATCCATATGCTGCCTACATGAGACTCATTTTAGACCTAAAGACACCTGCAGAATGAGGGGCACCTGGGTGGCTCAGCCAGTTGAACATCCAACTCTTGATTTCAGCTCAGGCCTTGATCTCAGGGTCATGAGTTCAAGCCCCACAACGGGATCAACACTGCGCATGGAGCCTACTTAAAAAAAAAAAAAAAAAAATGACACGTGCAGATTGAAAGTGAGGGGACAGAGAAGTATCTATCATGAAAACAGATGTCAAAAGAAATCTGGAGTAGCAATACTTATATCAGACAAACTAGACTTTAAAACAAAGACTGTAACAAGAGACAAAGAAGGACACTATATAATAAATGATAAAGGAGACAACCCAACAAGAAGATACAACAATTGTAAATATTTAATGCACCCAAATGGAAGCACCCAAATATATAAAACAGTTAATAACAAACATAAAGGACTAATTGATGATAATACAGTAATAGTAGGGGACTTTAACTCCCTCCTTATATCAATGGACATGTCATCCAATCATAAAATCAACAGGGAAACAATGGCTTTGATGACACATTGGACCAGGTGGATTTAACAGATATATTCAGAACATTTCATCCTAAACCAGCAGAATACACATTCTTTTCAGGAGCACATAAAACATTCTCCAGGACAGATCAGATATTAGGCCTCAAAACAAGTCTCAATAAATTCAAAAAAAGATCGAAGTTATATCATGCATCTTTTCTGACTACAATGCTATGCTAAACACTACTGCTAAAACTAGAAATCAACCAAAGAAAAAATCTGTAAAGACCAAAATTACATGGAGGTTAAATAACATGCTACTAAACAATGGATGAGTCAACCAGGAAGTCAAAGAAGAAATAAGAAAAATATATAGAAATAAATGAAAATAAAACACAACAGCTCAAAACGTTGGGATGCAGCAAAAGCAGTTCTAAGAGGAAATATATAGCAATACAGGCCTACCTCAAAAAGCAAGAAAAATCTCAAATAAACAACGTAAACTTACACCTAAAGAACCTAGAAAAAGAACAACAAATGAAACCTAAACCCAGAAGAAGGAAATAAGACTAGAGCAGAAATAAATGATACAGAATCTAAAACAAAAACAAAATAAAAACCAAATAACAAACAAAACCAATGGAATAGATTAATAAAACCAGGACCTGGTTCTTTGAAAAAAAATTAACAAAATTGACAAACCTCTAGCTAGATTTAACAAGAAAAAAAGAGAAAGGACTCAAAATCACAAATGAGAGAGGAGAAATAACAACCAATGCCACAGAAATACAAATAATTACAAGGAATATTATGAAAAAATATGTGCCAACAAATTGGACAAATGGATAAATTCCTAGAAACATATAAACTACCAAAACTGAAACAGGAAGAATTAGAAAATTTGAACACCACCAAAGAGATTGAATCAGTAATCAAAAACTCCCAAAAAACAAAAGTCCAGGGCCTGATGGTTTCACAGGTGAATTCTACCAAACATTTAAAGAAGAGTTAATACCTATTCTTCTCAAACTATTCCAAAAAAATAGAAAAGGAAGGAAAACTTCCAAATTCATTCTATGAGGACAGCATTATTCTGACACCAAAATCAGATAAAGACACCACTAAAAAGGAGAGCCGTAGGCCAATATCCCTGATGAACACAGATGGAAAAATGCTCAACAAAATTCTAGCTAAATGAATTCAACAATACATTAAAAAAAAATCATCCACCATGATCAAATGGGATTTCTTCCTGGGTTGCAAGGGTGGTTCAATATTCACCCAAAAAACACCCAACACCCAAAAAACAAATAATCTAATTAAAAAATGGACAGAAGGCATGAAGAGACATTTCTCCAAAGAAGACATCCAGATGGCCAACAGACACATGAAAAGATGCTTATCACTTATCATCAGGGAAATGCAAATCAAAACTACTACATCACCTCACACCTGTCAAATTGGCTAAAAACAAAAACACAAGAAACAACAGGTGTTCGTGAGGATGTGGAGAAAAAGGAAGCCTAGTGCACTGCTGGTAGGAGAGCTAACTGTGGAAAACAGTTTGGAGGTTGCTCAAAAAGTTAAAAATAGAATTACCTTAGAATCCAATAATTGCACTACTGGGTATTTACCCAAAGAATACAAGAACACTAATTCAAAGGGATACATGCACCCCGATGTTTATGGCAGCATTATTTACAATAGCCAACATATGGAAGCAGCCCAAGTAGCCACTGATTGATGAATGGGTAAAGAAGTAGTGTGTGTGTGTGTGTGTGTGTGTGTGTGTCTGTCGCATGCATGCACACACACATGCTTGAGTGTATAATGGAATATTATTCAGCCATAAAAAAAAGTGAAATCTTGCCATTTGCAAGGACGTGGATAGTACTAGAGAGTATTATGCTAAATGAAATGTCAGTCAGAGAAAGACAAATATCATATGATTTTATTCCTATGTGGAAAACAAGTGAGCAATGGGAAGGAAAAAAAGAGAGAGAGAGAAACCAAGAAACAGAAAACTGATGGCTACCAGAGGGAAGGGAGATGCAGGAATGGGTTAAATAGTTGATGAGCACTGGGTGATGTGTGGAATCATTGAATCACTATATTGTGCACCTGAAACTAATATAACACTATATGTTAACTAACTAGAATTAAAACTGTGGTTAAGGGGGAAAATGAAGGGGGGGAAATTGGAGGGGGAGACGAACCATGAGAGACTATGGACCCTGAGAAACAAACTGAGGGTTCTAGAGGGGAGGGGGGTGGGGGGATGGGTTAGCTTGGTGAAGGCATTAAAGAGGGCACGTATTCAATGGAGCACTGGGTGTTATATGCAAACAATGAATCATGGAACACTACATCAAAAACTAATGATGTAATGTATGGTGATTAACATAAAAAAAATATTGATCTTATCTATGTCTTGAATGTTTAACAGATTTCACCAGTGAAATAATCTGAGCCTGAAGTTCTCTTTGTGGGATGGTTTTAAATTATAAATTCATTTTATTTAATACATCTAAGGCTACTCAGATTTTCTATTTCTTTTTGAGTCAGTTTTGGTAATTTGTATTCCCAAAGGAATTTGTCTGTTTTATTTAAATTGTGAAATTTACTGACTTCATATTATTCATAATACTCCTTTGTTCTCCTTCTAATGCATGGAGGATCTATAGTGATGCCCCCTCTCTCATTCCTAATAATGGTAATTTGTGCCTTCTCTCTTCCTTTTGTCAGTCTAACTAGACTGTATAATAGATCTTTTCAAAGAACTACCTTTTGCTTTCACTGATTTTTCTCTACGGTTTTTCTGTTCTCTATTTCATTGATTTCTGTTCTTATACTATTTCCTCCCTTCTAGTTATTTTAGTTTTCATTTGTAGGTTCTTAAGGAGGAAGATCACTGATTTTAAACCTTACTTCTTTTTTAACATAAGCATTAAAGAGTGGTTCCTTCTGAGACGCCTGGGTGGTTCAGTCAAACGTCTGCCTTCAGCTCAGATCAGGATCCCGGGCTCCTGGGATCGAGCCCCGGCATCAGGCTCCTCACTCAGTGGTCAGCCTGTTTCTCCCTCTCCCTCTGCCCTTCCCCTCTCCCCCCACTCATGCTTGCTCTGTCTCTCTCTCTCTCAAATAAAAAATCTTTAAAAAAAAATTGTTTCCTTCTAAGTAGTCTTTGCTGTATCCCACAAATATTAAGATGTTGTACATTCATTTTCATTCCCTTCAAACTAGTTTCTAATTTCCCTTATAATTTCTTGACTCAAGCCTTATTTAGATATACTGTTTAATTTAAAAATATTTGAGAATTTTCCAGATCTATTGTTGAGTTCCAATTCCATTTGGTCAGAGAACATAATCTGTATAATTTTAAACCTTTTAAATGTGTTGGGATTTGTCTTATTGCCCAGCAATATAGTCTTTCTTGGTGAATGTTCAATGTACACTTGAGAAGAACGTGTATTCTGTTGGTACTAGGTGGAATGTTCTAGAAATGTCCATTCGTTCCCATTGGTTATTACTGTTGTTCACGTCTTCTGTATCCCGATTTTTTGTTTATTTCTTCTATCAATTACTGAGAGAGAGGTGTTAACATTTCCAATTAT